>NC_052049.1:84833304-85433304 GCF_903992535.2 Arvicola amphibius | reverse complement strand
GTATGTGAAATTGCTAAGATGATGACAGGGTTGACTTGATCTTTCTGATGTCTCTGCCTGCTGTGACAGCTCTGAGCAGTTGGTGGAAGCCCAAAGAGGGCTCTTATTCCTCAGAGAACAAACAGTGTAAACACCCAAAACACCCTGTGGCTAGAGACGCTTCCAGGACATCATTCCTGAGAAAAGATAGGCATTCTGAAGTTGGTGTGTGCTGTCCTGTCAAATGGGCCTGTTAATCAATGTCCCCTAGGGGCACTGAGTAGACATCACAGTGGTTTGCCTGCACCTTCCTCTCCTGGTTTGTTTCTTATTTCTTTTCATATGCTGTAGTTGAAGGCAGGTGTTGTCTCATTTCAGCAATTATTCCTTCCCTTAACTCCCATTTGACACATGGTGTTTGTGCTGTTGGAACACAAGACCATGACATGGTGTAGATGGGAGCCCATTCTCTATTGTATGGAAGAGTGAAGGCATTTGGTTCCCAAGCATATTCATGTTAAGACATACACAGGGTAGCACTGTACACCTTGCGCTCAGTACTGGGGCACACACTGCATCATGTGCTAACTATGTGGTTTGGACAAGCAGTTTAGTATGAAGTTCCTGTTTCTCCATCAACTCCCCTGTGACACACAGCTAATAAAGCTACTTTGTAGTTTTATGATGGTGGAACAAGACACGGCCTTGAACATGCTGGGTTGTGCTAAGCACACAGACAAGGTTGTATGATTAGTGAGCCAGTGTTCTGATGTAAAATAGGTGTATTTTTCATCTTCTTAGCTAACAAGGGTGATTTCATGAAAGTCTATCGGTCTGTGAAAGTGGGATAAAAATTCTGATGGACACATCTCTTCTTCCAGGATACCATGGAGACCGTGAACACTCAGCAGTAGCTGCAAGCCTTGGCTTATGAGCTAACTAGCATTCTTTTAGCTTGTGCTATTTCTTAGCTTTTCTTTAAAAATTTTAAAATCACATCTAATTAGTTATGTGAGTGGATACACATATGCTAAAATATGTTTGTGGGTACATATATGCTAAGATATGTGAGCGGGTACACATATGCTAAGATATGTTTGCGGAGGTCAGAGGACAACTTGTCTAAGTTGGGTCTCTTCCCACTCTGTGAGTTTTAGAAATTGGACTTCATGTTGTCAGGCTTTATTGCACATTTTGAAAAGCTTTCTTATTGGCCCCCAATTTTAGAGATATTCTCCCTTGATTATATATAAAAATATTTAAAGTATCTTTATAGAAAATATGTATACATTATTTGTAACCAGTTTAATGACCAGAAATAGCCCACTGCAGTAGCCTACAAGGGATTTGTCTAACCAGTTGTCCAGCAGTGACCCATGACGTCAGTATATTAGAGTCAGTGTTTCTGAAATTCTCTTAGATTCCCCTTTACCTGGTTGCAAAATAACTGCCGTATTCAAGAGAAGAAGGGGAAGAGAGGGGAGGGTCCTTCTATCTGCCGTTCAGTATCTAGTTGGGGGCATCTTCACTCTCTGCTCAATATTTTTGTATCCTCATTTGCTTGATGGGTTCACATATTATCTATAAAAGACATCAACTATGACCATCTCTTGGGGTCAGTGTTTGCTCTCTAATGAAATGTACTGTTCTCCAAGCAACACCATGGCCAAAAATGTCAGACAGTCTAGAATAGCCTTACCCCACACTGCAGACTCTATCTTTCTCCTGTGCAAGCAGTCTTATGAATTGGAGGGACAAAAACATGGCTGATTTTAGCTTGTCTACTCTCTGTATGTGAACTGGCTACAGTGAACATCTGTATTCTGTGTTAATAATCATGGACAAAAAGGAAACCACTGAAAGCAGCCAATTCTGGTTCCAAGTTCCATACTTTGAACTGCAGTAGATTTTCCTGCATCGCAAACTTTAGGATGAGGATAGCTGATGGAGGTTTTAATGGATGTGATGTTGGGCTGTCTATAGTCCTGATCAAAGGATATCCAGACAAGCAATCAGGACACCTGATATTTCTGATCTACACTATGGGGATAAACGACAATGACCTGGTATATCCACGCCACTGTTTTAGGAGCCCTATCCCTTCCTTCATTAGTGACAAGTGGCTTATTTCCTCCTAGCACCTATGCACCTAATGCACAAATTAAAACCAGTACAAACTGAGTTATTATCTGTGTTATTGACAGGTCTAATAGTTCCTTTTGATTTGACTTTGTCGGCCTTTTGTTCACATGCTTTCCCTAGCTCAGTAGTCTGTTTGGAAATATCTCTCCTCTGTCAACCAACTGACTCTAAGAAATCCTGGCTATCATGTGAAGGCATGGTTTCACTGTGATACGATTACACCATTTTACTTTGTTCTTTTTGACCTCCCCTACATGCTCTCTCTGTAGCTAGTCTTTCTCTGTCCCACCAGTCAGCTCCCGAATAAATGACATGGAGAATTCTTACTAATTAAGAAAGGTCATCCCATAACATAGGCTTATTTCTAGCTAACTCTTGTACCTTAAATTAACCATTTCGATTTGTCTATGTGTTACCACACAACTTGTGGCTTTTACCTCTTTTCTTGCATGCCTGTTCCCTCTGTGTCTGATGGCGACTCCACCTTCTTCTTCCCAGCATTCTCTCTGCTCCCCAAATCCTGCCTAGCTATTGGACATTTCACTTTGTATTAAACCAATCCAAGTGACACTCTTTCACAGTATACAAAAAGATTATTCACTAACATCTCTCCCTCCATTCTCCAATCCTCTCCTAACCCTTTGGCTGCTTCCCTTTCACTCACAAATGGTCCTTCTGCTTCCACATCACATATGGCGACACCCTTCCTGATCTTCCCTCTTCGATAGACCTCTCCCTTTCTTTCTATTGTCCCGTCTACTTTCATATCCAACAGACACATGTGACGTGTGCAGGCGTGTGCGTGCGTGTGCACGTGCACAAGCATCTTTAAAAAAAACCTCATTGATACACATTTCTCTGAGTGTGGCTTGTTTGGTTTCACATAAGAACTGTTTAGTAATTGCCGGGACAGAGGTTTCTGGAGTTGGTGTTCACTAACCCAGAATAGCTCAACTGCTCTCTTACCCTGGTCTTGTGGTAGAGAAACCAAATTGAAGGCCTTTTTATTTCACTTGGCCATTTTTCAAGGTGAAATAGGCGTGGTTATGACTTGAAGGAATCCCTTATGCGCTGGAGAGTCTTTTAAAATCATATTTATTAAAAGCCAAGGCTGTTTTGTTTATCGTGCAGCTTGTGTTGGTGTCTTTCCTTCTCCATGAAAGTTGGTTTCGGTTATTTTTTCCTTTTAAGACTTCTTTAGAGTCCATATTAAAAGGCATCTAGGCTGAATGGAGGATTTCCTTTTATTAATCCACCCCCCCTCCTGCAAAGCCAGGAGTCAGAACCATGGAATCAGAGGATCCAAGTTTCTTTGTAGTTGAGCAGACTGAAGCAGAGAATGGACAGAAATAGGTCAGACAACTTGAAAGGCTTGAGATGCAAGCAGTCGCCGGGGCTCACACTGGTGGGTTCTTATTCGGGAAATGAGGATTTCAGAAAAATTGGAACACAAACACTACAGTGTATGACAGCCAGAAAGATATTTTAAAAAAGCACTGTGTATATACAGTTCCTTACTTTTCTGGGGTTTGGCGGTGTTTGCATATCCTTCCCCACGACTGGAGCCCTTGCAGGAGTTCCGGAATTGCTGATGCCTCCGTAGCTGAAGCAGTGGGCCTTGGACTACTTACTTGGTCTTCTGGTGACAGGTTTTGGAGTAGAGAATACGAGGAAGTCATTTACCTTGAGAATGTGAAACAGAGCAGCTCTTTGACCACTTGAACTTCTAAACTGACTGTATTCATCTCACTTCTGAGTGTGCATTTTCTCAAGATAACCGAAGGTCGTTTCTCTAAGAGTTACTAAAGAAGACAGAGAGAGAGAGATAGAGAAAAGGGAGGCACTGCCATCCATCCCTGGTCTTTGTTTTTCTTCCCCCTCCCCACAGAAGACAGTGTGCTACCCCGGACACTGAGGTTGTCACTCCTGACCTTCTCTGAGCACTTCTCTGCGCAGGCTCCGTTCTTTATCCTTGTTCCTCTTAGGATCTGCCTTAGTTGCCCCCCACCCCCATTTCATTTTGCTTCATTCTGTCTGGGCATGTGTAGTACTGTCAACTCCCATTCCAAACCCAGACTTGTCTTCTGCCTCACAATGTGACTCCTTGCCTCCTGATGGCTTCTTCATGCTCTCTACATTAAAACAAATCTAATGAGTTCCTGGATGATTTACTAATGTAATTGACCCTAGGGTAACAAATGAAGCTAGGTGGTATTATTATTATTATTATTATTATTATTATTATTATTATTACCTTGCAGTAGAATTACTGTGACTTTTTTTCTAGCAGCCAACCAACCTATCCCCTTCCTTCCTTTCTGCTCTCCCTCTTCTTGATGGTCTCCTTCTCTCTCTGTTCCTCTCTCCACTTCCATTCTTTCTTGACTGTCTTATTTTAGTTATGTATGCTGATTAGTTTTGGTTTTGAGATTCCTATCCAAACAGAACTCCTGATAGGCTTCTAAGTTTAATTATTCTCAGAAAGGAAAGCCCAGAATAGCTCCCACAGAGCTCCTAGTGACCCAGGATCCAGAAAGTCCCTTGAGTGAACTAATAATCTACTGCCCCCGTTCAACCACCAAGATCCCAGGAGCCATCCACAGAGCACCCCTGTTTCCAGCCCCTGACGTGTGCTTTAGGGCTGGTCTCTCGAGGTTTGGGGATTCATAAGAGGGATTGGATCACATGAGCCAATTCCTTGTGAGCAGCTTAATCTGAGGGGTGACTTCCTACAGGAAAGAGAAGTTTCAGTGGGGTGCAGCAGATCACACTTGGGCTTTTATAGCTTGGGTTCCTGAGCTACTCGTGCAGAATGGAAGGACAAGCACAAGTCAGAACAGTACACTCAGACAGCAGCATCAGCCTTTAGGATGTAAATAAGGTAAATGACGCTATACAAAAACTACACAGAGATAGTGTCTACTTCAGCAAACCTTTCTTCGAAAAAATGAAAACTGAGTTCTCTGATCCTTTCTTGCTCGTTGTGTTGTTAGGTCTGTCTATGTGGCCCAGCCTGGGTATGATTCTCCTGCCTCAGCATTTTTAGTGCTAGGATTACAGATGTGTAACATCAGAGATAGCTCACTTAAGACCTTGTGACCTATTGTGAGATCTCTAAAACTACCTGTAGTTCTGTGGGAGGGAGTAAGAAACGATTTGAAGTATGCAGGCATCCCAAAGGTTCTAGTTAAGTATTTTATTAAGAAGAATCTCTCCGCTGACATAAATAATCCCAATTAGAACAAATCAGACCAAATTAAAAGATACCCATGTTTAATTGAGTGCCAGACCTCTCGGGTGGTCCCAGGAAAACACGGAGGAGAAGAGAGGAAAAGGGGAGACCATATGTTTATTTTCTGGGGGGGGGGGCAGTTTAAATAGCCTGTGGGAGTGGTCCTGACCTTCCCTGGGGAGGGGTCACCATTTGGCGGGTTTTCTTGGACAGAGGCAACTCTCAGGGGAGGGAGCTTGGAATGGAGTTTTCTGCCTAGCATTCCAAAGATGGATGCTAGGAGGCTGGGATGAAGCCCCCTACTGAGAGCTCCCCAGCTCCTCCCCCTTGCATCCGTCTGCATGCACATATGCTGCCATCACATCTACATCCAAACTCTTTCAGAAAACACGGCCCATGACTCGTCTTTCAGTCAGTCAGCTATAGTGTGAAGTACCATCTACTGAGGAGCAACAAATTCCCTTGTGTATTGATGCTTCCTTTCTCTGTCTGAAACCATGGCAGAGCTTGGCTTGTCTGTGCTTTCCCAAGTTCTTGTGTTTGAAACTTAATCCCCAGATTCACCGGTGATGGTGTGTGTGCCATTGGGAGCCAATGAGGGATACATCGCAGTCCTGAGGGTAGGACTCCAGAATGCGATTAGTGGCTGTAAAAAAGAAAGCAGACCAGAGCCTCACGTCTCTATTCTGTGCTCTCTGTCCATGAGTTTGCCATGCTTTAACAGGTCTCTGGTGGGATACTGGCTCCTTCAGACTTTGCTGGTTTCTCTTAAGAATCATTGACTCTGTGGCATTTACGGTGCCATAAATGGACTAAAACCCTCGATGTCTGTAAGAGTAGCGCTTCTATGCACCAAGGACCTTCTATGACCTGGGAGATCAGTCCTTGTTCTGGGTCTCAGAGCAAAAGTTAATTCTTTGTTCTCAGCCTTGGCTTCTCCACTGTATGAAGAGAAACACATTTCCCCTCTTATTCATGGAGGACAACTTTTGAGAATACCAATTAGTGCCTGAAACTATGAACAACAGTGCGAGGAGCAATATATCATGTGTTTTCCAATTCTGAATACTCACGCATATGACAGACTTTAATTGGTTTATACAAGGGACAAGATAAGAGAAACAGTGACTAGTGGCATAGCGAAGAGCCATGACAATACACGGTGATACTGTGGCTTATGCTGTGGGACAGCCAAAGAGTCATAACAATACACTGTGCCAATGTGGCTTATGGCTTGGGACAGTTATCCTCAGGTTGTTGACTGAGCATCTGATGGCATTTGACCTTCAGTTACTGTTGCTGCAGGTAAGGGGAATTGCTGCCCTACTCAAACAGTGCTTGTGGAGAAAAAGCTAGAAAAATTTGAAAAATTACCTCAAGAATTTGAAAACTGTGCAGATGGCAGAGATTTTCACGTATTAGCGCTATAATTGGTCAGGAAATATTTTTTGGATATCTTTTCGGTATAGATCAAGTTTTTTTTCTTATGTTAGTAAAAGTTTTGCATTGTATTATGGCACCCTGAACCAGGTGATATTCAAATACATTTTAAAGAGTGTGACATCAGAAGGGAAAGGAGATGTGGGGAGCTGCGGGTCAGAGGGCAGAGCTCATCCTGTCTGCTGGAGGATGGTGTCAAAGGACTAGCTCATACAGGGTAATACACAGCGGTTTGCTGGTGGTCACAGGTAAGGGAGACACTCTCCTGAGTTCCCTGTGACAGGGAGAGCCCTGCTAATGTCCCTGTTAGACTCTCACGGTGTCTCTGGATTATGTCTGAAAAAGACAAACTACAAATGCTTGAACTGCAGAAAGCATCCCCACCTCTTTCCACTTGGAGCTACAGGGCTGTGGAGACACTTGAGCATCTATCTGCCCTTTGTCTACGTTGTCATAGATTGCTGCAAAGACCTAGGACAGCCAACCTCAACGTTGGAGAACTGAGGAGAAAACGGTTCATAGCAGACAGTTCAACAGGCCCAACCTCTCTGCGGTCTGAAGTCTGCCTTTGCAAGCATTGTTTGCACTTCCTCCCTTACAGCCCCTGCCAGCCAGTACAGCGGAGTCAAGGAGTTTCTGGGAGAAGAAGGCTGCTATTGACTCTCTGGCTTAACTTCGGCTTCTGAACACTGGGGCCAACTTAAATTCTTCCTGCTGTGCTTCTGTTGCTGGGCGCCTATCTTCCTTTGTTTCCCAGCCGAGACGGTAAACAGAGGGGAATGGCTGCCAGCTCCTTTGTGAAGTCTGTGAGCTTCAGACAGGCCCCTAAACGTGCTGGGGGGAAAGGACTGCTGCTGAATGACAAAGAAAACAAAAGTAAGGACAGAAGCCCTCTCCCTTAGCCACAGCTTTCCCTGAGCACTGGGTCTCACCTATCAGTGAGTCCAAAACTGGCCTGCTTCTACAGCAATAAATGTCCCCAAGGAAAGAAGCTGGCTAGCGGGCTGATAAATAGGGAGCCTTTAGCTGGGCTTAATAAACTGCAACTTCATCTGAATGTATTTTTCTCCATTACTAGAAACCAAGCCGGCTCTTAAGCCAAACTCTAAAATGACTTTCTGCTTCCCATGTCTTCAACTGAAGATTGGGAATCTTTCATATGGGGAAACTCACAGGCACTTCCAAAACCCTTGAAGGATAGTGGAGACAGGAAGGAAGAAAACAGAATTGTCAGCTGCCATGGTGCTTCTGCCTGTGGTCCCAAGGTCCTATCTGAAGATCCGAGGCAAGAAGTTCAAGGCCAGCCCGGGCCACATAGTAAGTTTGAGGCCAACAAGGACTATATAACAAAACACTCTCTCAGAAAACCAAAAAGGCAAGAAACTGGGAAAGGGCCAGAGACAGGCATTACAGAACCCTGAATATATTATAAGCAAATATTCATTTGAGTGTGGTTAGACGTCACAATATGTCAACTGTTCATTATTGAAACTATTAACACGTTGGCAGCGATACCTGCTAAACACAGGACATCTTTAGTAATAGGAAGTATTTTAATGAGTTTCCATTGACTGGTTTGCGAATTACAGTAACAGAACAAAGGAAGGAATTTCTTGCTAGAGAAACTGACAAGAAAACACTGTGCTTAGTGTGCTTGTGTGTGTGTGTGTGCCTGTGCATGTGTGCTTGTGAATATGTGTGCCTGTTTGTGTGTGCAGGTTGTACAACTGTATCTATGAATTTTAAAATATTATCATTGGATGATGTTCACAATTTTGTAAATGTTAACATACTTAGGTCTAAAATTAAATGCTTATTTAATTTTAACACACACTAGGGACTGCTGTTTGAGATAAGATTTTAACCTATCCCTGAGATGAGGAAGATCTCATTTCACAATGCCCTAACATGGTTGTGTAGTATCCCAGGGTTGAATGGCTAGCAGAATGTAATTTGCAAGAAGTGTTTTCTTTCTTCTCTTTTCCTTCTCCATGAGAGTTCCATTCAAACCTCTTTCACATATTAAAGTCCTTTCCTTGATCTGAATAAATATTTTCTCTTCAGGCAGGTCATATTGTGGTTTGTTTAACAGAATAATGGCAGTGGGAAGACAAGCGGCCATCATTCCCCAGGGCAGGTGAGCACTGTATTTCAGCCCATAAAGTCCCCTTATTAAAGTGTCTGTCACCAGGGTTTTGGAAGCAGCTGACCTTCTAACAAAAGGGGATATAAAACCAAAGCTTGTTCTTGTCCTTCATCCAGGACCAATGAATCCCCAGCCCCCTTGCTTCAGGCTCCGGGAGTAGACAACACAGGAGAGTCTGGAGAGAATAAAAAGCTGAATGGGGGACTGGCTTTTACAATATGAAACTTTCTATCCCAGTCCCAAGAAATTCTTGCCTCCTTGAGGCAACGCTTCCTTCCCAGAGGCTACCTAGACATTAAAAGCGAAAACTTAGCAGGGAAGCTCCCCAAATTGCCCCCCCCCAATAAGCTCTGTACCATTAGGGTGTGAGTGCTACCCACCTTGCGCTTCAGCTTCCTCTGGTTTAGGGAACCCAGGTCACTAATTCTCGGTGAACATTCCCATTATTGTTCCCACATGGGGATTTATGTCCTGTGAGCTCTCTGGTTCTGAAACAGAAAGATTGCCACCCACTATTAGAATCATTTTTGCCCATGTGAACACCTCAGATAGGAATTTAGTGTTGTGCCAAGAAGCTAGGCAAGGAAGTCAGACACACCATGCCAAATATGCAGCTTTAATAGGTATGAAGAAACACAATGCGGGCCAGGAGCTTAAGCTCTCCAGCCTCAGTTTCCCCATCTGTTGTGTGGACATAATGAGCTACTGTGGGAATCAAGTTAAACAATCCAGTAACAGTGTACGACCACAATTCTGCCACTTCATGGCCCTTGCTAATATTGGTCAGAGTCTCCCGATTCATAGATTTTATTGCTATGTTCTGCTCACGCTATAGTGCTCTGCTGCCATTTTCTTCCTGTAAGCTCCTACAGGTTTATCTCTGCCAGGTGTTTAGTGGGAAAGAAATAATTCTTTGTGTGTTATTTATAATTCCAAAGATATGGTGGGAGCATAATCTTCACACTTGCATAATATAGAGAGAACATGAAGCTGTAAAGTAATGGAATGGAAGGCCAGATACTTACGTATAAGATCTCCTTAGATGACTGAAAGGGAGTGGAGTCATTCAACTGGCTAGCAAATTGTCTCTATGTTTCTTGGCTTTGAAACCTCTGGTCTGATTGGCATCTGTCTTTTTACCTTCTTTTCTCTTGTTGTAATTGCATACTACCGACTGGGTAACTTGTGCAGTTTATTGGCTCAGGATTCTGGAGGCTGTGAGGTCCCAGGGCATGGTGCCAACATCTGGCATGTTGTATCATCTCAGGGCACAGTGTGAAAGGGTGAGGGTGAGCCAGCAGCAGGAGCGGCCTTCTGGGAGAACACACCATTCCAGCAAGACTCATTCATCCACTCAGGAAGGCGGGCCAAAGAACTAGATTCCTATCAGGCCCTACCTACCAACATGGCCTTATTCTAACAAGAGCTTTGGGGAGTCCATTCAACCATGCAGCACTCTTTTCAAAGCAACAGATATTTATTGTAAAAGTGATTGCTGTGAGTTCTAGATTCTCATCGAGTCATAAGAGCAATGTGATTTATGTATTAATAAATACCAACTGATTGTCCTGGGACAATTGAAAGTCTAGAAACAAGAGAATGAAGCTCAAGGAAACAGTGACTGGCTTTGGTCTTTGACAAAGACCATGGAGGTGTGTTGAGTTTGGTGTGGCCATCTCTGCAATCTCAAAGAGTGTGGTCTTGAGAGATCAAGCTCCAATTCCTGATGTTTAGCTCTTCAAAAATTCTGGTCTTGAAACACCAAAGACTAATAGTAGCCCTGTAGAAATTTCATTCATGCCCTAATCTTTTTCAGGTTATAATGCATCCTGTTTGCTTCCCCAATATTGGTGACTGAAGCCTGGGCCTTGTTGATCTGAAACCGGGTCTTTACTGCCGAGCTTCATCCATGGCCTTCTTTGTGTTTTGAGATAGAAGGCCACTCAGTAGAGCAGGCTGGTCTTGAACTCTTTATGAAATGGAGGCAGGCTTTGAACTTGGATCCTCTTTCTTCGGCCTTCTGAGAAGTGGGGATGCAGATAGGTATCACCAAGCCTGACTATATAAATATGCCTTAGGTTAAGTCCACTCAGTCAAGTGAAAGTTACCTTCAAAGGGTTAAATGTTGGCTTGTCCCATACTTGAGCAGCAAAGAGTTAAAGTTCCTCTCAAATTGCTCAGTAATCATGGCCTCCCCTAACATCACCACCAGAGGACAATCAAATGGAGAAAGAGTTTTCATTATTTCCCAAGAACACTGGATTCTAAGTGTCAAGAAATTTGAGGAGGGAAGGGGTTGATTGCTACCCAACCAAGGTAGCTGGTCAACCACTATTCCAGTACACACACAACACATATTCTTTTCCTCTGGAAGGAGGTAAAGGAAGGAGGAATAATAATTTGAGGAGAATAGCAACATTATATTTAGTAGATCTTTAAAATTAAGAGTAATGCTAATATAATCAAAATCATAATAAGATTATGACTTATGGCTTTTTTCAGAATCCATTTTATTGCTTTTATCACAGGGTGAATACAGTACCTGGATTTTCTTTCTTTAGATTTTAATTTCAATTGTCTTTAAAGAAATCACAGATCAAGAAGTGGGTCTCCAATATGGTATGTACTCACTCATAAATGGGTTCTAGACATAAATAAAGGACATTGAGCCTATAATTCATGATCCTAGAGAAGCTAAATAAGAAGGTGAACCCAAATAAAAACATATAGTTATCCTCCTGGATATTGGAAATAGACTAGACTGCCAGGCAAAAATTGGAAACTGGGGGGTGGGGAGAGTGTGGGGGTAAGGGGAGATGGGGAGAAAAAAGTGAGACGGGGAAGATGGGGAGAGCTTGGGGGAATGGGACGGTTGGGATGGAGGAAGGGTGGACATGGGAGCAGGGAAGTATATATCTTAATTAAGGGAGCCATTTTAGGGTTGGCAAGAGTCTTGACTCTAGAGGTGTTCCCAGGTGTCCATGGAGATGTCCCCAGCTAGATCCTTGGGCAGCTGAGGAGAGGGAGCCTAAAATGGTCCTATCCTATAGGCATACTGATGAATATCTTGAATATCACCATAGAACCTTCATGTGGTGATGGATGAAGCTAGAGACAGAGCCCCACATTGGAGCACTGGACTGAGCTCCCAAGGTCCAAATGAGGAGCAGAAGGAGGGAGAACATGAGCAAGGAAGTCAGGATCGCGAGGGGTGCGCCCACCCACTGAGATGGTGGGGCTGATCTACTGGGAGCTCACCAAGGCCAGCTGGACTGGGACTGATGGAGCATGTGATCAAACCGGACTCTCTGAACATGGCTGACAAGGAGGGCTGACTGAGAAGCCAAGGACAATGGCACTGGGTTTTGATCCTACTGCATTTACTGGCTTTGTGGGAGCCTAGTCTGTTTGGATGCTCACCTTCCTAGACCTGGGTGGAGGGGGGAGGACCTTGGACTTCCCACAGGGCAGGGAACCTTGACTGTTCTTTGGACTGAAGAGGGAGAGGGAGGGAGTGGGGGAGGAGGGGGGAGGTGGAAATTTTTAATTAAAAATAAATTAAAAAAAAGAAGTGGGTCTCCCTCCAACGTAACAAATAGACATTTCCATTCTTATAGAGTTCATTATCCCACTCACAGTAGAATATGGAAATACCACCTTAAGGAGAACGACATCTGCCTCAACTCCTGACAAACCTTGAACAGCCTCTGGAAGGCACCAGGAAGCCTGCTCAGAGTTCTCTCCTGTCAGCAGAGCACTGACTTGGATAAGATTCATCCACAACTAAATGAGGCTTGCAATAGGGATGTCAGGCTGGAGCATGTGCTCATCACACATTAGACCTGAGGAGATTCTTATCCAGAAGGGACACGAATTATCAGGATCATGCTAAACTCTGCGTATATTAGACACGCTCACCAGCAAGACTGGCCACACCCATATCAGTCACCTGCCCCATTAGAGGATGTAGAGTTCCCACAACTCACAGCCCTCATTCTGAGAGCTTCATTCTCTGTTGACCTACTGGGAACCTAAATATTCATTTTTGTTTAAAAACGTCAGGGTCAGGGAATCATGGCCATTTCTCCCTCCTGACTTAGCCCTGTACTGAATGTTACCAAATGTCTTAAATTATTTCAAATTGAAGGTTTTTACTCTGTGGCTTTTCACTTAAGTTAACTGATTGATTATAACCTTTTTTCTAAGTTCAAGGACTTTTATAGACAGTTTGGTGATGGACATTAACTAGCGTATTGCAGTTATAGTAAGTTCCCCTGGGATTCTGTTAAGGCTTGAAATTACATATTCTATAATAACTGCCCACTTCTCCCGTCTTCCAAAAGAAAAACTAAGTAAGGCTTTGCAACAAGCTCAGATGTTCTGAATGATGTAAGCAAAGAACCCTCACACAAAAAGCTTAAAAGCACAATCCTGAAGAATTTGTGTATATGTTTATATTTAAACATCTTAAAATATAAATAGTAGGTAAACATATAAAATATACAGATGATTTATTATCCCCTTTGGAATAGAGTGCTGCAGGTTTCACTTAGTATATGTGCACTGATACTTTCAACTTCAACTAATGGCCTTAAAAAAGGAATAAGGGGACATGGTGTCACATCGACGTGAACGTGTAAGACAGAAATGAAATTTAAATGGAATCTTTAAGGAGAAGAAATTTAAATGGAATAGAACAAAGATTCATTCTAAATTTTCTCCCCACATCAAATATAGCAAAACAAAAGTTCAAAAGCATCAGGTTGATATGTATTGAGTTTCATGGCTTTACATATTCTATGTGACTTTTATGTCTTATAATTACACACCTAATTAGTTGATTTGCTTATAATTACTTAACAAGAGATCAGTATTATGATAGCCAGGAACAAAAAGAAGTTTTATCATTTAAAAAACTGGAATAAAATCACCCAAAACTGTTTCATAGCGGAACCAGATAATTTAATTATCAGATAATGTTTCTTGAGGGTTTCTGAGAGACAGATTTCAGAGAAAACCTTAGGAAGACTGTAGATCACATGACCTTCACCTGAGATTCGATGAGAGCATGATCAATAAGCGTATTCCTTCAACCCAGAGAAAATCGCTTTGAAATGCTGTATTACTGTAGCCACCGAGTTTGGGTCTGGGACTTGTGCACTCAGCCCTTGGGCTATGCTGTGGAGTATCATCTCAGCTCCACGCACCGCCACTTCACAGCTGAGGCAAAGGCTCGCTCGCTCTGCACTGCCCGTGGTTCTTTATCTTTGCACTCCTGACTCTAGACACTCCACCTTTGGGTCATCTTAAACAGGAAGATGTGGACCCTGCCTTGTGAACCAAACTGCAGAACATCTTAAAACAATAATTCAAGAGATGCAGCAAGGAGAAGAGCCTTCCTGCTGTGCTATCTATTATTATTTACCAATTTGAATACTTCATGGATGCCAAATATTTATTCTTGGAGAGTACATACACATGAGTCAAAAGGAATATACCCAAATATAGGGTCAAGGCTGTTTAGTTTAAACAGCTTCTCACTAGCTCTGCAGTGCATAACATGAGTAATGACTGGGTGGCATTGCTGTCACCGGGACACTGAGGGTGACATTTTTCGTTTTGATGTGGAATGTGGTGGTTCTTAAAAAACAGCAGTATAGCCTAGTGGGTCCTTACGGGGGCTGCCACACAGACCTCTCTTTCTAAATTTATATCATTTAGTCGTGTCTCCTAGGATTTGCTAATAGCACACAGGCATTCAAAAGCAAGCTTCTGAGCTTATATTTGTAATGTCTGAGTGACATTTGCTCAAAGTGGTCAAATCGCTCGGGCTCCTTTCTGGAGTGGGGGAGAAAAGAGGAAATGTAGGCATGTTAAACAAAATGGGAATCTATTCGAAAGGAGCATTCAGACCCGAACCCCTCGAGAGATGAGTTTGGTAAAAGGTTAAACAAACCTTCTCTCACTCTTGAGGGAGCTTAAAATAAATTTCATCTCCATTCGTGTCAGCCTTACTGTACAGCTGTCCCTAAACATCTGCTGTGGGCACCCCCCTCACCGTTTACAGATGCTCGTGTAAACTATTTATTTGTGATACATAATTAGCAGTAAAGGGTACACTTGGTTTTTAACTGCATATACTCAGGGGTGGACTCAAAGAAAACTCTTTAACTGTGTGAAATGAGTCTATGAGGTCTAAAGCTTGCCAGAGCAGCAGTCCCACTTCCTTTCCAGCAGCTGTTGATCATAAGCGCTGTTTTTACCGTGTCTGGGTTATTGTAGCTCAGGGTAGAATTGAGGAGTTGTGCTCAGTCCTTCATCCAGTGCAGAGTTTGACAGCCCCTGCCCTGTGAACAAAACTGCAGAACAAAATCAACCTCTGGGGCTGCGGATAGCTGTGGCTTCCCAGATACTTGTCTACAGTCTTCATAGACAGACAGAGAAAATTAAGCAAACCTCTGGAGACACAACCCTGTGTTGACCTGGAAAGATCAATCTTCCAAGGTCTTGATTTTGTTGGCAGAATAAATGCTCCCGTAAAGAGTGAGAGCCAACAGAGTTTGGGCGAAGCCTGCACAGCACTGGTTGGTGAGAGCAAACAGGGATTCTAGCTGTCAGGGTGACTGATGGTCTCGCCACATGTGAATGCTTCCTGGAGGAATGAGGTCAAATGGTTCTACCACGAGCAGCAGGGGTTCTTTTAGTCTCTGTTGTAAGCAAGGAGCTCAGAACCCATTGGGTTAACTAACTGGAGATGGGATCCATCTCAACACTAAAAAAAGAGAACCCCATCTGTTGAAGGCCTGAGAATTGACCTTCTTTGGGGAACCTTTCAGTGGGAGCAGAGACCTTCTAGGCAATCACCTTGATAAAGAGAATTGTGCTTTTCTACCTGTTTGGGTCTAGCCTCAAAATAATGGCCCTGGTTCCTCTAATCGAGTCTTTTTGGAGTCAGGATTGCTGGCATGTTAACATAATAATCAGCTCTAGGGCTGGCCCATGAGATTCTACAATGTCACCTGTGACCTACTTGTCCTGATGCTGTGCTAACAGCAAAAGATTTACATTTGTCACCCAGTACTTCCTGTGGAGAAAAATGGACCCCAACTCATCTTCTCTGATCTGATAATTTTCTGAACATTATGAGACAGTAGAAATGTATTGAATACTTACCACTTTGGATGGACGGTGTTTAATGTGGGTGACAGTAACATCCCTTAGAGAGAGTCTTGTTCTTTTTATAATGCATTGTAATTTATTGGTTGCATGCCTGTTTTGATGGCACATTGGGGAAGGGAAGAGCATTAAACTCAGGAAGCATATGAAAGACAGCAACAACAGAACAGAGGCCAGCATGGCCAGGAGGCAGAGAAAGGTTTGAGATAGTGCCCAAGACCAGTGCCAGATTTACCACAATCCCTAGGCTATACAGACAACTTTGAAGTTTGTTGTTCTGGAATCTTCAGAAAGTCTTTGACAGGAGGCCACCTGACCTGGTGACTGAGATGCACTTAGGGTCAGGTGTGGGACTAACAGGGGATAGCAGGAATGCTGGGGCTGGTTGAGCAGATAACCAGGCTAGCGGGAGAGCTGAAGCAACAGGATGCTGCTCTCTTTTGCCTGGCGTACTACCATTCTTCTTGCTCCGCCTGAGGTTTGATCTGCTCTGCCCCAAGGTCCTGGCTTTGAACCTGTGCTCTGCTTTCATTTCTTTAGACACTGGTACAATTGAACTTTTCCACATCTGGCTTTCACTTTCAAAAATGATACCTGGAGTGGGATCAAGATCTTTGGTAACTGAACTTATTTTGTTGTGGTTGTTTCATTTGCTTTTTGTTTGGGTTGTTTTGGACAGGAACTCTGTAACCCACCGTGGCCTGCAGTTCCAATCTTCCTAATTAGCTTCCTTGGTTGCTTAGATAACAGAGTAACTTTATTTCAAATAATGATCCTCTTCTACAATACTGAATCCTTAGATTCACAGAAGCAGCAGGACTCACTCACAGAGACCCAGAGGAAGTCGGTCCACACCCCTTTGCTGAATGTGCATGCCTGCTCTTCTTTACTCCCCTGGACAGAAGCTACCAGACACTTGTCCTGAGCTCTGTGGTGGAGCTTCCATGGGACAATGCTTGTTCAGGCCTATTTTGAGGTACTGGGTACTCTTGTGTGACTCTGTTGGCTGCTGATCAGGATTGCTAAATCAGCCATTAGGGCTCTTGAGCCCAAAGTATATTTCCCACATCAGAACACATCAGTGACCAGGAATTTTGATGTGGGGTATGGGTGAACCAAAGCAACCCGGTCCACATTTGCTGAGGCACGCTTGTCAGTGATGGCAACATGAGACGAGACTGGCATAGCAAATACTCAGAAGATTCCTAGACGGCGTCCCCAGGTCCACACACAAGCTGGTTCAGATCCCCGGGGAACATTTCTTGCTATATATCCCCAAACACTTCCTCCTGGCTCTGCTTGCTCTGTTGAATCTCTCCACCATGTTCTCAGCTTTCTCTGTGCAAAGTTCTCTGGCATTTGTTCCCATCTCTCATGCCAATTGTTACCCTGAGATAGTCCGCACCATATTCTTAGTTTCTCTCCATCCACCCGTTCTCAGCCTTTAGGAGGTAACAGAAAACACGGAATCATATTGTAGCAAGCTCAGCATCTCTTGTCTCCTTAGATTCCTTTAGCAACAATTGTACAGTATTTGTCTATCATAGGAGACCTCAATGTTCTGCATTATATTCTGGTGTAAGTGTTTGCCCAAATGGACAGGTGCTTTCAAAGCAGCCCACTTGCGCCTGCCTTCTCCTCTGTCCAGGAGGAGGTCTGACCCACGGGTAACCTTAGAAACACTGAAAATCTAGTTGCTTTTATCAAATCCTTTGCAACTTTGGGCCGCCCAACAGCACATCTCTAACATTCAGTTCAACTCCCCCTTCTCCGCTTGTGTCGGATAAACACACATGCACCTCCTTTCTTCCCACCCCCAGGGCTTCCTTTCTTCACAGGAAAGAGGCCTGCTGTGTGTCATTTCTTCTCACAGCACCCTTCCTGATCCTCGCTGTTTCTAATGGAGTAGTCCTTCCCTCAGAGAAGAACCAGTTCTGGCACTTGGGATGGATGATTACGCAAATGATGACTTTTAGAAGAACAGCAGGGACAAACTGGAAAGGTGACATCTATGGTTTAAAAATCTATTGCAGGGATACAGAGCCACCTCCCTCTAGGCTGCGTTTGCCCCAACAACTCCTGGAACTGATACTTTTTAAGGCTATTTGTTCCATTGTAACACTTTGGCCCTTTTTTTCCCACAGTTATTACAAAGTAAACATTGTCATTGTGTAAAGGCTTTGTTTGTTGTGCTTTTGTTTTAAACTAGAGTTGTAGAGAATGCTAATGTGTTTACTTACCCTTTGCTTTCAGTGAGAGAGGCCACCAGAGGAAATCTGAAATCGGGATTTTATTATTTTTTTCTGAAGCATTTTCCCAGACAGCCAAGCACAGGAACAAATGATATTCTCTCCACACATTTTTTTCTTCTACTATGATGAATTTCTTTCTCCAGAGAGAGAAGTGATTTCTGAAAGCCTTGAACAACATACTAATCTTTCCTTCTGGTAGCCCCTGGTTGAATTACCCCTGAATTTGAAGCGTTTACTGATGAAATGATACTTGACATTAACCAGTGTTGTATGGAAATGTTTCCATCACCTGGGAGGAAATAAAGGAAGGAATTCATAACCCACGCCTATGTGGCCATTTTCTTCTGAAAAAACTTAAACGATTCTTACTTCGGACTGCCTGACTTTTCCTAGGTCACTCTGTGAAAACAAAATGATTTGCGACAGTGGCAACAAGTTAGACTTCATATTGTTATTAGTAAGAAAAGGACCGCATCTTTGGCTGGTTGGCAAAAGGCGCTGTGGGCTTTGGGATTTCCCTGTTCATGTTGCACAATAATAGGTGATGTAGCCTTGTGAATCGAATATTCTAGTTACTTAGAAAGCACTGCTTAGATGAGCACTCAGGGGAAGCAAGCAACATTTTCCAGATGGAGAATACATGCTATTGGTATTTGGTTTAACATCTCAGAGTAATTGGGGTAATTTTGGTTTGGCTAAGGAAAAAGAGATAATACAAATTTTAGAAATATCCAGACCGTTTGCCAAGCTGTGTTTCCGATTTTTGTTAGAGCTATAAATTGTTAGAGCTGCTGGCCTTAGGTCAATAGTCAGAACCCCAGGAGAAGGGACCAGAAACAGGTGTAACGGGTTCAGTGACAGCTCGGTGGGCCCTGGACACTGCCTAGGTAGTTCATAGGCTAAACCTCGGAAGGGAAGCGCAATCTGTAGACATCCGTGACTGACCTGAGCATGGATAGGAGACAGAGAAGTGTTGATGTCAGGTTCACACTGGAGATATGAGGACCCTTTTCAGCCTTGGGACTGGTGAACCATATGATCTTGTCCTCAGTAAGTAAACTGGTGGCTCTCTTGTGTGGTAAAAGTTCAGCGTTAGGTTAGTTTAAGATACCTTTGACTGTAACATTCATTGATTTTAAGTGACTTTCGTTCAATATGTCATTTTTGACCTGTGACAGCGTTGCCACAATAATGATTTGTGATCCAAATAGCTACTACTACTATATCCTGTACTGTCTCTAGCTACTGTTTCGTGTGTGTGCATGTATGTGTATGTGTGTAAGCATGCTTCAGCACACACAAATACACACATAAACACACACACACACACACTAAACTTTTTTCTTCTTTTCTGGCGGTCATTAACATGAGTGCCACAGCACAGCTTTATCCTTTCATGTGTCAGCAGGCAGCCTATAGCTGACCTCAGGAGCAACGACCCAGAGTGCCAAGCTATGACAAGCAATTCACAAAGGGAGATCTAGGGAATTCAAGCCAGATCTGCCTATGTGATCATAAGGCCCAGGACAGCAGGTCCCTGCACAGCCCTGTATCTTCAGGGATGCTGACTTCGCCCACTAGTGTGCATCTGGGATTTGAGAATGGTAGTTTTCATAGGAAGAATGTCCAGCATGGCTAAGAGCAAACCATTGGTGTTCACTAGTTTCCTGTTTTTTGGTATTATTCCTGAGCATCTAAGTAATTATAGTGTCATTAGTATTTATGGAACTGTTTGTTGTTTATTTATTGAGATGGGGTCTTGCTCTATAGGCAAGCTGATCTCAAGCTCCCCATGTAGTTCATTCGGGCCAGCCTCTCAACTAGATTCTTCTTTTGGCCACCTCCTAAGTTTGGAATGATGTGTAAAACACTACACCCACCCATTGCTAAACCTTGGGAGTAGCAGTAGGGTCTGTTATAAACTCCATTTGTCAGACAAGAAAACTGAGACTTAATTCAAACAAAATTTGATTCAGGTTTCTCTTGTCATTGTGATGGGGACACTAATCTCCACAGCCTTGGCCCAAGAAGGAGACCTCCTTTCCTTTGACCTAAGAGTCCCTGCTCCTCTTAGAGAAGAAAACATGGAGGTCATGGGTCTCCTCCACAGACTCAAGAGTTCTAGTCTCTAACATCTACCTTAGTAACTGATGGATGATTGAATCCATATAATTACTTGTGCCAGGAATTGAAGTTGTTCATATTTTTAACTCAAATCCTGCTGGGTTGGCACTATTTTTCTCATTTTTTATTAATAAAAGTAACCGAAGTTAAAAGAACGGTCCAAGTTTGCACAGCTAAAGGAAGAGTTCGGATTTAAGTCCAGGTCATGTGTCAAAGAGTATTTTCTGTAACTTAAGCAGCCTTTTGTTGGCGAGAGCTCTGCCACAGTGCACTTCGGACTGGTGACAGTTAGAACTCGCCCATCTTTCTCCAATGGCACAGGTAGGCGAGATGCTGCATGCTACACAGCTTCACAGTACACATTTTGAGGACTTTCTGGAGAAGAGACACTTTCTTTTTCTTTTCTTTTCCTTCCTTTCTTCCTTCCTTTCTCTTTTCTTTCTTTCTTCTTTTCTTATACATCATGACCACAGCCTCCCAGTGAATCCCCTAGATTCACTAATCCTGCTATTGTTTCCCTTAAGAAAAGAGCAGGCCTCCCAAGGATAACAACTGAACATGGCATACAAGATGCAGTAAAGCTAGGCACAAAACTCCCTTGTCAAGGGTGGAAGAGTCAACCCAGTGGGAGGAAAAGGGCCCCAAGAAGAGGCATAAGAGTCAGAGACTTCCCACTCCTACTGTTAGGAGTCAACAAGAACATCCAGCTGCACAAACCACGGCACGTATGCAGAGGAGCTAGCGGAACACTTGGAGGCTCAATGATAGCTGCTCCAGTCTCTGTGACCCCTGTGACCCCCGTGAGCCCTGTGAGCCCCGTGACCCCTGTGACCCCTGTGACCCCCGTGACCCCTGTGAACTCCTGTGACCCCTGTGAGTCCCTGTGACCCCCGTGACCCCTGTGACCCCCGTGAGCTTCTGTGACCCCTGTGAGCCCCTGTGACCCCCGTGAGCCCTGTGAGCCCCTGTGACCCCTGTGAGTTCCTATGAGCCTCTGTGACCCCTGTGAGTTCCTATGAGCCCCTGTGACCTCTGTGACCCCTGTGAGTTCCTATGAGCCCCTGTGAGCCCCTGTGAGCCCCTGTGACCCCCGTGAGCCCCTATGAGCCCCTGTGACCCCTGTGAGTCCCTATGAGCCCCTGTGACCCCTGTGAGCCCCTGTGAGCCCCTGTGACCCCTGTGAGACCCCATGAGCCCCTGTGACCCCTGTGAGTCCCTGTGAGTCCCTATGAGACCCTGTGAGACTCTGTGAGAGCCCTGCTTAGGTTCTGTGTCTTAGATTGGTGGCCCAGCCCCTTCTCTGGAAGCCTTGCCTGCCTATAAAAGATGACTAGATTGGGCTCTAAACCTCCCATTACTAGGATTCCTTGTTAGTTAATATGTATTATCCTCTGAGTTTCTTTTGCACTGGGTTTCCACATTGCCTCCCCCAACAAGTGAACCCAATTCCAGTCAACTCTCTCCATCCACCCCTCATTTACCCACCTGATCCCTCCTATTTCCACCCACCTGACCCCAGTCCACCTAGAAAATCTATTTCCCCTTCCCTGGAAGATCTGAGTGTCCCCCCATGAACTATTCTCGTTACCTGGTCTCTCTGGGTCTGTGGATTGTATCCTTTGTTTTACATCTAATATCCACTTATGAATGAGGACATACTGTGTTTGTCTTTATGGATCTGGTTAACTCACTTAGGATGATTTTTTTCCAGCTCCATCCATTTGCCCAAAAATTTCATGATGTCATATTTTTAGCAGCTAAGTAGTACTCCATTGTGTAGAATGTACATTTTCTTTATCCATTCTTCAGTTGAGGGACATATAGGAGAATGCACCATTTCAAAATGAGTAACTCAGAAAAATAGAGAGAGAAAGTATAATATTCTTTTAGGTAGTTTTTCCCTGTTCCCAAATGACCTAATTAACAGTTTTAGATGTGAAAAACAAAATCATCAGCAACATTATAAGCTCATGCCTGAGTACACACAGGGTCACAGCTGTCCCAGGCGCTACTGTTCCTGCCCCAATGTCTCTCGTCTTTAGTCGTCCCCTGGAAAGGCAGATCTGCACGCTTCATCTCAGTCCCACACTGAGATTCATGCTCACAGTGAGAAGGCCTGGCCAAGAGCCTGCCAGCACTGACTCCGAAAGACGAATGTCTCCGAGATTGATGGCTCAGTGATCTCTTTGGGGGTTGTATAAAAATATTGATTATGTTGCTAAGTTGTATAAAATAGGCTCTGGGGTTCAGAAATAGGTGCTTTCTTTAAAATAATCCAGAAGCAGGAGGCTAAATCGATGTACAGGGCATCTAAGGCATCATAACTATCATAGCTTCAACAGATTTGGCTTGTGTATGGAAAAACTAATACCTTGCTGAAATAATAAAAAACTGTTATCTCACATGCTAAAAACAGAAACTAAGGTTTTCTTCTACTGTTTACTTTGCAATTGTACCAAATCCCTAACTTTTAGCATACATGTATTCCTGAAACCCATGCGGAAGACTGTCAGGCAGCCTTTCTGCCAGGAGAGGTTTTTTTTTCCTACTTCAAAACCACAGATAGAAATGTAGTATGAGATATTTTGGGTTTGACAGCCGAAGCTGACAAAAGTACGCTTGCTTAGTGGTTTTTGTTTGTTTGTTTGTTTGTTTTTCTTTTTTGTGAGTTCAATACAAATTTCTATACACAGTAATACAACTCTATTTAAACCTGTTCTGAACTATTTCCAATTGTCTTGAACACCACTCACTCTAGTTTCTAAGAGAGAGAAGCAGCAGAGATCTTGCTGAAAGAATAGCTCAGTTTTTGCAAGCATCAATTTTGATTAGTTAAATTGAACAGTCAATTTCCTATGGCAGCTTTCTTTGCTTTGAAGGATTCATAAAATGCTTTGTTAGGGTGACCACCCCTCCGTCACACAGAGCACTGCTCCAAAGAGACAATATCCTAGAGGTGTAAGCAGGGCTTGGAGCACAAGGATTATCCCAAATGTTGATGCGTGCTGGTTCTCAGATTGTCCTGTTGTTGGTCAGTGGATATGATAGGAATGGACACATTGTTGCTCTTGGGACATGTGAGGACTGAGTATGGGGGCGCATTTTCCTTCCTCAGGCTTCAGTTTCCCCTTATGGAAACTGTTTTTAAGCTGCTTTTTAACCCTTGTAATTTCTGGATTCTCTCCATCTCTGTTTTGCTTTCTGTCTCTCTGTCTCTGTCTCTCTGTTTCTGTTTCTCTCATAAATAAGGTGTTCTTCCTTGGGGGCCATTGAAATGAGTGTGTTAAACCCTCTAGTTACATTAGTACTAAAAGGTTCTGTTCACTGTACTAGCATGATTGTTTCATGTAAAGTGGGCACTGCACTGGATGCCAGAGACAGAACTGGGCACAAGCGGGGTTTCTTTCAGCTTTTCTGCCATAGGAGCTCAGACTGGGGATGTAAAGACCGGAGCTAAGCACTGGGGAACGGTTTCTTTCTTGTAGTTGTAGACTTCAGATTCTTCCAGCGGAGGATGAGCCAAACTGCTCCCATAGACAGCTTCCAAAGTTAACAGGATAAATGAGAAATAGGCAGACACTGGATTTGTACTGTGGGACTCCAGGGTTTCCCTTTGAGAGAATAGAATGTGGCCTTTGTACCTGCTTGTGAGAACCTGTCTTGCCTTCATAGTCACAATGGCTGAAATCAACATCTCCACTGGTCCTAGGCATCTTCAAAAGATGACAAGACCAGTACATCAATGCATACAGAATATCATTAAAGCTTCTGCTAGCTTCAGAGTGTGATTGCTAGAGATGGGGCTGCCATACTCAGATTTTAATTGTGTACAACACAAAATACAAATCAAATCACTTCTGAAATGCCCAGGAGCCAAATATTGTGTTTCTGAAACCTACTGACGAGCTCACTGTCTGTCATATGCCTGGTCTTATTCCTGGCTCTAGGAGCAATGAATAGCACAGCTCTGATTATTTATGTTCTCAGCCCACAAGACATTTCCCGATGACCCTCAGAAAAGCTGCATATGAAATTAACTTCTCTTATAGGAGGCTATTCCCTCTTTTCTGCTTTTCACTGTTCTCTGTGCTGTCTACGAGCTTATGGGATCCCTGTGTGGAATTGCTTTCTCCCCTGCTGCTCAGCATTTTTGATTGGCTCAGATGGTGACAGCAGCAAGGCACACCATCCCATAGGAACTCAGCATATGCACACTCAGAGATTTGCCTCATTGGAACCAAGCCGAAAAGCAGTAGCTAGGGGCCACTCTTGTAATCTTGTATATACTTTCTCGGGAAAGTGCATTTATCCACCTTCTGCAATGAACGGCAGCCACCAAGGAGGGCCCCTTGGGTTATGCAGCTCCTTTAGGGACTGTCACCTGTCCTTCATTACCAAGTGCTTACTCTCAGGACATTGAATTGTCCACTTATTTTGATCAGTTCTGAAACAGGCACGGTAGAAGACAGTGATGTCTTGAAGCAGACCTTTACAAGGTTATAATCGTGTGGAAGGAACTAAGTGGCCGTCGTTGAGCAATGTTCAGTGACAGAAGTGGGGAGTGAAATGATGTCACCATGTACCTCAGTAGCGGGCACTTCAAAGCTAAAGATGCAGCTGTCCGTGTCCATATGTAAACAGAATACTCTTAAATGCAGCCTGGCCACCTTTTCTTATCTTAGTTCTTCATCTTCAGCGACCGAAAGTGTCTATCTCTAACCATCATTTTTGTGGCTACATTGTATTTTAAGAATGTACTCTAAATTATTTAATTTTCTATTGATAGACTTTTAGTATCTTCTGAGATTTTCCTTTTAAATGTTGAACTGTGCAGTGATGAAGATAACTAAATAGCTTCCTAGTATAATTATATAAAAGGCTACTATAGGCCAACGTTAAATGCATTTAAGGTCTCCAATTATCCATTTCTAAGTTGACCTCCAACATATAATAAATTTGGTGCCCCAAACCAATCCCAAAAGAAGTGGAAAAGAATCATTTAACAAAGTTCAATCAAGATAAGGTTAAAGCTTGGTGACTTTGAATTCTTTATTATCTAGTGCCAGTTCAGACTTTTTATTGATGCTTTAATGAAAATATTTTTACAATAAAGCCTTCTGAAAGCATCATTTCATGACAATTATTTTGTGTTTCTTTCCCTCTCTGTCTTCTGAATTAATTTATACCTTTCCTCTGTGTTTCCCTGCAGGATGGACATGTGATGTGATGGGTGTGACTATGGGACACTGTGTGGGCACAAGGCCTCCTTCCTGTCTCGTCCTGCTGCTGCTGAAGCTGCTGGCCACTGTCTCCCAGGGACTGCCAGGAACAGGGCCCCTGGGCTTCCACTTCACACATTCCGTGTACAATGCTACAGTGTACGAAAACTCAGCAGCGAGGACCTACGTCAACAGCCAAAGCAGAATGGGCATCACCTTAATAGACCTATCCTGGGACATCAAGTACAGAATAGTGTCTGGTGACGAGGAAGGTTTCTTCAAAGCTGAGGAGGTCATCATTGCAGATTTCTGCTTTCTCAGGATAAGAACTAAAGGTGGCAATTCTGCCATATTAAACAGGGAAATCCAAGACAATTATTTATTAATCATAAAAGGTTCAGTCAGAGGAGAAGATTTGGAAGCATGGACCAAAGTGAACATCCAGGTTTTAGACATGAATGACCTGAGGCCTCTGTTCTCACCTACCACTTACTCAGTCACCATTGCAGAAAGCACACCACTTAGGACTAGCGTTGCCCAGGTAACGGCTACAGATGCAGACATTGGTTCCAATGGAGAGTTCTACTACTACTTTAAGAACAAGGTTGAGCTTTTTTCAGTCCACCCCACAAGTGGTGTCATCTCTTTAAGTGGACGATTAAATTATGATGAGAAGAACAGGTATGACCTAGAAATCTTAGCAGTGGACCGGGGAATGAAACTCTATGGCAATAACGGAGTTAGCAGTACTGCGAAGCTTTATGTTCACATTGAACGCGTAAATGAACATGCTCCCATTATCCATGTGGTCACTCACACCCCTTTCTCATTGGACAAGGAGCCAACATACGCAGTAGTGACAGTTGATGATTTGGATGAGGGGGCCAATGGAGAGATTGAATCTGTTTCCATCGTGGCTGGAGATCCTTTGGATCAGTTCTTCCTGGCTAAAGAAGGCAAGTGGATGAATGAATATAAAGTCAAGGAGAGGAGGCAGGTGGATTGGGAAAGCTTCTCCTACGGCTACAACCTCACTCTTCAAGCGAAAGACAAAGGATCACCGCAGAAGTTTTCAGAACTAAAGACAGTCCACATTGCCAACCCCAAGAAGGACAGTATCCCAATTAGGTTTGAAAAAGATGTGTATGAAGTCAGCATAAGTGAATTTTCCCCTCCTGGTGTCTTGGTGGCCATAGTCAAGGTAAATCCTGAGCCGCTGGATGTGGAATACAAACTCTCTCCTGGAAAAGATACCGAGTACTTCAAGATCAACCCTCGGTCAGGTCTGATTGTCACAGCGCAGCCCCTGAATATGGTGAAGAAAGAAGTTTATAAGCTGGAGGTGACAGACAAGGAAGGAGAGGTGAAGGCACAAGTCACCATCGGGATCGAGGATGCCAATGACCACACCCCAGAATTCCAGCAGTCACTGTATGAGACGTTTGTGAACGAGAGTATCCCTGTCGGAACAAATGTTCTGACTGTGTCAGCCTCTGACAAGGATAAAGGAGAAAATGGCTACATCACTTACAGCATTGCCAGCCTGAACCCTTTACCATTTGTCATTAACCAGTTCACGGGCGTGATCAGCACCACTGAAGAGTTAGATTTCGAATCCTCCCCAGAGACGTACAGGTTCGTTGTAAGAGCTTCTGACTGGGGCTCACCGTACCGCCATGAAAGCGAGGTGAACGTGACCATTCGGGTAGGAAATGTCAATGACAACATCCCTCTCTTCGAAAAAGTGGCTTGCCAGGGAGTCATTTCCTATGACTTTCCTGTTGGAGGTCACATTACAGCTGTCTCTGCTATTGATATTGATGAACTCGAACTTGTAAAGTACAAGATCATTTCAGGAAATGAACTTGGGTTCTTTTATTTGAACCCAGACTCTGGTGTTTTACAGCTTAAAAAGCCACTGATGAATTCTGGCATTAAAAATGGTAATTTTGCCCTCAGAATCACAGCTACAGATGGGGAGCATTTTGCAGACCCCATGACCATTAACATCTCTGTCCTCCACGGGAAAGTGTCTTCAAAGAGCTTCAGCTGCAGAGAAACTCGAGTGGCTCAGAAATTGGCGGAGAAACTACTCATTAAAGCAAAAGCTAACGGGAAGCTGAATGTAGAAGACGGATTTCTTGACTTTTATTCAATTAACAGGCAAGGACCACATTTTGACAAGTCTTTCCCCTCTGATGTGGCCGTGAAGGAGGATATGCCAGTTGGGAGTAACATCCTGAAGATTAAAGCATACGATGCCGACTCTGGCTTCAATGGGAAGGTGCTGTTTACAATATCAGATGGGAACACGGACAGTTGCTTTAATATCGACATGGAGACTGGACAGCTTAAAGTTCTCATGCCCATGGACCGAGAGCACACAGACCTCTATCTCCTCAACATAACCATCTACGACCTCGGAAAGCCACAGAAATCCTCATGGCGATTGCTGACAGTCAATGTGGAGGATGCTAATGACAACAGCCCAGTGTTTCTGCAGGACAGCTACTCAGTCAGCATTCTTGAAAGTTCAAGTATTGGCACCGAGATTATTCAAGTGGAAGCAAGAGACAAAGACCTGGGTTCTAATGGTGAGGTAATGTACTCGGTTTTGACAGATACACGGCAGTTTGCCATCAATAGCTCAACTGGAATTGTTTACGTAGCTGACCAGTTGGACAGGGAATCCAAAGCCAACTATTCTTTGAAAATAGAAGCCAGGGACAAAGCAGAAAGTGGCCAGCAACTGTTTTCTGTTGTCACCCTGAAGATCTTTCTGGATGATGTCAATGACTGCTCCCCAGCTTTCATCCCCACTAGCTACAGTGTGAAGGTTCTGGAAGATCTCCCCGTTGGTACAGTCATTGCTTGGCTTGAGACTCAAGATCCTGACCTTGGATTAGGGGGTCAAGTGCGCTATTCTTTGGTCAATGATTATAATGGGAGATTTGAAATAGACAAAGCCAGTGGCGCCATCCGCTTGAGCAAAGAGCTGGACTATGAGAAGCAGCAGTTCTACAACCTCACAGTCAGGGCCAAAGACAAAGGGCGTCCTGTCTCCCTGTCATCAGTTTCCTTCGTGGAGGTGGAGGTGGTGGATGTCAATGAAAACCTCCATATGCCCTACTTCCCAGACTTTGCTGTCACTGGATCTATAAAAGAAAATTCACGGATTGGAACAAGCGTGCTGCAGGTGACTGCCCATGATGAGGATTCTGGTAGGGATGGAGAGATCCAGTACTCCATCAGAGATGGGAGTGGTCTCGGGAGATTCAGCATAGATGATGAGAGTGGTAAGTGTGGGGTTTTGTGCTCAATGTCTCCTATCACCTCTTCTGTCTGCCAGTGTTGGAGATGGTGTATGAATCAGGGCTTCGGAACAGATGAGGAAGGTTCTCTATTAGAGGAAATAAGAAATAGAGCATGAACCATGTCTTAGAGTGGTGTGGTTTCTGAGTAGATCAGTCCACACAGTACCCAGTGCATCTCCTATCTGTGTTGTATTGTGTTGTGTTTCCTTGCTCAGCACGACTGTTCTGAGGCTATCTTCTAAGAAACTTTCGTCCTTATTGCCCCTGGTGATTGTGTTCCTGACCCTCACCAAATGAATGGTCCTGATACAGTAATTACATTTGAATTAGCTTTAAATTAGAAGTATGAAATTGATTTTCAAATGCATCTTATATGTGAATCTTTCCCTTTACAGTAAAGCTTTGCTGTAGGGAATCATTGCTTGGTGTTTAATGTTGAACGGGTATATCCAGCCCTTGAACAATGGGCATTCATCCTCTGTCATGACATGCATGTGACTTAAAAAGCATTTCTATAAGAGAAGAGAATCATGCTATAAATTCTAGTCATAAAAACTTGGTTATAAGACATCTTTGACTATTAATAGTTTATTTTTATATCTTTTTTCTTTTATTGAAAATATCTGGGAATTTTGTACAACACATTATTTATAATTGATTTTATAAATGTTTTAAAATACAGAGCAAATTTGGCAAATATTTTATTGCCTGAATCTATCTACTTACCTTCCATCATAGATAGCAACACATTTTTAAAAATGGTTGCCATGGTTATCATTTGTACAAATGTAAATATGCCTAGACACATGTGTATATGTATATGTGCATGAATGTTTGTATGTCCCTTTCCATGTGTGAGTTTATACCCATGTGTTTTGGGACATGTGTGTACATGCATGTGCGTATGTGCACGCATGTATCTTCTATTGTTAGTACCACATATTTTCTATTCTTAGTAGATTCTAAATATTTCAAAAGAAGAAAATGCATCTTCTCTGTTGCTGTGAGTGGTGGCATTAGTGTGTTGTGTTTTCAGGACAAATACATACATATTAACTAATTTTCTACAACAGTCATAGAATTGCTTGCTACCTCTCTTACTCAGTTTTAGGCTGTTATAAAAGTCGACCACCACCATGGGTGGCTTTAAAAGACATTAATTCTCTTAGATATGGATGTTGGAGGCCTGAGGTCAGTGTAGCCACATGGTCAAAGCATAGGGCCTCATCTGAACTTGTGGACTTCCATCTTGCTATGCCCACACGGAGGGGGTTTTAGTTTCCTCCTGAAATGAGCATTTTTAGGCTTGTAACTCAGGTGGATGTCACTAGGGAGGTACAGCTGAGTCCTTGACTACTGCTGTCAAGGCTTCAGTAATTCATTCAATTAGGAAGTTACAGCTTGGGCTTGATTCAAAGAGCCAAGGGCAGGAGAAGTTGACAAGAGTAGCCTATACTTTGTCCATATGCTCATTGGCTTATTGTTTTTACTTGAGTTTTTATTTTAGAAAATGACTCCAAACATTTAATATCCTTGTTCTTGGAAACTCCCCACCAAACAAACAAACAAACAAAAAATTACAAATAAACCCTCAGTAGTTAATATCTGTTTCATTGTATCCTGAACTTTGAAAAATAGACTTTTTTGTTCATAAAAATAATGCCAATTGTGTTGTAGCACTACTTGATAAACTAAAAGTTCATTTGATGTGAACAGTAGCTCCACTGGGTCAACGCTAAGTGAAGTGTGAAGGTTGTCATTACATTAAATGTGGAAGTCAGCCGGACTGTGAACCTGCATCCCAGAGACTGAACACAGTGTTTCTCCACATTCGTCTGTGTTTCTGAGATCTTTTTCTCAGAGCACCTTTTAGTTTGTAAAGGTATAGCAAGTGTCCTTCCCCCTTTTATCTCATTTTCTTCTCTTAGACAATGGAAGCCACCCCTCTGTCTCATAGAAACAATGCCTGGACATGAAGCTGAAGAGTAGAATTCTCATAATAGTCTACATCGTATTTCTTCCTTGGGTATTACTGACCCGAACTTTCAGGATCTAAGCCCAGGAGCTCCTGAGTAATTGCTGTGTGCACTTGTGCCATGGTCCAGGGGTCTGGAAAGGTTACAACAAAAAGCCACCAACACACTGTTCATAGGCCCACATGATTCTAAGGATCCATCTGCTCTTTGCCCTTAAGTGTGGAGAAGCATCACGGGAACCAAGACTGAGAGAATGGTACCTGATCCTGGCAGCATTTCCTGAGTCTCAGGCCTATCCTTTTCTGTGCCCTTATGTCCCATGAAGGAGACATGATTTCCGCTTGTTTTTATTTTTGCCTTTTAAAAGTTTGAAGTCAGCTGACAAAGGTTGCCAGGGTCCTATATGCCTCACCAGCTTGCAGATCTGGAGCAAGAATCCCGGGGATTTGTTTACAATGTGTGATCCCTGGCAAGGCCCCATACCATAAAGTGAGTAGATCGTGGGTGAGCTGCTTCATGTCAGTTCTGTAAGTGCTCCTGCCACGCAGGCTTTGAAAGTACGTCCGAACCCTAAGCTCCCAAGAAAGCGGCTGGCAGAGTCTGCATTTTCTCCTTAGTTCTTTTTTTCATCCATTTAAATGGCAGATGATTTCACTCAGGCACCAGACACATTGCTTTTCTAATCCAGTCTTGTAATTCAAGTAAACCTTTTCATTATTCCTCAGTGGTAATCTTTTTCTGAATGTCTTTCTGATGCTTCCTAAACCTATCTGTGCCTCAATCGTTATGGGAGCTTTTAGCTCATGAGAGGAAGTGTTTGGGATAGGTAATGCACTTCGTAGATTCATGATCATGACGTTTTGGCACTCAGAGCACAAAACCACACCTTTAGAATTCTTCCCCACGCACCAGCGTTTATGAAATGTTTAATAATATTCACAGGAGCTGGATTCACTCTCCTCATGCTACATTGAGTCTGATCACAATTTAAAGCACTAGTGTGTAAGATGTGATTTAATCAGTTTTTCCTTCACAAAGAATGAATTCTTACTCTTTGGCACAACGGGAATCCATATTCATGACTAATCAGAGGTATAACATTGTAAAAAACCACAATATATGTTTTAAACTGTGAATTTATGTCAGATTGTTTCGTATACCACAAACTACAGTACAAATTTTATTAATTTGCTTACTTGAGGTTCATTAAAAATATTTAATTAAGACAAACCAATCCTACTTTGGACTTTAGTCAGAGATAATTGAGAAGATGTTGTATTATCTATAATTACTACTTATTTCTTCTACTCACTGAATCCCTATAAAGGGCCAGGCCCAGGAGAAGTTGCTATCAAAGTCAATGAGATAGTTTCAAAGGCTTTCCCATTCAGGATCACGTATCTGGTCACTAGCAGTTCTGAGATTTGAAACCTAGTGGAAGAGATTCTCAGTTTTACACCATTCCTTTCCCTGCACCCAGCAAGCCATCGTATGCAGCCCCTGTGTCTTCCTCACGCGATGGGATGCTGGACTCAGAGAGACACTCAGAGACTCGATGCAGAACCTTCTGATGTTCTGAAAGTCAGAGCATAGCTCTAGGACAAGCTCAGCACTGATTTGTGACAAAGAAAGACAGTCATAAAGTCCTGAAAGTCAGCATCAGCCCAGAATCCATGTATTGGGATCTAGTAGCCATTGGGAGTAGTATGATGAGGTGGGTTTTGTGGAAAGGCTCCACCCTCATACACAAGACATAAACCTTAGGCCAGCAGTACAAGTGGATTTCTTTCCCTTTCTATTGTGTGAGAGTACCGTTGAAGTAACCATCTACAAGGAAGGGGCACTTGCCAGACTTTGGGTCAATTCTCACATTGATTTTGGACTTGCCAGTTTCTAAACCTGTAAGCAGTATTTTTATGTTTGCCGATAAACTGCACAGCCTAAGGTGTTTTGTTATAGAAGTCCAGGCTGATGAGAGCTCCTTTACTAAGGGAGAGAGCAGACAATGAATCATTGCTAAATGATGGCACAATGAAGCAGTGATGAGAACAGAGACTACTATCTATCTCATCTCACAAGAGCTGATTTTACCTAAGGGAGAAACACTGGGCAGACAATAGTAATGTGAAAGAGATGGACCTTCCATAGTGGTGGCCTTTCCAGAATGTTCCAGGATAGCAACGCTAATATTTGTTTACATGACACGTTTTTCATAATATGCCCATGGTGTGACCACACTCCGAAGTCCCAGGAGCCACGATTTGTTTCCTCTAGATTTTACTCCTCTGATGTTGCAGGGAAAGCTCACAAGCACAGAAGGTTCTGAGACATAATAATTATTGGAAAAGTTGTTGCTCTTTTAGACAATCTATTCCAACAACCAATAAAAAAACTTTATAAGTTTATAGGTATGTTCATTTGACTCATCAAATCTACTCTGTATCCTGTTGTGTGTCCAGAAGACTATGGACAAGTTTGCTCTTTTGTTCTCTGACATTAAGAGAAGCATGAGGAAGCCTGGGTTCAGGGTATTTCTTCATTGGTCTCTTTTCACACTAGGTGCTGTGGGCAGCCCATGGTGACTGGGCTATCACTATTCCTGGATTATCACATACAAACTGTTGACTTTTCTTGACCTTCACCCCTGCCTTTGTTTGGGGAGTATTGAATATATGCTTCTTCCTTGGTTTAGTAATGTGAGCTTCTTCCAGGACCCTAACTTGTAACATATTCTTCTTAGGTAAATGCTTTTAAAACAGACTTAAGTTTAAATGTATTTTGAAGAATTTTTCCAGCAAGTTTTATTAAGTGTGGTTTCCATAACCCTGATAAGATGGATTGCAGGCAGCATGGAGGTCATAGCTATCTATTTCAAAAGGAGGACTGTAAGGCAGGTCCTTCCCTTGCCATCAAACTCCTGGCCTGCATCTCCACCATCACAAATAGACACCATTTGCTTTACTAAAGACCCAGTCCAACCAGCTGCAAAAGAAAGGGGCTCGGTGGACAATAGAGTGACCCGAATATTTCAAACTCTCCATCATTGTCATGCTGTGCTTTGGTTCTCTGCAAAAAGACAGCTACATCTCACCTGGTAGCCAAGGCAACAATAAAGACATGAGCTGAGTAGCATATATTTAGTTTCACTGAAGCAGTGAGGCCAGTGCTATGTTTAGAATCATTTCTCTGTAGTGTCTTATCACCAGATAATTCAGAAGGTGGATGCAAACCAAGAAAGGGAAATATTGTATTGTTAGAAAAAACTGAAGAGTTCTGTGCAATTGTAAAACTGTGATCCCAGCCCAGGTTTTGACAGGATGCTTGACCCCCACCATAGCATCTTTGACTTACTGCATTCTGAATTTCCTTTCCTTCAGTTTTAGATGCATTGGGAACAATATTTGTCTTACAGACGTTTGCTTATCTTTCTTACCTTTCTTCAAACCACTGGTAACTCCACTTGGATAAGCTCACGATGAATTTGGAGATTTTGGTGCAATTCAAGCCAACTTAGTTCTCAATTGCTTTTCTTTTATTCATCTGCTTCAGATGTGATATCTTACTAGAGCTCATCTGACTCAGCAAAGCACAGATGCTGGCCCATACTTGCCCTTGCTTCCCTTGGGATCCGAACAAGCAAAGGAGAGGAATGAAGTTACAATCAAGTGACAACAGAAACTTTTCTTGGCTCTGGGATTTCTGCCTGTAATGATTCGCAAGAAAAACAGTAAGGTCTCCCAGAGGAGCACTGAGCAGTGCACACTGTTCTGATGAACTTAGGAGCTGTCGTGTAAGTCAGGCAGGAAAGGCAAGAGAAGCTTCTGGGAAATGATAGGGAGCGAGTGTCTACCACAGTTTTCAGCAGGTGCTTTTTTCTTGGCCTTTTTTCAGCTGTTGGCTGAAGACAATATAGCTTTAATGGAGGACTGCTGGTTCATGTCTGCACTGTGTATCGGTCTTGGGCTGTTATTGTTCCTGGATAACCAGGAAATGAGAGTAGCGGCAACCATAAAGACGTAATGCACAATCGGGTAGCAAGCTGAGCACCTGTGCTTGTGCTCTTGCCTCTATGTATGGTCTTCCTTTTACATTTACAAATGGACATGGGCAGTCATGAAAGGCATACGATATCAGGGACTGTTCATATTTGTGTGCCAGGCTGTGCAGAGGCTGTCGGGATGGATTTCTTGTCCTCCATGACTTTAGATAGCTTTCGCCAGTTCAGTTTTCTAACCAGGGCAATCTTTGGAAGTATTTTGCATGTACCTTGAAGGATATTTTCATTTATCGTTACACCTTGAAGAATTATAGAGTTTGATAAAAATTAATGTGATGCCACTATCCTCACAGTGTTTCACCGAAATGAAAATGAAAACGGGCTGTGGTCTGTATTTTCAGGTTGCCAGGATTTTGTTGGTGGTGGTGATGCTGTTGTTTTCTGTTTGTTTGTTTGGGAAAGCACGTCTTTCTATCCAGAGACTATCTGCAAAGAGTTGTGAGTAGGAGCTGGCTTGATTTAGATTCCATTCTGCAAGCTGCTCTATGAGTTATTAAATATAATAGGGCTCTCCAAATTCTCCCACTGGACACTGTAGGATTTACTGGTTCCCCTGGGCCATTCTTTGTGATTAAATTCACAGATTTTCATTTGCATAGCATAGTTAATATTCTGGTTGCTTTTAAAAAGCAACATAATGGCTAAAACGATAGCTAGAAAAATAAATTGACTATGAAACCTAGGGACCTAAAAAGTGCATAAAATTTGAGAAAATTAAGATAAGTTTCGGTATACACAATACACACACATTAAAAGATAGTTTGATAAGAACATTAAAGCATAGAAGTTTACCTCTGAGCCCTCTAAAATGTTTTTCTGACCGTCTGCCTCTTTCTTCCCAAGTTCAAATACTAACTACGCACCTATTCTTTGTTGTTATAGAGCTTTGCACAGCGTGAATGGTGGCTTGAGTCAAAAGCTGTTAATAGAGACAGAGAAACATAATACAGCAAAGGATATTGTGTACAAGAGCTGTAAGCATCTGCTAGCCACTCTTGTGGCCTTAATATCACCTTTGGGTTGGGAGATGATTTCCTTCCATTCTGAGGAAAGACTATGTGAGAGAGACTTGGAACACTGAAGTGAGCTATTGATAAGACGGTCTTCTGAGGCAAGCCCAGCAATGAACCCAGATTCCTCAGGGCCAAAGACCCACCATCGAGTGACTGCACTGAAGAAAGAACAAGTTATGACAGAAAAAGTGTATGCTTTGCAGTGAGGAAAAAAATTACACTTTTATAAACTGGAAAGTTCATAAATACCACAAGCATCATTTAAACCCACAGAAACGACATGATACTTTATTGATCAAACCCTCATATTTGCCTACATTTTTGGCTGCATCTTTGGTTCTTTTGCCTCTCTGTAGTATGGCAGTTTTGTTATCACTACTGCAGAAGGCATGGAAATGCCACTTACTTATCTTCCACAGTGGATGGCTGAAATCTGTGTTTTATTATTGAGAGTTGAAGACGTGTTTTTTCCAGGCTTACTTGTTATTGCTAATGTAATGTAAACTTTCAACCTAGCTATTGAACTTTGGAAGATATTCTATCAAACTCTTTTTCATATGCATCTGATTATTTGAAGAAAGCAAGCCAGAGTGTACACACAATATCCAAGAAAAAGTGCTGGGTCTTTTGCCTTGGTCACTTTCCTTAGATAACCTTCTGGATCTTTCTCTTTTATGTAGAGAAGATAATCAGAACCCTAGAATGCTTATAGGTTCTTTGCCTTACTTATGAAATTTACAGTGGAAAGGATCTGGAGGGAAAGGACAAAGACACTGAGCCATATCAGTAAAACCAGCACTTTGGGAGCTGGAGAGATAGCTCACTTGATAAATGCTCCTTGGACAAGAACACACACCTGAGTTTGGGTTCCCAGGGCAGACATAAAAGGGAGACAGAAGGATTCTGAAGGCTGACCGCCAAGCTAGGTTACCTGCACTTGGTGAGCTCCAGGTACAGAGCGAGACCTTGTCTCAAATAACAAAATAGAAGGAAACGAAGCGATGCTATAGAAGGCAAAAGTACGTGCTGTTCAACTGTGTGAACTGGAGTTTGTATTCCAGCAGCCGATGACTATAGTTCCAGCTCCAAGGGACCCAACACCCTCTTCTGTCCTCTACAGTCACCTATAGCCAAGTGTATATCCACTCAAACAGACACAGATACAAACATAGACCAAAACAGATCTTAAAACAGTAAATAAAAGATGGAGAATGTGAAGGAGAAATCAACACCAACCATGTGTCTACATACACTCTACTCATGTACACACACATATACCATGTGCATATACATGCATACAGATACACACACATACTTACACATACTCACATATACATACACACAGATACACATACATACACACAGATGCACACACATACATACACATACACATGCACACGTGTGCACACACACAGACACACAAATACACACAGATGCATACACACAGATACACATACATACACACACATGCCCCAGATACACACACATACACATGTACACACACAGATACACACATACACAAACATACACATGTACACACAGATGCACACATACACACAGAGAGATGCACACACATACACACCCATGGACACATGCACACACACAGATACACACACACACACACACATACACATGCACACACACACAAACACACACAGAACTCACCATTCTCCCACCTCACCTGGGTGTGTGTGGAGATGTGGCTGGTGTGCTCTTGTTGAATCATTCAGGTATAGCTGCAGGATGCTCACAGATGTTAATATTAGGTCAGAATTCTAAACTTTAGAGGCCCAGAACATGGTTCCAAAGAATATAATCATAGCTTGGCTAATTTAGAGCTTCAGAATTTGGTGGGGCACCCTAAAGAAGGAGGATGTAGGCAAATCTACTCTTGGGAGTTTCCAAATCCACCCTCAAAGCAAATTTGCTTAAGAAATTTATACTTTACCCATAACCTGTTTATGTTAGTCTGTGCATAATTCTAATAAAATCGATTACCACACACATAATCCTGTGACATTCAGAGACAGCAAAGCAGAAATTTTTCCCCAAAAAGGTTTGTGAACTGCAGCAAGCGAGATGCCTAGACAGTCCCACTATGTACTTTGTAATTAGGTAGTGAATTAGTGTTATCTTACTCTCCCAGGAAGACCTACAGGTGGACACTACAGCCTTCCAGATCTCTCCCACGAGAAAGCAAGCTTGCTTTGGAAGCTCTTTTCTGAGTCCTTCAGTTTTGTGATGGAGCCTCAATTTGGGTCAGGCAGGTCAGCAGTGGATTCTGAGAGTTAAATCAGGGTACTTTAGCCATTTTCAGGATTAACAGCCCCAAGCCTCCCCTGCGGATTTAAGGCAGAAAGAGTTCATCACTTCATTACCTCACAGTGAGATAGTAATGTTAATGAAAGCCAGGATTATCACCCTTGTCCAGGATCCCTCTAAAACAGAGCTGGGAGAAGCCACAGTACCTGATAGGTCCTAAGGTTGCAATCCCAGGGGAGTACACAGGTGAGGACAACTGGAAACCCGGCCAGATAGAAGGGAGGCCAACTACACACTGGCATGTTATTAAATTAGCCTCAGCATCACAGCTACCATATTGTTTCTCAGTCTCCTGTGTGTCTTCAGGAAGTCACGGGGAACCAGAGGGTAGAACAATTTCAGCCTGGACCTAGAAGAAAATTGAGCAGAGGCTAGCGTTACTGTCTCCTCTTCATGCCTGAACTCCTATGATCGCTGGAAGAACCAACTTCCTAGCTATGACTTCTTAGCCATGCCATGTGATATGTCTGGGAAGCCAGGACTTCGCAGTTCAGTTCATCCATTTGCAGCTATCACCACCTCCAGTTTTCTGATGGCGGCTGCTGGGAGTGGCAGGCAGGGATCTGTGCTATGCTGCTTCAGTGGAGAGTTCCAGTTGGGAAGCAGGAAGAGAAGAGAAGCAGTATGTTGCCTTGGTGCAGGCTTGCCACTGGCAGAGCACCATCTGAAGAGCAGGCAGAAACGAACCGTGCATGGAAAGATTTTGTATCCACAAGAAAACCCAAAAGCAAGGCAAGAGCCCACACATTGTGATGCTTGCGTGTGTTTTGAGGGGAGTGCATTTTGATATTCAGAAACCCATGACACAGACGACATATTTCCCAGGACTCTGGTGTGTCAAACCCCCACAAATTGCATCTCTGGACTATAAAATCCTAAAAAGCATACAATGAGAAGAACAGGATAATTTATGATTTGATCAGTGTGACTGGAACAGCTTCGTGCCCTCCCTTTCTTGTGAGCATCCATGGTCAGAATGCAGTTTTATCAAGCACCCATGTGTGAGTTTGTGAGCGGGACGTGGAGAGAGAGAAAAGAGTTTGGGGTTGAGATCTAAGGGAATGGCATGTGCTGAGCTTCAGGCTTCACCCTTCCTGCCATCCCCGTGTGTGGAAGGGAGCCGGGTAGTAAAGGATCTGTCTTATGGGATTTTGGAGGCCTCCAGGACAGGTCTTTAAGCAGGAGAGCCAGTGAAGCTCCAGACAGAAAGAGGTTACAGCTCTAGGCTTACAGCCTTGCTCCAGCGGCTTTTAGTTACTTTCTGTCCCTGCCACAAAATGCATGAGGCAAACAACCTTAAAAGAAGAAACAGTTTCTGGGTCTCATCATTTCAGTCCTTTCTTAACTGGCATCCTTTCTCTTGGGCTGGTGCTGGGGTACATCACAGGGCAATGATTGGCTGAAGCAGAGCCACGAAGCTCATTGTGAACCAGGAATTAGACAGAGAATCAAAGAAACAAGAGTAACAAATAGGCCAGGGATAAAAGACAACCTTCAGCAACTTCCCTGCAGTAATCCAGGTGCCCCATCCCCAGAGAGCCAGTCCATCGTTGTGAATTCATCAATGGGTTAACTCTTCGATGAAGTCAATACTTTTATGACCCAGCAATCTTCCTATTGTGCCTCTAGTTGGACACCAAGACTTCATCCATCACATGGAGAAGGACTGCTCATAATCATACCACAACTATCTTATGTAGATGAGTACACTGGTAGAAATCCCAGAGATCAAAGGCAGACGAGCCTTGGGTTCTGCTGTCCCGGGAGAAGATACAGTGTTTCAGACCCAGAAAAGAAAGTTCACCTCCATGCTCTTTTTGCTCTGTTCCTCTGCTCGGTGCTCACTCACACTGGGTGACGGTAGATCTTGCTCATTGTCACTGATTCGGGTGCCCAGCAGTGCTCAAAGGCATCCTCTGAAGTAGAGCTGTTGGAGCTATTCCAGCCTCCCTCAACCTGCCCTACCGTTCACTCTAGTGCAGAGAGTCATTATCAGCACAGATAAATGCAAGGGGCAGTAAGCCAGGCAACTTGAGATGCAAACATAGGTAGTAGAGGGGTAGGAAGAAACTTCCCTAAGAAGCCTCCTGATGACGTCTCTAACTTGCAGGAAGGAAAAAAATGATTAGAACAGATTTGGATGCTTGCCACAAACTGTGATAATTGGTCTGAAAAGAAAGATAAAAGGAGGCTGGGGAGATAGCTCAGCAGCACGTCAAGTGCAGCTCTCAGCACCCACGTTGGGAGTCCCGCGACATCCTGTAACTCCAGCACTGGGGATCTGACATCCTCTTCTCGTCTCTTGCACACATGGGGGCACACACAGAGAGACATATACATAAATTTTAAAAATAAAATTTAAAAACAACACTGTAGGAAGAATGTGGTTTAAAATACAGTTGTACCTAGAGGTTTTTTAGGCTTTAAAGCATCCTGTTGGAATATATTTTTCTGATGAATCAAGATTCCATGTAGATGGACCCAATATCAAATCTGTTCCATTGCAGCAAATCTGCAGTACCCAGATGCCACATTCTTCTTAGCTATGCACACGCATCTCGTCTCCTCACCGTGGACCCATTTCATATATGCTGTTTTTACCAAGTCTGGTTTTGTTACTATAAAATCCATTGCCTTTAAACACGGTGCCTGGAACAGCCAGCTGTCAGATGCCATGGCTGAGAAGAGTGGCATCGAGTCTGGAGAGTCGACATCCATGCAGGGAACAGGAAAGGACACCAAATTGTCTAATAAACACAATGGCTAAATTGCCAAATTCCAAAGAATTAGTTACTCAAAACACTTAAATTGTGAATGAATTGGATTTTTATAACTGTTGATTTTTTGAAACACCCAGAGTCAGTATTTCAGAAACCGAAACTAGGGAGGTCAAGTGATTTTCCCAGAGCTCTCTACTGATCAATGGGAAAGCTCAGCCTAGAACCCAGTACTTGCCAACATGGCCACTGTTCTGCTCAAGGCTATCTTCATAATCTAGAAAGTACTTTTGACGTTTGAGGTTATCATCTTAACTGACTCCACAAAGGTTTTGTTTCTGATAAGGCTCTAAAAAAGTCTTTGCTTCTTGCTAGAATTGGTGCCAGTGTGTACATTTAATATTTATACTATAATGTTTTGGGTAATCCTGGTGTGTCTCTGTATGTGTGCATGTGTGTGTGTGTGTGTGTGTCTGTCTCTGTGTGTGTATCTGTGTATTTCTGTATGTGTGCATGTCTCTCTGTGTGTGTATGTATCTGTGTCTGTGTGTGGCTGTATGTGTCTGTGGTGTCTGTGTCTCTGTGTGTGTCTGTGTGTGTATCTGTTTGTGTGCATATTTATGTGTGTGTTTGTGTGCATGTGTCTGTTTATGTGTGTCTCTGTGTGGTGCGTGTCTCTATGTCTGTATCTCTGTGTGTGTTTGTGTGTATGTCTGTGTATGTCTGACTATGTGTGTGTCTCTCTCTCCTGTCTGTATGTGTGTAGGTCAGCAGTCAGCACAGGGTGTCTTCACTTGCTGCTTTCCACCTTACTTTGGGGGAGGGGTCTAAGCTTACTGTCTATCTGAAATGCATGACCAATCTACTGCAGATCTGCCTGTCTCTGTAGTTCTGGGATTACAGAGACATGCCACCATGACAGCTTTTGTTTATTTTTAACATGGAGGGGACCCAAACTCAAGCCCTCAAGCTAGAGTAATTGCTCACTGGGCCACCCCTCAGTTCACCCCTTGGGTTACCCCCCAGTTCACCCCCTTAGCCACCTCTCAAGTCCACTCCCTGAGAGACCTCTCCACTTCACCTTGATGGTGTCTCACAACTTGGTGATTTGCATTTGTTTTTTTCCTGACTTAAAAAGCAAACAAACAAAGAGAAAAGCAAGATGTAACATTCAGAACAAAGATGGAAGGACATTTTTAAAAATCACACAACTTCAGCTTTTTAGTTGCCAAGATTTCATGCAAAGCCTCCTCAAAGTTTTTAATTCCCTAATTATTGTACTGTGACAATATAAGTAAGTCAGACTTTAAAACACCAGCACTAAAATGCAAACCACTGTGTTGTTAGCAAATATTAGAAGGTTATGGAAAACACAATCCATGCATTTGTGCCTGCAGGCAGTGCATGTCGGGAGTCTGGCCCTGCTGCACTCCGTCTCCTCAGGGCTGCATGAGTGGGGAAGAGTGCTAAAATTTCTCTGCTGGAATTCACTGACCAGAACACTTCTTGGGGTCAGAGAAGAGGGACTTTCGTGGTCATCTGCAGGTTCTCCAGCTGTGGGGACAGTTTCTCAGCCCTTACTTCATTTAAGTTGGTGGCTATTTCTGGGGTCTGCTCTGGCTCCAGGCAGACAAAGCCTCCTGGAAGGCACCCTGAGTGCTAATGAGCAGGTGTGCTGTTGGCTCTCCATCCGGTGATGGTCTTCCAGGCCTGGGATGGGACTGTTGCTTGACAGGCACAGCCTGCCAGCCAGCTATTGCCCTCTAGGATACACTTCTATGCTGGGGAATATTTCCCGGAGGGTCTGTGGGGTTCGCAATAGTGATGCTGGGTGCAGCCGTCTTGCTGTGTGTTGGCTTCTGACCTGAAGATGACCGAAGGCCTTGGGCCACTGTTCTTCTCTGATGAACCTTGGAGTCATTCACTTCGGATAGTGATTTTTTTTTTTTTTTTGCTTGGTTGCTTGCTGCTGTGGTTTTCTGTCATCTGAGTGTTTCTAAGTTGTTCTGATTTGACAAGTCTTGAAGAGACATATGGGCCCCAAATAATTGTACTGAAAAATGCAGAAAATATTGAGCAAGAGGCTATTGGATTTCCATAAGTAAGCAAATATATTTTAAGAACTCACTAGTGAAAATTGCTTTTTATTTAATGAGTCATTTTTATAGGAAGGTAATGATTATGTCCAGGCCATAAATACAGTATAAATTTTTTTTGGAGAACATTAAAACGATGACTCTCAATTGTAAGCAGCTTTTTAAAGTGCAGAGGGATATTGAGGTACAGATTTCCAACCCTGAGCGCTCTGTCCACGTAAGAACGTGAAGAAGTGGACGAGCCTGCACGGGGGCTGGTGCATAGGAGCAGATGTGTACAGCATAGGCCCAGCTTCACACCGGGCTCTGTATTGACACACGCTAAGGATTTCAAAGGTCTAATTTCATACTTATTTCATTATTACAAGTACTAAATGAGTCACCCAGTCCTCTTCCCATTTTATAGGTGGGGAAATAGAGGCCCAGGAAAGTTTAGAGCTTTGCCCAAAGGCTCAGCGATTTCCCTCAGTTCTTTGTGCATCTCATGAATGCAAAATATCTCAGTGACCATCTGAGTCGGAGTGTGTTCTGGTAACATCCAACCAGAAGCAAGAATTTTGTTCGTCGGTAAAGACAGTGTAATGTTTACTTGTTTGTTTGTTTTGGGCAAGGTTTTGTGTAGCCAGCTGCTGCTGACCTTCCTGCCTGCACTCTGCAATGCTGCGACTGAAGGTGTGTATCACAACACACACCGTTCTAAATGTTCTATTTTCACACTAGCTAATGTTTGGAAAGTCACACTGCTTTAAGAAACAAAAGTTGTTGTCAGCTCACAAAGTAAAATCAGATTCTTTTATGTGTTTTGTCTGTGTTAAAAATCTGTTTTATTTTTAAAATAAAATGCATTCTTATAGGAAGAAAATGAAATAATGATAATCAGTAACAATAACAATAATAGCAATAACAACAATAATAGTACAAACGAGGTTCCTGTTCAGCTGCCCAGCTTGCAAGTGAGAGGGCTTCTCCACTTGATGTTCACACTACCAGGATTCTTGACTGTGCCGTCCACCAGCCGTACCAGTCCGCTCCCTTTCTCAGGGCACTGAGTACACTCTAGCTGTAGGCCTATAACCCATCTTACACTGGTGATTCGTCCCATACCTCAGGATCAGCTGTCTGTTTGATCTACTCCCACTTGTCTGTGAGTCCTTCGAAGTTAGGATTGCTCCCCGATGAACCACTGTGTCTGGGTCATTCACCACTTGGCATTGTAGGTAGGTGGTGGAGCTAGAGATACCTCCTGTGCACAGGCAGGAGCAGCTGAGGGTCTTGGTGCAGCTGTTTTGAAAACTCTGAGTAACATGAAGAAGCCATGCCATGTGCACACCGGTTTCAAATCCCGCAAGAATTTGCTCTGCTTCCTTTGTTCTTCTGTGGTTAAAGTTTTGAATAATGCATATGCCCATGAACTATAATTGAAACACTGGGGGTCTTTGAAGACCTGGACTGCAACACTGGGTTCTTCATCCTTTTTCCTCAGCCATTTAAGATTCTGAAGAGCGAGATGATGACAGGTTAGGTTTGGAGAAACCAAACTGAAAATTATTACTGTTGGATAACTTTCACCGTGTTTCATGGCCCCCAACAGAGCTTTCCAGCTTGTACTTACACCTCCTCTTTCCCTCTCTCAACAAATAAAAAAGAAAGAAAAGAAAATCCGAGATCTTCCCAGTACACTCTCATGTACATGATCTATTTGGATTCCTGGTATTTTCCCATCACCTGGCTTGCTTTTCCACAATGATAGGTTTAACACTGTCTTGACCAGTTTTTAAAGCTTTGTTATCTAGGAGGCTTTATCTTCAGGATGGCCATCATCTTTTCTCTCTTTCCCGTCAGTGGAAGCCTCTACTCTTCATCAACCCCACAGCCTTGTGTCTTAGCACCACAGCCTTGCCTCAGGAGGCACTTTCTACCTTGAGCGAAGCTTCAGGTTTGGATTGACTGCAGCTTTTTTCATAAGGTCTTCCATATTATCTCAGTTGTGCCCAGGGTATTGTTGTTCACTGCTCTGATATATATATATATATATATATATATATATATATATATATATATATCCATTTTTTATACATTAACTTCTTTTGATTTTTCTTTACAACAATCCTTTCTTGGTCCATTTGGGTTGCTATTAAAGAACCCTGTCTGCTGAGGTCTGTTTTCTGCTTCCTTGTCAGTGTCTTGTGGTTGGGTCCTCACATAGTGGGAAGGATGAGGAATTTTTCCCAGGCCTTTTTTTTCCAAGGGCTGTTATCCCTTTCATGGGCACGCTGTCCCACTCCTCTTCCTCTCCCAGAGGCTGAAGCTCCTAGTCTTGTTGCCAGGGTGAAGAGCTTTCCACACTAATTTTGGAAAGACAAACATGCAGACCTCGGAGCTACATTTTTTCCATATCTCCGGCCTTGCCATCCCTCGTCCTCGCCCCTCCTGACCCACGCTCCATGCACTTCTAGTAGGCAGCACATTTCTGACCCCTTCAGAGTTCTGTATCTTCTACATCAGCATGGGAAAAAATGCTAGCGTATTCTCTCCACATCCCTTCCGTCCTGGATGGTAATGAGCAATTTTATGTATAGAACAGATTCCTCATGGATTTACACCAGACTTCCTCATTCCAAAAGAAACTCCAGTTTTGAAACAGACGATTGTAAAGAATTCATCATTTCCATACTAAACAAGCCCTAGCCACTTCTCTCTTCTGGCAGATAGCATGAGCTAGTTTGGAGAGCTTTATTCTGCTTTTTGGGACTAAGGAGAAGCCACACGTTTCTGGATAAGGCTCATCTTTTTTCCTTATATCCCACAGTGCTCTGGTTGCTTGGTAACTCACATCACTGGCCATTGCTCTTTCCTTGCAGCCTTGAAAACTCTCTTTCGTGGATTTGTAGGTGAGTGGAAAATGAAATCAAAATCAAACAACAACAAACGGCTGAGCCTCAGGGGACGCAGTTTGGCTTTGTATTAGCTGGGCAGCTGTGATGTATAGGTCTTTAAGCCATCTTTTGGCTTTGGTGTCTCCATCTGTTCAAAGTCAAGGTCATAATCTGTAAAGGTTGAGACCATGGGGATAACATTCATCATTCCATTTGACTTTTAGCTTTTCTGTGTCACTGTTTGGGGGTACAGAACCTTTGAAGTAGAGGAAATTGGGCTTCTAGTTTCTAAACATTAGAGGAGGAGGAACTTCAAGAAGGGGTTCAGACCTGGCTGTAGAAGACTGATGTAGAAGATTGTGGCTATCAAGTCAGGAGAGGCTGAGGACCACACTACCAGATCTGGTTATCAGTCAGAGAAAAATTTGGGGGACAAGCCCAGGAGAGATGAATGGATGGCACCTTTGCCTACCAGTTAATCACAGCTTTGTGTCCACACCTGTACATGCTTGTGTGTGTCCTTGTGTGTGTGCGCGCGTGTGCACGTGTGTGTGCTTGCGCACCTGTAGATGCCCAAGGAAGACAGGAATGGAAATGGGAGACAGGAAGACAGGTGGAGATGTTTGTTCTCTGGATAACTGGGGTTAAATTTTATTAGGGAGATTTATGAAAGAGCCAGAAAATGAATGAGTGCACTTGCCACCTGCAGTAAATGTGTTTCATATCTAAAATGCTCTTTTTGGTGGCCTATGACCTTTCCCGTGCTTCTCCAGAATGCTTGGAATGAACAGTGTGGACCTGGTACATGAAGTATCAGTTTCCCATGGCTTTCAATGGCATTCATGGCCTTCACTGAGTCTACGTAGCCATGGCTCCCAGCATCTCGGAGCCTCCTATCACTTCTTCCTCCCCATCTTCCTCGGTTACATTTGTTTAACCTGTCAAATACAGTTCATATCAGCCTATCTTTCCTTTCTTGAGCACCACAACAGAAATCTTGCTGACTGAGCACCATGTTGTGAGGCAGTACCCATGTGACCAACTGTTAGCCTCGTGAGGCCCAATTACCCACGCTTCAGAGACAGAGCACTGCTTGCATGATTTAGTTTTCTCAAGGACCTGAGGCACATTCAGTTGCCCTAACCTTCAGACAACCTACCATTTGAGAGATGCCTTCTTCCTGGTGACACATTAGCCTTTGATTACCCTGTTAGACTTATTTTTTATAGGTTGGAAAAGACATGGGCATCACATTTCCGTCAGTAGGTACTGCAAAATAAACTTGCATTCTCCTTCAGCCTCTGGTTGACATCTCTGAGTCTGGGAGCTACTGATGAGACAAAATCCCCAGAGAAAGTAGGATTTTTACGATTTTTGTTTGCCTGTTTTGTTGAGAGGAAATTCGGGGAGCTCACATTTCTCTTTTCAAGTGTACACTCCTGTAGCTTTTACTTTATTCACAAAATTGTACATCCATCACTCTCTTTATTTTTAGCATTTTCCGCACCCTAGAAAGCAACACTAAACCTGAGAGGTAATCATTTCCATTCTCCTTCCTGTGACCCCTTGGCAACCACAAATCCATTCTCTGACTTTGCTTATGCTTTTTATAAATACAGAGTGTTGTTTAGACACGGTGTTACCCATCTGTAATCCCAGCACTTAGGAGGCAGCAGCCAGGAGGTCGGAGTTTGTCGGTAGCTGCATTTAGAGCTCGAGGTCAGCCTGGACTTCATGAGACCTTTCCTTAAAAAAATAGAGCACAGTCATCTCGAAGGACGGGATGTAGCATTAACTGCAGTGACAGGAGAGAAGGCAGAATCTTAGAAACTGAAACTGTAATCTATTTTTATGAAATTTTAGGTCCTTACACATCTTGGAGTTGAGGTTTGAAAATAACACTTGCCTGACCTTAGAAACTAAATAGATAAAATTCTGTTCAAACAAGCAGACAAATGGCTAGAATGTAATGAACTGATGAGCTATTCTGTTTTGCTTATTTTTCCCCAGTTGTTCTTGAAATGCTCACAATATATATCCCTAGATGGCATGGAAATCACTGTAGAGATGGGGCTGGACTTGGTCTTGTAGTAATCTTCTCTGAAAAGATGAAAATGAGGAATGGAGGTGTTGGAGGAGGCTTCTTGTGTCGTTCCTGGCCACTTAGCCCTGAAATAATCACACAGAAACTGTATTAATTAAATTACTACTTGGCCCATTTGCTCTAGCTTCTTATTGGCTTCCTGTTACATCATAATTTAACCCATCTCCATTAATCTGTGTATCACCATGTGACAATGGCTTACCGGCAAAGTTTTGGCAAGTCTGACTCTGGCAATGGCTCCATTGCGTCCCTGACTCTGCCCTTCTTTCTCCCAGCATTCAGCCCAGTCCTCACCACCGACCTAAGTTCTGACCTCTCAACAGGCCAAGACAGTTTCTTTATTCATTAATGGTAATCACAGCACTCAAAGGAGACTCCCACATCATGGGGGTATCTTCAATGGGCCCTGCCATGTTATGCACCTAAGAAAGCACACCATGGCAATTCAAGGGGTTTTATTGGGGGAGGGGAGAATGAGAGAGTGAAAGCCTTCTCAGAGTTGGGACATGAGAGAAGCGGACAGAAAGAACAGGCAAGAGAGGAACAAGAAGAGCAAGAAGGAGAACTGTTGCCGACAGGCACTTTTAAGAGGCGGTATGTAGCACAGCTGAAGTTTTCCAGAAAGTCTTGGTGCCATGTGATGCCTCAGCAGAAGAGACAGAGGTCACTGCATGGGGACTAACATTCCTGTCTCTGTCTTCTGTATGCAGAGATTATAATGTGAGCCACCATGCCCAAATAGATTCTGATCTGTTTTGTTGTTGTTTTGTTTGATTGTTGTGGGGAACTGAGAATTGAACCGGAGACCTTACATAAGCCATGAAAGTGCTCTTTCCCTGGGCTATGTTCCCAAGCATCCTAATCCTTTCTTTGTTTGTTTATGCTTTATTTTCTTATTTATTTTAAAAAAATCCTAATCATAGCAGCAGTCTAGGGAAAAATTGCAACTTATCCTCCATTTAAGTGCATAATTCTATCCATTTTCTTATAGGGTAGTATTTTTGAGACATCAGTTGGTTACGCCTTATGGAAAGGTATGCATACATTAAGGACAGAACTGAGGGAGCGTCCCTTGTTGTGTTCTCTGAGACACTGGAAGGCAGTTTATGTCCTCCCGGAAAGCTCCGTCAGTGTTGCTACTTCTTCCTGGCTACACTGAAGTTTCTTCAGGGGAAGAAAGTCTAATAAAAGCATGAGGAACTCTGGGAGAAAATTGAACTCTGCCTGCAATCAATCATGTGTTATTTTAGGAGACCCCGGCGTCTGGGCTTCTACAGTTTTTGACATCAAGGGGAAAGAGCTGGGTTTTCTTTTGAGTTGGGATTTTAATATGAGCTTCTAGTACTTAATAGTAAAAAAGGCATGTTTTCACATACATTTTTTTATTTCCCCAAGTGTGAATTTTGCATGCGTGTTGCACAGGCCCTCCGAAGTGGAGTACAGAGCCAGTCTTTAAACTATAAAAAACACAGGGCCTCGTGGTGGGGGCTCTGCTGGAGTGTCATTTTAAGGAACAGGCAGTATTTCCGCTGCTCTTTCCTGGGGGTTTACTCCAGTGCTTGTGTGGTGTGTCTGGGGGTCATCGAAGTGTTGAAACTGAGGGAATTGCCTGCTGGGGTGTTCTCATCCAGGAAGGCCTTGTAGTAAGCCCTTTCCAATGCTCAGCGAGGTGCGCACTTTGAGGTCCTACCCAGAAGGGCATCCCCTTTGCCCTGAGGCTACCTGCTAACCTTTTGTCTTTCATCACCTGCTAGTGACCATCCCTCCAGACTTCAGCTTGAATAGTCTTTGGCTTTTCCCTGAAGTTAAAAAACAGAACAAGAGCTGTAAAAAGCACTCCGTGGGTAAATCACTGTACGGGCAAGTAGACCTCAACAAATCCTCAGTGTAATGGTACAAACAAAACGCTGCAGGTTCCCGAGTGGCGGCAGCGGGCAGCGGGCCATGAGACCACGCCGCAGGTCCCTAAGGGGCTGGGGGTGGGGAGCACGCAGCCGGCCGCATGTCCCTAGAGCAGCCAGTCGCAGGCAGAGATGGCACAGTTCCCCAAGTGGCTGCAGTGGGCTACGAGGTGCAACCAGTCCCAATCAAGGAGCCGTGTGGTGGGTGAGAGACCTCGACGGGGCAGCCAGTCCCACGAGGAGAGACAGATAGATGGGCACGACGCGAGACAACACTGCAGGTCTCTGAAGGCAGCTGGTCCCGGGAAGGGAGCCTTAACTTTTACCATTACACCCAGCACCTAAGTGAACACAGTGTCGCGATCCATGCATTCCTGCAGTCCTCGCAATGTGGAAGCAGAGGCAGGTTCATCTGTCTGCTAGTCTAGAGAGTCAGTGAGTTCCAGGTTCAGTGAGAAACCTTGTCTCAAAAACTACCATAGAAGTACGGGAGAGATGGCTCAGCAATTTAGAGCATTTGTAGTTGTTACAGAGGACCAGGGTTCGGTTCCCAGCTCCCTCATGGTGGTTCAAAATCAGAAGTTAACTCCAGTACCAGGAGATCTGATGCCCAGTTCTCTTCTGGCCTTCTCACACACCAAGCATGCATGTGATGCACATTCACATATATGCACGCAGTCAAACACTCATTTACATAAAATAAAACAACTGAATCTTAAAGCAATGTAAGGTAGTGAGGGATGGGAGGCTCCTGGAGGCTGCCTTCCGGCTTCCTTACACACTATGCACATGCAAGTGCACACACACACACATATACCCACCCAAAAGAACTTTCAAAGAAAGCAAACCAAACATCTGTCTCTTCCTTCAGGTCCAAGTCTAAGACAGCCCCAGTATGCCGGCCTTTCTCTCCTGCAGGTAGACCATTCACACTCTGAGAAACCCTGGATTGAAATATGAAAGTCAGAGTTGAGCTTCATCTGCATGTTTGTTCTTTGTCCCAGTTTGCATCACGTGAGCCTTTGGTGGCATGATCCAGGACATTCCTGCAGGTAGAAGATTGAACTGAGAGCCCAAGGCAAGCCACTAGAGACCCAGTCCAGTGGGCACTCTGCCTGGCGAATGCTGGTCTTCGTCTTCTAGGAACTCTTCTAGGAACCCCCTCCGTCTCGTTTGGTGCCACATTTCTCCTTCCTTGCCCAGGGGCTCTCATGAGAGAGACCACTGTTTTGCTGACATCAGCACAGGTCAAAGTATCAATTTTTTTCTTGTTCCGCCAGTTCAGCAAATATGTTTTACTTTAAATTATTTTTTAATGTGTGCATGTGTATGTGTGTGTGTGTGCACATGTGCTTGTACATGTCATGATACACACGTGGGGTACAGAGCATGTCGCATGATCATCAGTTCTCTATCATGTGAGGCTGGGAATTGAATTCAGGTCCACAAACACGCTTTTTAAAAGATAAAGAATGAAAATAGGTAGGGGAAGAGAGAGGGGGAGGGGAGGAAAACAAGGAAGGAGAGAGGGGGGGGAGGGAGAGAGAAAAAGAAGTGGTGTGACCTCTAATTTAGATGATATTCCTGCTCTGGACCATCCCACCATAGAATTAGAATCAGCAAAGTAATGAGTGACTTACTTTATATGGAAGCCTCAGATTGCAAGGCTGCTTTCCAGCAGCCACTAACAGCTTAACAAAGAAATCCATGTGCATTTTACAGATCCCCGCCCCCACAGAAACGCGGGCTGACCTAGAATGTCATTAATCTCAGCCTTCTTTGTGTGATGGGAAGGGGTGCTAATTCTTACGCAGCGGTTTGGGGAAAGGTACAGAGAGGGACCTTTGGGTAAAACAATTCAAAGGCTTCAAAGGGGTCGTGCCTCACTTTCCCACCCAGGCCACCCTGAGGGTGCACCCTGCCTCCTCCATCACCGCTGATTGGTTCTGATGACTTTGTCTATTCTCTTTGTGCATCAAGTAGGAAATCAGGGTGAGTCACTGCCCTGAGGAGAATGAGCAATTGGGAAGCAGATTTGAATGACAAAAACAGAATTTCTCTGGCGGGGAATGGGGAGGAAACAAGGAGCAGGAATGGGTGTGGCTTCATATTTTGACTAGGAAAGCACAGAAAAGAATTTCCACTCTTGACTCCTTTAAGCTTTTTCCTCCCAGAGTTCTGTATCCCACTGCCTGGTGAACTTATTGTGGCAATCTAAGCAAACCGATTCAGGGAAATCACACACAGCTATCATCCCGCAAGAGTGAGTCTTCCAAGTGCTGCTGATGTACAGACTGAAAGAGTGGAAAAGCAAATTAATTACACTCAAAAGGAATTTAAAAGAGACTAATCAGCGTGGTGGAAGAGACAGAGGTGGGGAGCTGTTTACAGATGTGCCTAGATGTAAGGAAATCAGTGTTGGCTTGATGTGGGAGAAGGAGTGGGGCTCCTCTTCTCCAGCTAATTAAAACAGGCTTATCTGTAAATTTACTTATTCATAAGGCTTGCTTCCACAGAGCTGATGTTTCTCTAATAGGAGCGGAAGACTGCTTGTCTGGAGATGTGGGTCAGCCCTGTGATGGAGTGACCCAGATTCCTGCAGACAGGCCAGATTCCTGCAGATGGGGGGGGGGGGGGGGGGGAGAAAAAGAAAGTGAGAGAGAGAGACAGAGACAGAGAGACACACACACACACACAGAGAGAGAGAGAGAGAGAGAGAGAGAGAGAGAGAGAGAGAGAGAGAGAGAGAGAGAGAGAGAGAGAGAGAGAGAGAGAGGTGGGAATTCCTAGCAGGCAGCACATCATGGCATGCCTGGTCCCTGCCCCCTCTGGGACTGCAGCTGCACCTGGCCCTGACTGCTTCCTTCTAGAAATCATAAGACCTCACCCTCAACCTAGAACAACCATCAGCTCTTTCTCAGTTGCCTCCTAAAGTCAGATCTTTCCTGCATTTCAACAAAATGAGTGTTTCCCAACTGAGTCTGTGCTTGTGACAGCTCTGGGGGAGAAGCAGGCAGGCAACTATGACTGCCCATGGGTGGTCAGTTTGGAACCCGATTCAGGCTGCCTTTTAGACAGCTCATCTTGGCATTTCGTTAGCTCTCTGCACATTTTCTCTATCATGTAGTGAGTGTTCTCATGTCACAGCCAGTGTTTTCTCTATTATAAAAATTATAGCCAAGATTGCATATTCAATGTAGAAAAACCCAAAGAGAAAAATTGGTAAAAATAGAATGAATAATAAAATTAATAGCTCAGAGAGTTAAATATTCTTTTTTCTACCACTCTAAATATTTGAGGTAATAAACAAGAGACCGTTTCTAACTGATTTATCATGCATCTCTGCGACTGCTCACTTGCAACATTTAGACAACTTTAATGCTATTTTTTTTCAGTTTCCTCCTTGGTAAAACATAGACATTCACCTCAAGTAAATGCCTTGGAACACATAAAAGACCTTGAATCTCACTCTCATGAGTGGCCCATAAATGTGTGCTGGAGAAGGCCTTAAATGAGCTCTTGGATGGGGTCTTTCCCACGCGGCACAACACTGTCTGTGGTTCTGCTCCCAGTTCAATGGTGACAGCAGTACTCAAAAACTGATGGAAGTGGCTCGGGCCAGGGCTTCAGCAGTGTGTTCTGTGTAAGCCTTAGTTACCAGTGGTGCCAGTCATCGCTAGGTCACCTTCTTAGAGTTGTTTGTCCAGTCAGCAAAGAGTCGCGGTGCTCTGTCCTTATTTTAAATAAGGCACAACGATATTTTCTAGCCAAGGGTCTTCATCTGAACTGCTTGTTCCCATTCTGAGGTTTCATCAAGTCGTGTGAAGCTGCACTAGGCAATTGGAAGAGGTAAATTAGCACTGATTATAGGTTTGGATGTTTTTGTTCCAAGCTGATAGAGTAATGAAATTTTCAAATTTTATACAAGAATGGTTTTGTGAACATACCACAGTTATTTATCTGGTTTCTCTTGGTTCAGGAAATGAAATTGTTGCCGAAATTTGTCTTCATCTGGTGGCCGACTCTATTTGGTCCTGTCCACTCCTTCCTCATCTCCTATTTACTTGGCTGGGGTCATTTTATGAAACCCTCTAGAGGAGATGCCTGCTAATATTGCTCATTTGTGTTAGCATGTACATTGCCTCAGGTAACGTTATTTTGCAGAGGAGAAATGACAGCGAAACTGTTAAGGAGGATGAAAACATAGCTATCATTTATTTCTTAATTTTCTACTCACATACTTCAGACATAGTAGATAAAGAATTGGTTATGTTTCAATGACACCTGTTTAGGATTTCTTGCTGTGTGTCAGAGAGGAGTGAGTTTTCTAGCAGAGGAATAATGGGTTACACGTATACAGACCCGCTGAATAGAAGCTCTATCCTCACGAAGACTGCACTTCCCGAGAAAGATGGCCTACTGAACAAACGTCTTCTAAACGGTGGGAGAGATGATGTGAGAGGGGAACAGGGATCAGAGCAGACAGCCCTGAGAGAGCTGTCTGCACAACACCTTAGCAGGTTTGATCTTGCCGAAGGTCATGACTCTTCCTGGACCAAGCACTCCTCTTGCCTGCAGTCCCTTGCCTGGGCCCTGCTTTATCATTTTCTTAGATATGTGTACCGTTTACACCTTGTACCAGGACATCTTCAGGACAAGATCTCCGTCTTCCCAACTCTCTCTGCCGTGCCTTTCCTAGCAAGCATCATTTGTGTGACCACTGATAATCTGCGCTCAGAAGAGAACACTGCTGCTGGTGATAGCCTCTGTATTACAGATAGGGAAAGTAAAACTCACAGAATTGATGTGCAGGGTCTTCGTGAGCTTGGCCTGCTAGACGGCCTACTTAAGCATCTGAGATTTATTTCTCCTATGTGTCTGGGATGGGTGATCCTGATTCTACACAGACAGGTCTGGTGTCGGTTGGTGCACTTCCTAACATAGAGACTTGTCTTCTGTCCATGACCTCGTGTGCAGCAAGTGGGACAGAGCTCTTTTTGACAGCTGCAAGGATGGCCTATGATGAGGCTTGTATCTCAGTGTGATGGGGTTGGATGGCAGACCCAGGCTGGGTCAGGAGAATGGGATTCATGCCCCACCTTTCCTAAGAAAAGAAAGGAGTTCTCAATTTCACACCTCTGGTTCAGTTGCTGCAGGGCTGGGGTCAGTTGTTCGTTGTGCCTTATTTTCTTGCCCTGAGTCCCTTTCCAGAAGCTAAGTATTGTAGACCCTACCCCTTGCCTTCTGATTACACTTCTTTCTTTGTAGTTCCCCACTATCAGATACTACATCATAGCTAGAGGATCTGGACTAAGGCAGATAACCGTTTCCTTCATGAGTGCTCCACCCGCATGGCTTATTTGCATTCTGAAGACTCACCTCTTGATGCCATTATGCTAGGAATAAGACTTTCTATGAATTTTAGACAAACATATTACTCAGCCCACAAAGTCACATGATTCATCGAGAGCAAAAGCCAACTCTGTATTTTCTGTCCATCTGTTTTCATTGAAACCCTGTCTTCATTAGCTGTAACTCCCATGTTGGGAGACAGTCACTGTGTGGTTGTGTCGTGTTAAATATGAACTTCTGCCTTCAAATATCCAGTACTTTGAATTTGGAGGTAATTTGGAATAACACCGAGTATTGCTGAGATCATAAGAAATTGAAGGAAGGTAGGCACCCAAGGGGGTTGTCTCATTGGCCATTTATGTAGGGAGAACACGAGGCTTAACCCATGGAGACAGTCTGGAAACTGAGGTGCAGTTTTGAGTTGTACTGGACAAGGCAAGAGGGAAATAGGGTTCTGGGGTGCCGTGCCCCACCAGACATTATCACAGATCGCTAGTGATGCAAAGATTGAATTCCTTAATCTATACATCCTTCAATGAGTTGACAAAGTGTCATTGAATAGTTCCAGAAACAACAACAGAAACATAAAATTAAGACAAAATCAACTTCAAAGACCTGGCCTGCCACAGAGCGTGGCCTGTGTGACAGGTAGGACACAAGGATTTGCATATATTCTGGCGCATCTCTTGTGATTGCAATCACTTCCTGGAGCTAGGCATAGGAACGTTCTTGGGCACCTAGCTGTTCTATAGGGAATGTAACAGGATGGCCTCTATTCTCGGCCTTAAACTGGGGCAACACTCACAAACAGGTCTGTTAATGCTTACAGCTTCATCAGGCAGGTTATTCTTAGTATTGCTCTACAAGTGAGAAACCATAAAAACTTGAAGTCATATTTGCGAAGAAGGTTTACATGAGAAGAGGGTTGAAGAAAAATAGATACAAGTAACAGAGACTGATTCCTCTAGGCAGCATAAGCCCCATTGCCAAGTGCCTGGTATCTCCCAGGAAGCATCACTTAGTAGGTGTTCTAGACATGAGGTTCCCACTAAAGCCCTTTAGAATAATTTGGTTTCCAGGCAGCAGTCAGAAATGAAGACAATTGCTTCTTCCTTCTACTTATGATGAAACGGGCCCTGGTGAGCTAATTGCCCATGAGGAAGTGTCAGATGTGGTAGCTGGGCTGTTTCCCGGGTTTAGTCTCTTAAACTGTGTGGGACTGCAGCAGCTCACATTTGATGGTAGTGAGCTTTGAGCTTCCCTTTCTCCACTGTCTTATCTACAGCCAGTGGTCTTCACAGGACCTTCTGAGAATCAGAGGAATTGCAGGTAGGGAGCAGAGTAAGCAGGAGGCATGCCTAGAGCAAAGCCAAGTGGGGAGGGGGAGAAAAACTGCTTGAAAAAAAAAGACGAAAAAAAAAAAAAACCTTTCTAAAATAGGCTTTTGAAGACCACATCAAAATGACAGTTTTAAAAGCAAAGTTTTTGATCTTTAAGAGCTAAGTTTTGTTGGAGGAAAGAAAAGACTGAAAAAAAATTAAAAATATATATATATATATATATATATACATATATATATACAGGAAAAAGAAAAGCTTCTAAAACAGCTAGGAATGTAGCTTATGATATGATGGATTAGACAGAGCCAGAGGGATAACTAAAAGCTTTTCTCCCTCTCTCAGGTCTCTCAAATGAGTTGTGTAGGTCTGAGCTAGGACTGGAATTCTTAAAGTACAACACTGGAGAGACCAGAGCAAAACCAGGTGTGGAGAATGTGCCAGGCAATAGCCAGGCACGTCTGGGTGGGGGCCCTGCTCAACCCCTCATCATCACCTTTTTGGTGAGCACCCTAAGCCGCTTGTGTCAAGGAGCTACTGTGGTTCCTGTCATGGCTAGCTGGGCCTTGATGGCTGTCTGTGTTTTGCCTTTGAATCACCTACCGGAATCAATACATTTTCCCTGTGACTCCAATTCTATGTCAAACCTTGATGTGAGCCACCCTGTTGGGGAGTCCCATTCCATTTTATATGACCAGAAGAATCAGAACAACACAAAGAAAAGCAATTGGCACAATCTCCGTACATCAAGAGGAGTAAAAAGTGCCTGAGGGTGATTTCCTGGGCTGGTGGAGTGTTGCTTAAGGTGAAGGTGTTGGTCATCTAAACCCTGTGACCTGCTTTCAGTCCTGAGAACACATATAAAAGTGGAAGGAGAGAATCAACTCTACAGCATACATACACACACCATGGCTATGACATGTACCTCCACACACACTAATAAGAAATAAAATAAAATAGATAGCTACTTGAGATTGGTGGAACCCAATAAGCTGGGACATCACAGGATGGATAGGTGCTGGTAGGAGAGACAAGGAAGAAGTCTTGGTGTCGTGGAGCAGAATATGTAAGGACCTGTTAGAAAGGCGGGAACCCTGCAGTTGAGGACTGGTGCTACAGTCTGCCATGTGAGTTTGAAAGCAGCAGCTTAGACAGTATTCTTCAGATTGTGGACATTGAGTAGCCATTGGAACTACATACTGCTTGTTTATTGGTATTCAAACTGCCTAGTGAAGGCCTTATTAATTAGTTTACACAGACCTGAGATTCGGAATTCAAATTCCACAGGAGCTAACAACTTCATGTAGTCCAATGCTGTGTAAGAGAGAAGCTGCTGCGGGAGGAAATGATTGGCATTTCCATCTGCATGACCCAGAACCCACACTGTCCTTCCGTCCTCTTCCACCTCTGCTAGTGCTTGCACTGGGAGGCACATGGCAGCTGGCATCTCGTCCACAGACTGTGGCAGAGCCAGAGGAATACCTATAACCCCGAAAACAAAAATAATCACCCTGACACTTAACCACCCTGCCAAGTTTTCCTCGTTTGATTATTCCTAGGTTGTGTGTGCCCTCATCCTCATGCGAGCCACTGCGGTCTGTTGTTGCTGGGGTGACAGACAAAGGGTTAGCCACTCAGGTCCTGGGCCCACATGCTGAAAACCCCAGTGTATAATCTTTCCTTCTCACTCCATCAGAGTCGCTCACCCTTCTGCGAAGTGGGACAGCGCCGTGCTTTCTGTGGGCTATTATTCAAATGTGGGTGAGATCTCTACTCTGTCAGCTCATTAATTTGTCTACTTTTCATCTGGTTAATGACAAATGTGGGCTATGCAAATGTTTGACATTCAAAACAGACAGCTCGGCAGTTTTGTGCTATTAAATCATTTTCTCATTCCGACTTAGAGATTTATCTAAATTAGCGCGGTGGTGGCAATGCTTCCCGGTATTTGTACCTGTCCGCTCTGGACTCAGATTTGATGCCTCAGTGCCAGGAACCAGGGCTGTGAACACCAGCCAGTGTCCCAGTGCTCTACCATGTCAGAGGCTGCAGGACATGTGTCCTGGTGCTGCTCGGGTGCTGTGCATTGCTTCAAATGCTGGCTGCTGCCTTGCCACCCTCCAGCCCCCCACACAAGGTGGACGTCCTTCAAGCTCAGAATTCTACCCACAGAGCACAGGGACCGTAAGCTTCCTGCTCTAGCCCAGCTGAACCGCATTCCCCTTCTCACCACAGTCTGAGGATGGTGATGGCTGTCCATGATTTAAGATCATGCTTGTTAATCACATGTTCCCATTTGACATGATAGACCAATTCCTCTGTCCACTCTGCTGGGCTGTGTGTCCTTCCTAGATATCCCGATTATAGTGTGCTCTCAGTAGTCATGGGATGACCCCCATTCCTCCCTAGTTCCCCATGCATGTGAAGTGCCATGCCTCCTGAAGGGTCCACACCACCGTTTCTTATTAGTGGATTATGAACTGTCTCATGCTGGTCTGTTTACGTGGTTCAGTCTTTTCGTCGAGACAAGATGTCTAGATTGTTTTGCTTAGCATTGAATGCTTGGGGCTGAGCACAGATATGCAATTTGTCTGAGTTGTTAACAGGCCTTCCCTTCTCTAGTCTTGGCGAGTTCTTTGAAAGGCTGGTTGTATTTTCTTTTTTTTTAAGGGCATGCTAAATGGTAGCGGTGCTTTGGGGGCAAAGACCAAGCTCGTTTTCTGGTTACTAGTCCCTTCCTAGCTGGCTTCATACCCTTGGAAAGATATAGATGGTATGCAGGGAAGGGGACCTTGTCTGTTATTGCAGACATGTTTGCTTGTGTGTGCTTGTCTGTCTGTGTGTGTGTGTTCACGTGTGTGAGTGTGTGCCTGTGTGTGCACACTCACACTGGCTGTCTGGGGACTGGGGAGGGCTTCTGTTTTGCCCCCAGTTTCCTTGTGAGAAACATCGCTGTCATCGCAGGAAACATGTGGCATCAAAGCACAGCGGCAATTAGGCCAACATTGGGACGTCTGAGCTGAGCAGCATCTGCCGGTGCCTCCAGACTCTTCTGCCAGGACTCTGCTTGCCAAGCCATCCAAACCATATGTTCTCATCAGCAGGAACGCCCTCATCCCAAGCCTTGCGGGGAGCAAGGCATCATAGATCAATGGCCAATATGGCGATCAGGAGACAACGTGGCTCCTGCGTGATTTAAATAATGGAGGGGAGGGAAAGGGAGCTGGCAATTTTACTTTCAGACACAAGAGGTATTAAAAATAATGCTGAATTTACTTGTGACTTGCTATTATTGACAGTGTAATTAATGTGTTAATTAAATTCCATGAGAGCAGTATTTTCCATGATACAATCTGCTGGCTGCCTGTTGGTGAGCAGTCATTAAAAAGGGCTGTGTGGAGGGGTTCCCTCCGAAACTGCTATTTAGCTATGTGGGAGAATTTTTAAACTTCTGTTTGGGGGTATCTACTTTCGGGGGGTGCTGAGACAGGAATTTTATATACGTGCTGTCTTACAGTATTTCAGGAATTGATCTAGATTGCTTTATGTGTGTTACAATGTGCTTGCTTTGTTTTATATCCTCCCCTACTCCCAAAGAATAGACATCCTGGCAGAGGGTGGAGAATACATCACAGGAACCCACAAACAGTGCATGCGGTGAGCAGCCCCTAGCTACACCCATGCACGCACTTGAGAGTGAATGAACAGTCAGGATGCCATGAGGTCCATGTATGACTACATCCTTGCTTAACACTTTTCATCATAATGAAATCCAGGGTCCTAAGAATTTTTCCACAATTTTCCTAGCGCTGCTCTTGTTATATCCCTCACAGATTTCTTCCTTGTCTTTCTATAAAACTAAAAGACTTCGGTTTTAAGGGGAAACTGAATGAACTGAGGGCATATGTGTTATTTAGCACCTGGAGTCTCACTCATAGAGGACTAGGTGTTCCCTAAGTACTTCCTGGGTCATTGCAGCCTAGCTGTGTGGCTATTGACTTTCTCCTCTCTCTGTCTGGCTCCTGGCCATGCATTAATATTAAAAAGCAAAACTGTGCAAGGAGGCCCAGGTCTTCCCTGTGAGTGACAGATTCTCACTCTGCATAACCTGCCAAGAATACCACTTTCCTCAATTTTCTACAAAGCTGCTTAGTGTTTCAAGTCCCCCTGTTGGTACCCCGGAAACAAGATTCAGGGTCACCTTTCCAACCACTCTCTTGTCACCCTTAGCCTCTTATGTGTCCATCTGCCCATATTTTTTAGTTATATTGTAGGGCAACAATTTCTGCCATACTTCTTCATGAATGAGATCAGTTTTCCCACTGTGCTCTTCCTGCCTTCTTCCCCACAGCCTAGTCAGTCTCTGGATGGTCAAGAGTCTGCAGTACCAGGAGGGGTGCCATGGCTCATTCTTGTAATCCCAGCACTCAGGACAAGGTGGGGGGTTCATCACATACAGAATAGGTTTAAAAGGGAGTTGCATTTAATAAATCTGAGGGGAATGGTATGAATCTCCAAGCCATGTATCCTTGATGTAGAGAAGCCTCAGGTGTGGAGGTACTTAGCAGAACCTTAAAGGAGAGCAGGGCAAAGCTGGGGTTTGCTTCTTCATCCAAACCCTTTTCACAAGGCTTTGTCTGCTACCCCACCACCCACAAGGAAGGGGTTTGTATCCCCAGCTGAAGACTGTAAATGTTTGACCACTTGCTTCCCCTGCTTGGGCTTGGTATTATCATGGAAGTCTTTGCTGACAGCTGGGATTGGGGAGGAGTTGTAGAAGGAAGCCGCAGGGCTGCGTCCCGCCACCCGGCCGCCGGCTAGCTTTACACCCGAAATAATTACACGGAAACTGTATTCTTTTAAACACTGCCTGGCCCATAGTTTTAGCCTCTTATTGGTTAATTCTCACATCTTCCTTTAACCCATATTTAGTAATCCGTGTAGCACCACGAGGTGTGGCTTACCAGGAGAGATCTTAACCTGCATCCATCTCAGAGAGGAGAATCATGGTGACTCACTATGGCAACTGCCTGAAGCTCTCCCCAACTCTGCTTCCTTTTTCCCACAATTCTGTTCTCTCTACTCCGCCTACCTAATTTTCTGTCTCTTAAAGGGCCAAGGCAGTTTTCTTTATTAATTAACCAATGAAAGTAACATAGACAGATAACTCTCCTCCATCAAAGAGTGAGGTATGAAGAAGCCTCCTCTCCTCAGAGCTGAGCACCCTCAGGTTCTCATGGAAGGTTGGGGGATGATGAGAAACTACAACCTGGGAGGAGCCAGCTACATACAACCTACCCAGCCCATCATGTGACAGAATGAGCCCTTAGCTTTAGTTTGTGTTCTTTTGCTAGTCTTATTGGCCACACTTTTATAAGTAAGTGAGCCTTATGATAATGCTGTTTTTTCAGCCAATGAAAATCGTACCCTATATTGCAGGCATTTGGTGTCACATGATTTGTACTGCCAACATGTGTTACTCTAGTCTGCATCAAGCATAAAACTGTTTGCAAAGTGCTTCTTGGTTTGGCCTTTGTAAAAATAAAATTTAACCAGGATTTTTTTGAGGATTTGGGCATTAAGAAGTACACTTTCCCAGATGCAACAAGCTAATTTCTAAGGGGTATGGATGTCTTGTTCGTGGTATACGGCGGAAGCTTAAAGGGAATTAGTTTAATTGTGTAAGAATATTAAGCAATCTCCCACCGTCTGCTGTCAACAGCACATGGGTCCCTGAAGGTCTGCCTTTCTGTCACTCTGATTTCCTCCCTGTCTGCATGGAGATCCCAATATCATTAACATGCCTCACATAGTTTCTTTTGAAGCTTTGGCTGGGTTAAATCATTTTTACTTATGCAAAGTAGATGGCTAAAACCTTTTCCCCAAATAACTGCCAAAAGCAGCTCATTCTGTTTGCAGTCTTGCAAATGCCACATGCTAGTCTCACGCAGTGTGTCACCAGCTCACTAGCCTCTCTATGTAATGATGTTGCTCATCCTACCCATACCCTTTTCATAAGCCACTGCTCTTTATCCTGACCCTCCGACATAGCATATCTTCTTACCCATACTTTCTATGGTTTACATGTTTTTCTGGATCCTGCTTTGAAAGGCGAGAGATAATCTAGTTGCTTGTTTTATTGGACTGTTTTGAAATCTTCCTTTTACTGCAATCCATGGTAAAAATTGGATTTTACACTTTAACCCAGAATATACACACGAGCATACACTCCTACACACAAATCAAAAACAAAAAGTGTTCACAAAATAATACAGAATTAATTTACAAATACAGCATGGGTAAGTAATAGAGATTTGTACTCTCAGTTCCATGTAACAGAGGTCTGAAGTCACCAAGTCTAGATGTTACCAGGGATGTGGTTCCAGTTAAGATCCCTGGGCATGCTGTCATGTCTCCTCACACCTCTTGTGCAAAGGTGGTCCCTCCAGCCCCAAGGCTGTCGTCTCCCATGAAAGCTTCCCCACCTCTTTGTGTCTGTGTTCAGGCCTATCTTGTGATAAGAACTCCAGACACATCACACAGCACCTATGATACTGACTTTTAATTTGATGACCTCTTCAAGGATCTCAACAGCACATAAAGCCTGGAGGCAGAGAATATGAACCCAGTAATACCTTTCAGGAGACACATTTCAACTCATAACAGAAAAAAATAACTCACAGAAAAATATCTTCTTGGCTATTCTATTTTGATCTTTCATTTAGGAGACTCTGGCTGTATGTCATTAAAGTAAGTTCCCTATCAGTCACCAACTCTAGTTTGGATGGGACTGATGGAATATGCGACCAAACTGGACTCTCTGAATGTGGCCGACAGTGGGGGCTGACTGAGAAGCAAAGGACAATGGCACTGGGCTCTGATTCTTCTGCATGGACGGGCTCTGTGGGAGCCTTCTCAGCTTGGTCGATCACCTTCCTGGACCTGGGGGGAGTTGGGAGGACCTTGGTCTTAACATAGAGTAGGGAACCCTGATGGCTCCTTGGCCTGGAGAGGGAGGGAGGGGGGGTATGGGTGGAGGGGAGGGGAGGGAAGGGGGAGGAGGAGGGGAGGAGATGGAAATTTTTAAATATAAAAAAATAAACCATGAAAAAAAAAGAAAAGAAAAACCTTGAGCTTCAGTGTGGGGCTTTCCTGATGTTCTTTTACTCTCATAGATCACTCTTTCTGACTTTATGGGACTCTAGCAAGAACTAGATAGAATCTGCAGAAAGTACTTGGTAATTTAAACAGAATAAAGGCAAAGCAAATTATCAGGTATCCATAAGTATTAGTCAGCTCCAAGAATCCATTCAGAATCATTGGTAAATCTGATGCAGTTAAGACCTCTAGTTGTTTGCTAATTAAGACGGCCAGCTAATGCCCGATTCGCTGATTACAATTACTTGTAGTATGTGAATGTTCCCACTAGAGGCTTTTAAGGTTGCACCGTGAGTTGCACTTTCGTTTTTCACTGCTATTTAGTTAGGAATCCCATTGTTTACATAATTTTCCTTTACTAAAGTCTAGGTGACCTGCAGTTTTCCCTTGCAGACTCCCCAAAATAGGTTGGAAATGGAAAATCCCCAATAACCTGAGTGTTGGATTCTGTACTCGTATATGGAAGGCTATTTTCTTATGAAGCCCCCCTACTTGAAACTGGTGCCTGATTTTATAAACTTGTTTTTCTGTTCAGACTGATAGTTTTGACTTGTGAAATATTTAACTCGTTTACAAAATACTCCTAGCAAGTTATAGTAGAATGTATAAATTAATGTAGCTTGCTCACAGCACAAAGCCAGCGCTAACGACAGGGAGCAGATGTTCTCTCGATGAACTGATGTAACCTAGTCTAGGGCATGGCTACTGTTTTACAGAGTGGAGAACAGCACACAGAGCTAGGTACATGGCAGTGGATTAAAAACACCCTCATGTTTTAAAAGCCACTTACATTGGTCTCTTCTCAGCCACGAGCAGCCTAGGTGGGTGAGGGGGGTTTTTCAGATCTCCACATCTCCAGACCAAGTGTTCTTCACGAACACAAGACTTTCAATCAGGAGGCCAGGGAGGAGGAACATAGGTAGAAAGAAGTGAGCTTGGTACTTGTGCCTGCTTGAACCCGTTGTCTCCCAAGGGTGACCTTGGTATGAGTTCGGATCCAGGCCATCATCTGTGGTTAAAAACTATTAGCTGTTGCTGGTTCTTGCTCCGGGCTTCTGAGGTGGCCAGGAACTAAATACCATCGTGGAGCTGCCTGCATTACTTGGATATGTAACATTTTTTTCTTTGCCTATGTTCATAATTTTATCTAGCAAATAGATATAAGCTGAGCTTTTAGAAAGGCAGATGCGTAACTTCATCAGGTATTTATTATGAAATGTCAGATGGTGATTTATTAGCTTGGCAGGGCAATGGCAAAGAAGCCCACAGGAGGCTTCCAGGCTGGCCAGAAGCACGGTAAGCCATTTTCACTGTAACTGCTCCAGCCTTGGATGGCTTACCAAGAGAAGGAATGCGCTTTCCGCTTTGAATTGTGTTTTTCCAAGTTTCCAAGTTTCTCCATGGGTCACAGTCCTCAACAAGCATGCATAATGCTCAGAAGATAAGGTTGCCTACAAATGGCAAACACTTGCAAGAGGCAGGTCTGAGAGAATCCGAGATGTGGGTATCTGAAATTAAAGTGCTGTGAACAGCACTAAGTGGCAGTGTGGCCTGACAGTTCCGCTCCTTTTAGTCAGACACTGCGCTTCCCGCACACACGAACCACTCTGCTTCCTACAGTAAAATCTCATGGTGTCTTGTGGAGAACAAAGGATATTATTAGTTTATTTATTTAGGGGATAATCAGAATAGCCATATAGAAAAGCAGGCTAAAGATCCTGAAAATTGGCTTAAAAAACTCACAAAACAATGAAGACAATGACTGTGTTTAGCTCTTAAAACCAGAAGGGGAAGAGTGAGTTCATCTTTTGCCTGTGTGGTAATGTATTTGGTCCTGACAGAATCCGTGCTGTCAGTCAGGCCGTGGTGGCACATGACTTTAATCCCACCACTTGGGAGGCAGTGGCAGACGGATCTCTGTGAGTTCGAGGCCAGCCTGGTCTATAAGAGCTAGTTCCAGGACACAGGCTCCAAAGTTACAGAGAAACCCTGTCTCGAAAAACAAACAATCAAAGCAAAGCAAAAAGCGAACAAAACAAAACAAACAAACAACAACAAAAATGTCATGGGATTGGGTGTTACTTTAATCTCTAAGTCATTTAGAGGCTTTCACAAATGTTTAAGGGCAATTCTCTAAAAATTCTAGCTTGTCACAGTCCAAATGCCTACGCATGCCTTGGGATGTCTGTTAAGGCAGCCGAGTTCAAGGGTTCAGCTGTGGATATGTGTGAGAGCATCTTAACAATGGCTGCCTGGACTCAGTGATAGAGAAGTAAAAAGGCTGAGAGATCTCTATACGAGAAAAGATAAATATGAAAGTTAATACCACATCCAATGAAATGTAGAAAAAGACTGGTATGGTCAAAACCTTGAGGAAGCACAAACCAAAAGAATGAATGCCTTCCAGGTTAGTGGAAATTAAGGTATTTGTATGAGTACACGCACAGCTAACTGAGTAACTGTCAGTATATGTTTCCTCATAATATTGAAAGCTTTTAGATTGAAAAACCTCTGGAAATCACAGTTTACTTAAATCGACTACAGAAAACTAAGAAACCTGAAGAGGTGAAAATCGTGAATGGGACATTCCCATTTAATTCTAACAAGGGGAAACTTGAAAACCATAACCTTTGCCATTAAAGAAAAATGCAAGTGAACTGGGTTTGTGACATGTGCTTCCCTGGAACAGAAGTGGAGTAAGAAGTGTTCTTAGACCATCCAGGCCTCATTGTGTGCTGGAGCCAGGGCTTCAGGGCTGTGAACTTCAGGGGTGTGTCTGTACTCCCTCTTTCTAGGCGGAGCTTTCCCTCTCCATGGTCCTCATCCCTTCTCTAGCTACCACACCTTCGGTCTAGATCCTTGAAGTCTTCTTCACTTCTGTCCAGGAACACACTCCATTGCACACAGTGGGATTCTACTGAGAACGTTCTGAGAAAGACTGCCCGAGTAGCCGCAAAGAGGAAATCCTCAGGGCTAGGCAGAGGCAAACCAAGAAGCTTACCATTGAAACCCAAAGGCTTCGCTGTAAGAGCTACAAAAAGCAGTAAATTCATCTTAGTTTAGCAGAAATACTCCACACTAAATGCCTTGCTTCCTTGGTGCCCATTATCCTGGACAGCTTTGGTGGCTTCCAACAAAGCAGCAAAGGACACAAAGTGTGTCAAGAGCAGGAAGAGAATGATCTTCAGCAGCAGATTCCGATGTGACACTGAATTTGCAATGATCAGAGAATTTAAAATAATTATAATTACTATGTTAAAGGCACTAGTGGAAACGTGCAACATAGAAGAATAGGGACATATGTAACATATGAAAAAGAAATTCAAGTAAGTTCTAAAACCAGAAAGGGCATTAGCAGAAAATGCAAACCTTTGAAAGACCCTCAGATAGACTAAAAACAGACAGCTTGGGGAATAGTGGAGTGTGAATGTAAATTAAAAGAATTTGCCAAATTGATATGTGAACAGAAAATGAGATAGGAAAAAGGAGACATTCAAGGACTGTGAGACTTCTTAATAAATGTAGCAGGCACATGATTGTGGTACCAGGAATAAAAGGGGGGTAGAGGAAGAGAGATAATTGAAGTAAAATGATTCTAGAATTTTCCTAATGTGATGATGGAAATACCACTTAAAGACCCTCTGAATTCATTCAGAAAAAATTGTAAATAAACAACAAAAGATCCTACACTTAAACCCATAATTAGACGTGTCATATTTAAACTTGGGAAAACCAAATATAAAGAGAGAATCATAAAAAAAATCTGAGGAAGGGCCATTGCGGAATCCAGATGCGAGTGTCCTCCATCATCCATGATCTACTCTGTTCAGCCATGCTTCCTTCGTTGACAAGACCAGGGCGACCAGTTTGACTGCAATAGTATCTATCTGATTTTCAAGACAAATAATAATTTTCTAAGAAATTAGAAATTGTCTTTCTGAAAATGAAAGAAAGAGGGAAAACAAAGCAGAGAAAAACTATGCATTTATATTTGATTTTGTTTAAAATTTATTTGAAAATTTTATGCATCTATACAAAGTACCTTCATCATATCCATTCCTCATTCCCCGAAAGACCCTGCATCACAACCCCCTCTTAATTTCATGTTTTATAAGTTTTATATTTATTTATTATTTGTTATTTTTATTTATCCATTTATTAACCAGATAAGTTCAATTAGTGTTGTCCATATGCTCATGGGCATAGGGTCATTCACTAGGAAATGGGAAACCCAACAGTGGACCAACTCCAAAAGAAAAGTGACTTTTCCTCCCTCATGAGCCATTAGTTGCCAAAGCTCCTGAATTCTATAGCTCCTGATGCTCTCCTGAAGTCATGTTCGGATTTTGAACTGCCTTTATCCCCTGTAGGTGCTGTAATTTGTATGTGCAACAGCCCAGCTATATCCAAAGATATTATATGATAGCATAGTCTCCATTCTCTGCCATTCTTCTGTCTCTCCTCTTCCTCAATGTTCCCTGGGCCATGCATAGGCCAGGGCTAATATAGAATCCCATCTAAGGCATTCACAGTTGCTTATCCTCAGCACATTGAGCACTAATAGATTTCTTCATTGACTACTACCCTGGCTTCTCAAATCAAGATTGGGAGAAGCACAAACACATGTGTACAATCATAAATATTTAGAAGGTAATTTCACAGTATGACTGTTTAGAAAACAACATCAAGGGCTTATCTCCTAGGGCCTATCATTTCCCTAACCGTGGTTTTAACCATGTTACACTACCAGGTATGAATCCCATCCCATGGAACAGTCTTCTGATAAAATCAGAAGAACAGTTGGTTATCTCCATAAACAGTCTTGCCACTATGGGACCAATGGGAACAGGTTGTAAGGCAGGTGCATGTTGGAACATGCAGAGCCTGTGCTGGATAAGACCACTAATATCCTTCTCCCCTAGCAGCCTGCATGGCACCTTACAATACTATGAAAGTTACCTATCAGGGAAAGAGTATCCTAGTCAGTTTAAGGTTGCTGTCTCTATTTCCTGCACCCAAAGTGTGGTGTCTTCAGCAAATGTCTTACCAGGCCTTTATGGGAGGCAACCAAGAGCAGTGGCATCAGCCTGTCTTGCTTTGGGTGCCTTTGAAACCACTCTGAGTAATAGCTCATAGGGAGGAAACCTGTGCCTGGCACAGAGATTCACATTTATAAACTATGTCTTGTGATGTGTTTTATACTGCTAACATTTTTAGCAAAACGGATGCACTCTGGATAACAAAATTATAGGCAGTTCTCTCTTGTAGACATTCACATGAAAATCCCAAGTAAAATATTTGAAAAAAAAACAAATTTAACAGTGTTACCAGAAGATAATAGTATTTCCATGTATTATTTATTCGAAGCTTTATTCATCATTAAGAAATTTGACAATTTTAAAAACTGTTGAATATATTACATGAAAGAAGCTAACCTATTTACTGAGTCATACAGCTGCTAACTGTTTGAACTGTGAGTTTGACTTGCACACCAGAGCCTAAGCTCTCCTCTAGTATTGTCTCTTAGAAGAAGACAGCAGACTCTTTCGATGGTGGCAGGTCAGGGCCCAGTTGTAATGGCCACAGGAAATCAGAGACAGATTCCATTAGCTTTCTACTAATTTTCCTTTGATTTACCAAATCTTTCCAGTCTGACCTTGTGTCTTCTTAAATGTCTTAATTTGTAGGGTTTTTTTTTTATTAACTTGCTGTGCTTTTCACACCCAGTCTTGTGTCCTCTTATGACCTTTGTGATGCAAATAAGATCCCCAGAGAGGGCAAACTAGACAGAAACCATTGCAATGTGAGGACGTGTTGTGTGGGCATCAGAGAACATAAGCAGGGACCAGAGACAAAGTCCAGGAAGATGAGATGAAGGCACAGAGTTGGAGCAGTGGTGCTGCTGAAGGCCTGGCTATGGCCATGTGTGAGGCAGTGTCACAAGGACCCTGCCCCATCAGCCCTGTCCTGTTTGCTTGGCAGATGCGCCACTTCCAGGTGCTGGGCAGTTTCCTATTGCTCTGATATGAATTATTAGAATCTGCATTTCCGTGGTGTTATGTCCTGGAAGCGTTCCTGAAACACTGTTAGATTAAGCCCTGAAATTCAGAGTGACAATCTTTTGTAAGCCTTTGTCTAAGGAGACTTATTGCTTGGCAATAGTTTCTCTACTATAATCTTTTTAAAATACCTCTTCCGCTGCCATCTTGGAATGTCATCTGAGTAAAGCTCCGGTTCACACAGTAAGATGTGTTAATCTACCAGAGAACTCTTTCAACGGTTCCATTTGACTCTCTTTTAGAAAAACTGTATTATTTTGGTCTTCTTCCCATTTCCCCAGTCAAATCTGTGAATATTTTTAAACCCTGACTATTTCAAGACATGTTCTTGAAGTTTAAAATACGTCTTGTTATTGTAAAGGCTGTAAAAAATCCCTTCATTGTTTGGTTCATGGTGACACATTGCTTGATTTATAACAAACTACTTAAAATATCCCTTTTAGATTCCACTAAATTCAGGTTTTTAAAAATCTGGTAGGAAGGCTCCTTTGCCATTTTCAGCATCCTTTCTATGGCTTTGAAAACTGTTTCTGTGTAGAATGTGACATGCTCTGAGAAATAAACTATTTTAGAATTGTAGTCCGAAAGACCAGCTCTATTTTATTTCTGGTTCCATGTGTTACACCAGGCCCTCACAGAATGTGGCCACATTTGAGAAACAGTTTTATCTTACTCTCTGATTCTATTTCCAGCACATGCGGAGCCCTTAAATATTCTTTCAAAAGTAGCTGTTCCCTTCTTTAAGGGAATACCTTAGTGCATCCAAAATTAGCGTAACCAAGGGAATGGTGTTCCTGTTTCCCTGGATGGAATCTGGTCTCTACTTCTTATCATGTTTAATTTGTTGGTGTGAAAAGCCTGTAGTGGACTGTCAGAGTTGTTTCAAAAGGAAAGTAATTTGTCTGTGTGATTCTAGGAGGGTTCTCTGGATGAGCCATACTTGGAGGAACATTACATTTCACATCCTCTCAGGAACCAGTAACAGCAGATCTTGGAAGTTCTCTAGTGTGTCAAGGCCAGGTGGCTCTGGAACTCAGGCAATGGAAACATCCCATGTGGGTTAGACAGAGCTGTCCTGACAGGCAGTGCTTAGACTTGACAGGCTATGCACTGTTTCCTGGCTTTGGTTTCTCTCAAAGTTGTTTAGCCAGTGATTTATAGTTTCTCTTCATCTTGTCTTAGAAAGCTCCACCCTTGGGGACTATCTCCAAAAAGGGCCACTATAAACTAAACGTTTTTGAAAGCAAAACAGTTATTCCAGGCACTAACCTCATAGCACCCTGATGCTCAGGCTTACCCACAGGATACTATTAGAAAAGTTCCTTAAAAGATATTCCAAGAGACTGTGAGAGTGTTGTATAGTCATGCCCCCCTGAGCTGAAACTGTGCCTCTCAGAGGTTGGAGAGAAGTTCATCTATCTTACCTGGGTCAGGAATTTTAAGGTTAGAGAGTTACGTGACCTAGCTTCCAGGTTATAGAAGAAGCAGCAACTTCTGGAGAGGGGAGGCCCTGTGGTGAGTTGCCTGCAAGTTGTGCAGGAGGCTTCAGAAATACAGCTCTCATGAGTTACCCATGCTCCTGTAAGCAGCCCAGGTAATCTCCCTGGATGTGGACAGTCATCCATCAGCACCCTACCCAAGGTTAATGACATTTCCATACAGCATCCAGAAAGAGTCACACAATAGGAAGGTGATGGGCTGCAGGGAGAAAGAGGGAGATGGAGATAGATGGACTAGGTAGATTTCATGGTATCTTTTCAGAAGTGTGTTTGTTTTATTTTTCCATTAGCAATGGAACAAATGTCAAATATGCTTTTGAAGTCTTTCTTAGAATTAGGTCTTTTCACTCCACAACCCTCAAACACCTTCAGTCATGCCTACCGCAAGGCAATTACTCAGAAAATATTTATTAACGGATGAGATGGATAAACGATTTTATTAAATTTATCTGTTACATATCCTGTTGTTTGTGATTGTTTAGGTGCTGTACCTTAGCTGGGCCTTAAACATCGACTATAATTTCCTGTGTCTACGTGGGCTGATTTGAGAGGAAATGCCTTTGATTTCAGAAATAGAACTGGTTAGGACTGATCAGATTAAAATCTAATGTAGGCAACTAATTCAATGAGCAGAGAAAAAAAATTACCTAAACAAGAGCATGTGTGATTATGCTAAATTCTGTAACTCCGGGGTCACAAATGGATTTTCCGTGCCGTCCATCTGACATGAATTAATTCCAGTTGTCGCTGACTGTGACACAGTGGTGGGCACGGTGCTTTCTAATAAGAGGGCGCTAATTCCAGTTAGATTACCATGAAGATCCTCCAGCAGCATCACGCATCTCATTCGCATGGATGCTGCTAATAGAGACAATGAAAAACCAGGAGGCTCATAGGGAAGCTTTGCCACAGAATCTGATGGAGAATGAGTCCCCCATGCTCCCGGGCAGAGTGGTGGGAGAGTGTGTCCCCGTGAACTGGTGTTTGTCTGCTCAGCTGCTGTAGCAGATGCTTCAGAAGACGGCGTGGCATGTCTTACAACACAACGGGACACGTCAAGGCCAGGGATCCCACTTCCAGTGTTCAGTATTCGCTAACACTCTTCCTAGCCTGTAGATAGGATTAATTCTCACAGGCATTTGCTTCTGATTGTTCAAAGTGGAGATAAAAAGTAAGCAAAACAGCACTCGGGTGCCTTTCCCTCTGAGGCCACTGAGCCTAGGAGATGAGAGCCTGTCTCCATGGCCTCACTTAAGTTATGGTTTTATGGACCAGGATTTGTGGTGATTCCGTGATTTGGGACCTTTCAACATGTGTGTTTAAAAGGTGCTGCAGCAGTTCAGCACTGGGGTAGTTGAGTGGCTGTTGTTGAGGCTCTCGGAGCCATGGTTAGTCTGACTCTAATGCACCAGTTTTGACAAAACACAGCACAAAGCAGTCTGAAGGACAACAACTGGCCCTAGTTCCTGTGTTGAGGCAGTGCGGTCAGAGCAACTAGAAAGTTCTCAGGAAGCTGCAGGGGGCTCATTGCTCACATCACAGTGGACCAGGGAGAAGGGAAGAAAGAGGAACAGCAGACTTTCCTCTTGCTATTCACTCTGGGACTCAATGTGGGACACCATGTGGTAGCATCTCTCAAATTCAAGAGAAGATCTTCTACTTGGCATTAACCCTTTGAATACACCTTCACAAATACATGCATACACACCGAGGCACGAGCGAGTAATATCCTAGGTATTCCTAATGCAATTTCTTTGGAAATAAAAATTCTACATACCATCTACTGAGATAGTAATAATCCTCATCACTGTCAGAACACTGCATAGAATGAGACTATTGTACGAAATGCCTTGCTTTGGGGATGGGCAGCAATGTGGGCTCTTCTGGTATGGTAGCCCATGGATGCACGGATACTTGTCCATTGCTTGGACAGAGTTAGGGGTTTGCAGAGACAGCTTGTGTGCCCATGTCCCTGTCAGTAACTGGGTTCTTTTTCATCAGGGAAGAGCACAAACACCTCAGAATCATAGATTAGCAAGAATGTAGACTAAGTGACGGCGTGAAGACGAGAAGATGGTTGCCACAGAGGCTAATTCCTGAGGTGATTATAAGAACAGCATTTTAAGCTATCCCTAGATATCAGGGTGACCCTAATTCTATTCCCTAAATTATGGGGTTAGGCCGAAGCCTTTGATGAGAAAATAAAGTGAATATTTTCAGCAGAATCCCATTTTTAAATGGTCCCCGTCTTGAAATATTTTTTCGTTAGTGATACTATCAACTGCTAATGAATGAAACATTACGTGGAGAAGGTCCATTTATGCCTCCTAAGTAGCAAATAAGTCTCACAAGGAAAGAGTCACCCTCGTCTCTGTGCTCTCTGTTCATGGTATTGGAAATGAACTTTCTCTGGTCAAGTGTTACAGATAGTCCTTATTCATGATTTTAGCACAGATGTTCATAAATGTCACCATAGTGTATTTGCTTTCTTTGTTAAGTTGAATTAATGGAGCTTTCACATGCACATCTATAAATACATAGAAACACATCAGCACCATGCGAGCGTCAAGACTTTTAAAGAGATAAGCACATTTTTCCTCCTTCTGTACGTGGAAAGGAAATGCCGGCACGTATGTACAGCTGCATCCCAACACGCTTGTAGTTTTGTGAAACACGCTATGTGCACCCGAGTGCGGGAGCCACTAATGAGCGAACTCCTCTGCTGCAGTCTGCCTGTGGAATTTCCTCAGCTCAGCAAATGTATCTCCATTCATTCAGCCCGCAGCACCGTTATCATTTGGTGATTTGCTGTGACAGGCGGGAGGGAGGGAAGGACCCACTCTTCCTTAAAGCGCTGTCAAATTATTGACACTTTTTTTTCCCTCTTTTGGTCCCAGTCCTTGTATTTGGTATTCAAAAGAAACCTTCATTTTATGGCGTTGGGCACAGGATTAGATCATTTCCAGGAGATAATGACCGTATTTGCAGTGTGAGCCTTTGTGATTGCAGGGTGGCGCTTACGGCTCCGAGGTGCTTCTCTGGACAGTTCTGAAGACAAGGCGCACGAGGAATGTCTTCTGTCTTCTGTGCCTAGTCAGGCTCAGCGTTCTGTACTGTGATGGGGAGGGGGGCTTTCATTTTCCTGGCTAAAGAGCATCAAAACCGACTTTCTCTTTATGGCTAGCGAATGTGCTAGTGTGTAGATTCATCTGCCCATTTATAAGTAGAGGAACAAAGGAGCACACATTGTTTTATTACGGAAAGGAAAAGAAGACATGTGCAATCCCCCGGATAGTAATGTAAGGATAAAGGTATTCACTTGCTTTATTTCTCTCACTGGAGGGTTTTTCAGGATTCAGACTCCATCCCCTGCAAAAGGTGATCAGTGACCTCTTTGTCATATAAATAGCAGTAGTGACACCCTATCTAGCAGAAATCCTTCATGTAATTTACTTCCCCAGTATGAGCTAATTCTATTCTATTGCCATTTTAAAAAGCATTGTAACTAAAAAGTGTATGTGTATATTTTTGTTTTGCTTTACACCCTTAAGTACAGGCAGATGTGTATGGGGGGACGGTACCTCAGTGTGTGTACATATGGTGACCGGAGGTTGAAGCTCTCATACTCCATTACTCTTTACCTTATTTTTGAGGAAGAGTCCTTTGATGTATATGGAGGTCACTGATTCAGTCAACGAATCTCCATAATCATAGTATCAGTGCTCCTCGGTGCTGCGTTTATACGCATGTGGCAATCAGCAATGTTTGCAGGCCTGCTGGATTCACTCAGCTTCTCTTGCTTGCTATGCAAGCACTGCACCGGCTGACTGTCTCTCTAGTACTTGTAACTGAATGTTGCATGTGTGTGTGTGCGCGCGCACATGTGCTCATGTGTGCCTGCGTGCTTGAGACCCATGAATAATCACTCTGGCGTTACCCTGGAAGTAGGTACAGGGTTGATTCTACTTCTTCAGTAACTGAGAGATGAAGAGCGCATGCTCCATTCTGACCATACAACCTGACAAGACTTTCTGGAAGTCAGTTTGAGTGAACTCGAGGACGGGGACATGTTCCCCCCAGATTTTTCCACTAAGGACTCTTGTGTAAGCCGCTGCAGGCTCTAAGCTATTTGTTTCTTTTCATTTGTAGCCATTGAGCTACCTTAGTATTTCATGGGAAAGGAAGATGAACTTACTGAATAATTTTCCAGACCTCTTTCTGCGCAGTCTCCAGCTGTAAGCGCACGTTTTCAGTCACATCAGGTCCTTATTTGTGCGTTGACCTTCCTGGCTCCATTGCCAGAACTAGGTAAAGTAAGCAAAAATGGGAAATATGGCTTATTTTGTGCGGTTCTCTTGGAATAATCTTGGAGAATTTCCCCCAAACTCTACTGTTTGGTGGAGAAATAAACCTTATGAGAAGAAGGAAGTTTTCATACATCACTGGATTTTTAAGTCTCTCTCTCTCTCTCTCTCTCTCTCTCTCTCTCTCTCTCTCTCTCTCTGTGTGTGTGTGTGTGTGTGTGTGTGTGTGTGTGTGTGTGTGTGTAAATGAATAAATGTGTATATGTGAGTACAGGTGCTCACAGAGGCCAAAAGAGATTACGGAATTCCCTGGAGCTGGAGTCACAGGCAGTTGTGAAGCTACCTGCTGTCAGTACTGGGACGTAAACTCGGGTTCTCTGTAAAAATGGGTTATGTGCTCCTGATCACTGAGACATCTCTGTAGCCTCAAATAGATTTTTATTCTTCAGTTTATTTTGAACATTAGCTACAGTTGGCTCAGGGGACAATTTCATGTGGATAGATAAGAACTGAAGAACTTCCTAAAGTCAGATAGGCAAGAAACAACAAAGAAAGACTAAAAGTTGTATAACCCATGATTGTATTAGTCAATTGATTTGACCCTACATTTTAGCAAGAAGGTTAAAGTGAACATTTGTAAGTTTTGTCATGTCCAGGGCACTGTAGAATTTATTACAGAAATGATCTGATATTTGCTACATACCGAGGAAGCGCTCCACTCAGTTAAGGGGAGAACACGGAAGCTTCCGGGAGAAGGTGGTGTGGAAGGCAAGCAGGCGCAGTTGGCTCAACTAGAGAAGGCTCTGGGGGAAAACAGTGCTCTAAGGCCTAAAGCGGCTGCCTGTTTTAGTGCCTTTGCCTCTTAGAGTGAAAGATTTATTCCCTATTTCATCTAAATTCGCTATGCTTCCTCCTAAGCCTACTTCCTCTGTCTTCCTTCTCTATGGAATCTCTTGTGAATCACGGTGATCATATTTTATACAACAACCTCTGCTGCATTTCAAGGAGGCTCCCTAGTTCCCCGCGCTCTTTTCTTCGGAAGGTGATTAATACTCATTTGTCAGCCTCTCTTCTTACCTTCAAACCCTTGTGTTGCTTTCATCGCCCCTGCCTGGACTTTTCCCAAATTATTTGTGTTTCTCCAAAGTTACAAAACTCAAATCAAAGTTGTGTCGAGGTCTTTGCTTCTGTAAGCATAGAGGATGGATGGTTCATTCCTGCCATGTTCTGAAATTCCAAGATTTATTTAATATCAAAACAGAGTCTGGAAACTCTATCATGACCTCCACATGCATGGCTTTTTCACGTAATGTATGTAACTGTAACAAGGATTAACCTTTCAAAAAGTGTTTTATTTTTTTGTGCTGTTACAACAAAATCCAATCATTACAGTAGAAATATACATGCATTTTATATATAATATATTCACATATATTATATATTATATTTATATATAACTCAAACAAAGAAGCAGTCAGAACTTTCCCCATGTCCTTGGCTCCCCCACATGCTTGGCCTCTCCCCTCGCTTATTAGCTTCCACCACTAGCTTGGTGCATTTAATGCAATTGGTAAACTTACATTGCATCATTCTTATGGTTCTTCACAACTATTCCTTTTCTATAAATCAGACAGATGGACTCATATGTGATATGTTTTGGAAATCAATAAAGAAAATGTCCTGTGCATGAGAATATATGTTTGTACATTAGACCAGACAGGCTGTGGCCTGCCTTAATCTCCACAGGAGATTAAGTATCATTAATTAGGTAGAAGCAGCATTAATTAGGGAGAAGAGTATCATTTCCCATGCAATCTACTGTGATATAGTACATGGTCATGTTCAAGAGAACATGGTACACATTAACAAATGGTAGATATGTTGTATGTAAATTATTCCGCCTTATATCTGCCTTTACTCCACCCTGGTAGTTTGCTTGGCTAACCGAACTAGATTTTGGTAACATCTGTGCAATCTCTAGCTGCATCTGTTTATAGTACCATGTTCTTGCAGTTATGTTTCTTCAGGCAGAAATGGACGGAAGTCTTGCTCGTGAGAACTCCACATGTCTGAGCTGGTCTTCCTTGTGTGTCTTCTCCTCACAAAGCGTCCATTACATTCTCCTCAGGCCTAGAATGGCAGCTTTTCCTGCTTGCACTTAAAGGGCTTAGTTGGGTTTGTTCAACTGCACAAAAATGATATTTTTCTCTATAATCATTTATATTTTTACCAAGAACATTATATCCATGTATGTTGATAGAGGATATCATTTATCAAAACTAAATGGAGGTTTTTCCTGGAAGTGAGTTTGTTTGGCTGCCCAATGACCCATGTCAAGACACACATGTGTTTTTATGGACCCCATTTCTTCCTGACTCTGGAATTTGTATATTAAAGTTGGTAGTAATGTGGCTGTGCCTTCAGTGCTTACTATAAAGCAGGCAGCAGCATGACCTCTCTTCTTACTTTGTGTTTTTGAAGAGGTCTGAGCACGCACCTTTGCTGTATGGTCGGTGATGCTCAGGCCTTATTGTTCTCAAGGTGTATACTGGATTATCTTTGTCTGTCTTTGTCCTGGGTGCATCTCTGTTATCCTTTGGTTTCTCTCTGAGTTCTTTTACTGGCAACAAAATCCTAGATTTGAAAGCAGCTATGAAATATCCTTGAACAGAATAGGACTCAGGAAAAAAAACTTCATGCAATTGATGACCTAGCTTAGTGGTAATGTTGGACTTCAGAGGTGATTTCCCTTTTCCAAACTCAAGGGTACTGGCTGTTTTGCATTGCAAATCAGAACATAATTAATTTCATAAGGTTTTATTTTATATGTAACCTGTTTCTTATGGTATTTTTCCAGTCATGGCATCGCTGCTGTGTTCCTCTCCTACCTTTTGGCCTACGGGAATGAAACCTAAGAATGTGGGTGGCTTGCTTCCTTAGAAAATGTTCAACAAAGCTGTGTGTGATAAACTGATAATTTTCACGGCAGGAGAGCCAAATACACTGCCCTATTTAGAATGGGCTTTTATAAAACCTAAAGAATACACTTACTAAGAAAAATTTGGCATGGATTTTTATATTTTTTATAGTGACATCTCTGCTGCAGAACATTCTGAATTGCAAAACACATAACTTTTTTTCCCTGATGGAGTGGGGGAGGGAGACGTTCCTGCCAATTCCAGCGTGAATGACTTCAGTACCTGTTTAATGCGTTCTTTTTATGAGTTACAAGCCTAAAATTATCCTACCATTTCACAATTTTAAATGTGCTCTCAGCTGATCTAATTTTTTCAGCAGCGAGTTCTCTTGCAGACTGATCAATCATCCAAGTGCTGCATGCCTAGGGTATCTCTTTCCTGAACTGTTGTGTGTTCCTGACATATCTGAGTCAGGAAGGCATGGGATAAGAATCTTTGGAGTGAGAGCAGATGCCCAGGACTCTTAACTAGCCTGCTCCATTTCACTGGAGCGGCAGGATAGTATTTGACTTGCCTCGTGCTGTCCAGCTTCAGAAGGGTGATTTTGGCCAGAGCTGACTCTGCCCCATGTTTCAGGTGTCAGTGACTGTGGTTTGAGAAGACACAGGATGCTTAGGATGGCATCCTATATCCGAATAAGAGACCCTGCTAGAAATTTGACATAAGCTAGAGTCATCTGAGAAGCAACCCCTGAAAAAAATGTCCCCGTCCCCATCAGATTGGCCTGTGCTGCATTTTCTGTATTGATGGTTGATGTAGGGGGACCCAGATCACTGTGGGCCATGCAATGGTGGTCCTGGGTACTAAATAAAAGCAGAATGAGCGAGTCAATAAGAACTGTTTCTCTATGGCTTCTGGATCAGTTTCTGCCTTGAGTTCCTGCCCTGATTTTCCTGGGCGATGAACTACAAGGTGTACGATAAAATGAACACTTTCTTCTCCAGCACTTTTTGTCATGGCGGTGTTTATCGCAGAAATAGAAAGCTAAATAAGACAATCATCTTTATTTTGAAAAGAACATTTGTAATAACTGAAAAGAAAAAGACTACTTCACAGCAGATAGGCCACAGAAGCTAAAATCCACGGCTAATTAATATTGAACCTTTTCCTGGGGTTTGCTGACTGTAGAAGGTACAGACTCTCGAGAAGACTTTTTCAGGGCTGGAGACGGCTTGTTCGTTTCCCAGCTGCCCAGGGCCAAAATAATTGCACAGAAACTATATTAACTACAACACTGCTTAGTCTATTAGCTTAGACTTCTCTTTTTTTTTTTTTTTTTGGTTTTTCGAGACAGGGTTTCCCTGTAGTTTCTAGAGCCTGTCCTGGAACTAGCTCTTGTAGACCAGGCTGGCCTCAAACTCAGAGATCCGCCTGCCTCTGCCTCCCGAGTGCTGGGATTAAAGGCGTGCGCCACCACCGCCTGGCAGCTTAGACTTCTCTTTAACTAACTCTTACACCTTAAACTAACCCATTTCTATTATTCTGTATATTGCCACAAGGTTCATGGCTTACCAATAAATTTCTGGCATCTGTCTCCTTCAGCAACTACACAGCATTTCTGTGACTCCCCTTTCTTTTTTCCTCTATCTCTGTTTGGAATTCCTGCCTTGTTCTATTCTGTCCTGCCATAGTCCCAGATAGCTTCTTCATTTATTAACCAATAAAGACAACACATATACAGAAGGACTTCTCATGCCATATGAGAACCTGAGTTCTATCCCTAGAAGTCAAGTAAAGAAGCTGGACATTGAGGTGCCGTGTAATACCAGAACATTAGAGCCTGGGGCTCACTGATCAGTCTGGCCTACTATCTGAGTTCCAGGTAAGAGACCACATTTAAAAAAAACTAATAATAAAGATAGAGACCACCAGAGGAATAGCATTGAGATTGTCCTCTGACAGCAAACCCCTGGTTCATACACACTCACAGGAACACACCCCTCACGGTGTCTTATAGCCTCAACTGTTTTAGCAAAGCAAAAGCACGTGAATAACCATGTCTAGGAAAGAGTTCAGATTTCAGCATGAGGTTTGGGTTGTTTTGAGCCTGGCCCCTTTGCATTTCATTGCCAACCATTTCCACACAATTATGTATATTTCTTCAAAACCTGCTTTTCAAAAGGAGCTTTCAATAATAACATGAGTCATGATTAGCTTATACAATCGTTGAGCCACTGTATTTTATATATTTTTCTCCAATTTGGACAAAGAAAATTATATTTTAAACCATACATGAGAAGCCACTGGAAGAGTCTCTTGGAGGCCCCTTTCTAAACTTTATCAGCACTTTGTGGTGTCCTTGCTTGGGCATAAAAGCAGCCCAAAGGGAAGTTGTCATCATCCTTGGAAAGATGTTTCCAGTTTAACAATTATCTCTGAAACACTGCCTGCTGAATGCTGTTTCACTGAGGTAAGAGGTAAGCTGGCAGATGTCTTTGTTTAGTGGGTCTCTGATGGGAGAACGGAGCAGAGATGCAGATGAAGAAGTGGGCATCGTGTCCTGGAGCATCCATCCAAGGGTCTCAGAAGTTTGACTTAAAAAATAAAGTCAAGCAGGATGAAGTTGAGTCCAAAGCATGAGAGTGGTAACTAAGGAAAGCATTAAGCAGTTGTCTGATTCTACAGGACTTCATTGGGGATTCAAAATAGAATCTCTTGCCATTGTACATTCATACAATCCACTGGCTTGACGATTCTTAGGAATTCACATGATTTTGTTCACAGTTCTAAAGAAGTCATAGTGATTTTTTTCTTATTCAGTTTCCATTTGAAAGTAGCTATAATAATAGTTGTGGAAACCGGGAAACTGGGCGTGGTGGTACATGCCTTTAATCACAGAACTCTGGAGGCAAAGACAGACAGATCTTTGTGAGTTTGAGGCCAGCCTTGTCTATATAGTGAAATCCATGACAGCCAAGGCTATGTAGAGAGACTCTGCCTCAAAATAAATAAATGGATGAATGAATAAACGGATGAATGGATAGATAGATAGATAGATAGATAAGTAGGTAGATAGATAGATAGATAGATAGATAGATAGATAGAGAGATAGAGAGATAGATAGATGATTGATTGATAGATAGATAGATAGATAGATAGATAGATAGATAGATAGACAGATAGATGGTAGCCTTGAATGCTGGATGGTACCTTTTGCTATACTGGAAAAGAAGCTACCTTTAAAAATAATTATTTAATAATCACTATAATAGCAAGAACAACAGCTTCACTGAAAGTTTAAAGACTTCCTGCTCCCCTAATAAGAGAAACAAATTCCATCATAACAACACTAGGTGTCTGTAAGACTCTGCCTTGGTTGTCCTCCTTCTGGTGTGACCCTGCATGGGAAGGCATCACAAGGCACTGACCTCCTTGGTGAAGAAAGAATTTACACAGGTCTGTCTCACTGTACATGGAGATCCATGGGACCCATCTGAAGCATTCTGAGCACCACCCAATCGCCAAGAGCCAGTCATTTCTGTCTGAAGTAAGAGACACAGAATGGACTTTGCTTAAAGAGTTTCCTTAGATTCTTTTGTGCATTGAAGTAGTTTTCTCCCACCCCACCCTGTGTGTTGTTTATGTGTGTGTGTGTTGTGTTGTGTTGCTACATTTTTGTAATATCCTGCTGAGAAAGCCTTTAGGCAGTGTGCATAAATCCTTGCCCTTATAATACTTTCAGTCTTTGCAAAACAAAGATCTACCTATTGTGCCTTATAGAAAATCATTAGTCCTGTACCAAAAACATTTTCATCATATCTGGACCTCCAGCCAAACAATCTATCATTTAAAAACTCAGACAAAGTAGAAAAGATTCTAACACAGGCTTTGTCCTTCCCATAGCTGACTCGTCCAAAGCTGAGTGCAGACTTAAAATTCCATATGTTCACCCCTAGGGCACCAGCTCCTTCTACCCCACCCCTAGGCTACTCTACCTTACCTTGATAGTGCTGCCTTTTAAAGACCCCCTGAAGACTCTGTATTTTCTTCTCCTTATACAATCATTCTGCTTATAAAATGGTCCTCCTGCAGCCAACACTACTGCTGCTATATACAATTCTATGCCCTTGGTGTCACACCCCAATGCTACTATCCTAAAGCACACTCAGATTCAACAGAAAGAAACTCCACATATCTGAGGAGACATGGCTTTTCAGAAACATTGTCTTATGCTGCAAATGACAGACATCTAGTTAACCTACACACATTCAGGACCAACAGGCTCCTGTTTTTGTCAGTTGTGTTAATAGGAGACTTAGGTAGAGGCTGAAGGCTGGCAAAGCTGGAGACTCTCCTGAAGGTCAAGCGCAAGAGCAGAGAAGAGACGGGCCACTCCTTGTCATTCTGTTAGACTTTGAATTTCTTTTGTTATTGATATCATTGGGTTTGTTGGGGAAGGACTTATTCTACTAGCAAGATGGAAGGATTTTACATTTCTACCTATGCCTCCTCCATTATCGATAGTTATTGCTGTTATTGTTACATGTTTGATCATCTCCAGCTGTATTCCTATCACTAAAGTCCAGAACCCCTGACCAATCTTAACAGATATAAGGAAGAATCTGTAAGAGTGAATCAGTTGGACTCACCTTTAATTTACTAACACACACCATGTGATCCTTCAGCCTTCTTAGCTCCTGAGGTTTGTCAGTGTTTGGAGGCTAGAATCTCAGAGGCTGTGAGGGTAGGAAGTTTGCTGCTGTGGAAGATCATTTCTGTAAGGATGCTTGAAGCAGGAAAAGCAGAGAGATCATTTAGATTTTAAGTTCCTTTTGACGTGTGGGTGATTTTATTGGAAATCAGCTACTGCTGTGTGGGAGTAAAGTTTAATACTTAACTATGAGAGTGATGTATAATGAAGACTGGATTTTCCTGGTCTGGTCCATTTAGCAAAAGCTGTCCAAGGTATGCCTTAACAGTATTAATGACACTTAATATTCACCAGGTTCTCTTATTTGGTGATTATAAGTCATACCAAGAAAATATTTTATTGGTAATAAAATAAATATTTTATCTATGTCTACTTTCTTCAGAGTGGCTGAACCTCTCCTTAGCACCCATACAGGAAGGGGTGGTGGGAAAGACTCAAAATCTCATGAACACGGCATCACCCAGACAAGGTTCTGGGAGCTGTGGCCTCCGAGAAACCCTGGAGACCTTATTGCATTTACTTACTGCCCAGCGTAATTTCTCTTATAATCTCAAGCACCCACACTATCCATCAGTTTTCCATAATGATAGAATAGAGGAGTAAGAAAGGCTGTTCAACAGACTAAACCTTTGGTAATCACTGAAATTCTACAAATCCCAGGGCTTCGACAACTCCACTGAGTAGCTCTCCTCTGCCTCTCCTTTTCTTCCTAACAAGGTGGGAGAGTTACACAAACAGATTAAAGTACACTTAGAAACCCAGCTGGCTTGTCTTCAGCTCCCAAAGGGGCACTTCCTTCCCAATTACACTACTTTTCTTTTTTATCAAATTGCTAAGAAACAGTAACTCAATTGATTTAAATTATTTCTATTGCCATAGCCTTTAAGACAAGTAATGAGTTTATTATGCTCAGTCATAACGATGGCATTTTATGTCATTGAGTGTGTTTTCAGCAGTGCTCGTAAAATACTCAATTTGACTTCATTTATTAACTTCCTCATTTCCCATTAGCTGATGTTTTCCTGTCTGCGGCTTATCCTCCTGTGTGTTGATGTTGCACAACATGATAGGAAGGCATCTTTCAGGAGAAAAAAAAAACAGAATTATCTGTTGAGGTTTGGATTGTTTTGCTTGAGCACATCCCAAAGAGTGACTCTTCAGCTTGTTTTAGTCAAACTCAATCTTCCTGTCACAGCTTGTTGAATCCTTGGAATATCATCTTGAACTTAAGCACACGGATCCTGCTGGTTGTTGCTTTAGTTTCTTGCTTCTGAAAACGTATACTTCTTTTGTTGTTTTAGATATAATTCAGTCTTTATTTATTATTGTTTGCAAAATTTATTGGGAAGATGTCTGGTCTTATATTTAAGTTTTCAGCTTTGCTTTCTTACTATTCAGTATCTTTCCATCTGTCTATAGGCAGAAGTCTTTGGAGTTCTTTTTCGGGCTTCCTCCTGTTTCATTGGCATGTGCCATTGTGTATATGGCAGTTGAGCTACTGTGTGCTTACGTGGGCTTATGAAATTTGCAGTAGCAGATTTTAGAGATCTTAAATTTGCTCTAAACATAATTGGAGAGGAAGCTTTCCAATGTAGCATCTTCTAAATTTTAGTTAAAAATGCATTTTGCTTTTGTTGAATGACAACCTCACAACCATAATGATTCATTTTTCTTTCCTCTTAAATGTATCTTGTGTGTTTGTTCTCTTGAAGGCTAAGTGACTATAATGACAGGGTGGGTGAACTACGGGAAGAGAGAAACATTGGAGAGAATTCTGGGTAGCGAGAGAGGCCCTCACAGGCTCTCCCAATGCCTCTAGCATCCTGAGCTCTTCCAGATAAATGAAAATGCTGGTACTTGGACTGAGATGACCATCTCAGTTCCCATGTGTCTACACAGCTCAGCTTGGGATACGGTTGCACTGTCATTATCGATGGTTGACTTTTTGCGCTTTGATCCAATTGAAAACAAACTCTGCTTCAGTCTGTTGGGTTCTAGTCAGACCTCATTAACAGTAACATGATAGAGACACCAGGTTCTCTGTGCGTCTGCGTTCTGATCAACCAGAAAGCTCAGCCTGGCTCCTTTTCTCATATGCAACGACTTCTCCTGGATACCTGTTCCAGGAGAGCATTTCTGCTGCTTGTCCCTTCCATTGCCACTCAAAATCCTGTTTCTGTCCTATGGTTCTTGCCCATGCACCTAGAGCTTCCGTTATATGTCAATGTCTAGAAGCAGTGTTTGATGAGAACATATTTAGGTTGGTCTTGGTCTCCTTTGTCTTAAGCCAAACTCCATACTGAGTGATGGGACCCTTTCAGGTACTTCTGTCTTCTGAGAATACCCAGCACAGGCAGCATGTTGAGTGGAGCTTTAGGAATGAGAGCCTGGAGAAGGACATGGTAGGTGAGGACAGAGCTTGCCTGGAAGCTTTAGGAGGGAAATAGGAGTGAACCTGGGCACAAAAAAGTGTGTGGTGATAGGAAGAGAGGCCGGGTAGCTGAGCACCGAGCCTGAGTGAGAATGTGGTTGTAGGTGCCACTGTGCTCATAATGAAGAGTTTCTGGAACTCTTGGCATGGCAAGCTGTGCATTGACTATGGCTAGCCACCATCAGTGACTTCAGTGCCTGGCGGATGGTCTAACTAAACTTTATGGCTCTGCAAGGGAAAGGAAATAGACTAGAGAAGACTGAAGTCTGAGACAGCATGAAGCTGCTCACACTATGCTAACCTCATTCCGCCCCTCTGTGTGCACACAACACACAGCACCTGTGAGGTTCTAAAGGAAGGACACGCTGCAATCCCACTCTTAGCTGGTTTATCTCTTATAATCCCACTTCATTTGTCTAACAGAAGCAACTGAAAACACTGTAGAGTATTGACAGGAACATCACCAAGCCCTTTGAGTTTTCAGTATATATGCATACATATGTTTGTGTGTGTATACATGCACACACACACATATACATGAGTATAACTCACAATAATATATATATATATATATATGTATTTACATATTATTGGGAGACACAAAGAACTTTGAAAACACCACCATAAGTGAAGGAACCTGTGCCTATCAGATATCAAGACCTTTAAATATCCTTAGCTTTGTATATGAAATTGTCATAGAACTTATCCAACCCAGGACACAACCTATGTTTTGAGGGTGAAGGGACTTTTGCCTCAAGCCATGTGACAGCGGAGTAGACTTAATAAATAGATGTATCATGCTGTATATGGAAGTAGGGCTCGCTAGAGAGCAGAGGACATTTATGGACGTGTAAATGAGAAGCAGAGTAAGAGGAAGAAATGAGAGAGAGGAAAGGAGAAACTAAAGAGGAAAGAGGAAAGGTTAAAATATCGTCTGAAGTACTAGCTCCCACAAATTTGGGCACAGGCAAGGTCTACTCAGAGAAAAGCCTCCTTTGCTTTTCAATAGATACAGCAAGCAGTATCTACTGACAGAGTTGCTATCTTGAGATCTGCTTCTTCTGAAAAACCTGAACCCTTTCTTTTAAAGCCTTCCACTGATTGGCTGAGGCCCATCTACATTAGGAAGGAATTTGGTTTATGCCAAACCCACTGGTTAGCAATGCCAATCCTATCACCTAGTCATAGAAAGTTAACCTCATGCTATTTAAATAAGAAAAAACAGTGGCTACCCATAACTAAAGGCTTTTGTTGCTACAAGCCCTGGGCCAAGTCTGGGTCTCCATTTTTGATGGTGACATCATCCACCTTTATTGCAGTCATTAACAACGTGCTTCTTGATCGTTGTTATGAGGGCCTTGCTAGTTTTAGAAATAATAACCAAAAAATCATTTTGCTAATTTACATAGCTTTTTAACTAGATGTAAATTGTATTTATTTATTTAACCAAAGATAGTTCAATAATTTATGAACTATTTGGACAGGAATGTTTCTAAACACTGTGTCTATGCAGGACGCACTATTTACCCTAAGAGCTTTACAACATTTGCACATGAGGAATTTTCTAGCCACACGTGGCTGTTCATGCCTCTGACAGCAGTGCTTGAGGAGCTGAGGCAGAAGGAACATGGTGAGTCCAACCAGCAAGGCCTTGTCTCAAAAAGGAAAGAAAGAGGAAGGTAATTCACAAGCCCCTTTCAAGTTGCCTTCTCAAGAGCGAGCTGAGAACCTCAAGGTGCTTTCCAAGGCTCCCTGAGAAATCCCACCCCACACAGAGGAGTTTAAACTAAGTTACACATGATTGCTGTCTTCCTGATGGAGCCGTGTTGTTGTGTTGTTACTACCATACGAAAATGTGTCTTGTCTCATGGCTGTCTGCCTTAGTCTGTCCACACCTGCTGGCTGATTTTTGGGCACTACTGGTTCAGTACTCAGAACACCTTTCTAGAAGGACAGGTTAGGACCACAGGCTTCTGCATGGCCAGCTCAGTGTGCTTCAGGACCCAGCTCTTCAGACCCAGTTCCTGGAGCTCTGTCTCCAGTGGTCGAATTGGTCAGGTGTGCTTTTCTTATGGGTAAAAATAAAGACTGCTCCTCCTCAGGTCCTGAAGCAAGCTCTGGAGATGTCATCCTCTAGCTTGGAAGCTTGAACCCACTTTGGGGCCTCTCTGCACTGACCTGGGGCCTCTCTGCTTTGATCTGGGGGTCTCTCTGCTCTGCTCTGGGTCTCCATGTTCTGCTCTGGGCCTCTCTGTGCTCTGCCCTGGGTCTCTGTGCTCTGCCCTGAGTCTCTGTGCTCTGTCCTGGGTCTCTGTGCTCTGCTCCAGGTCTCTGTGCTCTGCCCTGGGTCTCTGTGCTCTGCCCTGCGTCTCTGTGCTCTGCCCTGGGTCTCTGTACTCTGCTCTGGGTCTCTGTGCTCTGCCCTGGGTTTCTGTGCTCTGTGCTCTGCTCTGGGTCTCTGTGCTCTGCTCTGCTCTGCCCTGGGTCTCTATGCTCTGCTCTGCCCTGGGTCTCTGTGCTCTGCTCTGCTCTGCCCTGGGTCTCTGTGCTCTGCCCTGAGTCTCTGTGCTCTGCTCTGGGTCTCTGTGCTCTGCTCTAGGTCTCTGTGTTCTACCCTGGGTCTCTGTGCTCTGCTCTGGGTCCTATCAGCACGCTTTGCCCTATGAGTTTCCAGTTTCAGATAGGTACACTGTGATATTCCGTTCCCTGTTCTTTGTGGCCTCGCTACCTATGCAAAAGCCATAGTCGGAGATGCGCTGCAGAGCAAACCCCAAAGGAAGCACACTGCTGGGCTTCCATTCTTGCCAAAACACAGTTTTCTGACACTGGCTTCATGGCTCTATACCTCGCCCTGTCTTTGCATTGGGTTTGTATGCTTGCTGCCATACCCACAGTAGATTGAGCTCAAAGAAGGAACAGCAGCTCGTGGCTGCTTATTTAGTGCACAGCGACTGTTTTCGTTCTTGTCTCCAGTGAATTTAACAGTCAACATCTTATTTATTTACAGAGTCTTTTCAGAAGGTAGCAAATAAACTCATCTTTATTTTCAAAGTTGCATGTTTGGTTACAAGGAGAGATAAAGTAGGAAGGGAAATGGAAAAGAGTTAAGTATCTTACTAAGTGATAGAAGAAAGAACTTCTGATCACCAAGCTCTCCAAATACACGCAAACCTGCTTCTTTCCTGTCCCTGTTTCTTTCTGTATGTGTTGCTGCATATCTGTGCGACCTCAGGCTGTTCCCTCAAGTCCTCTGTGGCTGTGCCTCTCATTCTGTGAAGCGAGGCAGTTGTTGACAGTCTCATAGACACTGAAATACAATTTATAGGCATTCGGAGATATGGTCTTCCTCCTTGGCACTTGCCATGTATTAAGCTCACAAGTGCATTGCATGTTAAACAGAGAGTAATCTAATTTCACAGTTAAATAAAGTGCTAATTTAAATTACTTTTGAAATTAAAATGTTAATGGAATAAATTTCCTGGGTCTAATAAATGAACTCTCTAGCATCCTTTCCCCCACCCCCATCCGCTCTCTGAATCCAGCACTGGGTGAGTGCTATCTTTGCCTGTGTTTTCCACAGCACCCTACATTCCAGAATTCCTTTTATTTCAGGCGGGATTACTTTTATCTGTGGCTGTATGGGTGGCAGCAATTAGATCCATTTGCCTGACAAGAGTTTTACATGGAATACATATTTGAAAGATTAATGTAAGCAGTTGCTGCTGAAACAATTTAATCTTGCTTTCCATAGTAAGGAAAAATGAATAATCAGAAGAGGAGATTGTGTCTAGAAGATAATAAACACCCTTAGAGGATCTGAGCGGTGGGGATGAGTTAGGGCTGACCCCGCTTAGGAGGCCAGGGCCCGTTAGTTCTCAGCCATATGTCTGCTGTACCGATTCATCTTGCCGCTGTCTGGCAGAGCCAAATGCTCTGCTCTCTTCCCACTGATCTGAAACTGAAAATCGCATTTTGAGCCAATTAGGGGAGTGCACATATAAAATGCCAAGCTTCTGGTGTTTCCCTCCTCTCCCCTGGCTAGTGGCAGACCTAAGGTAAGCATTCGAGGTATCACAGTATCAGCCTAGATTCACTATAGAGCCTCGGCTTCCAGGCCGGGAGCACTGACAAGCATGTTTGACCCCCTGTTCCTCAGTGACCTGCCCTGGAGAACTCCAGAAAGATACAGAGAAACTCTTTCCTACCTGAAGGTGCCTCCCCGTTTACAGGTTTGTGTAGAGCAGGAATAACTTCAACTGAGTGAATCTCTCTAAGAAGGTGCTTTGTGGGATTTGATAAACCATAATCATTAAAGTAATGATTTGTTTCTTCTTCAGACACAAGATCTCAAAAATATACCTAAATACCAGCTGCATTCCGATTGTTAAGCGATAAGAAATACGATAGTTTGTAAATAGACATATAAATAATAATATTCTTCTCTTTGTGTGATGGGGGCTTGCACATTAAACCAGGCTGCTTTGAATTTGCTATGAGGCTGCCCCCAGCCTTGAACTGCCGTCTAGCCCAGGTAGGCTGTGAATTTGGAATCCTACAATTTCTCCTCTGTGTGATTGGGTCCTGCTTTAGAATTCTTTACAAAGTGACTATGTGGCTCAGACACCGACTTTTCTGTGAAACTAAGGGCTGAACTGAACTGAGGTTTCCTTAATACATGGGTGTCCATTCATTTGTGGGGCTCAGTGCACCCACCTTTCTTCTTCTCTGGGACATAGCAGACTGATATTATCACACCACCAACAGCAAAGCACCTGGCATCTGCTTTAAAATATGTAGGAATCACCGCTGCTGTGTGTAGGATGAAGACCAGTTTAAGAGCTTTACCAGCTGTGCAAACATAAGCACTGAGTTACATCCCCACACAAAAGGTTGAGCGTGGCAGCACAAATTTGAAACCCCAGTGTTTGAGAAGCAGAGACAAGAGGATCCCTTTGGCTCATTGATCACCATTCTAGCCTCATCTATAGGTCCCAGTGAGAGACTCTGTCTTGTAAAACAAAGTCGATAACAACTGAAAATTAATAATCAGGTTTGATCTCTGGTTTATACTCAGGCACACACACTCATGCACACAGACACACACACAGACAAACACACACACACACACACACACACACACACACACACACCAGCAAAAGCAGGTCATATGTCTCTGCAGAGCTCAGGCTTGGTTGAGCTAAAGAGGAGGGACTTGTCCTTATCAAGCTCTGTGTCCTCAAAAACAGCATCAACTTCTACTCTGTCCTATTTCTAAACATGTTTTTAAAATAAGAAATGAGGGGCTAGAGAGTGGTTCAAAGCACAAACTCTTCTTCCAGGGGACTCAAGTTTGTTTTCCAACAGCCCCATCTCACTGCTCACATCTGCTCATTGGGAGCCAATGGTTCTGGCCTCACCGTCCTTTGGTGACCGAACTGATGCTTGCATATCTACATACACACTCACATATAAGTAAATTTTTAGTGTAAATAATATTAATGATTTTATTAATTACCCACAAATTAAATTAATTTTTGATACTCTATATTCTTGAGGTTGTTTAATATGCACAAGAAAAGCATTCATTCTATTTCTTTCCATTTTTTACAGAAACTGAGTTCCCGAGAGTATAAGTGTCTATTAAAATTGGACATATAAGTAATTTTAAAATATAATAAGAAAATACAATAAGAAATGAAACAGTATTTGATACACAACACGGTATCTGCACTCCAATGGTGAACACTGTGCATATGAGATAGGCCAGTCTACAACTACCTAGGCTTAACTTTAATCTATGGCTCTTATTTTCTCAATCAAAAGTGCTGTTGGCATATAAGTAGTGGGTTTAATTGTGACTTTTCCATGCATAGCAATATGATTTGTTCTTGTCCAGTTCCCTCATCTTGCCATCTCCTCGCCGGTCCACTACTTCCCTCAAATTGGCGCCCTGCTCTCATGACAGATTCATTTCCACATTCTCTCGTTGTTTCCCACTGCCCTTCCTTTAGACTCTGTGTGCTTTGCTTCTCTTGTATCTACAACTATGGAAAAGGTGTAGACAAGAAACATTTTCATGTTCCCTACCTTTGCACAATGTTATCTTGTCCAAGCTAGAGACACAACTTTGAAATCTTCCAAGCTAGGAAACAAACAAAGAACACTATCAAACCAGTCTTTTGCAAAAGGAGAGGCTCTTGGTTTATTGTTTCTAAAAAGAACCTTTCCTAATTTGGCACAGCTACTGGGGAGCAGATCTGGAATGCCAGTAGCCCCAAGCCCTGAGTATACACAGTGCTGGGTTATCAATTACTTGTTGAACTACCAAACAATTTTCCTGCTTCTGTGTTTTCTTCTAACAACCTCATGCAGTTTGTCTCTTAAATCTGTTTTCATCGAAATGTTCAGGTTCTTCTGCACTCTTTGGAAATATTAGCAGGATGTGACTTAAGCTCTTGACTTGGCCATAAGAGGCCAAAAACCAAAGACGAGTGGCCATATGGTCTCTACCACAGGAGAGTCACCCAGAGAGTTTTCGATCAAAATGCCAGTCCATCAGGAAGTGTGTTCTAAACATGACATTTGGAGATATTTCCTGAAGGCTTCTGCAAGAAACCAATCCTTTCTCCACAGAAGGACGGCAGTCTCCCAGTGAGCTCTTCTCCTTGATCCTGTTCCAAATCATCATGCTGACATTACAGGCGGAAGAGGGAGGCAGACGAAGAGCAGCGAGGAAGTGAAGATCACAATAACACCCTTCAAACCATCCATGCCTCTATCACTTACAAAGTGATTGCATGCGTTTGCATCTGGTTTGACAATAAAGACGGGTATTGTATCTTAGGTCTATAATCCCAGCATTTGCAAGGCTGAGACAGGGGGATCACAGGGAGTGTGAAGCTCGTCTGGGCAACAGTGTGAATCCTCAGAACAGACTACAGGAGACAGAAAAGGGAAGGGGAGTCACTGAGAGAGGAAAGGTGCAGAGGCTCCGGAGAAGGGGAGGAGAGAGAGTGATGAAATCAGGACGGATAGAGAAGAACACACACATCCTGTCTCCTGATTTATAGCTGGGCATGGTACCCGTTATATAAGTCATAAAATCTGCTTTGTACATGCAAACAGAAATAAAGATTTGGCTGATCAAAAATATTGGGCTGGCACAAGTTATAATGCTCCATGCTACACAAGAATAATACACAAAAAAGAGTTTTTTCTTCATTTTGATGTCAATAGTTCCCATATTTTATGAGTAGGCTTTGTTTTAGTTTTTAACTATTTTATTTATAATACACAATACAAGGTAAATGATATGTAAATAAAATATTTGGAAATAGAGGGAAAGTGTCCCTATTCACTTATCATACTGTCCCCTTCTCCTCTCTCCTCCTGACTGCACCCGCCCTCTCTAGGTAACTGTTCCTTCTCCCTTCTGTCTCATGCATTCAGTTTTGGGAATTTACACTGTAACCTGGGCAAGGTGGTGACCCGGGGTTATCCTGTGACTCAGTGGGAGAAAACCTGCCTAGCATGCATGAGGCCCCATCTTTGACATCAAGCACCACAAAAAACAAAATAAATAAAAGGACTTACTCTACACAGCCACCTGGCTGATTGAGAAGACGAGCAGTCACACATTTATGAAGCAGACAGCCTCAGCGCTCAGGGGCATTTCCTGTCTTCTGGCAGTTTATCTTCACCATTGTGTGACTGTGGAATGCATGTTTATTTAACAGCTGTTCATGTAACTAACCAAAGTAGAGCTTATGCTATAAGCCCATGTCCTACACATGTGGGTACACCATAGAAATTTGATTAATATTAAAAAAGCAAAAATTAAGCTGTGGGCAGAAAGGAGAACCAACTGTGACAGGCCCTTTCAGCCACAGAGGTCCCTCCAAGTTCCTGGGCAGAAAACACTTTAATTATATCAGTGAATATTGCATTGCCAGGGAGAGTCCCAGTAAGGACAGTTTTCCTACACCGTTCTAGGAATAGACCCACTAGAGGAGAGGGCTTCATGGTGGCTTCCAGCGAACTTGGCCTTTTCTTTCTCAAAGGCGCTATGACAGGAAATGCTGCCACCAAAGGAAAGTTTCTGTCATTTTGCTGGTGCTCTATAAAACTAAAAGGCCACCATTTCTTGAATTCCTATCCTTTACAACCTCCCAGCAAGCTGATATAATAAAAGAAAAAGTCTTTTAAGATCTAAAATACAGTCACCCTAGCTCGTGGGAGGCTGAGATATGGTGGGTCTTGATTCCATGTGGCTGACATCCTTACGAAAAGGGAAAATTGGCTTGCACTGAAAACTCAACAATTGGAGACTGAGACAGGAGGATTGTGAGTTTGAGGCCAGACTGGGATATATCACCAGATCCTATCTACTAAAAAGTCACTGAATTTGGAATCAGAAGCTAGAGGGAAAACAGAATGAAGTCACAGTGGGAAAACATCTATCATCTATCAGGAGGCTACAGAAAATAAAGCTGCTGGTGCCTTCACTTCAGAGGTGTGAGCATAAGGAATTAAACTATGCTATTCAACATGACTGGCCTGTGTGTTTAATCATGGCAGGTGACAGTCCTAGCCAACCATCACAGTGTTTCACGGTCACTTAGCAGTCCACACAGGGTTATGGCTCAAGCGCCAACCCAGGGCAGGGAAAACACGATCTCTGCCATATATGCATGCTTTCCCAAGTTCCCAGGAGTCTCATAGTATGTTGGTATTGAGAATCACTAGGTTACATCTCTTCTCAAAGATGGTCCCTCCTAGTTGTTATCAGAATGAGAAGGGAACCTTCTACCCCCCTGCCTGGGTTACTGATGCTCATCAGTCTCAGATCAGACATCCTAAGGGGTTCAGTAGTGGTCCAGCTTGGAGCAGGCTGCCATGGAATTGCCTGGGCATCTATAAATACAATTCATAGAAACTAGTTCTGTCATTCGCAGTCTGGCAGGATCACACCAGGGGGTGTGTACCTACAATGATCTCTGTGGCAGTGACTGTGGTAACGGGATGGATTAAGAAGGGCTTGACATTTGTGTGTTGGGTATGTACCTATGTAAACCTTATCTTCAGCGAGGAAAACTTACCTCTCAGTCCACCAAAGAGCCTGCTCACTCTCTGGTCTCTTGTTTCTGGAGGCCTGTTTTCTCCGTGGTAGCTATTTCAGTGATAGAGGTCATTATGCTGATTTAAAAAAGCAGGTGTGGCATTTCGGCACGGTGGTTCGTAGTTGTCAGCTCAGGTTAATCAGTGCTTCAGGTAAGGTTGGGGGCTAACCAATTGTGCTGCTTACCCCTGAAGAATAAGTTTAATTCCTCACTCATTTGTCCAATAATCCTGTCTCTATCAAATACTGTTTGGCGTCTTCAGGGGAAATTCATTTATGGTTTGTAGTACCCTTACCCTGAACTCTGTGACCCTCAACTAAACAAACTAAGATCTGAAATGAAGGGGAAAAACATTCCCTTGGAAATACAAACTAGATATGGCAATGATAATTTGTAGGTGTCATGACTAATAATAAGTGATCATTTATGGTCATAGGACAGAGTCGGTAGAGGTGACTGTTACATCTAAGCAAAGTCCTTCAGTAAGAGAAGACTGCCCAGTGCACAGAGCCAGGCAAGGGTCTTCATGTGAGCATGCTTGCCCACAGCCACAAGGCATAGCAGTTGTCAGGGGTGTGAAGGGGAGAAGTTGAAAGAACGGAGTAAAGAATGATAGGAAAGTCAGAAAGGAAGCCAGGGTGGTCCAGAGGGGTCCATGCTGAATACACGCTGGTAAGGATGAGGCTGAGCTAGGAAGAGGTTTCAGCTAGGACTGTTTTCAAGGTCAGTCTACACCAAAGTGAAGGGTTTCTACACGTGCAGGGTGGTGACCCTCTGACACCAGACAGGCAGGAACTCGGGGCTCAAGCTTGGAACAGCTGATGGCTTTGGTTAAGTGTTTTGTTTGTTTTGTTTTGTTTTCTGTGGCAAGTTCCCTTATTTTAAAAGTGAGAATCAAAATAGCACTTAATTTTTAGGGTTATTATAAGGAGGCAAGATTAAATCTATTTATGGAAATGCTCAGAGCATATATACTAAGAAATACCAGTGTTCTGCATATATAGCAAACCTACACATGCAAGGGTTGCATGGCCAGGTTCTTACTGTTCAAGGAGCTGTCTCTTTTTTTGTGAATTGAACCTTGACCTAGGTGCATTTCCATGTGAGAGATGATGCTTGGCAGTTCATACTTTCCTGGGGTTGCATCGATGTGAGGCTTTTTGAATTAGAAGTCCTGAGCCCATTCTGACATAAATTATTGTCATGGAAACAGTTCCTTTTTCAGTTAGGAACTGCTTCTCGCCCTTTCTAATCCTTAAGATGCCAAGTCTGGAGTATAATAAGCACACATTAGCACAGAGCACATTCTCAGGCGGAAAGACCCTCTAAATAGTCGAACATCACTGAAGTTAGAACATAAATTTAGCAGGAGAATTTGTTTAGTATCCAAGAGTAGTCTTGTTCTCTAAACTGTTTTCAAGTCTAGCTGCAGGCAAGGAAAGACTGGACTGAGCTCCCACTGGCCACTTCAACATCAATCTAGCTTCCTTGTTGATTGGAACAAGTGTATTGAGGAAGCAGCCTGGGTGTATCCTTGGTTCCTTTCTCCAAGTTCAGCTGCATCAGAATATCAGGCATTTTATTGTCACCGAGCCAGTGATCCTTGCATTGTGCTCTTGGCTCCTTCAGGCTGTCTCCACAGAAGAGCCTTACAGATGTCACTACCGAGATAGTTCTAAATGGCAGCATGGGGTTGCTCAGATGTCAGCATCTGCTGGATGTCTGGAGACAAACACTGCTAGGTGGCAGGCAGTGCTTGGTGGGTTGTAAGTTCAACAGGGTAGGAGAGTAGGCTTCATCCATCACTCAGGGAAACCTTTTGTGAGAGTTGGCTCCTTGCTAGGTCGTTTCAGATGCCTACTGATCTACTCCTTGAGACATCATTGGGTAAGTTCTACAAAATACCCAACAAAAGCCACGTGGGAAAGGTTTGCTTTGGCTCACAGTTCAGGTACAACAACAACATCATGGTAGGGCAGTTATGTCAGTGGAGCCTGACACAACTGGCTACTCTGTCTACAATCAGCAAGCAGGAATGATGGGCGCTGGTGCTCAGCCTACCATCTCCTTTTAAGACCAGAAGCCCAATCCATGAAATATTGCCCCTCACGTTTAGAGTGTGACATTATACCTCAATTAATGCCATCTGAAAACTGTAGGCATGCCGGGAGAGATTGTGACATGCCTGAGTCAAGCCATCGATGATCACCATTGTTTCCAAGCTGAAGAAGTGGTGGCTGAGACACCTGTGATTTCCAGATGTATAACTGCCTGGTGTGGGCTATGTGAGGAGGGCAGGCTCCTGGGAACTCTGAGACCGACAATTGGCAAACACCAAGCCCTGCAGTTATGCAAATGTTGGGTGTAGGCTATGTTACAAGTGCAGGCTGTTGCAAACATGGAGCCCTTCAGTTACACAGAACTGTAGAACTGAACACAGCACTTTTTTGTGTACTGGATCGGTGTGCCACCCCTCCTAGATTTGAAAGGAAGGAATCAAGTACTGGAGAGAGACCAGGACACCAGGACTGCATTCAGGGAAAAGCTGTCCCCATGGAAACCAGCACAAAATGAAGCTCAGATGAGGAAACTGAAACCTGGGAAATTGAACAACCCACAGAAGGCTTTCTAGTTCCTTAGCATAGGCGCTGACTCGAATGGTATCTTCTCACCTCCCTTTGCTTAGTGGGAGCTTCGTGCCCAACTGAAGAGCTGAAATTCTGTCGTAGGAAGAACCTTGTTTCTCCCTGCTGTGGGGATCCAGTTTGTCAGATGCTCAGTGCAGAGCTACTGACCCCCGCTTTCTGCTCTTGGGAGTGAGGGTCACTCATATTCTCCAATCAAGGTGAGACCTTAGATGGCTCCCTAAGAACAAGCAGGCATTTTCTTTATGGATTTAGCTACTTTTCCTCTTGTGGTTCTGATCACTTCTTCTCATGGTGCTACCTTGGCCGCTAGCTTCTGTCTCTGAAACTGCACACTGGATCTCGTGTCTCTTCCCCAGACTTGATCTTGGCTTATTCTAATTGGCTTCTTAGCAACAAGTGAGAAATGCCCAACATTGAACTGTTTCAGCTGCAGGCAGATGCGTGGCCTGAAGGTCTGAAACAAACAAACAAATGCTTACTTTCAAAACAGTTACTCAAGCTTGGCTTTCATTGTCCGAACTGCATCTTCTTCAAAGGCAACAAGCAGGGATGGTCTCTGCTTCAGTCTGCATCTGTGCTTAAAGAACCAGTTGCTGGTAACTGTGGCGAAGAGGGCTCCTGAGAGCTCAGTGAGTGGCCTGGAGAGTAGGACTGGTGTTGATGCCGAGTCAGATCCGCTGGCTTCTAGAAGGCCTTGCAAACCGCATGTAGCGGCAGCAACCAGTCAGCAGCGGTGAGAACCGCTGCAAGAGATGCAGAAGTGGGGTGGAGGTGGGAACTTCCGTACCAGACTGAGACAAGGGAATGTTAAATTACAACTCCTTCAGAGCCAAGAACTGTTCCCGCAAACCAAGAAATCACCAAAGACTGCTTATTTCATACACGGTAATTTTAGAATCCTGAAATAGCCCTGCCTTCGTGGCTAAGCTGACCTGAAAGAGGACAAGTTGTAGGCCGTATTCCCTCGAGCTGTCATTAGCAGACAGACTGGCACTGTCGCAAACTTGTCTTTTAGTCTGTCCTACTTCAGTCACGAGACAGAAAACCCTGCCTCATGTGGGCTTCCAAACTCAAGAGCCGCCAGAAGTTGAGAAGCTGACTAAAGAAACTCCATCTTTACTTCTCACGATTTACTGGTTTTGTGGGGGAAAGTGTGCGATCGATTTTGTTTAGAATTTGCTCAGGCAATTATGCTAGTTTTTTCTCTCCCTCCTGACTGAATCCTCATCAGATGATTGCTTAAACATATGCCTGTTCGTTAAGAGAATTCTTCCCTCCCCAGAGTGCTAATTCCTCCCTGGAGAAGAGTTGGAGCTTGTGGCCAGATTCACTGGGAGACACTCTGGGAAGGGTGTCCTAGACAAGCGGACTTGGGGGGAGAGCCAGGGCACACTCAGCAGGTAGAGTTGTAAGCAGTGTTCATGGCTGACTCTGTCTTTGATTCCTTTGTGAGAGCATTATCCTTTGGAATATCAAACTAGCCCCTTTGGATATTTCTATGACCTTGAAAATTAGAATAATTAAGTTTCCTCTGGCACAGCAGAGACTTGATACGCGTAATTAACAGCAGCTTGAGCTCCCTGGAGACCAAATTCATGAAAGACATTAAAATAGGAAAGAAGCCGGCGTTTCTGAGAGGGGAGGAACGAACATTGTCATGTGGGCTGGGAGTGCAGGGGTGTCTCCTGGAGTTTGATAGTTTAGTGTCTCTTCATTTTCCTTCGGTGTAACAAGCACATGAAACAGAACAGTAACTATCGGTATCCGAATCAAGGACCAGAGATAAGAACTGAAAAACTCCTTTATAGGGAGATGAATTTAATTGTATGGTATATTAACTTATTAACTTTTTGTGGGTACAACAACTTCTGATACTCAGTCTCATATTTATTTGTTTATTTATGTGTATATGTCTGTCTGTCTGTCAGAGGAGAGTTTCAAGGACTGTTTTTCAGGGCCATCTACTTATATTTTGAGACAACTCTTTTATTGGCCTGGAAATCATCAGGTAGGCTAGGCCTGATGGCCACCAAGCCCTAGGGAACTTGCTGTTTTCAGGTCCCATGTGACAGGATTACATGAATCCCATACTTGGTTTTCGTGGCTTCTGGCCATCAAAGTCATGATCTCATAAGACATGTGTTTTAGTTAATAAACTATATATATATATATATATATATATATATGGATATATATGTATATATCCTTAGACCAGAGCAAATTGTATGTGAGCCTTTTATGTTTCCAAACTGTGACCTTGTCAGATATGAGTTGGTCACACAGTAGACACCTGAGATTTGAGCAGAGAATTTGTTCAGTCACTAGTCTTTCTAAAGACTTGGTCAAGCAGCTCTGATTTTACACAGCACTGGTTCCCCTGCAGTTCCCATCACGAGTTCATTCATGGATCGGCAGATATAGTCCAAAGCTTCACAGCCTACAAAAATATAAATCTATATATAAGCATCTACAGATTGCTTTGATAGGATTTTTTTTTCAGACAACAGGAGTTAAGAAGAACGTGCTGTGGATATACTCTCTGCCAGTGACCACGAGTGTACTGTACTCTGAAGGTTTCCTGTTGGAACTCTCAGAACACGGTGTCCATCATCTGGGGTCTGTGTCCAGCTTTGGGATTAGGTGGCAGGCAGTGATCACGAAGGTTCGAAGGTTGTCCAGCTGTTTGTAAGACTGACTTTGTGCAGTTTTCGTAGTGATTCTAGAACCTTCAAGGAAACTACCCAGAAAGAACATGGTGGAAGCAACAGGTGCTGAGAGTCCTTCGGGGTTATTAGTACATTTGCTCTGAGGGGTAAAATCAGGGCACAGTGGGCAGGGCAGAGCACAGATTTGATGAGCCTTGTCGGCAGGCTGGGAGAGATGGCTAAGGTTCTTCAGAGGGACTCTGCTTTTGTACCATGGTTTTGTGCTGCTGGGCGGGAAATGGAATGTTGAAAACTCAAGGAGAGGCAGATGAAATGTTCCAAAACACTCAGCACAGTGATCTTACCCTGTAGCCATATTTTTCCTCTTTATCTTAAGCCACCAATGTACTTGTCGTGGCCCGTGGCCTGCTCTCCCCAGAAAAATCACTGTTGAGAAGATCTGAACCCTGAGGAAGAGTCCAGTAGATGAACACAGGTCCCAGACTCAGGGCTGGAGTGACAGGAGGGAGAGTGGTACACAAGGCTGCACATCTTCCTCGTGACCAAACATGTTAAAGGGCATAGCTAAATAGCTACCCTAGACTATTACCACCGTCCTTGTCTTTTCTTAGAAGTGTGCTGTTTTAATCAGTCTCCAAGTTCATTGGTTTGAGACAAAAATTTCATTTCTTATAACTTCTTAGATTTAAAATTAAAACTACAATAATTTGCTATTTTTTATGAGAAAATAAAAGAAAACAGGAAGAGAATAGAAGAGGGAGGGGAAAGAGGAGGGTAATAGGAGAGGAGAGAGAGGGTGAAGGGAAATCCAAGGACAGGAAAGAATGCACATCTGAGGCCAATGACCACGTGTCTTTTGTGTTATATACACTATACACTTAGTAACTTTGGGAAGGCCTAAACTAAGACATTTGCTTCATTTAAACTTATACTTTGGTCAGGGAACTGACTCAGGGAGTGAGGAAAAACGCTGGTTTCCAAGCTTAGAGACCTGAGTTTGATCCTCATAATTCACATACAGAAGGAGAGAACTGACTCATTTAAGTTGCCGTCCCACAACAGATACATACACACATGCACGCACACACACAGACACATACATAAACACACACAAACACACACACACACAAACACACAGATACACACGTACACATACACAGATACACATACAAACATACAGATGAAGGCACACACACGCAAATGCACACATGCACACATACATACACATATACGTATACACACACAAATCATGTGTCTAAAAACTTAATCAAACCTTTGATTATCCTTATTCAGCATGATGGAAATATAGATAGATAGGCAGATAGATAAGTCGATATATAGATAGTCAGCATTTTTGAAATGCATTGCAGAATCATGGCTTTCTACTACATGCTCTCTACGCTAATTTCAAAGTAGCATCCATCAGGGGTCAGGTGGTATATTAAGTCAACAAATGTATTTCTGTGTGAGTAAGCAAAATGATGAACTGAGTGTGCCTATAATCCCAGCCACAGAGGAGGCTGAAGCCAAAGGCTAATACACACTCAAGAGTTAGAGACCACCCAATAACACAGTGCAGTGAGAGCCCCATTTCAATAGAAAGAAGGAAAGTATGAAAGGGAGGACGGAAGGAAGGAAGGAAAACAAATGAAAGAAAGAGAAACACACACACAAAGTGGGCAAGCAGATGTGCCTTACCCTGGGTCAGCACACACCTCTCTCCTCATCTCCCTGTCTTCCTCAGCACTCTCTCATAGCCTTATAAAGCCAGGTATACATCATTTATTTCTTTTCTAGGATGAAAGTGAAAAATTAGTAAAACACTTTTACAAGTATATTTAATCTATTATATCCAAACTATTATTATTTTCATGTAATCAGTTTATTTTAGATTTTTTTTTTTGTTCTTTTCAACCACTTCCTCAAAATCCTTGCTTTTCCCATATGTCCTGTATGTAGCACACAGGACTGAGCAGCCTCTTGGCACAAGTCCCCTGCCCTTCTTCCAGCTGTGTAGTGCAACCAGTCTGATGTCACCTTCACCATGTCACCTGGAATCCCACTTGCCACGCAAGTTAATTGGTGAAGCCTCCAAGTAGAGGGCATGACTATACTCAGCTCCTAAAGCAAGTTCACCAATGGGAAGGCACATACTTCGTATTAATCTTCATGAATTAATGAAAGCAGGAGTAAGTAATCTAGAAACGTCTTTTAGCCTTGTAGGGATACATTATTGCTCTTACTTAGGTATGATACAGACTTCCATTTACCTTTAGTTTATGGAAAGCTTTATATATAGCTGGGTGTAGTTAAGATATATCAAGATTTAAGAGCTGAATTCCAGAGTAAGGGTATGGGAAGTTCTTCTGTATGCATGTTGCTTTTATTGGATAATGAATAAAGAAGCTACCCTGGTCTGTGATAGGGCACAGTGGAGCTAGGCAGGGAAAACTAAGCCGAGTGCTGGGAGAAAGAAGGCAGAGTCATGAGACACCATGTAGCTGCCAGAGGGAAAAGATGAGAGCTGCCCATTGGAAACTTGCCGGTAGGGCCACAGCCTTGTGATAAAATATAAAATAATAGAAATGGGTTCATTTAAGATATAAGAGCTAGCTAGCAAAATGCTTAAGTGATTGGCCTAGCGGTGGTTCAAATAATGTAGTTTCTGTGTGATTTTTTAGGGTCTAAGCTGCTGGGAGCGAAGCAACAGCCTTCTCCCCACAGAGCAGATGTTGAGGACTGGAGAACTGACATGCCTAGCATGAATAGCGTGGGTCTGTGTATGGTCATAGGCAAGAGAACATAATAATGTTCAATGCTTAGTGCCTTTTAAGGGCGCTCTGTGTTCATTGCACATTCCTCTGACACATCTGACTTTGGAGTGCCTCAAGACGCAGAAGAAAACAGGAATTTTTCCACAGTCCTCACCACCGCGCAGTACCACGCTCTTGGGACTCCTGTGACAGGGGATCCTGCATGCTACCTAGCCAACCATTTTCAACCTTGTAGGAGCAGGGGGGTTAGGCTCAATCAGGATAGTATAACTGTACACTACTGGAGAAAATGCATCCTTTGCGGTAATATCCCTGGATGTCCTCACCACGAGAGTGTTGTTCACATATTTTCTCCAATGACATGAATGCGCAGACAGTGAAATTCCAACTTTGAAAACCGTGAGACCATTTGAATCTTTTCCTCGAGTGTCAAATTCACTCTGTGTTTCTCCCGTGGAGCCATGCCTTGCAATTTCAGCTTGACTCTGTCCCCAGAAGTTGTGGCTCCGACAAGCTCCTGCTGCAGCCACGCCATTAATCTTACTCTACCGGGACACCTGCTTGTTGCTGTGTGGTGTCAGCTGATATCATGAAGTAATTATGTTGTTAATTAATGGGCTGATGTTTTCCAGGCTGAAGCCTGGCTTCCTGTAGACAGTGATCTGCAAGGTGGAATCACGGAGGCCAGGAAAAGCACTGCCAGTTGTCAGCTTCTGCTAGCCGGGTTGTGTGACGTAACTATGGCTAGAGAGAATGCCGTTTGTGGAACACCTCTCTCTCATAGCTGCAGGTCAGCGGGAGTCTCATCCTGGGGCTGACACAGACTGTGAACTGCCCAGTGAGAGTCCGCCAGACTAGAACTTTCACTCCAGCTGGTCCCTCAGAACCGTGAACTTGCGGACCTTCCGTGCCCTTATTAGCATGAAGAGTGATAACCGAGTCCATATCAAACACGAAATCTTAGTCTAGGACATTCAAAAGATGTTGCCTTCTGTTAATCAGCACATGACTATTTACTTAGCGGTACTGAAGAGTTACTTGGACAAACTGGTACTCCTTTACTTTTGATTGTGAAGGAAAAGGCACATGAAACAATGGGAGAAAGGGAGTGGCGGATGAGAGACGGGCGGGCGGTCTTGAATCCTCAGAACCTGTGAATGAAAATCTTGCATCTAAGTTTTCCTAGTGGTGTGATTTCTCTGCTCCACTGCCTCCCAAGTGGCCTTGGCAGGTCACTCCACTACTTGATTTCTTCTAACAGATAACGAGTATCAACTTGATGGCTCACTGCTAGCGCTAAAACATCACAAGAGCAAAGCCTTGCCTGGCCCGTGATGTCAGCTCAAAACCAAGCAACTGTGGTTCTTTATGAAAGTCAGATTGCTTGCATGGTCACAGTTTCACCGAGGAAGCTGACCTAGCACACAACACGAGTAACCCGTAATTCACTGCTGATTGTGTTCATGTACATGTATGTATACATAGGTAACAGATAAAATATAGATGATAGACAAAAACATTAATTTCTAATTATTTTTTGTCTGTAAAAACTTATCATCCCTTCCTCCAATGACTTGAAACATAAAGCAAAATAACAATACAAAATAGTTTACATGTTTTCTAACTATAAAATCAATGAATGGACATGGCAAAAAGATTACAAAATATGGATAAACCAAGAAGGGAGGGACAAATCGGACCCTTAATGGGGCCACTCTAAAGTAGCTATTGTGAGCACCTCCCTGAACCATATTCATATATACGCATTTTGTGTGTTTATACCACTTGATGAAATGAAGTTGTTATATTAATTGCAGACAATCTAGCCCATTGTTTTGATTATATCCTTAGCTGACCTGGAACTTGCTGTGTAAACCAGACTGTCATAGACTTGTGTCAATCCTTGCACCTACTACTGAGCTGGGTTCATAGGTACAGCCGATCCTGTACTTAGTGATAAATTATGTATATTTTATATCATTAAAACTTTTCTCAGCAGCACCTTGTGTGGGGGCTAACACTACTCTGTTGTATTGACGTAGTGGGACTCATTATCAGAGTTTTCATTGCTGGACATGGAGAGCTTGTACTAGTATGCTGTGATAACTGCTCTAAAGTGAAATCTCAGTCGTCCAGAGACTGGTGGGGGCAAATCCAGAGACACACAGCCAAGCATTGGGCCTTGCTCAAGAAGTGCTGGAGAAGAAAGGGAGGGGGACTGTAGGAGGGAGGGGGTCAGGGTAATCTGACATCAGACATCGGAGGAAAACCAACAAAAAGGGGTATCTTTGCTCATGGGAACTAACAAAGTCTGAACCAACAACCAGGGAACCTGCATGGGACTGACCTGGGCCCTCTGTGTATATGAGACATTTGTTCAGCTTGGTCTATTTGTGGTATTCCTGGCAAAGGGAGTGGGGTATGTCCTTGGGTCTTTGGCTGATTCTATTACTCATGCTAGATTGCCTTGCCAAGTCTGAATATAGGGAGGTGCTTGGTATTATTGCAGCTTGATATGCCAAGTTTGCTGTTGCCCATGGGAGGCCTGTCCCTTTCTGAGAGAATATGGAAGAGGCATGGATTGGGTGGGAGTGGAAGGGAGGTGGGGGGAGGGAGTGGGAACAGAGGAGGGATGGTAGGCCGCAGGTTGTTAAAATGAATGAATTAATCAAGTTTTAAAAGCTGAAATCTCAAACCTATCCAGCTTTGAAGGTTGTTGTATTGTTATGCTGTGTCTGACATCCTGGCTAAGAAAGATTCATGGTTTGGTTGCAGTGCAAGGTGGAAGAGTCGGTGCCATGGTCCGTGTACTGGGCAGGGGAGGATATCAGAACAGACGTGGCTAACCACAAAGGAGCAAGGTCTTGTCTGGTCAGAAGGCAAGTGTGGTGTGTGTGAGAACATTCAGACACACTCCAGAATGCCTTGAAAGAAGCCTGGAAAGGCCTGCACTTGTTTAAAAAAGTCTGCCTGGAAGTGTGGTCCTCTGACTTGTACAGAGCCTTTGGGTCAACATAAGTCTGCCCCAGGGAACAGAGAGAGACCAAGAATTTTGCTAGCTGGGAAGTTGTGGGCAGCAGCACTTCTGGAAATAAACCTATTTTAAATAGTTAGAAAAGAAAGAGAATCCTACTTGAGATGGGAGCCCGTATGTACAATTTGATGTGGTTTTCACTTATGAGCTCTGGGGAGCACATTTGCAATTGTGTGCTTGATTCCACTCTAAGAAATCTCTGATAACAGCCTGTGATTTGCTTTGCAATCTGGGACTGGGCCGATCCTGGTTATCCGGGAAAGGGGGGGAAGGAAAACCAGTCAATTGCCATTATTGGATATATTTTTTTATATTTATTATTATTTTGTGTGTACGTTTGTGTGAGGACATGTGTGTGTGTGTGTGTGTGTGTGTGTGTGTGTGTGTGTGTGTGAACATTCATGGTGTGAGTGTGCAAGGCAGAGGGAAACCTTGCTTAGGCTTCAGGTGTCTTTCACATTTTTATTTGAGGCAGGGATACTCAGTGGCCTGGAATTTTACCACCTAGGCCAGACTAACCTGTCCTGGGACTTTCAGGGATCCTCCTGTCTCCAACTCCCATTTTACCATTGGTGGGATGAAATGGCATTTCTCCACACCTGATATATATATCAGGCTCTGGAGATCCAATTCTAGGGACTCCTCATACTTTTGAGGCCAGCAGTTGAAACACCTTTTTAGCTTCAGCTTTTTCTTAAAAACAAAATTTAAAAAAAAATCCATTAAAATCGTCATGTGCACATCACCTTAGCATTTCACATTAAGAGCGTTTGATTTAGTCAAATGCAAAGCTAAGGGACATAGCTTGGCCCCATAGAGCTAACTGCCTCTCACCTGACTAGTGGCTGGGAGTAAGACCTCGCCTTCCCCTTCAGAGTGGCTTGTGACCAAAGCAGACCATTCTCACTCACTCCCCTCTCGTGCTTAGGTGACCTGCGTTTCCTTTCTCATGCCATGGTCCGTGGCTGTGGTGAGATTATGATGTTCCACACGCATGTTTTAAATATTTTAACTAATAAAATGCTGCTGCGTTTTTGTTCTTGGGGACATGAAGCGATAATCAAACTCACGGCTAACTGGTAAAGATCAGCAGCCACAGTGCCGATTAATCTGTACCTGGAAACAATATTCCCCACTGGTCCTAGTACTGACATCTCCTCATGCTGTTTGTCCTTATATAGCTCTAGTTTCTGCAAAAATGTTTTCTTTAAATTTCCACAGATTGGAACATGCATTCTTCTGCCGCTAATTCAGCGGGGGAGAATGGTCGTGTCAGAATGCGTGCAAGCTTGTATTGGATAATTGGCAGTGGAACTCGGGGATCTAGCGCTGAAGTCAGCAGCCCTTACTCCTGCCAATGTTTCCTTGCCAGGTACCAGTTTCCGAGGTGGTATAGGACATTATCATTTTCAAGGGACAAGTTCCTCTGTGGTAGGTTCTTACAACATGTGAGACACACTATACCCCTCCTCCCCCAAAAGTCACAAGATTCTGTGAGATTTTGCTGTTTCATTGGTCTAAGAGGGCTGTGAAGAAGGAAGGGGACCACTTACACAAACTTTCCTGTCACCTCTGTCATCTTGTCTGTCCCCTCCCTTCATTCTGCAGGATTGGTAGCCCACTTTGCTCTTTCTCTCCAGTGGAGATCCGGTGGCCAGCGGAGATTTTCCATGGCCCTTAGGGTGAGAGAAAACAGAGTGAGCTAAGGACTGAGAACCCCAGTACCTTGCTTTTTCCTAGCTCTGCAGACTAGCAAATCCCCACACACCCTGTGCATTCATGGCATTGATAATACTTACATCAGGGCCAAGGGCTGATTTCATTTAAATTAACTTCAGTGGGTCACAACTCTCTGACTCCCCTGCCTAGGCCTAGAAGAAAGAGTGCTCAGAAGTTCTCCACGTCAGAATGATTGTAAAACATTGCTCACTTAACTCTGGACAAACATTTATTATCTGGAAAGACGAGGTCTCATTTGTTCCTTGCCTCTTTGAGCGTGGAGTAAACGTCCTGCTGATTGATAGAACCAGGAATGGGCTGGTATTACTCAGTCTGTGTGCTCAGACATCAAACCCACAGTTCTCTAGGGCCTAAGAACTGGACTCTACCTGCTACAGGGCAGGATGTATATCTTCTGTAGCCTCAAAGGCCTTTGCATGCCCTGCCCCACCCGGCTTCATTGCCAAGGCTCCTCCGGGGTATGACATTCAACAGGAGGGGCCATACTTAGCACAAGTCAAAGAAGAAACGTATTGTTTTGTGTAATCTTTGCCCCCAGGTTTGTTGCTCCCATGCTTATGCTTGCTACCCAGTATCAGAAAGTGTTTGTTCTGTGTCTTTCGCCTCTCTGGTGACACCTGCCCTAGGTGTCTGTGTGCAGCTTTGGGTTAGACAGCATTCTGTAAAGTCAGGTCGGGAACTTATTTGCATATCACTTCCAAGGGCGACAGACAGCCTGGGAAGCATAGCTTCTGAATATGTGCATTCGAGGATGGTAAATAAGTAATCTCCTACCTGGTTCCCGACAGGACGAGGATGGGTTTTTATTTTCTAGGGCATGAGTGATGGCATTCAATTGCCTGAGTCATCTGGGAAATGAGAATTAAGCATGGTTCCAGTGCCCACTTTCCCGTGTTCGGCACAGGTCCAGCCCGAAGCCACTGGCAGCAGCAGAGCAGGACTAACCGCACTGCTGTCTGAATCCCACGTTTATGAACAGCTGGGAGTTCTGTCTCCTTATCTGTGACAGCGTTTGTTAGCTCAGATTTCACTGTTCTGTTAGGCAGTCATTTTGTTGTCAGGCAGGAGCGTTTGTTAGAAATGATAAACATTGTGAAAGCTGTATTAGAAAGCGTCTCTGTGCACGGTGTGGCCCAGCGATACAGAGCTTGCTAGAAGCACAAAGCCACTGACTGCTTCCAGCCACATAGAGGAGGCTTAGTGCCGCATCTCAAGGGAGAGATCTGAGCACCCAATGAACACATTCTCACCCACGCCGTAACACATGTCCGGTGCTCCCACTGTGACGGTCTTTGTCATGGTGTTGTACACCTGAAACACAGATGTGTTGGAGACCTATCCAAGAAAGCTTTTCTTTCACTTGAATGTTCTCTATAAGCTGCAAGGGCTTCTCCTGGGTGAACTGCCTTTATTGCCAGCTCCACAGATACATGGGGATATCACCCAGAAAGCAGACAGGAAGTTGTTATTTGTTCTGAGCTGTAAGAACCACAGGAATGCTACTCTTTTTGAGTCTCGTGGCTACTGGAGCCTAAAGGAAAGATCAGTAATGTTGCTCCTGTCCTAATATAATAGTATAACATTTATTGGGGATTCTGTTTTTAGTTTTTAGTGTTGTGACTAGATGTTACTTCGCTAGTGTGAATGGACTTTTTCTTTTACACCACTTAAATTTCTCCTCCTGGTGGTGTTCAGTTGTCTTGCCTTCTCCCAGCCGCTCTGAGGTGTACCTTGCACTTTCTTTGGGTGACACCAGAAACAAGGGCTTTGTCTCTCTACTGTTCCTGTTGCCCAGTTACCCGCCTCATGATGTGACAGCAATCGAATCAGACACGGTCCCCACGTTCATGTAGTTAATGATCTGGAAGCAATAATAGGCAGAATCAGATTAAACACATTTAAAATTAGAGTAAACACATTTATAAAAATTAGAGGAAAGTCATCTATGAATATTTTTTTCACAGCATGCAAAGTACTATGGAGCCAGGGACTTGGCAGTGTTCAAAAGGCTAGGGATGGGATTGGTGACAAAATTAAAACCGTTTGATTCGAGGGTTGACACTGACAAGAAGGGACACATTGCAAGATGATGGGGGCAGAGGACTCCATGCGGAGGGCACGGTGAGGGTAAATACCCCAGAAAGAGACTTACCTGAGAGTGTTCAGAGGGTGAGTGAGGGAGAAGCCCAGCAATGTGTCTGGGGCAGGTGAGGCACTGACAGTAAGCAAACAGTTTGGAGGGGAAACTCAGAAGTCTGAAGAGGGGCTTGTGGACCCATGGAGACTCCTCTGAGAAATATTCTCACACTTTTTCCTTCACCCTCTGTGCCTACAGTTGCCTCCGTTACTCATCTAAAAAGAGATTTGGAGAGCATAGGACCTAGAGAGGTGGTCCACTGGTTAAGAGCATTTGCTGCTCTTCCAGAGGGCCCTGGTTTGCTTCCCAGATCCCAGATGATGTCTCAGAACCGTTTGTAACTCCAGTCCTGGGGATCTGATGCATTCTTCTGGCTCCTGAGGACACTGGATGTACATGGTGCACAGATGTACATGCAGGCAAACATTCCAATGCAAAGTTCTGACTAAAAAATAAAAAGAGTATTTGAGGATCTGAAAAGATCCTCACTCTGTCCACGGAGCCTTAGGGTCAGACCCCTGTGGTCTTCAGTACACACGCACTTTCATGCTGATTCATCTTCAGAATCTCCTTTCTCCTTGCCCTCTGATGATAAGAGCAGCTGTGTCTTCCTTGAGAGTCCGTCAGAAAGGACTGGGCTTTGCTCGGGTTTACGAGGCAGCAGAGGAAGATGGTGTCTTTTACACCACAAACAGCAAATGTGCAAAGAACAGCTGGGGAGACCTCAGCAGTCAGAGCGCTCAGAAGCAGCCTCTTCTCACTCTCTGCAAACCTTCATGTGTGCTGCCTGCCGCACGCACCCAGTTCTTCACGCTTCTGAGAGGTTTCCTGTACCAAAGTTACAGATCAGCTCTCATCTGCTTCACCCTCCTAAAGTCACTGGCTCTTCCCTACTGACATTCTCCATGTTTTAGGGAGTAGAATTCAATAAAGTGTAAAACAATAAAGTGTTAAGACAGTGTTTGTCTTTCCCTCTCACTGCCCTCTCTCTCTCCCCGCCACCTCATGGTAGTCACCTCTTCACCCACGTGCCATCCTTAATGCCCTTTAATCTTCCTTTCTGTAGATCCATGTTGATGCCTGCTGTGGTCAGGCAGGGCTATGCACCAGGCTCTATGCCAGGCATATGAAGAGTCTCCCCATGTTAGAGTGAGACATGCCGAAAAACTCTATGTGCTCTTGGAGTTTGGCTTAGTGGAAGGCTTATTCTGTTGGGCTATTTTGGAAAGCTTCATAGAGGAGAAAATATTTATGTTAACACTTAAAAATTGCCTCACGTGTGGTATTGACTCAAACGTTTGTTGAATACAGTCTCTGTAATGCTCTCATTTCTTTTCTGGGTAGATGAGTAGCAGATACTATTTAGCAAATTATCGTATCCTCGGTGTGTGTGCACACCAAGGTGTGTGCGGTGCTGTATAATGATTCGGATAGCTAGCTCAGAAGAAAGCAGTCTAAGCAAGTCTCAGCTCTACTTCTCAGCCCTGGGCATGACTTGGGAAGTCCAAAGACCTTCAAGTCCAGTTCCTTGTCACTAGGGTGGGATGGACACTAGCTAATGGCACTGTGAAAGGCTGTGAAATAAGCCATGGAAAGAACCATTTGTTGTAGCGACTGGAAATTACCAAGTGCTTCTCTGGAAGCTGGTTTCGTTAGCATCTGAATTGCCTTGAGGAATTTGTTAAAGTTCCCAGCTTTCTGGTCCTCAGAGACCTACTCAATCTGCTCTTCTAGATAATTCTCAGCATCTGTGCGTCTAGCAACCATTATGCTTACTCTTGCCAAGGTAACCTGGCATCACGTCTTTCCCGAGATCTGTCATCAGGGGCTTTGAACGAGAAGGTCTGGACTTGAAGGTTATAAACAGAAAAGGATGCTGCCCTTCTCAGCCCCTTCAGCTCCGCCCCCTCCATGACTTGGATGTGTACTTGCTTTCCCTCACTCTTGGTTTTCTAACTTGGAAAAGGAGTTATTATTCCTTCACAATTTGGGGAAAGAACAAGGCTATTCCACCGCAAGTCCACAGCACACGGTTAGGGGACAATGGGGCATGGCTGCTGTCCTCACAAACCTGTACTGGCCACTGCGTTAGGTGTTGAAGGTTCAGAGAAAGGAGGTGCTTTCATGTTTGCCGCAGGAGCCCAGAAAATGCCTGGTACTTTGGTGTAGAATAACACCCAGTGGTTAGAAAAGGCTGTTAGATTTCAAGCACTTTCATGTGGTAAAAGAATTGTCCTTTAACATCCCCCTCAAATGGCACTCCTCTAAGTGACAAGTCTGTCACATGTCACAGCAAATGAAAGCATGCTTTCTTGCTATTGATTCTTTCAGAGCAGTCTGTCCAGATCCCTGCAGAGTAACTCTCCACCTTGGGTGAAGCTTCTGTCTTGAAGTATCCAAAGGCAATGTCCTATTTACTCCTGACTCTAATTTTCAAGTCAGCATGATCTGATTCTCACTTAGGGACTTACAGCTTCTCCGTGCCCTGTTCTTCTGCCATGGGCAGCAGGATTGCCTTCCACCTTGGGGAAGCTTTTACAAAGGCTTTGGGGCATTGATGCCTCAGAAGAAGTGTGTGTGTGTGTGTGTGTGTGTGTGTGTGTGTGTGTGTGTGTGCACTCCCTCCTCAAAGACCTGTACGGGAACAAATTGGCTGCTGATGTCAAAGTGAATAGATTTGGTAATTGTGGGAGAATATGGAAAGAATGGGTATGGAAAAAAAAGTTAATGCTTCCTAGCAGTTCTTAGAATATCCCCAGCCTTCTTCCTTTACGCCTCCAATTTCTGTTTAAAAGTCGTTTCTTTGGGATGTTGAGATATTCCTAGCACATAAAGCCTGTCTGCTTCAGAGAAATGAAAACTCTCAGGGACTGTGCAGGAGGACAATGCCAGTTAAACCCAGGAGCTAATGAGACGGCCGAGGCAGACATTCGATAAGCTTTGTCATCTTTCTGTCTGAAGATCATAGACTTCGCATTTTAATTTACTACACATAATGCTTTCTTAATGAGTTCCAGTGGACGGCCATTGAAACATGCCAGAGCAGATGCCCACGTGATGACGGGAGGGGGAGAGCATTTATTTGATTCACGAGATACGCAGTTCGGGTGACTAATATCTGCAGCTAGGGTACAATAACAGTATGAAAAAAATCATCAGTATTACTATGGGTAGGAGAAAGGTGCTAAATCAATTTATTTTTTCCTGTACGTGTGAAAACTACTAAATTTAAGCTAATGGAATTGCATGTTGGATGGTGAATTTCTTGTTAGACTGTGGTTCACTTGTGCCAGAAAGTTCATACTAAGCCAATGTAATTATCAGAATTATTTTCTAAGTGAAAATTGAACCGATGCTTCCTAGTAATGATTTTGGCTGTGTTATAAAACACTGCCCTCAAAAATAAGTAAGGTTTAGAGAGATGATTAACGACAATCCCAATGAGTGTACTGTAGACACAGTCACAGATGTAATGATGGCAGTCATAAGAAAGGGCCAGAAAGTCTCTCATATGCTTTATGTCATGACTTTCTTGAGTTCTGTAAGCCTTGCCTATGGTTCCCGCCCCCTTCTGGGGAAACCTAGGGATAGTACTTCTCCAAATGCTATGAAAGGAGCAAGGCAGAGGGCTCCCTGGATAAGGTGCCTGCCCTCAAGCACATCTGCATATGCTTATTAATCCTTCTCTTGGATGTCACCAGCCCCTTTTTATCCTGTGGCTATTTCTTCTGCACTGTACATAGCCCAGAGTATGTACCCATGATGGCATTGGTCAGGGATAAATGTGTCCTCCATCATTTCTTAAGGCCTGGGACTCTGACATTGCCCTTCTGTGCTAACAAAAGTCTTAACACAGCTGTCCTTCTGTCCCTAAGTCATTTGCATCAGACAGAGTTCCGAGTCCAGAACTCGAGAAATGCAATAAGGACTGAGCATGACAGACAGGATACACGCATGTACCAGACGTGTGGCATCCTCAGCAGGGTCCAGGCAGTGCCTCCTGATCAGATATTTTGACATTTCATTAGCAAATGGTCTATAGAATCAACATCAGCCCCTGAGTGTGGTCTCCCAAAAGGCCAGTTGGGTCTCTAATTCAGTTTCTCCTGGTATGGGCAATGAGCTATCACAGCTTTGGGGATTTTGACTTTTCAAACTGTGGAGAGAATAGTAATATTAACCTGCTTCTAACCGGTGTCACTGTTTAAAATAATTCACTGTCATGTGTGTTGTAGGAATTCAGTGTTCCATTCTCTAGACAAAAGTATAACATTTGTATCGTAAAATAGATTAGATCAGAATACAGTTGGCCTGGCCTAGTGTCTACAGCTGGGACTGGTGTCCATAACTCTGCCTTCTGTCTATGAGACGGGGCAGCTACAGAAGCACGTGACTGCGGAGCATCTAGAGAAGCACGTGACTGAGGAGCATCTAGAGAAGCATGTGATTGTGGAGTATCTAGAAAAGCAAATGATCGTGGAGCATCTAGAGCAGCACTGACTATGGAGCATCTAGAGAAGCATTTGACTGTGGAGTATCTAGAGAAGCACATGATTGTGGAGTATCTAGAGAAGCAAGTGACTATGGAGTATCTAGAGAAGCACGTGATTGCGGAGCATCTGGAGAAGCATGTGACTGCAGAGTATCTGGAGAAGCACATGACTGCAGAGCATCTACAGACTTTGTGGCAGGCTCTACAAATCATTATTTTTCCCTGATAATTTATTTTCATTTTTTTAGGCCACAAACAACTAACATGTCTTTTCATCTTGACATCATTTTCAAATGTATTCTGAGTTTTAGAGCCAAATACTAATTTCACCACATGGTTTCATTGTCTAGCAGGGTTGTAACTTCACGAGCCATCAGGCCGATCAAGGTCATCTTGTACGTTATAGACAATTAAGAGCGATAAAGCAGGCATGTGGGGTCCTGATGGTTATATCTGAAAACCCAAAATTGTTCAGGAACTCATAAATTAGCCCTGTTTAATGTTTATGAAGATAATTAGGGAAAGATTGCTTCAAAGTAATAACTGTTATAAAAATGAGACCTTTTAAAAACCCTGATTTATAAAGCATTCATTTGCCTTCAAAAATTTTGGGGGCTGATTTATAAGCTGATTCACCATCTGTCTCTTTTTGGCCGAACAAAGGGGAAAATTGTTAGATTCTATTTCAGGAGCTAAATTAAAATATTAGTGGTACATTTTACATGAGTAAGAAGTAGAGGGAGCTAGTATTTGCCATTGACCATGGGTTCTATTTTCTGTAATATATTAAAATTATATTTTAGAAAAAATAAAATTATGTATAGAAAAAGTAGAATTTGAAAAATATTGCCAGTGGACATGTGTGGCAGGGTGCATGTCAGGGAGGTGGGGTGGGGCAGAGGGGTGGGTGTTTGTGGGGGAGGAGCGTGGGAGGGGAGGGGTGGGTGTGGGGACAGGTGGGACAGGGATGCATGAGGAGGCCAGAGTTTTATTTTGTGTATTATTCATGAGGAGCCAACCACCTTGTGTTCTTTGTTGCTGTTTGCTTGTTGTTGAAACATGATCTCTTACTGGTTCCTGGGGCTTAGCCAGCAGCATGGGCTGCCACTGTTTTGGTTATCCCAATCCCGAAATCACAAGCACACTTCTCCACTGGGATCTTTATGTGGGTGCTGGGACTTGAACTCAGATCCTCTGCATGCACAGTAGGTTCTTTACCTACTGAGTTCCCTTCATGCCCTGTCACCAGGCTTTTAACCAAAGGTTTCAAGGTTTGGTTTTGTTTCTATTTTAGCCATTGCGTATCTAGAAACTATTGTACAGTGATCAAATTTCATATTTGGAAGCAATCACTATGGTTCCACAATTAATATTTTCTACTTCCTGGGTGGGTCTGACAGGTCACTCATCCTGTTTACTTTCATAGTCTCTAAAGACCCAATAGTTATCAAATTTGATACCTGCTGTTATCCCCATCCTCGTGATGAATAATTTTAGTCTACAATGATTTAGTAATTGTTCCAAGGCTGAACTTAACTCTGCTTCTAAAGACAGTTTTTCCTTTTGTTCTATACTTGATTTTAATTCTGCCAAAAATTTTTGCTTAATTTTTATAAGCATACACTTCATAACTGGAAGACAATTATTCTAGTATTGCAGGCCGCCATATTTGAGGTCATGGTGTCTTTTGAGTCCCTTTCACCGTATAAGTTGGTTGGTATCCTGTCATCAGTCACATGGGTGTATGCTCTCTCCTGCCACCCTCAGTATCCAGTTCTGGCTATGATTCCAATTAGCTAGTCTGAATCACCTTACTCTGTCCTGAAATGTGAGCCTCTGTCTAGAAGCCACATGCCCCCTCCATGGTGTGGGTACAAATTACGTTTTTCCAGCTCTTGTCTATTGGTCTTAATTGTCTCATCCATCTTCTTTAGATTGTGAGCCTTCAGGGAACGTGGAGCTCCACTGTACGTGGAGCCCACAGGACTCCATGGCTATCATTTTCCATTAGGTGAGACAGGGTTGATCCGACACGATCATTTCCTGAGTGTTAGGCTGACGTGTCGGGACTCAGACACAAAAGTCCTGCACACGTGTGCACATATGTCTTATTTAGCTTTCACCGTGACTCGTGGTGGGAAGTTATCCACATTCTGTCACTTAGATTAGTGTTTCTCCTATATCCCACTTCTGAGTCTTCATGATATGTTTACACGAAAATAATTTTTTAAAGGAGTCATGTCCTTCACAAAAACTTTAGAAAAGAAAATAATTAAGATTCAGGGAAAGACAGAGTAAGTGCCAACAAATAATTAATATCACTATGTAGAAGGAAATCTAGCAAATTCAACAAAGCAGCTTAAAAGAGAAATGGCCTAATATCTTGCCTAAACATTTTATACACGAGAAAATGAAAATATTCAGTAACCATGCAAGGACTCATCCAAGAAACATTACATATCCAGCAAATTAGAAAAGAGTGCTTGGTTCTAAAGCACCTGTTTTAAGCCTATGAAAAACAGCAGCTCAGGTTATTGTGAGGAGGCAAGAGGGGTCTTCAGGAGCTCTGGAGAAAGACTTAAGGATACTCAGGAAAGCACAGGTGAAATGTACTCATGCAAATCACTCACAAAGAAAACACACCTTGTGCGCACAAATGATCGTTACAATACTGCTTCTAATTGAAGGAAACGGGAAAGAAGTCAAGCCTCAGGCTGGACCCGCAAAACTTCAAAACAAAATCAAGCCAACCAAAACAAAGGCTCAGCTCCTCACACGTTCTTCTTGTCCACATCCATGTAGTGCAAACATAGAATAACCACCGTGGCCCCCAGCCCGCCCAACACTGGTTAGCCCTCTTCTTTCCAACTCACTAATGTGCTTGGACTGAATCCTCCCAGAGATGCTGAGAGACAAACAGCCCTTCCACTCATTCAGCCTTAGAGGCTGTTCATGATCAAGCAGCGGCACACTTGGGCTCATCTCCCAGGCTACTGAGTGGGTTGTGGTTCTAAAAATAGCTGCTGGCTTTTCTGAGAGTTTCTCCTTTACTATTCCACTTATCCTTTAAGACTTAAACATAAATGTTGGGGGGGATCTTTCCCTAGCTTCTGCAGTTACAATATATTTGCACTCCTGCATAGTATCATTGTCTGCACGTGGTGGTCCTTCCTACGTGTGTCGAGCTCTCTAATTAGGCTTCTAAGCTTCTTACAGTAGGGGACTGCAGGCTTCATGTTTGTACACTTAATTGGCATAGTACTTACTGCAGAGAAAGCACTCAATGTTTGTTAATATAATTGGAATTAGCAATGTTCTCAGTTGTGTATACTGTGAGGGGGGAGGGGAGAGAGAGAAGTAGAGGTGCAGGGAAGGATAGGAGAGAGGGGAGAGAAATGGGGAGAAAGAAAGGGCAGTCATCAAAACAGGTACGTTCATGTTTTTAAGCCATTTGTCTTTGACACTTCATTTTTCTTTGAAAATATTTTTAGTAGATGACAATGATGTTGAAGTTTTACCCAGGTTTTCATAGTATTTGAAGTGCTACCTGATTTAGCTCTGCCACCAAATTTAGTAGGCAAAGCTTTGCTTCCTTTATTTTGGTATTAACAGAGAGAAGGGGTGGAATTTTAGGACCTATTCCTAAGGAAAAAACACTGCCCATTTCTCCATTGTTTTGCTTGGGTTTTCATTTATAATAAATATACTCACCCTAAAGAGGAGGATTTCACAGGTCATAGGTTTTTATCTCTTCTTCTGATGAAAGGAATTTGGCCAATAATCTGTTCTGTAAAGAACATGCTTTGTGAATACAAAGACTGAAAAGAAATTCAGAATGTACTTTTCCACATAGATAAAGAAATATTCATTCTTACGGGTGGAAAGCAAACTCAAGGCACTTGCTGTCAAGACTGAGGACTTGAGTTCTGTGCCTGGGATTTACAGGGTTGAAGACAAGTGTCCTCTGAACTCAAGTGCACGCCATGCTCACGCACACACATGTGCATGCACACACACACAACACAGGAATATATAATTCCTGTAATCATAGACCAGCGTGAGGCCTAGATTTCTCGGCTTCCTGTGTAGAAGACAGAGTAGAGAAGTAGTGATCTCCACAGGCATCGTGGTGATTTGGGGATCTGGTGTCAGCCTAGGCTTTTGTCAGGATGCTTCTGATGCTAGATTGCTTGTGTGTGTTTGTGTGCATGCATATATGTGTATGTGTATGTTTGTATGTGAATGTGTACATATGTGGCTGTGTGTGCCCTTATGTATATATGTGTAATAGATGTGGATGTGGATGCAAGTTTGTATGTATACACGTGCATGTATGTGACTCTCTCTCTCTCTCTCTCTCTCTCTCTCTCTCTCTCTCTCTCTGTGTGTGTGTGTGTGTGTGTGTGTGTCTAATTCCCAATTTCCTGAAACCCCATTCAAGAGTCTCTTGGTTTCTCTGGTAGTCCCCTTTGTCAAACACTCTGTGGTTGTTGTTATCATTTATAAAGCAGGGTGTTCCGAGGCCTGTCCCATGAAGGGATGCAGCTGGCAGGTGACCCGAGGCCACAGCGGGTCCTTTTGCAGGTGGAAACCACAGCAGATGAGAGACAGATATGCCATGCAGAGAGAACTGGATTATTTAGTGGGTTATGGAGGGGGAAGAGAAGAAGAGGAGGGGCGAAGGAGAAAAGGGGGTGAGAGAGAAAGAGAAGCTGCATCATCAGAAGAAAAGCATACAGAGAGAGAGAGTGCAGGCTGGAGAGGAGACCAACCTTGAAAAGGTTGGTCCCAGGTTACTGAGAACAAGTATGAAGAAGCCAGTCAGAGGGAAGTCACTAGAGAGAGCTCACAATGTGCTTGGCTGCCGTGCTAGCCTCTTGTTCTCATAGATGGATTCAGTTCGTGTTTTTCTCCATTTGGAACAATTTTAGCAATAATATTATCATGTCAACTTGTACCTGTAGGGTCTTGAGGGAGCAATACCTTTTCCTGAAGCTAGCTGATCTAATACAGTTTCTCCCATTACTGTATCCCCTAGAGAGGAGGAAGCAGCTGTTTTAGGTTTAATCACCACCAATTTACTGAAACTACGTTTTCCTGCTCTTTCACCATCATTCTGCCTCGATCCTTGGGTGTGGGAACTGTATGTCTGTCTGGTTTCGGAGGTACTGCTCCTCAGTTCTCTGTCTGCGTGGAGGGTCTGGGACTAGATGACCATCCTCCTACCCTGTTCTCAGCAGCTCCTTCCACGACATGGCTCTTCTCTCAGCAGAGAACTCCACATACCGGCATCGCCTGTTGGCCCTTCTTCTCAGGCTGGTTTTTGTTGTTGTCTTTGGGTCACTGGAAAACAAGTGAACTTGTATGCCAGAAAACTAGTGAAGGTATACCCTGGACTGCTTTTGCCCTGGTACTAGTGTCAGAAGTAGGAAAACAGTTCAAAAAGAACCTAAATCTTCGTGAGGAAAGTGAGCAAGATGCCTCCCTCAGAGACAATGCCTGGGGCTCCCAGCTTCTATCTTGACAAAATTTACTTTGCCCCAGTTCTTCAATCCCTTCTTGACCAGAAAAAAACAAACCAAAAATGCAACCAAAGAGTAGGTCAGGAGAGCGACAAATAGAGGAACTATCCTGAGTTCTGAGAGGAAGCATTGGCCACAGGTGCCTCCGTGTTTGTGAAGGGCCACATGGAACCTTCTATGTTAACTCTAAAACTATGGGATAGAATCTGAAGGGTAAATTTAAAGTTCTTTTTAGGGAGTCAGTTCTATACAAACCTTCATAAAAAGTCTTTATGGAGAGAAGAGGTCATAAAATCAAGAGAAAAGGGAAGAAATTAAACAGCACAGGTTAAGGTGGAGCGAAGGAAGATGGTTAAGTGATTTATGAGACAATTTAGTTGACAGAAAAACTCCCTTTCAAGGTCCATGTATCTGGAGGTAGCTGACCAGCCAGCAAAGAAAGAGAGAGAGAGAGACAGAGAGAGCCTGGGGAAGACAGAGGCACAGAAAAAGAGGGAGAAGGTATGCAAGGATGTGTGCATGATGGGGCAGCAGGAGGGTGAACACATGAGAGGGGACACCAGGAAGGAGCAGACAGACAGATACCTGGTAACCACACAATACTGAACAAAGCAACTGTTGACTGGTGGACCCACTTTCTGTTGGGACCTCTTGCAATCAACTGTCCAAATAGAAGTGCTAGACTCATATTAATATATGCCATGTATGTAACAGTTTCAAAGTCATTTTATGATACATCTAAGTACATTTCAGTTTTCAGAAAAACCGCAGCCAGTCCACTTTGCTTCTGTATTTTATAGAATGTTTGGGATTTCATGACTTACCAACAGAGCAGCTCTTTACCATACCACCTGCTCCATACGTATGAGAAGGGCGAGCTGCAAGGCTGAGGCACTGTAGAAAGGGAGGGCAGAAGACACTGAAACACACTGTCCCTGTCAAATCACAGCAGGTGAGCTGTGCAGAACTGTTACCATTCCAATGAGACGTGTCCCCAGGCCATTTGTGCCCAGCTGGTAGAACTATTCTTGGAGGTTGTGGGCCATTTGGGAGGTGGAGCATAGCTTCAGGAAGTGGGCTGCTGGTATCTGGGCCCTTAGTTTAATAGCCTGGCCTTACTTCTTGCCCTCTCTGCTTCTTTGTTCGTGAAGAGATGAGCCAGTAGCTCCTTGCTTCTAGCACCACAGATGACTTGGGCATGCATTCCTTGCCATGCTGGACATCTACCCACACAAATACTGAGCCAAAGTAAACTTGTCTTCCCTCAAGTTTCTTCACGGTGAAAAATAAAATAACCAAAATGTTTATTTACTGATCTGGGAGAATGAAATGTAAGCCCTTGCTCTCATGAAGCTGGTAAACATTACAAGCTAGTATGGGGTAGGAGGACCAACATGGATGGAAACAAGAAACCCGTGGTCACTAATGACAAGTAAGTAGAGCACTGTTGTATCAGATAAACCAGTTGAAAATGAAGTGTAAAACTAAGTTCCATCTTGAACATGGTAGGTGTTGCCAGCATCGTCTTTTCTGTAACTCTATCCTCTGTTTATTTCTTCTGCCCCATGACCAACACGTTTCCATGTTGTGAGCTCCAGTCTTATGCAGAAGGCCAGGAGTCAGAGGTGGGAATACAGTGTGCAGTCGGATTCTCTCATTGTCTTGGGACTTTCTCCATGTGCTAGCGTTTAGATTCTGAACACCTGGTGGAAAGTTCATTAATGAACTTTATTAGTAAATCCAGCGGGACCATAATTGGTCTTTCATTTGTTATTTTTAATTGAGACCATCTGACAGCTTTATTTAAAACACCTTCCCACAGAAGAGAATGGGGATTTCTATGGTAACATGAGGCCATTTGTTTTGGATAACAGATGACAATGAAGATGCCTCTATTTTGAGGGCTTCTGGTATGATGCGTATTTTTATCCATTGCCTCATGCTGCGTGTAGGTGGCAAACACAGCCATCTAAAAATACTAGCTGCCAGACTCTTAGTTTAGGGATGGAATAAATAGGTCCAAAATGATATGTGTGTGTGTGTGTGTGTGTGTGTGTGTGTGTGTGTGTAATCTAAATTCTTCAAAGTCAATGTGTCTGTCCTCTTTTCTGGTAAAATCTGTTCCTGTTCTTCATAAAGACTTGTTTGTGTAGACACATTTTTGCTTTTCAGAGCTCTGCTGAGTTCTCCTGCTGACCTTATTGTCACTAGAATCAGCTGCTCACTTGTTCCTCTCCGCAGCTCTCTTAGTACTTACTGTTCACTGGTCTGTCTATTTCCTTCACCGTCTGTGTTTAAGCGTGGATGTGGACTTATTGAAGCGGGAAGCCGTGGTATGCGGCGCTGGAGCTCTTCTTACATTTAGCACAGCTGTGACTTGATCCCTGAGCAGATGTTGAGTCAGCATGAAGGTTGAGTTCATTCATGGTTCACTGTATTCTGTGTCTGCATTGGCACATAGGGGCGGTTATACAGCTCCGGTCTATGCAAGTTAAAGCCACCCTTGCCCCAGAGTCCCTGCAGAATGTACTGCAAGAGGTATTCTGAAGAGTAGCGTGACCTGGCTCATTAGAAGTCAGTATTACCATCCTGGCTAATGGTTCCAGTCCAGAAACCAGAAGACATCCATACCTTTGAGTAGGCGAGGAAGGTGCATACCTTCGTGAAGTGCTCCTGGAGAATCTTGCAGTACACAGTCGTTGTTTAAGGAAGCTAGTCATAATTAAATATTGGCTTTGTCAAGTCACATGGACATTTCCAAACTTTATAAAGCAGTTTTTATTTTTGTTCTTGAAAACTTGGGTTTCAGTTTTCAAAATATTTGTTTCAAAGAATAGAAGAGCTACAACTAACAGAAGTTCCCACTGCTTTGTCCTCTCTATAGCCAGGCTTGTTTAAGACATGAATATTTCAACAGATCATGGCATAATTTTCCCTAGTCCTAAAAGATTGTAGTCATTTTAACTCATTGCATTTTGCTTACTTCTCTTATTAAAAATCTCTTCTCAGGACTTCACATTCTATGGGTTTACAGTCTACATAGTCATTGACACCCTGTCTTTCTTCTAGATTTTGCATCATTATCCTTCAGTTCTGGTGGCCTGGTGACTACTACTATTTATTAATCCAACAGCTCAACTCAGGAAGCAGCAAGTAGAGTTGGAAGGTGGCTTTTTGAACTGAGTCATGAGGATGACTTACCCGAGCCTCATTTGTTTCTGATGAGAAACAAATGTCATGAAAATGTTGGGACTATAAAATGAAGAACATTTAGAAATGATGTCTATGACTTTAATAAATAGAATTTACTCAAATATGCCATCTATTATCAGGAAATGATGAGTTGACATAGTTGTAAATAGTTATTTAAAAACCAGATTTTTTATGTGACTACCTCACAGAAATAGAAATATATATCGTTGAACATATAAAAATGTTATATAGTTTAGCCTAATACCTCTTCTTCCTTCTTAGTATGTTAGCTTGATTCTACTCAAAGCTTTGTTCTTGTTTTTAATCCTCCCTAGCATATAAACCATTTTCTTTCCTTCTTATTGCCTTATTCTTACTATTAATAATAACATGATTATTTTGTGATAGATTGACTCCAGAGCTTCGGGAACCCTAGGGGAACACTATCCCACTGCTCCATACTCTTCATCCATGGAAATTTTTTAGAGGAAGGAAGTAAACATTTTACTTCTGTCCATATGCACTCCCCCAGGAACAGTTAGAGTCACAGATAGTAGGTGGGTTTCCACCTCCAAACATGATGTTTCAATGGCCCAGCTTCCAAAATGCCACTCAGTGTGCTTGGTTACTTGGCTGACAATTAAAAACTCATCTTTATTCACTCATTTATTTTCAGTGAGAAGAAAAGATTCTATTTCCTCAGTGGTAAATACTTTCAAACATGTGTGAAGTTTTTTTTGTTGTTTTTTTCTCATATTATTTGAGTTTGTTTATTTTCATATTCATGTTTTTCTTAATCACCTGATGAGCAGATGAAGGGGGAAAAAGCTAGAAAACAAGGGTGGGAACATGGTGGATTCCAATCCCTGTGACTTCAGGCTACTGGTCTACCTCAGGTAAACAACTATCAACTTCTGTTTATTTTTCTTCTTTTGTTCTTTCTCTCCCTCCCCCCTCCATTCCAATCTTTCCTTCTTTTTTGCATGTTTTCTTTGCAGCAATCTCACTCTCTATCCAACTGTCCCAGAACTCGAGCTGTTATCCAGGCTGACCTTGAACTCACGACAATTCTCCTGCCTCAAACTCCCTATTGATAGAATTAGCAGTGTTAACCACTATGCCAAACTTGTTTCTCTAGTTTTAATGACTGGAAAGCATGACATCCTTAGACTCTTCTACCAAAAAGATTTTTAAGTTTGTAGAGTACTCTCTAAAAACATTGGGAAATCATCATGGAAACCTCACTTCTCAGTTGAGTGAGCTGGTTTCTCCCATTCTACTGACAGTGCCAAAATTCCTTTTCATTGTTAGAGAATGATTGTCTACAAATATTGAAAATATACCCGCTATGGTGTGGGTGGTTGGCATGGTTGCTGGCCAAAGCCAGCTTGGGCATGTGTGTTAGGACTGACTGAGCTTCCTGAACACCAACCAAAAGGAAGTGACCCTGTTTTGCAGGACAAGCAGCAACTCAGCTGCAAGGTGGGGAAAAGGGAACACATGCAGATTTTAGGATGAAGAAATCTCACAATTGATGGGTGAGGCCAAAGTCCTACAAGCCGATACTATGTCAGGTCAGTGTTTAAAACTCATGCAGTACCTTCTCCCCTAGTTTATTCATCTACTTTATCAACCGAATGTCTTTTGCTTATAATATATACAGGCATTGAGAGGTTTTTATCCAATAAACTATCACAATTGGGCTTGTAGAGATGCTAGAAGAAGGAAGTTAGGGTGTTGTGAAAGCATATAAAGAGAATCTCTTACCTTCTATGGCGAGTTGCTTGAAGGAATGGGGGGCTGTTGGTTGAGAGAAGTCTGGTGTGCCCGGAGCTCAGAGAAAATGAATTAGATGGATGTGTAAGAACTCTCAAAGGACTCAAGATGTTGTCCGCATGTGGTAGCAATTTATTTCCCCAGTCTACTTCCCAAGATAAATAGGAAAGGCAAGTAGCTCCCACCTTCAACAGTTTATAAATGATTAAAATACGACAGAGGTGTGCAATGACTTGCCCACGGCCAAGGCCCAAATACAGCAAATTTCAAAGTTGTAGGCCGTTCTGTTTTCAACACACTCATTCATCTAATAGTTTTGGAAACGTTTATAAATATTTACTATGTAATTGTGGTGTACCACTTAATTAATTCTTAATATTTTCAGTGTACCCCCTTATCAAAGGAGCTTCGTAAACTCCCTACATATTCCTGCACTACCAGTCTGCAAAATTATTTACACAAACCAATCAGATCATCTTGTGATAACCAGAACCACTGGGCTTTTACACCAAGAGTCTCCTTTGCCTTTCCATGCTTGAGTGTACAAATTAGGCTCTGTGAAGCATGTGACAACCTCGTCTCTTGGACTATGAGGCCATACGACTAACACACAGCCTCTGGTCTCATGTGAACAGTGTGTCATACTGTGATTGAACACATGCCAGAGTGCTGAGCCTCACAGAGGGTTTTAGCATCAGCTTGGCAAACTTGAGTCAGAGTATTTCCCTAGTGCTAAGGGAAACACTTCTTTCCAAAGGTTCCTGATATTAGAACCACACTGATGGGCTTTATAATTTTCTTCTGTCTTGGATTTTGGCGTCACACCCCAGAATGTGAAAGACAAGAAGAACACTTGATGCTGTGTTTCCTGGTCTTGTGAATCTTCAGGAAAGAGGTCTCCTAGTTCTCCATTATAATTAGGAAATAGTCCCCAACTGGCTAACTTTCCATGATTTTCCTGAGAAATCAGAGATGTATCATGGTCTAGGGAATGGAAATGATACAGGCTTTATTGTGACTTTACATGAACTTAAATGTTTAGTTAGAAGCATACAAGGTTGCCTAGTGTCTGACTTAAGAGTAAAATATTTCTTTGTGTTAATATGTAGACAAAAGTTCATGTAAATCAATCATAGGTTGTCATTATTATTTGTTTCACTTAGGAAAAAGTTAGAGAAGGTAGTGATGGAAATGCCTGGCCAACATCTGTCCTGTGGATGAGGGGAGCTTGCCTTAGGGAGGCAACCATGCATATGTGCACGTCCTTGTGCATTCACTCATGTAAATGGAAAGCTAGTGAAACAAAGTTGGAGGATTTGTCCTTGAAAAATAGGATTAAGACCGTATCTCCTGTAAAATAAACTCAACTCTCAACTAAAAGCGAGACTTCATCAATATATTCTTACATTTACATTCCCTGCTTTATTAGTTGAGTTGATTTCCTGGTATAGGTTTGTACCACAAGGAAAATACTAAATTATGCTAGGCCCTCATTAACCCCAGATTCATAATCCAATAAATACCACTGGGCAGCACTGAGAGTTAACAATGATAATTTGGAATATTCAGTTTATGGAGAATATAAACCTCTTCCTATTATGTATTGAGTTTCTAGTGACAGTTATGACTCTTCATAATGATTCAGATCAAAAACTGTTGAGGAAACCATACACACACACACACACACACACACACACACACACACAGTGCATATTGGTGAACACAAGTTTTTATTTTTCATTGTTTCCAATTCTCCATTCAGAATACTCATGGAAATAAAAACTTAAAGTGACTTTTCTAGAATTAACAAAACTACATCCCCTAGTAATGCTGGAGTCTTCATTAAGTGTCTGTCTGTTGCTATGGATACAGTATCTAAACATTACAGCAACCTGACTGTGTGGGCTCTTTGTTTCTTTATTTTGCAGATGAATAAAGTTAAGTTTTCAAGAGATTAAGTAGCTCCCCAGAATCCAGACACAGGTCCAGACCTTTCTTACCCTGTATCTACTTCTAGCTATGTGGTCCCCACCGCTATACCCCACAGCAGGAGGGAATCATCCGTCCTCAGCACGTGGCACTTGAGCTACTTCTCCTGGTTTGCCCTGCAGCTCTGGTCCTGATAACCTGATACAGAAACCTCCAAGACCTTTTCTCCTTCTCTCACCTCTGCAGTCTGGCTGAGTGTCTCCCTGCTTGGACCCCTTGCTCCTTTAGCCTCATTTATCTTCCACTCCCCATCGGCTGCCATTGCGAGTGCAGAAGATGCAGCCTCCCTACCTCCCAGAGGATGGAGGAGATGGCTCTTTCTAGGCTTCCTTGGTTTACAATGCCTTTGATTTCCACCCTCAGAGAGCAGCTGCCCCTCGGTTGCAGAAAGAATCCCAGAGAAAAGCCGTGATCCTTCTGTTAGTTACTATACTATTTCTGTGGTAAGTCCCCGATGGAGAGCAAGTTAATGGAGGAAGGGCCCCTCATGTCCTGCAGTTGGAAAGATGACATTCCGTCATGGTGGGAAGTTGTAGCAGCAAGACCTTGAGGCTGCCTGCTCATATCTAGGAGTCTCAGGAAGCAGAGAGAGATGAGTGAAGGCGTCTACTCTCTTTGACCTTTCTCCCTCTTGCTTCAGTCCCGGACTCCAGACCATGAAAGGGTGTCTCCCAGATTCAGAGAGGGGTTTTCGCCTCAGTTAATCCTTTCTAGGAAAGTGCTCACAGGAGGCTCTGCGTGTCTCATGACACCCCAGGCATTTTTTAACCTAACCAAGTAGACTATGTAATTAGCCACCACAAACATAAGTGGGGGGCAGGGAATGAGGTGACTATATGTGCAATACAGGAAGGCATAGGCATTCTTCTGTGCTCTGAAACTTCCTCCTATAGCCCAACATTGGGAAGAGCTGTGCAAACAAACTGGTCAAGCTAAATGAACAAGAGTGCACCTCATGTTTGCCAAGCCCTGTATCCTATGGAGGAGAAGCACATCTGCCAAGTATTTCTTTTTGTGGTCAGGAAAAGCCAACCCCTCTTATATTCTTTTTCTATTTGCTCTGTCGCATGCGTCTTATGTCACTTGTTTTCTTCTGAACAGAGGTGACACTCCTTTTTGTGGCTCCCTGTCTGCTAAGACTTCAAGATCTGCAGGTGTCCTCACAAATCTGTCTTTTATCTACGCCTATGCCAACCTCTCTCCTTCTTGCCACCTTTCTTCCATCCAGGCTTATTAAGCAAGCCCCTCTTCTGCATCAAATGCTGCCAAGCACTTTGTATCTCTTGAGGTACAAAAGTGGGTATGGGAAATGAACTCTAACAAAAAAAAATCTAGAAAACATAGATTTTTGTGTTGTGTTTACACAGAGAAAACACTCAATAAATGCCCACTTACTTCATAAACCTTCTTGATCCCTAGAGATGTGATCCCAGTCTCTCCACCACTAATGTCCCTCACTTGCAGACCTCAGTATCTGGCTGCTTATTGCTGTAGGGATCTTCCAAGAGGCTGCCTGGTTTAGGGAATTGTTAGTGATTTGCACAAAGAGGGTGCTGCGTTGCATGCCATCATTATTAATGAGGGAAGATTTAGAATGTGATGTAGAGAGGTGACCAGGGGCTGAGTTCTCTTCATTTTTTTCAGTAAGAATATATGAATCGCTTTTTTTTAAAACAAATTTCACCCTTTGCTCCCAGCCCTGCCATGTTGACAAAGGGCTTTCAAATTACCTTTATATCCATGCTGTATAAGTTATAAAAAGCAATCTTGCGCTGTTTCCTTCTTAGCAGATTTACGTTTTCTTTTACTTTTATTATCATTTAATTTATTAATTGTCTAAGACAAAGTCTCACTGTTTATTTCAGGATGATCTCAGAATTACCACATAACCCAAATTGGCCTCAGACTCATGGCAATCCTCCCTCTTGCCTCAGCTGTTCAGGGCTAGAATTGCAGGTCTGAGCCACTAAGCTTTTAGATTTGTTTTATTCTCTTGGCCTAGATGTCTTATAATACAACATCCAGGAAAGGGCAATTTGTGTGACTAGTGAACAAGAAAAATCTCTGGGAGATACAGCATAAGACGCTGTCAAGGACACCCATCTTCCTATCTGGGATAGAAAGAGACAAGTGCAGAACGGCTCTCAGAAGGAGATAAATCTGAGAAAATAAAAATTACATTAGAACAATGGATATAGCTTTCATCAGGTCTCTGGCAAGAAGAGAAACAAATAATATGATCACATCAGTGTTGTCTTGTGTAAGTCACTGAGCTGCAGGGGAAAAAATCAAATCACTTAATCCGAACCCCAGCTTATTATATGGAAGTTTTATTAGAAGACTGGCTCGCCACTGCCTCTTCTCTGTAGGGCAATAACTGTAAATTCCACCCTGTGTTTTCACTTCTACCTTGCATCTTCTGCTAATAAATACTGTTTATAATATTCTGAAATCAGACTCCCAGGCTGCTAGACTGTAATTGTGCCGAGTTTTTGGTGAACTGAATTTATGTGTGTTCATAAAGAAGTTAATTGGACAAGTAATTTTTGAGACATGTCTTTGAAAATGTGTGTGTGTGTTGAGTGTGGAAAGGCGTATGAGGGGCGGAGAGCGTCATGTGACGAATGCAGCATTAAAGTGTAATTGAGGCTGTTTCAGGGGAGAGAGGGGACCAGGGCAAGGGCCAGGGGAGGGCAGCTGGTGAAGGACTGAACAAGAGCAAAGTACAATTAAAATGCCATAAGGAAACCGATCTCTTTCCACGCTAACTTAGAAAGTCCACATAAAAAATAATAAATGCCAAAGATAGAAAAAAATTGCTCATCTCTTCCATCCTATTTGCTAGTTGACACATCTTATGTGGAAGATGTTGCAGAGACCAAAGTATCTGTGTGGACACAAAGAAGCAGACATGAGCTGCAAAATCATTTCGTGGAGATAGACGAGGCCCTGACTGTAGCTCTGCCCAGACTATTGAGATCACTGTAGACTGTATATTGACAGAATGGCTTATTTTAATCATCATAATGAGGATGTCACACTGAATAGATTATATGGAAAGAAAAGGGCCCAAAGAAGCCCATTCATGAACAGCTTATTCTTTGCCCACATATTATCTGAATGAAAACATTTGTTTCTTCTCTCTTCATTACACAGACAAACACACAATCACAGTTACAAATTCATACGTACCAAGTGCCCATGGGAATTCTCAATTATCTACTAGCAGTGCTTCTCAATCTGTGGGTCTTGACCCCTTGGGGGTCGTATATCAGATATCCTGCATATCAGTTATTTACATTACAATCCAGAACAGTAACAAAATTGCACTTATGAAGTGGCAATGAAAATAATTTTATGGTTGGTGATCACCACAACACGAGGAATTGTATTAAAAGTTCACAGCAATGGCAAGGTTGAGAAGCACTCTGCCCGAGCAGCCCAGAAAGGTAAGAACGATTCTCCGTGTGAAGAATGAAAACACCAGCTTCTCTGTACCCTGCGAATTGTACTGAATTAAATCCATGATGATCTGACAACAGGACAATTCCTTGGTTTGCTGGGTAATTACAGGCTTGTCAATCTCTGTGTGGCCACATATGGATCAATGCTGTTCGCGGGCAGGTACCTCCAAGCCCATGCCACGTGCAGGGAGTTGAAGAAAGCAAGGCCACAAGCACAGATTTCACATGGTGTATTTGTATGTGAACAAAGCAGACATAGGGAAGACGTGGATAATTTCACCACTGTCTCTGAGGACTCATATGTGAAGTAGATGAGAAGCTGCTGGCTTTTTGCTAAACTCATCTTTGCTTTGCTTTAATTTGCTCTCCGAATAAAACACTTCGAAACTGTCCTTTGGGGGGCTGTTACTACGGATTGGTTAGTTACTTTATTGACTGTGCATTAATAGTCTCTGAACCACGTGTTCTGCCTGTTGTTTTACTAAATTATACTTTGCGACCCAGGCAGATGGTGGTTCCTATTTTATCCAAACACTTTGTTGTGGTTTTTTCTCTCACAAGCCTGTTGTTTGCTGGGATGCTGTCTGTCTCATAACTTGATAGTAAACAATGAGAGGTCAGAACGGAGAGTACAGGAAAGGGATGTGGGATTTCATCCCATCCATTCATGCCTTGGCGTGTTCTAAAAGCATTTAGTAGACATGCTATTTGTGACAGATGCCAGAATCAGGTTTCATTAAAATCCTAGTTGCTGAGGGGCTGGAGAAATTGTACATTGCATAAAGTGCGTGCCAGGCAAGCAACAAGACCCGAGTTCAGATCCCTAGCATTCCCTTAAAGCTGGGCACAGGGACATATGTCTGTCATCCCGGTACTGATGTGGTGGTCACAGGAAGATCCTTGAAGCTCATTGGCTAGTCAACCTAGCTGAATAAGTGAGTGCCAGGTTCAGTGAGAATCCCTGCTCTAAGAAATAAGTAGAATAATTGTGGAAGACTCTCAATGTTGCTTACACTCATGAATGTTCAAACATGCACAGACACACATACACAGACACACATACACGTTAGCTCATATGAACACATGCGTATGTGTGCACATGTACAAGTACCACATGTATATAACACACCCACAGGTACACATGAAAGCATGATCATACACCACTCATAAACATATGCACAAGCACATATGCATTTTCATGCAGATGTGCACACAGTTGAATATGGATATACATTGCACATACATACATGTGCACAGGTGCCTGCTTCCACATGAGCATACATGCGCACAAACACAGATACACCTTCTGCTTCTTTTCCTTCTCCCAGTGATCAATCCACTTGCTTTCCACAAAAATGAACTCTGATCCCTATGTTATGGGTACAGAGAACCACAGGAGCACCTGAAGTTAATTTGATTTTATTCTACCAATATCTGTGCTCAGCTCCCTGAGGGTCCTTGTCGCCGTCATTTTTTTAAAGTGAAAATCTCAAGTTTTGGTGAATTCAACCTTGCCTGAAGAGGAGGAATGTAGAAACTTGAGTGCAGGAGAGACAGAAGAGCAGATCTTAAATTATATCATGTTTTCCAAAATAATTCTCCCTCCCGAGACAGCAGGGTGCCCTCTGATTGAAGGGTATTTAATCTTGTATCTGCAGCATCCTGTGGGAAGAGACACTGCCTTCTGAAGGAGTTCCCACCTGGTTAACTCTCCACTCGGGAGCTTTATGGAATCCCTCTATCAACACCACACACGGAAGCAAGCAAAGCCCATAGTTGTTAAGAGCAGCAGGAAAAATTTACTGAACTCGTCCTTTGAGGCGGAGATCCAGCTACCACTGCACTGGTGGTCTCTAACTCTCACGGGAGACCCAGAGGAATGCTGCTTTACACACAAGGGCCCGAGCTCAGCAAGGTTAAGTGGGCTACCGAGGTGATGCAGGAAAAGGCAGGGACTTGAACCACATCTTTCTGCCTCCAAAGTCCTTGTGTTAAATATAGTGCTAATGTAAACTTACAAGAATTTTTTGAAATTTCAAGAATCCTTGGAAATGCCTGTCCAAGCCATTGACTGAACTAGAGATTCTCAACTAAGAAGGCATGTTACAGCAGATAACTGGGTCTGTCTGGAAGGATGTCTGGTGCTCCTTCATCCCCGCCTTCTGGTATTCGTGTCTTGGTAGAATACTCTCCACCTATATAAGTGATTGATATTTTCCTTCTAACCACTAGACTATGGCAAAGGTGAGTCTTATTATTGCAATACAATAATATATGATCGTCTTACTAGCAGGTTCATTCTAGAGGTGTGTGTGTGTGTGTGTGTGTGTTTGTGTGTGTGTTTGTGTGTGTGTGTCTTCACATATTGTGAGTACAGATACACATGTTTAGTATGTGTGGCCATATAGAAGCTATAAATGGATGCTGATGTCATCCTTGATACCCCTTTTTAGTCTACTGAGGCAGGTACTTTCACTGAATCTGGAGCCTGCCAATTCAGCTATTCTATCGGACCACCTTGCCAGGGAGATTTCTTATCTTTATCTCCCAGACACTGGGCTTGCAGATGGACCACCATACTTTTCTGTCCTTTACATGGGATTCTGGAGAGTCAAGCTCTAGTCCTTATGTTTATATAGCAAAAACTTTAACCCTGCTCATGACTCTCAGCAGGCTTGACAAGGTAAGCACCATGTCAAGCACGCTCAAATGATAAGGAGGCTGTGGACAGGCTCCAGGGACCAACAGCAGCCTCTAGAAGCAGGCACTGTCTTTTTTTTTTTTTTTTACAACCATAAGCAGATTAATTCTGACAACACTCTGGATAATGTTGGAAGCAGCTTCCCACCTACTTAATCTCTAGATGAGAACACAGCCTGGCTGACATTGTGATTGCCATCCCTTTGAGACTTTGAGGCAAAGACTCACTAAGCCTTGCCTGGGCTCCTGACCCACAGGGACTATGAAATGATAAACACTCTATTTGTCGAGTGTTGTGAATGTGTATTTATGTACCACATAGTAACTAATGCCTGCCCCGTGCCAGAGTTTTTGATTCAGTAGATGCTGTGTCCAGACCTATATTTTGACAAGGGCCTCAGCAGTCACAGATGTTACTGGCCTGGGGGCCACTGTCTAAGAACCCCTGGCCTTGACTTAGACCATTGTATTTTTTCCCTCTTTCTACACAACCACTCTCTGAATCTTTGTTTTCTACACAAAAGCCAAACAGTTTTGAAAAGGAAGGTCTTCTGTTACTGTTTTCTAGATGGTTTTCAGCCGCTCCACACAGCTTTAAGATAAACCTGTAGAACCTCCCGCTAGGGTGTGTTCCCATGGCCACAGCTGCTCATGCCCCATCAGCCAAATACCATGCTGCTGGCCTCATTTTGTCCCCTCGCTTCCATCATCTGCCTCAAAAAACCCCCCAACACTCTTGCTCACCGTATTTTGCCTCCTCTCTTTAGCTGAAAGTACCCTTGTTTTCAGCTTCGCTGTCCCCTGCTCAGTGAACACTTCTTTCACCTGTGCTTATTTAGAGTCTGGGAGACACATGATCTTTGTGCTTGAAATGGGTCTGCCTAGGTTTGGGTCTCAGTTCCACTACTTCCAGGCAGTGGACAGTGAACCATGGCATTACTCTTTCTGTGGTTCTGTTTTTTATACACTAAAGTGTAACTTCATTTAAGTTGGAAAATTAATGTCGTCTACATTGAAAATTGAATGGTGACTGGAAGCTATTTAGCAGATTAGGAGAACAAAATGCATAAAGCACGTGGACCCCTACCTAGAGCACAGAGTCCTGCCTGTGCAGAGCAACCTGGACAACATAGATGATCCAGAGGGGCAAACCTCAGTTCACCGCAGAGACAGACCTCCAGGAAGTCTATCCCTGGCTCACTGTGGAGTCGTTCCTCATGCTTGGAGTGCACTTCTCTGCACTAAACACCACCCCTTGCTTTCTCCTCTTCACTTACTGGCTATATTGAGAAAATATGGGATTCAGGTGAACTCCTCGCCCCCAATTGGAGTCTGTTTCTTTTCATGGACCATCGATGTAATCTTGCAGCACTTGTACGTTTGTCAAACACTAGGGCATCTTGCTTATTGGGATCTTCTAACCTATTTTAAAGGTTTTCCGGAGTCTAACATCTACCAAATGCTAACAGGTCATCACTGAGTCAAACACAATTATCTGAGCTTCTCTTGGAGATCAGGAACTGGGTATTCATTACTTGCTACCCATTTTCAGTGCTGGTAAGAGAGCTGGAAAAGGGTTGGGTGGTGGTGGCGCACGCCTTCAATCCCAGCACTAGGGAGGCAGAGGCAGGTGGATCTCTGTGAGTTCGAGACCAGCCTGGTCTACAAGAGCTAGTTCTAGGACAGACTCCAAAGTTACAGAGAAACCCGGTCTTGAAAAACAAACAAACAAACAAAAACAACAACAACAACAATAACAAAAGACACTGTGACATAGCCCTCCACAGATGACTAGACAGTAGCCTTCTGCCTTTCTTGATTGGAAAAAGAGACATGCGTTTTGTAGGGATTTTTTTTTAAAACTTCTGCTCAAGAGCAACAAAGAGACAGCTCTGAAATATGCAGGCTTCTCTGGAGACGTCTTCCCTTCCTACCCCTTTTCATTAACCTTTCTTCTGAGGCTCCTTAAGAAAGTCTGGGTTTAATTAAGAATTTTAGTGTGCAGTACAGAGGGAGCCCATCTCCCTCCTTGGCGTTTTCTTTCATCTGATTTGGACTGAGCATATACATGTTTTTTGAGAATTATAATTGCATTTGACAAAAGAAATGACTCTTTTTTAAATATCTGCATATCCTTAATGCTGGTTTGTTTTCCAGTAACGATGATAACCATCAACACAACCAATTCCAATGGCCTCCACTGTTTACCTGGTTTTGCATACAAAAATGCAATTCCAATTTCAGAAAGTTGGGGCTGAATGATTCTTTGTTCTGAATTTAAGTATTGCTTCAGAATTCTGAACCAAGAGTAGAGAGAGGTCTGTTGCTGCAAACTGGACCAACGTCTCAGCCTTGGGAAACTGGGATGGTTTCTTAGCTTTTGCTTGTTGCCTGCTTACCTTTCACGTTACCCCACCCTGTGCAGTGTGAACCATCACAAGACCTCCTGTGTGACAAGACTTTGTAAGCAGCCAGGGGCCCCTCATTTGCCTGGGATTTTATTTCTAATCCAAAGCATTCTTTCAAAAATTTCTTCAAAATTTCTTTGGATTGTACCAAGAGCATACGGGTCAACTCTTGTCATAGGTGTTTGAAAACACCATTACATATCATGAAGAGTCATACACTTTATAAATCATTTTTGTAAACTGTAACCTGTCTACAAGAACAGGAAAAGTGATCCTGCAAAGCAATTTAATGTGTATATTTCATTAAACACAGAAACTTTGGGAGCTACTTAAAATTAGTTATACTCTTTAGATGAGATGACCTAGGCTCAAAGTTTGAATTTTGATTTTTAGAATTCAATATTCCCTTGACCTTATAAGCATTTCTTTTAGAGATCTTTTTGGTGCAGAAGACTGAACACAGACCAGTGAGGAGTCTTGGGTTTGCCACAGGAAAGCACTGTTCAGACTCTTTCCATTTTAACCTTTCTGTGTTAACAGAGGGACATTGCTGAGAAGTACCACCAGTGATTCACTCTCTCTACATGTAGATCAGATTTAAAGATGAGCAGGGTAGTCAAAGAAGAGATGTAGGATGAGAGGATTTCAACTAGTGGTTCTCCTACACTGCCCCTAGTCCCTAGGAGGCACTAGAACAGGTCCCAGGCATATTTTATTGCAACAGGACAGGTGTCCCTAGCCTCTAATAATGGGTCTCTACTCATTAGAGTGGATGCTTCCAAACATCCCATAATGAACAGGAAAGATTCATTTTCCTGACAATGAATTATTCTGTCCAAGTGACAACAGTTCTAAGTTAAGAGAGTTTGCTAGAACCAGAGGAGCCAGGGAGGATCCTGAAGGAGGTAACACAAAAACTGGGATCTAAAGCATAATTCTCCAGGAACGGAAGGGAAGGGAAGGAAAGGGAAAGGAATGGGAAGGGAAGAGAAGGGAAGGAAAGGGAAGGGGAGGGGAGGGGAAGGGAAGGGAAGGGAAGGGAAGGGAAGGGAAGGGAAGGGAAGGGAAGGGAAGGGAAGGGAAGGGAAGGGAAGGGAAGGGAAGGATAGATAACAATGGAAGGCATTTGAAAAGTTGTGTAGGCCTGAAACATGGTTGTATATGTATTTTGAGCCTATAGCAGTGCTATCTACATAGTGACTCTACGTACCTAGAACAGTGATAAATACTTAGCCATTCTGAACTTGGAGTAGAACTCTGTAGTAACTTAACCTGACAGGGTTGTGCACTCAGTCATTCTGAGCCTGGAATAGTGCTGTGTACTATATTAGTCTGAGCCTAGAGCCGTGCTGTCTGTTTCGCTATTCTGAGCCTAGAGCCAGGCTATGTTTAGTTATTCTAAGCCTGAATCAGGGCTGTATATTTAGCCACTCTAAATCTGGATTACGGCTGTCTATGTCATCTTCCTGACCCAGAGAATGGATGGGTATGTTGTTTTCTGACCTGAATCTGGGCTGTATACTTAATCATGCTGAACTTGGGACAAGATTGTAAATGTTAATATTTTGAATTAGAGCTAGGCTATATATGTGTTCTCAATTCTGAGCTCTTTGGTGTTGCTATGATAGCGTAGCATGAGTTCTAATTGGTCTTAATAATAAATACTTAGAGGTAGATATTGGGGTAAACGGTGAAAGATCAGAGAAACAAAAGAGCAAGTCACTAGAGTTCTTACCTCTACAAAATCCTCAGACCAAAAAGGGTTGAGCTCCTGTCTCCTCCTGCCTTATATTCCTCTCTTTGCCTAGCCACATCTCCACCTTCTTAGTGCTGGGATTAAAGGCGTGAGCTCTGTTTCTCTTTTAGACTGGTTAAATCTCCTGTAGCCCAATGTGGCCTTGAACTCCTGATCTTCTGGTTCCACCTCCCAAGTGCTAGGATTAAAGGTGTGTGCCATCACTGCCTGGTCTCTACAGTTAACTAGTGACTAGCTCCAACCTCTGATCTTTAGGAAGTTTTATTTGTTAGAGCACAAACAAAATTTACCATGCTCCAGACTTCAAAGAGGAAGTCCTGGGTATTGGAAAGAGAACAATGTGTGAAAGCCTCTTTTATTCCAGGAGCACTTCACATTAAGACTTAAATTGAAAATTCATTTTTTTTAACCTGAGGATAAATTCTTTCTTTCACAGCAATTGAAAAGAGTCTCGGAGGGGTTTCTCTAAAGGAACACAGTAGACACACAGTTACACTCAGTTTGCTTCCCTTAGGTGGGCATCTAAAGGCTATGGCTCTCTTAAATGGTTTTCAATATGGAACCGTTCTGGGTTACATACTTTCCCTGGCTTTTGTATCCACAGCCCTGTGTCTGTCTGCTGTACCTCACATCAGCTCTGCAGAGATGATTGCCTGGGCAGCATGTGGGATGAGATTCAGAGGCCCAGTTCAGGCCTGAAGTGTGTGGATCTCCAGCCAACGTAATTTGTTGGACCTGGGTGCTTCTGAGGAAGCTTATAATTATATATGGGCATGTTGCAACAGGCACTTGCTTCAGTTTGGTTAAATAAACTCTTTAGTGAATTGTGTTCACAAGTTTTCTGGCAAACCTTGCTTGGAATTGGCTTTGTTGTTTCCTTGTTGTGAAACCTCAGCTGTGACTTCGGTAATAGCCAGTGAGGTTGTATTCAGAGGTAAATGATGTGCAGAACACCCCAAAGAGATGTCTGACTTGCCCAACAGATGGTAGGTTTTTATTCTTATCTCTGTTGTGGGCTGGTGGGGAAGGTGTGCTGAGTATTTGAATTATAGTCTGGAAAGTCTAAGGATTAATCAGACCCACCCACGTCTTTGCAGCTCAGTCTCCAGAACTCTTCAGCTGGACCCACCATGACTCCTAACCTGGCCTTGTCTTGCTACCTAGATCTGTCACCACCCGCGGCCAGAGCCCTGCCTGAGATTTGTTTAACTTCTCTGAGAAGTGCCCTGAGATGTGAGAGAGTTGGATGAAATGAACGATTTACCATTCTTGGCACACAGAGATTCTGTACCAACGTTGATTTCCTTATTCCTAGGGCAGCCATCAGCAAGATCTTCTGAGGATTTTACTACTGGCAAACACAAACGAGGTTAAATAAAAGTCAGAGGTGAAAATTTGTTTCTGTTTTATTCAGCTTTATTTTCCTCCAGACTTCTTCTCGTTCTCAAACTTAGGGAGATTTCAGCTTCACTTATCGTTCTCCGAGTTGAAACTTAACTTCTTTGCTTTAGTCTATAATAGACAACTTTGACCTTAAAGGAAGCATCGAGGCCCTTTTATTGCCTGGGTTACCTCCTTACCTCCAGCATAGGGTTGTCCTTGGGTAGAGTTCCCAGGATTTTTTCTTCAGTGCCTACATTTCTGCTCTTGCATTTTGAGATCTGCTTGAATTCATTCCTAGACGTTAGGATGATGTTTTCTACAGGTGCTCAGAGATCCTGCCCTTTGTTTATCATCTATGAACTGTAGATACCAGCTTCTTACAGGTATTTTGCCTGAAATCCTATAGGGCCCAGATGCAGATACCTTAGGAAAGCTTCAACTTTATCTTCGGTTATGTTTTCAGACTCCAGTGCTGATAAGATCCCATTCATTCTGAAGATGCTGCCATATTTGCAGATATCCTAGGTGGTCTTGGGGATAATAGAGTATGCAGGCTCGGAAAGATGAGGGGATGAGACTATGGTTCTATTTGTCTATGGGAAAGCGATCATTCATGCTCAGTGAATACTTTACAATGGGCTGCTTGGTGGTCACACACACTCCTTTAATAAGCCCTTACTCATGCACTGTAAGTAAGTGCAAGAAGCTCATTGGCTCCTCATAGGGAACTCTAATGGAATCAAGCGTCAGTTTGTCATTATGACTTTAGAAGAAAGGGAGAGGAGGTACCACTGCCTAGTCCGGCTCAGGGAGAAACTTCTATTGAAAATAACCTAAATAGAGATCGTAGAGGACAGGAATTACACAAATGGAGTCTTTATTGAGTCTTCTAGGGTGAGCTTTGATGCAGTTATTAAGGAGATAGAGACAAACGGGAAAGGGCGCAAAGATGAAGACACGTGCCGCCGAGCAGCCGGTGCTTCAGTTCGCCCTCCTGGTGTATTGAAATCTTGCACCTGGAGTGAGGATAACAGAAGAGCAATCACTGCACTGCTGAAAAAGGGCAAGATTGAGCACTGGTCCCGAAAGCACCCTGGTGGGATGAGGAAGAGCCCCAAGGCCTGGGCGACATTCCCATTTTCTCACTTTATAGGGACTTTAGTAGCACACAACGAGCATGTGGTCCATACCTTGCAAAATTTTGTACCTCAGATCTTCAAATTCCAACCCCACAGGAATGGACCATAGCACCAGACGAACCCCAAAATGTTACTAGCTCAATACATGTTTGCTTGTTTTCAGTTAATTGGTTCAACAGCTGACTATAATTTAGGGCCATCATGGAAGCTGGTTTAGAGGATCTTGACATGAACTCAATATGGCAAAAAATATATACTAATTTGTAATTAAAAACTCATTCTAGCATGCCATTTCTTTCTTGTGAGTTCATACCTTCTTTAAGAATTAATAGCCACTTCTGTTTTATAGCAGAAGAGTGTCTTGGCTAGCAAACTGTACTTTCCAGGAGTTTTCGTTCAACTTTTCTTCAGTGCACACAGCAGCGACCAGGCAAGGTGGGCAGGGCAAGAGTCACTCACTACTCTCTGTAAATAAGAGAGATGGCCGATGCTCTTAGGGTGAGCTATACAAGGTCACACAGCTAATGAGTGCCAGAGCTAAGGCTGAGATCCAGGTCTGCTCAGCGTGCCTTTCCCCAGTGCCTATCTCAGAGGGATCAGACAGCTGCCACAATTTGTACACAATGGTGTGTTCGACCAGTATTGACTGGCTGGTTTGACTGAAGACAATTGAAGATATTTGTCACAGGGATTCTCATTGTTACTGTAAAGGGGCCGGGAGCTCATTACCTCCAGTTTGCTGGTGTGCGGGAAAAAGGCAGAAGGATATCAAATGATGTGCTTGAAAGATGTTTACTAGGCACCTAGAAAGTTTTCAGAGCAGAGATGTTAGCAGTCCAAGCCGTTGAGGAACACCTGTTCTCCTCTCAAAGGCGTGGCTGGGAGCAATATCCCTGCAGGACTGAAACAGAGAGGACATCCATGCAACTCCGGGAGTCAGCATCCATCAGGAGGCCCAGAGAGAGCAATGAAACTATGGGCACAGTGTGTTCAGTTTGGGATCCATGACCCAGCAATTTAGCAGAGTTCTTTGTAGTACATGCCACATGGGCTGAAGTTTTGGTCATAAACTCTTAGCTCTTCAGATCCAAATCAGCTGGTTTAAATCAGAGTTTCTCAGCTGCGTCCAAGCTTTGGCTATTTATTTTAGTAATCTGTAAAATCTTCATTAAAGATGTGGCATTTTTTTCTGCTGTTGATCCATCCAAAAGATGAGTACTGACAACATTCAGCGCATAAACTCAAGGGCTGATGAGTGATTTCATCTCTTGTGCAGATTATGGATGTAAGCATGGGTTAGGATCACTCTGCCAGATATAACTATCCTGTTGGCTGCTTCCCAGACATAGTGGGCAGTTAACAAAAGGCCAGGGTCTTTTTAGCATAGGCAGACTTTTACTTAAAAATTCAGGTTATATAAGAAAAAATTATAAAAATACTTAATTACAAAATAGTCCATTTCACTCCAAATCAGAATACTTATTATCAATGAAGTAAAGAATAATAAATGCTGATGGTGGGAGGAAAAGGAAACCTTTCTGAGATGTTCAGAAAATATTAGCTCATATAACTCAGTATAGAAGTCCCTCCCCCAAAAAACTATTGTATAGCTGAACTAAATGGCTACTGGGGATTCAGAAGTGTCAGAATTATCACACCTCACAAATGTGTACACATTAATGTTTACTGCTGCATGAGTCCAATAACCAATTCATGGAACAATCCTAGGCGTCTGTCAACAGATTAATCAATAAAGAAAACATTTTCTTTGTACACAGGAAAGATTTAACAAGCTATAAAGAATCACATAATTATGTCATTTTCAGGAAAAAAATAGATAGACCTAGAGATGCTAAGCCAAATAAGACAGAAAAAATACTGTATGTTCTCTAATATGTAAAAATTGTGTGTGTGTGTGTGTGTGTGTGTGTGTGTGCATGCGTGCGCACGGGGAGGGGGTGGTGGTAGTAGGAGAACACTCTTTAGGAAAAGCAAGTGGACTCAAGGGATGATAGAGTTGCATATAAAAGAGAATAAGTTCAAGGGGAATGCAGCCAAAGTACATAAGACACATGTATGCAAACTCATAATAAGACTCAACGTTTGCACAGTAAATGTACAGTATGCACCTGAAAACAAAAGGAAAATGTGTTAGTTAACAGATACATTAGTTAGTGGATATGTGGATGAGTATAAGGAGCTATTTTAGATCTTCAGGATCTGTACCCAGACCTCCCACTCTGTCTCCCATTTCTAACCTACATCCTGTATTTTTATCCCATGTTATAAAATCTCTTCAATGTTGCGGAACATTTCTTTACACTGTATGAAGATGTGTCAGTGTGGTTGGCTTAATAAAGAGCTGAATGGCCAATGGCTAGGCAGGAGGAAACAGGCAGGATTTCCGGGGAGAGAACGAACAGTGAGAAGAAGAGAGGTAGAGATAGATATTCCTGGGGATGCAAAGAATGCTGGACGTACAGAAGTGGAGAAGAGGATAAAAAAGCCACATGGTAGAACATACATTAGCTTAAGTTATAAGAGCTAGTGGGACAAACTTAAGCTAAAGTTTAAGCTTTCATAATTAATAAGAAGTACATTATTAGTTCGGGCTGGCAGTCCAAAGGTAGTCCAACGTGGAGTCTGCTACAATTCTCCCATAGCTGCCTTCCTTCCTGGAAATCATATAGAATATCTGTGATAGAGTTCATGGCCACCCTCTTGACACCTGTTTTCCTAGGCATCCCTTGCCAGTGTTTGGGGCATCTCCATAGACTCCTAGACTGTACCAACAGGTGAAGGTACATCTAGACACGTCTACAGGATTCAGCTTTTTCTCTGGGATGGTGGTCACACATTTGCTAGCTTCCCATCAATTAGATGGAAGGAATTGTACATGCCCCTGCTCACAAAGCACTTTAAGAAAAGGCAGAAGGTAATATCATTTATGATTGAAGACTGGAGCATGAAGACATGCCCTGCTTCTACTGGAGAGATCCAGAGATAGCATTAAAGGTAACATTTGATAGGCAGGAGGTGATCAAATTCTGCTTAGTGTCTGGCGCCATGTTCTTTCTACCACACAGATATGGTGCAGGCAACTTAAACACACAGTATCCTGAGGCGGTTTTTCCCCCTCCTCCTTTGTGGTGGAAGGTGTTTTGTAATGAGCCTGACAACAGTGGGGATGTTCGGTAGCTTTTGTGAGTGTTAGTTTGAACCTGACAGTTCCAGTCAAGTCTCCACAGAACTGCTCTCTAAAGGTCCAAGGGAAGCTTCATGTCCTTCTTGTATCCCATGTCATCACCCTTAGGCACAGCAAAACATCCCCCTTTTCCCTGCATCCTGCAGCCTGTCACCCCAACTCAACAGGGAGCATGGCTGATCTCTACTGCACTAAAGGTCTGAGCCATTTTTGTAACATGATAAACTTGTATCAGAGGGTTGTTTCCGCAGGGAGACACAAGTTAAAACCCAGTCTGTTCATTTTAAACACTATCGGCAGGAACAGACCAAAAAAGCTTCTGATGGAAACATATTTCTGTTCAGTGTATTTTATACAAACAGGGCAATCTGTCTTTCCAGCACTTTCAGAGGCATTTCTTAGTTAGTTATCTTAGCGGCCCTGTAGATTGGATGTCCTTTTCCTGTTATCTTCCTCATCTCCTGAAGATGGAAACAGACATGATGAGAAATGTATTGGCTGCCTAAAGGTCACACCACCACTTAACAACAGAGTCAGACCCTGACCCGAGTGTGTCTCCAGATTATATGGCATGACATCATCTGGTAATTACTGAGATAATACAGCTTAAATTGGTCAGAATCTGTCAATCAATCACTGTATTAAGGAATGCAATTGTGGCTGCTTTGGGAAAGTCTTACAAGAAACAAGGTAGCTGAGAGTTCTTTTCTGAGGTGCTCTGTCCCACTTATAACCCTGTGGTTACAGGCAAGCTTGGGTGTGAAGGGGGAGCACAGAGGAGGTGTGGGAAAGGACAGAACTGCCTTCATTCTTCATTACTGCGTTGCATCTAGTTCACTCCTGCAGCCTGACTTATAAAGGAATTTCAACTTTACCTTTGTTTACTCATGGGCCTCGTTCTCTTTGCATCTATGGGGTAGTTTTCTGTTTATGCTGCTATTTTAGCAACATTCATGGGAGACCTATGTGCCCTTTCTTGCGCTAGGTGCTTTCACACGGAGACAGTTACTATTGACTTTTTTGTTGTAGTTGTTGTTGTTGACACAATTTTTTATTGTTTTTATTGAATCATATATTTTTCTCTGCTCCCCTCCCTTCCTACCTTCCCCACCCTCTCCCATGATCCCCACACTCCCAATTTACTCAGGAGATCGTGTCTTTTCCTACTTCTCATGTATATTAGATCCATGTTGTCTCTCTTAGGGTCCTCTTTGTTCTCTGGGATTGTGATTTGTCTAAAAGTTACTTATGACCGAGTACATATAATATTTGTTTTTCTGGGTCTGGGTTACCTCACTCAATATGGTGTTTTCTAGATCCATCCATTTGCCTGCAAATTTCAAGATGTTATTATTTTTTTCTGTTAGGTAGTATTCCATTGTGTAAATGTACCACATCTTCTTTATTCATTATTTGGTCTAGAGGCATTTAGGTTGTTTCCAGGTTCTAGCTAGGACCAATAATAATGATATGAACATAGTTGAACTCATGTCCTTGTGGTACACTTAAACATCCTTTGGATATAAACCCAAAGGTGGTTTTGCTGGGTCTTGAGGTAGGTTGTTTCCCAATTTTCTGAGAAATCACCATACTGATTTCCAAAATGGCTGTACCAGCTTGCATTCCCACCAGCAGTGCAGAAGTGTTCCCTTTACCCTACATCCTCTTCAGCATAAGTTGTCATTAGTGTTTTTGATCTTGGCCATTCTTACAGGTATAAGATCGAATCTCAGAGTTGTTTTGATTTGCATTTCTCTGATGACTAGGATGTAGAACATTTCCTTAAGTGTCTTTTAGTCACTTTAGAATCCTCTGTTGATAGTTTCTGTTTAGGTCTGTACCCCATTTTTATTGGATTATTTGTTCTTTTGATGACCGATTGTTTGAATCTTTTTTTCATATTTTAGAAATCAGACCTCTGTCTGAAGTGGGGTTAGTGAAGATCTTTTCCCATTCTGTAGGCTGCCGTTTTGTCTTGTTGACTATGTCCTTTGCTTTACAGAAGCTTTTCAGTTTCAGGAGGTCCCATTTATTAATTGTTTCTCTCAGTGTCTGTGCTGCTGGGGTTACATTTAGGAAGTGGTCTCCTGTGCCAATGCGTTCAAGTGTACTTCACACTTTCTCTTCTATAAGGGTCAGTGTCCCTGGATTTATGTTGAGGTCTTTGATCCATTTGGACTTGAGTTTTGTGCATGGTGATAGATATGGGTCTATTTTCATTCTTCTACATGTTGATATCCAGTTATGCCAGCACCATTTGTTAAATATGCTTTCTCTTTTCTGTTTGATTTTTTTTTTTTTGCTTCTTTGTCAAAAATCAGGTATTCAAAGGTGTGTGGATTAATATCCAGGTCTTTGATTTGATTCCATTGGTCTTCCTGTCTATTTTTATGCCAATACCAGGCTGTTTGCAGTACTGTAGCTCCGTAGTAGAGTTTGAAGTCAGGGATTGTGATGTCTCCAGAAGTTCTTTTATTGTACAGGATTATTTTAGCTATCTTGGATTTTTTGCTTTTCCATATGAAGTTGAGTATTATTCCTTCAAGGTCTGTGAAGAATTTTTCTGGGAATTTGATGGGCATTGCATTGAATCTGTAAATTGCTTTTGGTAAGATTGTCATTTTTACTATGTTGATTCTACCTTCTCAAGAGCATGTGAGATCTTTCAACTTTCTGGTGTCTTCTTCAATTTCTTTCTTCAAAGATTTAAAGTTCTTTTCATACAAGTCTTCCACTGGTTTGGTTAGAGTTACTCCGAGATATTTTATGCTATTTGTGGCTGTTGTGGAGGGTGCTGTTTCTCTGATTTCTTTCTCAGCCAATTTATCATCTGTATACAGGAGAGCTACTGATTTTTTTTAATTAATAATGTATCCTGCTACATTACTGAAAGTGGTTATGAGGTTCAGTGTGAACGGTTTTATATTAAGGTCTTTGATCCATTTGGACTTGAATTTTGTGCATGGTGATAGATATGGATCTATTTTCATTCTTCTACAGGTTGATATCCAGTTATGCCAGCACCATTTGTTGACTATTGACCTTTGATGCCCAGATGGAATATTAAAATGGAAATTGATGCATAGTGGCTAATGGCTATGGGTGGTACATGAAATTTGTGTTGGAATTTCAGAAGGGGGAATGACGAAACCTATGAAAAAGAAGTAGAAAATGTATAGAGAAAATCTCCACGTGGCCTGAGCTGACCCAGTTGCTGCATTCGGTTCCTGGGAGGGGCCTTGGTTCCATCCACTTCATTACATCACACAAAGTTCATCTTTCAGTTTGGGAGAGAGATTGCAGACAAAGACAGCAGGAGTCTCCTTTACCTCTGACTTTGCCTTGGCTATCTTCTGTGTCTGTTTGAATCAGTCTGGATAAAAACCAAGTCGTGGATGCTTCCTGAGAAGCTGCCATCCTTTGTTTGATTGAGCCTGGATAACTTAGAAAGCCAGCCAGTCAGTTGCCTTGTGTTAGAGAAAAATGCACAAGAACTGTGATTTCTCTCAGCAAAGTGACAGCCTAAAGCCGAACGAGTCTACAGTGGGCCCTGAGTCTGGGAGACGTAACACATGCGCTGAAGGGTTTGTGAGAAATTGCTGATCCTCGGACTTGAGTTGAGCTGGAGTCAAATCAACAGGCTCCAGAGGCCTTTCTGTATTCACACTCCAGGCTGCCTGAGCCAGTAGAGAGAGTAGTAGCTGGAAGCATTGGTTGACCAGAGCTAAGAGCACCATTGACAATGTGAAGCCAAGCTCACCCAAGCTTCTTGTTCTTTACAGATCACTCCACAAATATTTGTGTTGAGCTATAAAGCATTAGTTTAGGTTGAATTATGTAATTTAATTTAATTTGATGTCAGTGAGATCCATATCTAATGTGGTGTTATCGATGTGATGCTTTCTCTTCTAAGAATGAATTTATGTGGGTGATTAAAGCACCTGCATTTATTGGGCCATTGCAGTTCTAAAATGCTAATGAACAGGATCAGTGTGGTTGTGTGAAAAGTTCAAAGTAGGAAATGTGCCCTGGTGTTTCCAAAAACAGCCATCTGCCCGCTCTCACACTCAAGGCATGACACGGGGATGGAGACTTCTCTTTACATCTCTTCATTTCAGTCTTCCTGAAAACACTTCCAGGAAGTTTCCCCCTATCAGAACAAAGTAGTCAGAGGTAATTCTTTTTCAAGCCCATTGTGACAGAACACACTTCGGCATTCAGAAATGAGGCTTTTGCGGTGGGTAATGGTGTAATCGGTTTTGCCAGCAGCAGAATGCAGAATGTACAGTCTTATTAGAGATGGGGAAAGAAAGTGCCACCTTAATTTACCTCCAGGCATCAGAGCAATAACTCGAGGTGCCTGGGGCTGCCTCAGTAAAGGTACTTTAATCACATGGTAAAAACATTTTTTAGCCTGCTGCCTGCTTTCAGTGAGGGACAGTTCTCCCAAGTTAATAAAGGAAATCCATCCAGCTCCTAGCCTGACAATCATGACATGCTATTTTTAATCTTTGTCAACACGAAATCTACAGAAGACATTTAACAGGTTAAAGTGAGATCTCCCCACCCCCTTTACAACTTCCGTGTTTCTCCTAGAAAAATTAGCTGGTGGCGGTCCTGTGAGAAGGACAGGTCATGGGAAGGAAGTGCCCTGGAGTCAAGGGACGCCAGACTTTCATCCTGATACCTTCAGCTGGAAGCTGCTTTCTGTTATCTTATACTTCAGGGACCAAATTCATTATAGTAACCATCAAACCAAAAAGTCCTCAGCTGCGGGTCTTCCCTGCGTCTGCTCTCTGGTTGCATGGGGGATGTGATCTTTAATTAGTTCGGGTTGTAAAATATTGCAGGGAATTTCCCAGCCCCCTTTGCTTTGTCTCCAGGTCAGCTAATGCAATTGTTTTCATTGTGGTTGAGCTATTGTGCTAGAGTGCCCTTTACCAATGAATGCTAATATGCACTGGGAAATCATGACGCTTGTGGAAAGCTGTAAATAGAAAAGTCCTAATCGGGTGTCTATTAATAGTGGTGCAGAGTCAGGGCCCTGATGCCATTAAATGTCAGTGTTCATGTGTGTAAAGTGAGCACCATTCAGGAACACAGCAGTCAGCTGTGCATGGGGCATATGTATGGACGTGAACACGCTCACATACACGCTTGCTTTCTGCCTCTCTCTCCCTCCCTCCTCTGACTTTTTTCTAATATGGATTTCCACTTTCTGCCACCGATGATGGATTGAGTTCAAGGAACTGACACGAGCCTGCTGCTGCCTTTGAACCTGTACTTCAGACGCACGCTGTTTTATCTTTCCTCTCGGCTTGTCATCTGTCCTGCCGGTGAATTTTGACATGTGCAAATTAATAATCATTCAGTCCAAATGAGTGGGGTGACCTCTGGGCCCACATGATATACTCAGAAGAAACAGAGGCATCACTCATGAGCTCAGAGACTTTGCAGTTTAATGAGAGAAGCAAGGTAACCTCTCATTATTTCTATTATTTGTGTATGTAGACACACATGTATGCCTGCATATGTGTATAAATCACCTGTTTTTAATGGGCTGACGGTTTACAATCATTCAGTGTAACAACATTCTGTGTCAGCGTGGTGTGGACTGCAGAAAAGAATGGTTAGTTTTGTGAAAGACTTAATTATCAGCTGTAATGGCCTCTAGTTTGGAAATGGAGACCTAAAGCAAGGCAAGAAAAAAGTGCCAAGTAATACAAAGACTCCTGATGCATAAATGCAGGGTAGAGAGGCAGTCTGTCAGCTTGTTTGACAAACCCCTGATGTTTATATGGCAGCGGACAAAGCTGAGGGAGGGGGTAATTTGTTGCTAAGAAGTCTCCGTGTATGGCGACGGACAGACGTGGGCTTCCATCCATGTCTACGTTGAGTCATGTTCATAGAATTTAATAAGTAATATTTGATTCCTATGATTTAGGAAAATACGTAGTTGAAGTATGTATATTGCTTTACAAAAACCTACCTATTTTATAATAATCGTGTAAACATCAAAAAGGTCTAATAGTTAAAATATTGATTACAGACTGGGCACCTAGCTAAACACCAAGCATAATAAACAGTTTTCTCACAATTGTGAAAAGCGGACTAATTATGTCCTCAAAGCTGTAGCTGTCATGAGCTGTTGTCCTCACCTGATAGACAAAGAAAGTGATATTGAGAGATGCGATGCCTTCTACAGGGGACATCAGTACCAAAGGACAAAGGAGAAATCTAGGCCTTTGGCCCCACTCTCTCTGTGTTGTGTCGAGAGCCTGTCTGTCCCCCCACCCCCCCATACATGCAAGTATCAAGTGTGTTTTCTTTCTTATTTTATGCAGGCATCCTATTTTTTCCTTTTTTTTATAGTATCTAATTTTTGAAAGACCAAACCAAGCTGGGGGGATGGTGTAATGGGTAAGAATTACTTGCCATGCAAGTGTTGGGGCCTGAGTTCACATGTACACACCCACTGTATACACTCACAAAAGTAAGATGAAACTGTCACAGCAGGGATTCACCATCTTATGAACTGATTGCTACTAATTACTGCTAAAATCAATAAGCACTAGGGCTGGAGAGATGGCTCAGCGATTAAGAGCATTGCCTGCTCTTCCAAAGGTCCTGAGTTCAATTCCCAGCAACCACATGGTGGCTCACAACCATCTGTAATGAGGTTTTGTGCCCTCTTCTGGCCTTCAGGCATACAAGCAGACAGAATATTGTATACATAATAAATAAACAAACAAACAAATAAATAGATAAATAAATAAATTTAAAAAATAAGCACTCATTGTTTGCATTGCTTTAAAAATAGTGTTCTCTCTCCAACTGCTCGATTCAGTTTTCATGGACAAAAACGGACTTGTTTCTGACTTCTTTGAGATGGTACCGTGCCATGGCATCATCTCAACATGGCAAAGGTTACAGTGAAGGAGAGGGACGTTACATGAATCACATTATCCCAACGAATTACTGCTGTCATCTGAACTCCAAGAGACACGCTGTTCCAAACAGGAACCCTAATGACTGGTGCCCGTGCATTGGAGGCTGTGAATTATTACGAAATGGGAGCTAAATCGTTGTAGTTTTTCACTGTACAACAGTTGTGGCTGCTGGATTCAGATCCCTCCAAAGACAAGTCCGCCCATGGAAAACAGAATGCGAGCCAGCAGGCCGCACAGATTCCCCAAGGAGCCAGGCTTCTTGGGAGGTCATTGCCTAGCTGAGGCAGGGGAGCAGCACAGGCTTGTTTGGGGAATTATTTTTCCCCCTCATCATTTTTGGACGGTTCCCAGCTGTCACAACACCTGTCTACTGGACCAGTATGTGAAACCTCTCTGGTCTATGCTTGCTACTCCAGTTTGATGGTAGAAACGGGGAATATGGTGTGTCTGAGTCCTTTGGCTGTGAACAAGTGTTAGTTAGAGGTTTAATATTTGTTCCTCTGCAGGAATGTACACAAATGGCCAATTAAGCCCACTCATTAAAATAAAGTATTTTTATAGCCAATTCAAGAATCCTGTGCCGGCCATGTCTTTGAAGCACTTAATTGTTATGAATAAATATATTTCACATTTACCTCCCTTGGTCACTATCCTTGCTGTAAAAAGTGGTCATAGTAGGTTTTACGGTCTTCCTAACAAGGTTTTACGGTCTTTACCTGCTGGTGTGGTCTCTGGCAAGGAGCTGCTGTGCAGGGCAGTGGCTCAGGAATGCTTCCTTTTCTCATTCATGCTTTGTGCTGAGCACAAAGACGGCAAAGGATGAGTTAGACATTGCTCCCTTAAGACACTGATAGACAGACAGACAGACAGGCAGGCAGAAAACTGCAGGACTGTGCACTAAATGCCACAAAGCTGAATATAATAGCAGCGGGAAAATAGAGGTCATGTCTGCTTGAGGACTTGTTTACTAATTTTACAAAGCAAAGTGTTCAATATGAATTAGGAAGGAAGAGAGATTATTTGCACACACACACACCCATGTGCACGCATGCTTGTGTGCTTACGTTTGTGTGTGTGTGTGCCGTGAGTGCATGAGTGCATGTATACATGCGTATGTGTGTGTGTGCTTGTGAGTGCATGTGTGCGTGCACATGTGTATGTGCGTGTATGTGTGCACACCCATGTGAGTGTGTGTTAGGGGAGGGTTTACTCCAGTTGGATTGTAACATGGTAATATGGGGAGACATTTACTGTACATGGAGATTCTTGGCAGATGAAGCCTGAACTGAGGAGATATTAGAAGGGGACTCTTTCAGTAGAAGGCATCCCACTTGCTACGTCCTCTCAAGGGACTCTGAAGCTGTTTCACCAGTCTGGCCATACTCAGGCCAGATTTTCTAGGTAACAACTGGGCTCTTAGGCCACATTGGAAGACTACCACCAAATGCGTCCTTGTGTCGCCTTGTTAGAGAGGAACAGCTCTTATCCTTCACCATGACTTAGGGGTCTGTATGCATGTCTGATCGTCGCTTTTGGCCATGTGACGGAGGCGTGTTTGAAGGTCAGAGGTCAAACATGGTGTTTTGCTTCTTGTATGTACCACTTACTAGACTCTAAGGTGTCTCTGCAGCAGAGTGACCTCACAGGTCTACATCTGCCAAGTTTGTGGGTGATGCACAGCCGGCACCACTGGTGAGGAACTGAGAGTTTCTTAGCTGGGCCCCCTACTATTTTAATTAAATCCTACTTTGAACAGTTCATTCTCTCTCTGCTTTCCTGGGATGCCTAGGTGTGCTCTTTTGCTTTACAGCTTATTGCCACACGTTAGACACCATTAATGGATATGACAAAGGATGATAATTCTCTGCTAGGTTTTCCCCATATATCAGGAGCCACAGGGCCTCTGGAGATAGAAGCAGCACACACACACTCAAGCCTAATTTATTGTGTGCGCACTATACACAGTATCTGTCAAGTACTCTGTAGGTGTGGGGTTCGTGCTGAGTAAAATAGACAGGGTCTGCTATGCCCTGGGCCCCAGCGTCAGCAGGCTAGTGGAGGAGAGCCACTGCCTCCATTATTAAGGCTCTGAATAAACCCGCCCCTCAGAAGGACAGGGCAGGGCTTCCACGACTGCTAAGCATGGATGAGGTTTAGAGCAGACAGCCTCCTGTGTGTGCTGGGGAAATGACTCATTTGGGAACGTGTTTGAGGGCCTAAGTTTGGTCCTCAGCGTCGTGGAGAAAAGCAGAGCACGGTGGTTCATGATTATAACCCTTGCGCTGGGAAGGTAGATAGAGGAGGATAGCGGGAGTGTGCCGGCCAGGCAGTCTCATCTACTCGGCATGATCAAGGTCCTAGTGAATCTCACCATTTCAAAAGCCAAGGTTCCTGAGGAATGACACCTGATTTTAAAACATGTGCACATATTCCCACATATAATAATACACAGCTGCAAGAACCCTAAACCCTCATCTCTAAAATCAGCCAGCATTTCTGTGCGTCTCTGTAGAATGCTCTGCAGTTAACTGAGAGATGTGCATGCAGAATGGAGGTCTCCACCTCCAGTCACACCTCCTGCCAGTCTGGCAGCTCTCTCGTCTCTGGATCCCAGGGTCTTACAGTTCCACGCACACCTTGATCGTCCCAGCCAGGACGACACAGGCAGAATACCAACATGAATCAAGACAGTTTGCATAATCTTGTATTTCCCCAGTATCATTGTCATTTTTGAAAATCATAAATGTTTCTGATTTTATACATATTATTTACTTTGCTTTATAGGTAGTTCCTTAAAATAATGTTTTTACAACGGGAGGAAAATCAACATAACTTTTCATCCATGACTTGCGAATACAGGATGATCAATTCACCGATCTCAGTCATGTGATCAAAACTATCATTAACCTGAATTGTTATTTAAATAGCTTGTGAACATGAAGTCATTTAAATATAAAAATATTTTAAGAGATTAAATTCTCTTACGTGCGGCCAAAGTCAGTATGGTAACAAGGTGGTCCTAAAAAATCGCCTTCTTTTTCTCTCCTGTCTTCTTCTCTCCTCATTCAAAGTCAGCGTCTGGGTACTTAACAAATCCACAAGCTTTCCTCCCAGAGTTCTGTCATGGGGACCATAGGGTCCCTTTGTCTCCTTGTTAGCACAGTCTAGCGCTGTGTTTATCTAGGTCTCCTCAGTGCCTCTGGCGCTGTCCATAGCCCAAGTGGGCACATTTCATCTCAATTAGGAGCAGCAGAAGAATGCAAGGCAGGGAAGTGTCAGAGGTTACAGCCTTTTAATGGGATGAAATTCAAATGAAAATTGGAAAACAATCCAAGAAATCTACAGATGATGAGAACTGAGGAAACTCAATTAGGAAAAACTATAGACTTTCCTCCTTTGGGGGTTTGGTTTCTTTATGCTGCTGTGGCGGCCTGTTTGATGATAAATAAATAGAGAGGCTCAGGGCTTACCGCTTCCATTGGAAAGAAAGGTGAGTTGCGATCACTGTTATTCGGGTGCTCTAGTGCCTTTGTGTCTGAGCCCTCCCTACCATCTGATCAGCCAAAGCTGATTAGAGAAGTTTGACATTTTCTATGATTCGCCATCATTGCCCAAAGAAAACAAAGTAAATTGGCGAGGTTCTCCATGAATAAATGAAACAAAGCAGAACATTTGTGGAGGGGTTTTCCCATGGGAAGCTTCAGGAAGCACGTCTTGGTAGACGCAGACGGACTTTTTCTGTCATTGCTCGTAATTGAGGGAGAAACAATACTAAACTCTGACCTGATCGCCTTTATTCTGTTGTATGTCTCATTTTTGTTACCTAGAACGAGTTTGATCTGGGAAATAAAGCCAGATCTTTATTTGTTTGGTAAGTAGCCTCTGTATGGTGTGTGCAGCTGTTGGTGGGACCTTGGTTTCTTAGGTAAACATCAAATCACCACACAGGTCAGAAGGCATTCTCTTGGGGAAAGAGCGTGCGAAGTGTCTGCTTTCACTACTTTATTGGGTAGTTATTTGAGGCTGTTACTCCTGTTATGCCTTCTAAGTTCTAAGTATACAGTTTGAATCTACACGCTTTGCTTGCTGCTTTCTTATCTGTAGGAGAAGCATGGGGAAGTCTTCCAAAAAGAATAAAATTGGCACTTTTGAGCTCTGCGGGTCAGGAGTCCACACCAGAGCAGCTACTGAGTTCATTTCAGTTCAGGGAGCCTTTTGAGGAAAGCCTTTTCTAAGCAAAGCTGGAATTCCCAGTCTGCATTCTAGGAGACTCCAAAACACTATCCTGAGTTAGAAAGATGAGGACCTGCAGCAAATAGATCTAAAGATTGGATGGAGGTACAACTAATACCTACAGCACATCCCATTAAGGCATGCTCATCTTAAGAGCCAAAGGTCATGCTCGGACTTTTCATCTAAAACCTCCATATTGCCAGGCAGTGGTGGTGCACGCCTTTAAAAACAAAACAAAACAACAACAACAAAAGAACCCTCCATATTTTTAAATCTAAAGAATTCTGTGCTGTGAACACATTTTGACTTAATTAAAATTATACCTCTAGCAAGCTATAACAAACTTGCTAGCATCATCTCTGCCAATCATAGGGGGTTTTGTCTTACTACAACTGGGACACTTTTGTCACTGAGCTAAATCATTAAACTTGAGGAAGGAATTATTCAAAGACAGGAAAGATGGCTCTGTGGCGAAGAGTGCTTACTGCCCTTGCTGAGAACATGGGTTCAGCTCCCAGCACCCACATCATGTAGGTCACAACCACCTGTATCTCCAGTTCCAGGGAATCTGAAGTCCTCTGAGCTGCACTGGCACATGTAAACTCCTGAAAGCATACACACACACTCACGCACACACGCATGCACACACACATGCTCATGCATGTACACATATGCATGCACACACACACATGTGCTCACTCACACACCCATACAGGCACATGCACACACATGCACGCACGCACACGCGCATGTGCTTACATGCGTGCACACACATACAGGCACATGCTCACACACATACATGCATACACATACTTACACAAAAATAAAAGTACTAATTATATTTAAAATTTAAAAGAATGATCCAAACATTCTGACTGGTGAATTCAATTGTTACCATTCCAGGTGATGGAGTATAGTGTATTTTAATTTTTGTATTTTCCCTAATAAATATTCCTCACTATATAAAGACGAAGATTTCTGGTAGCAGTGTCCCAAGCACACCCGCTCCTGATACACACATTCTGGGAGTTAACAGATCAAGCACACTCAGCAATGGTGTGCAGGAATAGGGAGATGACTTTGGTGAACTGCTTTCCTTTCTTCCCTAACATGTGTGAGTGCTGGGTATAAAAATACGTGCCTATAATGCATGCACTGGTGGAAAACAGACAGGCTGGTTTGCAGCTTGCCTAAACTAACCAGAAATCCCAGACCAATGAAAGATTCTGTCAAAAACAAGAAAAGAAAGCAAGAAAGAAAAGAGGGAGGGAGGGAAGGAAAGAGGGAGGGAGGAAGAAGGAAGGAATTAAAAAGGTGGCTAGCAATTTTGGAAGAAACCCAAGGTGGATATCTGGTCTCCACATGTATACATCACATGTGTGCAAGTGCCTACATCCACAGTGAATAAAAAAGCACACAGACACATACAACACACAAAACATTCTTTTGCCTCATAAATTTAACTCTTAAGAAATTATTTTCAGGGCTGGGGAGATGGATCAGTGGTTGAGAGCACTGGCTGCTCTTCTGGAGAACCTGGGCTCAATTTCTAGCACCAAAATGGCAGTTCATCTCTGTCTGGAACTCCAGTTCCAGGGGATCTGATGCTCTCATGTGGACATACATGCAGGCAAAAGACGAGTGCATATGAAATAAAAATAAGAAAAAAGTAAATTGTTTTAAAGAAGAATAGAAAAATATAGAGTTAAAAGCGTTTTTTTCTTAGCATGGGTTTATTATCAAAAACATGTCCTTACGTAAAGAGCGGCATCACAGTTTAATCTCACATTATGCGTATGGTGAGTGCTGTTTCTGGCACATCACTGTGCCAAATTCTTTGTGGTGAATAACTTTGGTGCTGAGGCTGCAACATCAGCTGCCTCATCTCTTTTGAATATTTCACCTGTACTGTGGGGCACTCATCGTTGGCGATGCCATTCTGGGTCTGTACAGATTCTCTCTCCCTTTCCAGTGGCAATACCTGAGAGTTGTTTTCACAAGCTCTGCAGGTCAAATTGTATGCCAAAGGAGACAAAATGTCAGGAAGAATGACGGAGCTGAGAGGGATCCTGGGGAACCGGCTCCTGAGGCTTTTTCCAGGGACTTTCTGTAGCTTGAGGGTTTAGTGAACCCTATTCCTTGTAAGAGCATCCTAACTAATTTTGAGATGTCCTAAGCAGGCATCTGGTTTTTCCTAGTAGTGACTGTGCTCAGGCCCTATCCCTGTAATAACTTTCTGTGGCTTGGCTACTGGGGTGATGGCTGCGATGTGGCGTAAGAAAGCTCAGTATTGTCTTTTAGGCATCTCTTCCTGTTACTGGATTTTCTGTTTGGCTTTTGTTTCAACTATGAAATAAGAAAGCCATGAGAAAGTAGTTTAGGCGACTTTTTTCCACCTAATTTAAAATGATTGCCCATGAGCCTCTCTCTCGGAGTGGTTCAGAATTTATTCAAGGCCCTCAGTAGAGTCCTTGAGGGAGATGAAGCTCATTTAGACAGTATATTGATATGGCTTCTTCCCTGACTGTTGCAGAATAGCTGTGACATTTGATTCTTCGGGAAAACAGGATGGTGCAGGCTTCTATCTTTGCAGGTAAAACATTTTCCAATCTGACAGACAAGAAAATATTTGAAGGGTCTACTTGATTCCTGTAAATGAGTAGATAAAATAATTTACCCGAGAAGAGTGTTTGTTTTGTATGAAATCAATTCAGCGTCACATCAAATAGAGAGACTGGCTTGCAAATGAGACTTATTTTGTCTCTTAATTCACTCTCTTCTCACTCCTTCATTTTGTGTGTGGATGTGGTGTGTGTGTGTGTGTGTGTGTGTGTGTGTGTGTGTGTGTGTGGTTTGTGCGTGTGTGTAAGAAAGAGAGTAAGAGAGACCCACTGTCTTCTCATTCTTCCATTTTGTCTCTTGTGTGTATGTAATGTGTGTGTGTGTGTGCGTGTGTTTGTGCGTGTGATCAACTGTCTTCTTATTCCCTCATTCCTTCATATAATCTATGTGCATGTGGAGGGGGTATGTGTGCATACATACAAGCACATATGTATCTTACATGTCTGTCTTGGAAATGCAAAGTAAGTGTAATTCGAGTTAATAAATAAATATACAGTTGAGTTCCGCTGAAAGTCGTTTCCTTATGTAAAGAGTAACATCTCGATTTAATCTTATATTATGCATTTGCTATTCTTCTTCAATACACCAAGATTTTTTTTGTGCCGCCCTCAGGAATTCGGGGTGACTCACTTAACTGTCTTCCTTTGCTTAAGCTGTCACGTGCTCTGTGTTTTCTCCCTAGGAGTCATCACGGCTGCTGACATTCTTGATCGAGAGACAACAGGGTCGTACTGGTTGACGGTGTATGCCACAGACAGGGGCGTGGTCCCTCTCTATTCCACCATTGAGGTCTACATAGAAGTTGAAGATGTGAATGACAATGCCCCACTGACCTCGGAACCCATCTATTATCCCGTTGTCATGGAGAACTCTCCCAAGGATGTGTCTGTCATTCAGATACAAGCTGAAGATCCTGACTCTGGTTCCAATGAAAAACTGACCTATAGGATTACAAGTGGAAACCCACAGAACTTTTTTGCCATCAATATCAAAACAGGTAAGGGCATGCTTGGCTGAACTGAAATTGGCTGTCCAATTCTACATGTGTTGTCAGGCCCTTGCTGATGCTGGTTTTTCTATTTTGTTGTCCAGAAGACAGAGTCGTCTTCTCTAGGAGTAGTTTTTGCCAAGGTGGATGCTTTTTCTGTCTACTTGAAGTGTTTTAATCTCACCTAACACCAAGGCGAACTGATGCAGTAAGAATCAGAAGCAACACAGAAACCCAGCTGCAGGTTCACTCTGATCATTGCAACATGTGGTCCAGGACCACTCAGACGGTCAGCTGCCTCCTCTCCTCGAGAGCAGGGCAGTTGGCCTATGCTGGGTTCTTTATGAGAGCAAGCATTGTAAGGTCTCTAGTTCTAAGTCCTTCTGCCTTGCTTGACCTCACTCCAGCTTGTTGTAAAAGAACCCCTAAAAGACTGAAATCTAAGCTCAGAGATTTTCATCCCTACGTTCTCTATCAATGAAGTGTCAGTGTTCCAGAGAATTTCCCATGTTTGTGTCTGAATATTTGCACAAAAATCAGCAAAATTTGATTTCTGACCTGACCCTTTTCTCAGAAGGTTTCTAAAGATTATAATAAGAACTGAATTTGTTAAGTGCATCTTGCAAAGGCACACTGATCAGGGCAATGCAGATTTTGACTGAGTGTGTCCTGACCAGGATGCCCACTGGACCGTGGCTTTGTGGTGGGGTCAACCCCAGCATGCTACTGCTCTCCTGTACTATGTCACTGTTAGATCTGAGCAAAGACATCGAGCCCTCAGGGAGAACGTGATGGATGGGGTTCTAATTAATTGATATTGAGAATAATTGAATTCACATTGCTCTGGGCCCGTGGGTTAACATTGGTCAGCGTTGGGTTTGGTTGATGCTTGTTGGTGTGGATAGACTTTCCTCAGGAGCCCTGATGGAATTGGTAATTATTCACCTTATTTGTGAAAAGAGAAAGATTCAGTGGAAATTATGTCCTCTGTAAATATCAAGTTCTAGTTCACAAACTTTGAAGGTTGGTGTTTTTTGTTTGTTTGTTTGTTTGTTTTTATAACCCTACTTCTGGGTCAGTCAATCAATTTTCCAGCATATTTCAAGTATTTGGTCAGGACTTGACCTCTGTTTTATTGTAAAGGAAAGGTGGTATCAGCTGGCAATGTCTGGCTAAGGCTTATGTGTGCCAGAAGGCAAGAGCTCAGCTAAAGGAGCCTGGCCCCACATCTGCAGAGCACAAAGCACAGACCGTCCCCATACACTTGAGGGTTAAGTCCTTTTATTGCACCAAGAAGACCTCCTGCTCCGCTTCTGCGCTGTAACACAGGACTATAAAATGTGGAGAAAAGGGAATTCAAAAACCTTATAGATTTAACAAGGAGAAAGAAGAGGGAAAGAGGAGGGAGAAAAGCAAAGGAAAACAGTGACAAATGAGTTGTGACACTTGATGCTTTACACTCAACATTATGCGATTGCTGCTTGACCTGTTGTCATTTCAGTCACCAGAGGACCGGACGCCCTGCTTTTGAGTTAAAAGACTCGCCGAGCGGTGGTGGCACACGCCTTTAATCCTAGCACTCGGGAGGCAGAGGCAGGCGGATCTCTGTGAGCCTGAGGCCAGCCTGGTTTACAAGAGCTAGTTCCAGGACAGGCTCCAAAACCACAGAGAAACCCTGTCTCGAAAAATCAAAAAAAAAAAAAAAGACTCTACAGAGGAACAAGTTCAGTGGCTACTGACCTTACTTAGAGTTGAAAAAATACTTCTTTTGGGCAGACCTAGACTTCCCTGGCCATCCATCCTAGCCTAATGAGTTCCAGGCCATTGAGAGACTTTGTTTCAAAAATAACATAGACAGTGTGGCTGAGAATAACCTTCAAGGTTGTCCTCTGGCATCCACATACACAGCGCGCACACACACACACACACACACACGTGTACCCAACTACATACACACACATTCTTGAAATACAGGATGGCCATCACAGATAATGTGTATCTGGTGTGAAGAACTTTGACTAGACGTTGGGTGCATTGTGCTTACTGTCTTTTATGCTCATTAATTTTCAGAAAGCCTTACATTATCATAATGTGGCTTACATTGCATAATAAGAACCTTAATTGTATTCATAATTTCTCTGTCTTTGCCAGAGATTTTTTTTAAAAAAATGTACCCAGAATGACATTTTCATCTAACTTGTCTAATTTTCCCAAGGAAATGCACAGCATGCCTTGGTTTTCAGACATAATATAAGAAAATAATATATCTTGTTTATTCAGTTATTATGGTTATTGCACTCATTTCTTTTTATCTCAAAAATCCTCTTGTATGGAGGCCTTGAGTTAGTTCCTGGTCACTTAGCCCTGAAATAATCACACAAAACTGTATTAATTAAATCACTGCTTGACCCATTAGCTCTAGCTTCTTATTGGCTAACTCTTACATATTAATTTAACCCATCTCCATTAATCTAGTGCATCACCAGGAGGTCAGAGCCTACCAGCAAAGTTTCAGCATGTCTGTTTATGGCAGCAGCTCCATAGCTTCTATAAACTCTGCCTCCTTTCTCCCAGCATTCTGTTTAGTTTTCCTTGCCTAGCTCTGTTCCCCTATAGCTCTGCTATAAGCAAAAAGCAGTTCCTTTATTATCCAATGATATTCACAGCATACAGAGGGGAATCCCACATTATCTCCCTTTTTCTGTTTAAATGAAAAGGAAGGTTTTAACTTTAACATAGTAAAATTACATATAACAAAACATGTATCAAGCAATAATTAGTTACAATGCTTATATCTGCTTTATCTTTTATCACAACTAACGAAAACTACAACTATAAATTCTTCAGCTCCATCAAAGACTCCAGAAGGATATAATATTACCTAAGTAAACAGGAAATGCATTGTAAGCAACTTCCAAAACTCTAGAATTGACAGAGACATAGTGCTGCCTGGACAGTCACCCAAAGTTCTTCTGTACCATTGGGGCATCCAATCTTCAGCCTACAGGCCCATAGTATCCATCAAACTTTTCCATGAAGCAGGAAATTTCAAAGACAGTTCCACCTATATTGGCAGTTTGTCAGTAACTTTTTTCTGTGTCCTGCAGAATGCCAGGAAGACTCTTTTATGAAGCAGGAATTCAAAAGGATTGTCTTACCTTTAAGCAAGTTCAGCAGTCATTTCTCTGTGGGTCCTGCATGCCCAGTTCATCAATAAGTCCAGGCAAGAGCAGTTTCTTGCCCAAATGGCTAACCAACTCCATAAGGAGCCTCTTTGATGCCCATCATCCTCTTGAAGTAATTGGTGCTGCCAGGAGCAAATGTGTCTCACTGCCATGAAAAGACCTAAGTTCTTAAAACATTTTAAATGCCATATTCTGAAGGTCATTGAAAGATTTGAAGAATACCTAATTGAAATATATCTCTCTATATCTAGAAAACCTAATTAACATGGTTACAAGCTTGGCTATTATAGATAAATATCTATTACATTACATTTTTAAATGAGTGGCACAAACACAATAATATCTTAACCAAGAACAGAAATATACATATAACAAAGTTGACTTAAAATTTGCATCAATAAACCAAGGTCTATACCAGTGCAAATCTCTATAGCATATCAACTTTTAAATGAAAACAAACATTTGTAAACAATATTATGGAATATGGGCATAGTTTTCTCGAAACTGCTTCCTGCTGTTTATTGGGTGAAGTAATTTTTTGAGGGAGGTTCAAGGCAACATTTCAGAGAGTCTTGGTCCATCAAACCACATTAGTCTAGAAGCAATCCATAGGTTCTCATCCTCCATGGAAACAAAAGAAGAACCTTTCTTCCAAAGCAATATATCCTTAGATCCATATTTTGAAATCGAGATACCTTTAAATTATATATGTTGCTTTAGCTTACCAATACCTGGAATCAAATGTTTCTCTGCAGTCAAAAATTTTAAAGAAAACACTATATATAGTATATAGGTATAATATATATATATATATATATATATATATATATATATATATTCCAGACTCTTTGTGAATTTTCCATTTTTCTGTGACTTATTTTTCTTTACTGCTTGTAATCTATGACTGTCTGTACTCTGTCTCTATAAAGACTTTGATTTTTTTCAAAGCCATTTACTTCTTTTTATAACTCTCTATACTCTTTTCTTCTCTCTCCCAAGCCTATGTACATTTATCCAACACTGTGACCCATTTAGAGGTCTTTTATGTCTGAATCTGTCCTATTGTATATCTGTAATTTTTTACTGTCCAGGAGCACTTCTTAAAATGTTAAGCCCTTCTTATGAACTTAAGTGGCCACATTACTAGGGAAAATAGGTCCCTGCCTGCTTGCTCTGCCCAGTTCAGCATGGTGGAGCTGTTTGCTGCCTCTGAGAGCCATGCTCACAGTCCCATTTTTAGGTACATAGCCGGTCTATGTTGCTATTAAGCAAGTTGTCACAAAGGCCATTTAAATGCTTGGTCTCTTGAAAGAGCCAGAAGTTACACTAGCAGTATGTCCCAGAAAGCCAGTATTTTAAAACAGTGCAGCTTTTTTTTCTGCTACTGCTGAGTCAGGGAAACCCCTCTTAAAGGAGCTGTATCATACTGCCAGCAAACAACAAGAAACTGTGTTAAACTCTGTGTTTTTGTGTCTAGAATTACTTTTCAAGCTCTCTCAGGTTTTTAAGTGGATTTAGTTGGCCACATTGGCATGTCAATTTGTTATATGGAGGCTGCTAGTTAGTTCCCGGCCACTTAGGCCCAAAATAATTACACAGAAACTGCATTAATTAAATCACTGCTTGGCCCATTAGCTCTAACTTCTTATTGGCTAACTCTCACATGTTAATTTAACCCATCTCCATTAATCTGTGCATCACTAGGAGGTCATGGCCTACCAGAAAAGTTTCAGCATGTCTTTCTCTAGCAGTGGCCCCATGGTTTCTCCAAACTCTGCCTCCTTTCTCCCAGCATTCCATTTAGTTTTCCCTGCCTAGCTCTGTTCCCCTATAGCTCTGCTATAGGCCCAAAGCAGTTCCTTTATTTATCAATGGTAATCACAGCATACAGAGGGAAATCCCACATCAAAATCCTATAAATAAGATCATAAGCTTAAGATATGTTTTCAGCTTTTGAAGGTTGAGAAGTACTATGAAAGTCACAGAACAGTTGACACTTGTGACCAGCAACAGAACCAACACTGGCGTACAGGAGTTTTATTGACTATAGGGTTGGCAAGAGTGATGGTCAGGGAAGAATTGCTTTATGTTTAGAATCCTGTCTTTAAATATTTGCCCTGGACTTTATGAATGTGAAACCCTATGACCACCACAGAGAACACACAGTAAATTAGTCAGTGCTGTTGTTAGCAGCTTTCTGTCCTTGGACAAGTTACTGATTCCCTCTGTAGATCTATCTGTGGGATACTATCTTTATTAGGCTAATTGATACAGAAATGCCTTGCCCACTGTGGGTGATACCATTCCCTAGCAATCCTGAACCATGTAAAAGTGAAGAAACTGAACTGGGAAAAAGCAAGCAAGCGAGCATGCATGTTTTCATTTCTGCTCTTGACTGTGGGTATAATGTGACCAGAGTCTCAAGCTCCTCCCACTGCGAGCTGGAACTATGAACTGTGATAAACTTCTACTTAAGTTGCTTTTTGTAAGGTTGTTTCTTACAGCAACAGAAATGAAGCTAGAACAATGAGTAAGGATTGCTACGAGGAATTTGGGACTCCCAGGAGGATGTAACCACACAACCTAGCTCAGCAAAGTCCGATGATAAATGATGATGTCCTGTCTGCTTTATGTTAATGGTAGGAATGTGCATTAATGTCTTTAAGCCTAGGTTTCTTTCTGGAAAGTGAATACATCTTTGCTTACAGCAAGGTTATTAGTCATGGACCATGGCAGTCACAGTGCATATAGAATATGCTAGTGAAATGCAGAACTCTATAAGAAATGTCTGTAACTAGTACCAATCTCTTTTTCTTTATGTTGGAGTGGAGATGGTGTGTAAGTTTTTTTGGGTGTGTATATGTTGTGTGGGTGGGAGATTATATTTGTACATAGACATATGGAGGTCTGAGACTAAACTCAAAACTCAAGTGTTATTCTTCAGATACTGTTCACCTTGGTTTTGTTTCTTTCTCTTTCTCTCTTTCTTTTTTGCTTCTTTTCTTTGTTTTTCTTTCTTTTGCCTTCTTTCTTTCTCTTCCTTCCTTTCTTCCTTTTTTCTTTTGTTTCTTTCTTTCACTCTTTCTTCTTCCTGTCTTTCTTCCTTCCTTCCTTCCCCCCCTCTCTCTTTCTCATCCTTTCTATATTTCTTTCCTTTTTGAAGAGTCTTTCAACAGCCCAAAGCTTGCCAATTAGACTATACTGGTTTACCAGTGGGCCGCAGGCATACAGCTGTCTCCATCACCCCAGGGCTGGTATTACAAGCCCATGCTATCCTGCTCAGCTTTTTATGTGTGTGCTGGGGATTGAACCTATGTCCTCTCATGCTTATGCAGCAAGCATTTTGCTTACTGCACTATGATTGCTACGTTTTGTTTCATTTTTGTAGTGTTGGGGGTCAAGCTCACTGAAGCCTGTGAGTTCCTTGCTCAGGATATTGCTCTTGTGGGGAGAATCTGATTGACTCGCTGATAGTAGTTTTAATTTTTGGAATTTCTTCTGTCTTTATAAAGTCATTAGTGTTAAATAGTGGCAAAAACTTTGATACAGTGTTTTTCAACAATGAATCAGGAGATATAGCTAACCAGGACAAAGCAAAGATTTGTGTTTTAGATTTTTAAAACTGAAATGTTGCTTATTATAGTAAACTTTATTCTCTCTGTGATAGAGATAAAATTTAAAGAGTTTTGCTTTGTTCTGGAAATGTGCTACAGGATAAATAAAGATTAAAACAATTAAATGTAAATGTAAATTGTGCCAATATTCTAGGTCTCCAGTCTATAGCACATAATGGATATCACTGACCCCCAAGTACAGAGAGATTTCTCTGCTGAGCCAAAAGGTCCATTTGAGTTTTCCTCTACTAGATTTGAAGCCATGTAAAAATAAGTGGGCTGTGGACTTCCTTCAAGTTCTTTCTGTAGGTTAGGCAGAAAATAAAGGCTGTCCAGTTGGAAAGTCTTCTTTGGCCTGTACTAGTTCCAGACAGAGCAGGTGAGGTCACTCAAATGCAGCTCCTTGATGCTCACATGTGATGAGCAAGAGGCTGTGCAATGTTCAGACTCAGGTGAAGGGGAAGTGTTCTTCCTTCCAGGGCTTGCAGAGAGATGCAAGCTGACCAACCTGTGCTCAAGCTAACAGAAACAGGGAGGAATGGTTGGACGTTTCTCTACAGCTTCAGAACACCTGCTTTATTTTTGTCTATTGTGTTCACTCTTCATCAGCAGGCTAGCAATTGGTAGAGCTCTCACTGTGCATTAGACATGTTATTGCTATCAGTCGGTGTTCCTCACTGACAAAGGACTGTACACTACAAGCAGACTGCATCTGGATCCCGCTGTCTTAAAAGAGTGACTCTAGAAGGGACTTTGGGTCGCTGTCTGCTGTGTAGCTCTGCGACCTTCCATTCAGTTTTGTGAAGAGTATTTTTGGTACTACTGTTGACCTGGACCTAGTATTGGTGGATAGGAACATAAGAGAAGATGACTTCTGAGCTAAGGAGATTTAGTCTCATGAGAAGAAAGATTATCATACTTCATGCAATTCAACTGTGTAAGAAAACTTGCATAAAGTATGAACTACTGAACTCTGCCAAGGAGTAAGTTAGCAAGTATCAGACCAAGAAGGTGGATAGGGGAGCTTAGCAACCCTGAATGTACAGAGGAATAGTCTAGTCTACAGAGGCAGAGGTATGATCACCACCCAGGGAATATAAACTAGTTCAATTAACCTCCAAAGCCAGTCCATATATACTTCAGCTACTCCAAGATGCATGCTATTATTATAGAGGGGATTGTAAGAGATTTATAACTGCTATGTGAGATCATAGTCTCCAGATATTTGTACTTCTTTTGTTTGGGGGTTTGATGGTATTTAGGGTTCAGAGCGTCTTGAGATTTCCTGTTACATCTTTCTTTGAGAAGCCTGCCTCTTAAGTGATTGCTTAGAAGGGAAACAAACAGAAGACAGAGGTTTTGTATTTCTTCCCTCTGATAGACACAGGTTCAGACATAGCATCCAAGTGTTGATAGCATGTGTCTATGAAACAGGTCTTTGTTTAACCCAGTTCTTTCTATGGATCATTATCATGACTTGAAATATCTTAGTTCCTGTCCACAGTTGCTATGTTTGCCTCTGATCTCTGACCCTTCCTCTCTCTGCTCCTGGGTCTGTTGTCTCGCCTGCACTTGAATGGTTGTGGTTTAGGCTGAGCATCTTGGGATCAATCTGACCAAAACATATTTTATTATCAAGTATACTAGCTGTACACACACACACACACACACACACACACACACACACATAAAAAAACAAAAACAAAAACAAAAAAACCAACACACATTATCCCCAAATCATTTGAGAAAGAGGAATCTTCAAAATTGTGTCTCCCATGGGAAGGCCTCAAGTTCAACCTGTCTATTGGTTCGTTGGGATGTAGACATGTGGATAGCCAATATCAAAATATTGGATGGCTTGAGTTTTTTTTTTTTTTCAATCAGCTATAAATAATAGCTTCCTGCCTTTGGTTATGTAGTGTAAGAGATAACAGGTAACTCTCACCATTAATAAGAGAGTTAACTGAGGAAGCCAAGCCATGCATCAGCCTGGTAATCACCAGGTGATCTTATTAGCTAAGGCAGCCTGTGGAGAAGCCTGGTAATTTGTGTTTCTGACAAATTCCAAGCCGAGGTGAAGTTCCCCTGAGTAGCTTAATGTGCAGTCTCTAGACATCATTGACCTAAGGGAGGTCACCAGGGCTGAGAAACCCTGCGGAAGAGGCAGCCAGCTTTGTAAATTACCCCAGTCTCTCACCTCATGGGGCTGTAGTTTTGAGAGTCAGCTGTGAATTCCAAGTTTCTTCTCCAGCCATTTCCAATCAGTTCTCACACCTTTGTTCTCTTTCCCGGTTTATGAATTAAGTAAAAAGGAAAATCATGTCCCTTTCATTGTCATTATGAGTAAAATATCAAAGAGTCTCAAAAATGATGGATGTTCTATAACATTTGGGTACCCTTTTTTAGCTATGAGTTTAATTGTATTGAAAACAGATAGTTTTCACACAATATATCCTGATCGTGGTTTCCCCTCCCACAGCTCATCCCAGATATGTTCCACTCCCGCCACACCCAAATCCGCACCCTTTCTTTGTGTTATTTCCTATACATAGAGCAAAGCAGAACTGGGAAAATGCAGCTTAGACCTACATTAATAAACAAGCAATCATTATCCAATTTTAGTAAATCGCTTGAATACTTAATTGTCATAGAAATACTACCTCACAAGATAGCAGTATTAAAAAAAAATAATTTGCTCTTCAAAGTAAGTTAAGCTCCACGCTTATGCAGAGCTCTATTTGGGGGTAATCTTCTTAGAACACCCCATGCTTATGCAGAGCTGCATTTGGGGGTAATCTGCTTAGAACACCATCTCTTCTAGGAAATCTGAAGGAAATCGCCTGGAGAATTACAGCGATTTCAAGGGGAAAATGAAAAGCAAGGTGAGGTCACCGGGCAAACAGCAGTGCTGGTCTTCATTGCTGCTGCCTTGCACAGCCTTCATAGGGAATGGCAGCCAGAAGGACAGGGTATTCCTAAGACCCAGGCACAGAGTAGATAATGTGGCAAATGAGTATGGATGTAAATCACCCTTTACCCCTTCATTCAGCCATGAAGGGAGGCCTTGTCCTATAGAATATTAAATTGTATTCATTTAATCTAGCAAGTTCAGGAGAACGAATGGGGCTCATACAGATTTATCATGGGCTATTTAAAATTCAGAGATGACCTTTGCATCCATGCCAATGTGCTCGAGATGAACAAGAGCAACAGGAAAGTCTCTGCACTGCTCTTATGCCCTGGGGAAGCTTGATGATCCCCTCTGGACCAACTCACAATTCAAACTGGGATCATGGCACCTCTGGGATACTGAGGGATAATTAGAGTGGCCATCCCCAAAGGAAAATATGCTCCCTCTTGTCACAGGCACTGGCTATACCTTTTGGGGCCCAGCTCTATGAAGGTACGTGTTGCTGAAGACAATCTTAGAATTTCTCAGCCCAAATCCTTTTAGCATGTTAACTCCAATAATGTTCTATCTGAGCGCTCATGCACTTTAAAGAATCTAGCAGTTTCGTGCCCTGTACGTCATCCTTAGTGCACAACTCTCCAGCTGCTGCAATGGAGACCTCTCCAGACATTATCAATTGTTGCCTATGGAGAGAAATATCCTTTCTGAGAAGCACTGAAGTACTGTGGAGCCCTTCACAGGACCTATTCTTCATGGCTGCTTGCAAAGGGTCCATTCGAGATAAATGACAGGTCAGAGTCATAGAAAAACAACAGCAAAACACATATGTAGCATATGTAAGTGTGTATTATTTCTAATAATACGTGGGAGCAGTTCGATGGAGGAAGGGGAGGGGGAAATGATGCAATTATACTTTACTCAAAATGAAAAGAAAAATATAAAAGGAAGAAATCCAAAGTTACCTCTTGTCCCTCTTTAATTCCAATTTCCTCGTATTTTAAAGGCCCAGTGAACACTTGATGTCAACTCTATTAGAAGTGAAAGGAAACCGCACAATAGCAAAACTCCCAGCCTAGTAAACGCTATAAAGTCATCGGCTCCCTAGGATTTGAAGAGGATTTAGCTGGCGACCACGCTCTCGTTCAAGTCTGTTTTGAGCAGCTCTCTTCAGAAAACAGCATGAAGAGATTATTTGAGAGTTTTAGGCTTGAAACATTTTGTAGCTCCAAATCCTGTTGCTGCTTAAGGTCAGCCTTCTGATGGGTAGGCACACAATGTGACCTCAGTCCTACGGTCGTGGGAGGTGAAGGAGGGGCACTGCACCTTTTCCCACCTCTGGTAGCTAGTGCACAGCTCAGCCTCTGTGGACTCCTGGTGTCTGCAGCAAGCGTGCCATGCTATGCATAGGAACTGCAGCGAACTGCAGGGGGAGGGTTCCTGGGTGCTGAGCCTGGTCCTAACTCATCATTAGATCATAAAGACTGAGGCTGAGGGAAAAAGAGCACAACCATCAAGAGAGGGGAGCTCTTTGACCCCCCAAGTAGATACAAACTCCAAAGAGCAGGCTGTCAGTTAGACAATGGTAAGTGTTTTGTGTCACCTACAAGAAGTGGCTCTGGGTGTTTGAGTAGATAGGATTACTTGGGAAAGGATTTTTGAAGTGTTGTTTATTCATAATGACATCAAAAAAAATAGGAGCTTTGATGAAAGGAGGGAGGTGTACAATCAGAAGCTACACAATTAAAGCCTGCCGTGATGGTACTGCATCCCTGGATGTTAATGGCGGGGGCAGAGACAGCCTGAGATGCAGTGTGCTGGTCAACCCTGAGGCCAGTTTGAGCCCTGTTCCTTGTGCCTCCCTCCACTCAAGCTCAGCCGCACTGAAGAGCTGTGAAAAATTCCTGAAGATTATTTGGGAAGATGATGGAGTCATACAAAGAAAGCAGATGATACAGATGTATTTATGATTAAAAAGGAGATTGACTAAGGTCATAAATTTCTCTTTTATTTCTTGTATCTGAGTGTTGTATCCATAGCAGTGATTTGCAGTGCTGGTTTTTATTGCAGTCTTCTGTTGTGAGGGACACCTTCCGTTAAAATCACTGCTGCCATTGTGAAAGTGTCCTGGAAGGTTTCTGGTCTGGGACCTCCTACCAGCGCTTTAATGGAGTTTGCACATGCTAAGGCTGAGGCATGCTAGTGCGTTCCAGTATCCCTCAGTTCGCATCCACCAGAACACTGGGAAGAGACAGAAGTTCTGGCTCATAGGGCACTGGTCCCAAGTCCCTCAGTAGCTAGACCCATGAACATTATGCAAGGTGTAATTTGAAGCAGCCAGTTCCCAACGTAGTCTTTTCTTTCTGGATCGAAAGTTAGGAACTTCAGTACCTTTGCCCTAGTTTTTAGCTAGATGTGTGTGGACATGTGTGTGGTGTGACAAACCATAACCACTTGGGGACTTCTGGAGCTTCCTCTGTCGGTGATGCTGTCCTGTTCTTAGGTCTCTTTACCTCCACTTAGGAGCTTGTATGGAAGTCATTGTTGATTGACTTTTAGTATTTTGTAAAACAAGATCTCATCTATTTTTACTCATTTGCCATTTGTCAGGCTCACATTATCAGGAAATACCCCTGTAAATAAGCCCTGAATGGGCAGTTACCGTGACATGAGTTGAAGTTTCCTTGTAGACTAGAGAACACCAATGCTATTTTTGCCTCTATGCCACTTTTTCTTCAGGTCTTGTGGTTGTCATTTTTGAGTTACTTTGTTCTTAGCATCTTGAAAGTTTTATGGAAGAATGCAAGTGTTTTAAAAATCTATACATTTTCTTCACACCGAGGTAGATTAATTTAGGAGAGCATGAGGAATGCCAATAATAAAATTTCAAACCACCCTGTGGTGAGCCCTTACTGTTGTCATATTAATTTGTAGACAAATGACATCAGCTTTACTTTGCATATTCAGTTAGGCATGATGATAAACCTGAACACAAACTATGCCCCAGAGAATGCGTTCAAGAGGGTAAACAATTGGGTCAAATGTCCTCACGTTCGCATCCAGCCATGTCACTTTGGTAGCTTCTTTTCTGCATCTGTGATAAAAATATCATGATAAAAAAAACCAGCTTGGGGAGAAGAGGGTCTATTTGGCTGACAATTTCAAGCGGTGGTCCATTGTTTCAGGGAAGTCAAGCCAGGGACTGAAGCATCTAGTCACACCATATGCAAAGTTAAAAGTACTAAGAAATGAATGCTCCCAAGATGCTTGCTGGCATACCTGTTAGCTTTCTTTACTCTTCCACATCTCAGTGCTTAGCCTAGGGGATGGTGATGTCCATAAAACCCCGGCTCTTCCTGCATCAATTGCCAAGGAAAGAAATTCCCCGCAGGCCAATTTCATCTAAACCATTTCTCACTTTAGGCCATTTCCCTGGGTGATTATAGGTTATGGCAACTTGACATTTAAAACTATCCAACACAGAACTTGGCTGTATGATGTTGAACAGATTACTTAACCTTTCTGGGCTTCAGTTTCCTCTGAGAAACTGCAAATGATCTTAATAGCACATTGGTTTGCGATTAAGATCCAATAGTTTAACGTATGTAAAGTACTAGAAGGAACACTTGGCACATGGCACACTCTCAATAAATGTTACATATTAAACAAATCTGCACATGCAGTTTCTCTCAGCTAACTGGCGTTCACAGTACATGATTAAGGCCTTAGACAGTTTGTGTTTGCAAACTGCGACCGAATGCAACACTCTCCTCAAGGTCCGTTAAGTTCACCGAGTGATTAAGATTGCCGCTATGTTGGCGCCTGTGAATGTCATCACTAGAGTTGTGTCTGCCAAGTGGACAGTAAAGACACCAAAGACACAGACTCAGAAACCTGTCTGCCTATCCAAGATTGTCTGGTTTTTAATCATATAACAATATGATGCATTGAAAACTCACAGGAGCAATGGGATTTTCAAAATTCCAGGTCAGGCCCTGCCATTTAGTTGGTTTGACAACAAGAGGCAGGCTTATATCTGTTGTGTCAGCCTCAGCCTCTGAATTGTTACTTGTAAATGAGGGTTGGAACAAGGATCAAACCTGACACACCCTAACCCTAGATTGCTTCTCTGTTACCCGTGCAGACATCGTTAATCAATGGTAGCAACCTCTCATAGTCTGCTTGGACTGGCTTGGACAGGCATCACTGAGCAATGGCATTGTTATCTTACCATCTACCCATACTGGCACCCAACACGACAAGCCACTGGTGGGGGCCGATGTTAGGGATAGAGCTACGTACTACTGAAGTCTAATAACCTTTACCCATGGTTGTCGTACGTCTCAAGTGACAGTGACATTGAAGGAGAGAATATGGTGAGAGAGAAATATAGACTCAGGATTTGATGAGCCAAAGAAGAGATGAAGATAAGAGTTGTATTTTGTATTGCATATGCAGTGGGAAGGAACGCCTGGAAAAGGGGCCCCCTCCTTGCGAGCTGCAGCTTGCAGCAGCATCTTTGTTCCTGGACTACTAACCTCCAGTCCTTTCTCACTTGTCGCAGTTAGATTGAGGCAGAGCCTTGTACCAAGGTCTTTCTTCCAGAAATTTGTTACTAGCATTCGGAAATAATATCTGGCTGTAGTGGAATGTAGCTGCAAATCTGAGCTGGTACAGTTGACATATAGACAGATGAACGGACTGGCCCTGGCAGGCTGGTCCCGAAGAACACAATGGCAAGTCTTTCCGGCAGGCTTCTGTGATCATTAATCTATTGGTACTGATGCACAGCTTACCTTCCAAGTTTAAAATGGGTTCTTGTTATGTAGTTGAAAGGGCCATACCAGTCTGTTACTGTGGAAACCATGCCGTGAGTGAGGCTGCCGCCTCCCTGTTACTGGGGGATGTTAAAGAGGAGGAAAAGCCTGTATCTTTACACGTGCTGGTCTAGGGAAGAAGTGTCTATGCGTATACACTCTCTTGACAAGTCTCTCCATCTGTACCACTTGGAATCACTGCTCATTTCGCAGTAAAACTCTGCATGTTCTGAATAACATCATCTTCAGTGTGCTTCAACAGAGGCTCAGATCTCTTTAACGGGTCTTAGATAAAAAGTGCTGATCTAAGTTTTATTCGTAGTTTTCTGTCTCAGTTAGGGTTCACTGTTGTGATGGAGCACCATGACCAAATGGAACTTGGAGAGGAAAGGGTTTATTTCACTCACGCTTCCATTGAACAGTTTGTTATCAAGACCAGGAAGTCAAGCAGGGCAGGAATCTGGAGGCACGAGCTGATATGGAGGCCCTAGAGGGACAGGACTTAGGGCCTTGCTCTCCGTGGCTTACTCAGCCTACTTTCTTACAGAACCCCGCATCACTCCAGGGGTGAAAGCACCCACCATGGACTGGGCACTGCTCCATCGGTCATTAACATCTGGATCTTATGTATTCCTCAGTTGAGGTTCCCTTCCTTCAGATAACTCTAGCTTGTGTCTTTTACATAAAACTAGTCATCCCATGTTCCATAAGAAAACTCTCCTAACATTCTGATAAAAATGATTTTAGTTTACTTGAATCAGCTTATCTATGGTCTGTTGAACAGATGTGCCTGGAAACTGCCTAACTTCTCACAGCTGTGTCCTGAGAAATCCACCTATGAAGGGTGGTTCCCCAACCACACGGAAATGGGCTAGTTTCTTAACTCCCTTATGGATCAAATTCCCCATCAGTGTAATTATGAGAGCAAATGAGTTATAGCTAAATTCAATGATTTGCTCAATTTTATGAAGTCTCTAGGTATTTTTGCAAATGAAATATTTAACAAATATTAACTTTTATAACTAGAATTAAATAAATTCAAAATCCTCCCCTTCAAAAATTTTGCTTAAAATGAATCTTGTTTTGAAGATTGATTGCAAGCAGTACAATGAGAAGCCTCAAAAGTCCTGTATGCCTACTATATGTTCATGTTTTCTGAGTACATACTACACACCAGGAACTGTGATAGGCACAAGACAGACAGCAAGAAGGAATAAAACAATAAACTTCCCCTTTAAGATCTCGCCACCCAGAATTATTTTGCAGTTGATATTATTGCTCCTGTCACCCAGTTTAGAATGCAGCAATTTATATTAAGGGTTTTGTGTGAGCATTACATTTCTAATAGTGATAAATTCTTATGACATTAATTAGTGGTTTTAGGCAGAAAATCTCCATGAACATGAATGAGGAAAAACAACATAAATTCATCATGTTCAAAACAGGTTATTACACGGAAAAAATGGGGAGCCTTTCCGGGGCACCACTTTAAACACGCTGGCATTGCATGCTTTGTCGAAGCAGTGTGAATCCAGTTTTCCCTCCCACCACTTAAGCAAATTTCCCATCTCTGTAAAATCTGCTGTTTTATAATGACATGCTTCATTTTGGCTGTGTACATCCTAAATAGTCCATTTTTTACTTAGTTAAATTGTTTTCTGCCATGGTGAGAAATGCTTTCTTCTGAAGAAATGATGCTTCGGTCCGGGAAATAGGGACATTTATTAAAACAGTGTATTAGGAAACCAGCAGTGGTTATATTTCTTACAGTTTTAGTTAGTATTTAAGAACTTTTGGTGCCCAGTGAAATTACTTTTACTGTGAAGCAGCCCATGATAACAAGAGTCTCTGAATTCTCACTTTTGTCCTTAATTAAAAATCATTGGTGGATTTATTTCTTGCCTGTGTATGTGGAGAGATGTCAGGGATGCTTCCTTGGAACTCTGCTGAGCCTTCCCTGGGCTGGAGAACCCAGTTAATGATGTAAATCAGTTGGTGTTTTTCCCTTCTCTAACTTAATGAGCTTATTGACTTCAGATTATTTGCAAGGAAAGAGCACAAGGAAACCCAGGGCTTCTCAGATTCTGTTCTCCAGGCAAAGCCAAAGCAATCAAACAAAGAAAGTCTGATTTCAGGGTGAATTTGAGCTTGTTTCTGAGATTTGTCTTAGAAGTGTGATCCTGACTTGCTTCTCTCAAGCTAGACAAGTGATGTGTAGGCACAGACAGTTTTCCAGATGGTGGACCCAAAACCGTTGTGTGTCTTCATAAACAAAAGGACAGTTATCCTGGACTACTCCCCTTCAATTTCTCATGAAGTCTCTTGAAACAAGCTACAGTGACCAAAGACCCATTCTTGGGAGGTCCCATAACCTGTCCCCAGCCCCATGTACTTCCTGAACTGTAAAAGGCACTGTATTTGCCTTTTGCTCTGGGCCCTGCGATATTGTAACCCATTCTGCAAACCTCATTTTCGTTTGTGTGTTTAACCTGGGCTACCTGGAGGCGTAAATCCTGGAGCCCTACCTTGATCTCAGCTTGCTAGCACACTCTTCTGTGCTCAGCCTTCCTCATTCAGGGCTTTGCCCACTAACCTGCTCTTTCTTGCGGGTGTTAACATCATATAAGTAAGACTTAGAATACTAAGCGGGCTAGGATTTGAAAGGTGACCTTGAAGACAACTCGCTCCCAAAAGGTAAATATCCCATATTAGCAGCCAAGCCCTGCAAAGGTTAGGTCAGGAATCCCCAGCCAGCGTTCTCCCCCAGGATGACAGCATGCAGTCTTTGTAGAGACATCCGGTGGAAGCACACAGTCCTCCTTTGAGTCCGTGGAAAGAAAATTGTCATAACCAAATCATTTTAAGGGGTGATGATTCTTCTACTGAGATTCTTGTTTTCTGTATCTTATAGGTTAAAAAATTTCTCTTTGTAGAGACATCCGGTGGAAGCACACAGTCCTCCTTTGAGTCCGTGGAAAGAAAATTGTCATAACCAAATCATTTTAAGGGGTGATGATTCTTCTACTGAGATTCTTGTTTTCTGTATCTTATAGGTTAAAAAATTTCAGTGACCTTTTAGACTTACTAAATTGCAATAATCTCTGTATCTGTCTTCTAACTGTTCTCAAATCCTGAAGACCCCTTGCTTGGAACAGTCTTGTCTTAAATGGGAACCTTTATAGCCCAGATTCTTGTCACCAAGCTATTCATATAGCTTGTGATAACTGTTTATCCATGTCTGCTCAGTCTTCTACCAAATGCATGAAAGGTCAAAGTTAATCTCCAATGTGGGTTTTACTTTTATTTTAATGACTATTTCTAATTCCTGAATGGTAACTAAAGAAAGTAGATAGGAAACAAAGCCAACTGTATTATTAGTACTTCTTTGACTAGTTATAGGATGAAAAAATATGTTAGCTACAAAGAAATAAGATTCTTAAGAACAGAGAGGTAACTTATTTAGTAGAATGCATGCCTAGAATGTAAATAGTCCCGGATTTAATTCCCAGCACCCCATAAAGCAGGCGCCATGGAGTAAATGCCCGTAACCCCAACATTTTGGAAGGTAGGGCAGGAGGATCAGAAGTTTGAATCATGCTGAGCCTCAAACAATCTGGAGATCAGACTTGTTTGCCTGAGAACCTGTGAAGACCAGTAATGCTGGCACCCTGAAGGCAGAGTCAGGCAGATCTCTATGAGCTCAAAGCTAGTCTTGTTTCTTGGTGTGTGCTGCCTACTCAGAACCAAACAAACAACACAACACAAATGCTTATTTAAGAGGAGAGAATTTTATCCTCTTTTAAATGCAATTTTTATTTTATTTTAAGGGCCTCTTTATTTATAGATAAGCAAACAAATGCAGAATTGTCAGAAATGCCTTCAGGACCATAAATTGGAACAAAGTTCAGAAGCAAACTATTCTTTTGGGGGGGGGGTTGAGACAGGGTTTCTATCTCTTGTAGACGAGCCTGGCCTCGAGCTCATGGAGATCCACCTGCCTCTGCCTCCCAAGGGCTGGAATTAAAAGTGTGCACCACCATTGCTCAGCCAGAAGAGAACTATTTTGTCAGCAAACAAAAGTCCCATAAATGCAAGCCAGCTTGCATCTCAATGTAAAGGGTGTTTCAGGTTGAAACCATTGAGAGCAAAGATTGAGTCATTATCAAATGGGCAGTGTCAATGTCCCCATAGTTTACACACCTTCAATTGGTGGGGAATGAAGGTGGCAAATGCATCCTATAGGGCATAAGAAGAAGTCTGAATACTTGTTAAATACAGATCAATGTTTGTCCTAGGGAATAAAGTTGCCAAAGGTGGAATCCACATCGCAGGTCTCTGCAGACAGTGCCCAAAGACAGTCAGGGTAGAAGACATAGCTTAGCAATCCCCTCTTCCTTCACTCACCTGTTCTACACAGTGGCAAATAAAAGCCTTGGGAGGTTGTTTTGGGGGGAAAAGTGACAAATACAGGTTATCTCCTTCTCGGGTTTGCTACTAAATCGAGACTGCTTACTGTGCTTAGTCAGGTTCCTTTGGATGTCACTGTGGCTCTACAATAAATTTTCTGGGTATGAGTGTTTCGCTTGCGTGGGTATCTGTTCACCATGGACATGCTGTGACCATGGAGGCGAGAAGAAAACATCCCTGGAACCAGAGTTACAAACGGTTGTGATCTCCCATGTGGATGCTGGGATTCCAACCGGGGTCCCCTGGAAAAGCACCCAGTACTCTTAACTTCTGGACCATCTTGTCAGCCCTCAGGAGCGTTATTCTTATCCAGTATTTATTTAACCATTTATTCTTTCTTTGTTCAACCCTAAGTATTATTTACTGTATATTAACTAGTTGCCAGGCATGTGTGGTAATCACTGGTAACATAAAGAACTGGTTGTAGCCCACAAGAGTAAGACTTCCCACATTTCAGTTACTCCGTTGAAAGTATGGATCCTGGTTGCTGGATTCCTCTGCAAATCAGACCGAAGTAATAAATCCAGATTTAATAAACAGGGTAATGCAAAGAAGAGCACTCCCAGGTGGCCCTCAGGAAGGCCAGGGACAGAACAGGAGGGCACACACAGCAGATCTGTGGGCGGGGTCTTAAATAGCCAGTAGGCTTGGACTTGAGCAGCCCTGGGAGGGGCTAACTCTTGGTGGGCTTTCTGAGGGGGCAAGGTCTGAGCAGAGAGAGAGGTGGTGCTTCCACCTGATCATCCCAGATTCTTTGGGTATGTGGGTGCCAGGTGCTGGGATGGAGCTTCCCCCAGAGCACCCCATGACAAGGTTGAGTAAATGGATGGGTAAACTCAGGCTTCAGGTTTTCTGTATTGCTCCCATCAAACCTGGGGTTCTACATTTCTTTGTAGCAAGTAGGCACTTGGCCTTATTAAAATCTAATGGAGGCTGAAGTTCTCCCAGTTGCTTTTGCTTATATTTCCATTTAACACTTGGAATGTTTTTGTTTGTTTTGAAATAGTTTCTCTATGTAAACCAGGGTGGCTTCAGAGATCTGCCTATCTCTTCCTCCTGCATGCTGGGATTAAAGGCGTGCACCACCATGCCTGGTCTTTTGAAGTGTTTTCAAAACGTCATCCCTGGATTCGCCAGCCTCTGAGGAATTGAAAGCAGCCTCTTTATTGATGGGTCATCAGGATACACCCAGTACTGGTGCTTTCATACATGTCCAGAAAGGAAGATTAAGAAACTGGTAGTCTCAGGCTGGAGAGGTGGCTCAGAGGTTAAGAGCACTGGTTGCTCTTCCAGGGGTTCTGAGTTCAAGTCCCAGTAGCCTCATAGTGGCTCACAACTGTCTGTAATTAGATCTGGTGCCCTTCTGGAGTGCAGGCATACATCCAGGCAGAACACTATATACATAAAAAATAAATACATTTTTTAAAAAAAAAAACGAGATTGATAGTCTTCCTTTAAGTCAGTTTATTCTCAGGTGCTTTGTGACACACATCAGTGCTGAGTTTTAACACTGGCTAGTACGAGCAACGGCTTTCACCTGGTTGCGTGTCGGATTTGACATTTGGATTTCTCCTGTGTCATTGCCCTGTGGCATGATCCCGCTTCTAGTTTTGATTTTAAGGTGATCTAATACATAGGGGTAAAGGTTAGTAAGTATTGTGAAATGCCTTTACTTTCACACGTAGGAGAAATACAGGAGCTGGCCTCTGTTAGCAGACATCCTAACTCTGATGCAATTTACGCTACACAGCAGTGGCCTTACGTATTCTGTCTGTGATGGATTTAGGAAATTCCATTGTCCATGTTTCCCAGTGCTGCTGTGGGAGCTCTCTAGCAAGAATCCTTACCTCAGAAGCAGGAGGAGCTTGGCTAAGTGTCAGAACCACGCTGCCGCTTAGGCCTGTCATTTTTTACCGGAGGCCGACCATTATAGCAGCACACTATGAGAGCGGTGGGCGTCGCCGTCAGCGCGAACAGATGTTTGTCAACCTCACCACGAGCAAACGCGAACACAGTGAGTCATGCTTACCAGTCTGACTGTCACGAACAAATAAGCTAGCCAGAATTTTCTGTTCTTTAGTGAGGTGACTGTATTATTCTGCTTAATTCACATTAAAGATGAATTACTTAATGAACAATCATATATGAAAACCAATTCAGCTATTGCCCTATGTGCTGAACGTATGACACCCGAGTCCCCATGATGTGGGGTCTGTGTCTCAAAACACTAATCTCGTTTTTGTTGATCTGTATGGAAGAACGCTTCCTTTCTCGCTACAGCTTTTGCTTCCTCTGTGCACTAAGTTCCATGTCTAGACGGAACTGTGAGCTAAGGCTTCTGTGCACGTGGCTCAGTGAGACGGTTCCGTAGCTGACGACGCTGTAATCGAGCTGACCGTGAGCCCAAGTAGGAAAGGAGAGAACAGACTCTGTAGGTTGTCCTCTGACAACTTCTGTGCTCGAGATCTAGGCTTCGTGACTCCAGCGTCAGAGCTCATACTGCAAAGCCCCAACAAAACCGTCTGGGACAGAATCCCCTGCTAGGATTTAAAATATGTGTTTGGGTGACGGTTTAATTTGGGCTGACAGGTTTGACTGGATCAAGGGACACATATCCCTAGTGAGCACCATCATTCCCCTTTCTTTGCTCCCAGATCCACCAGGCTGTGGACAGCCAGCCTCCTCTCACACTGAGGACTGGAGCTGCTCCTGCAGCCTTGGTTTCTCTGCTGCTGCCAGCTCAGTCTGTTGCTCATGAGCCAAATAAGCTTCCTCTCCTGAAGTTGCTTCTTCCCAGGTTGGAAACAATGGGGAAAGAATCTAACACACTCTACTGAAGGATGCTGATACCGATAAACTCCATTCCCCCACTAGATGAAGAACTTCCAGTTTGCTGTAGCTGCCAATCAAAAGGATGCTGGAACAACCTCTGAGCCTCAGCGCCTGCATTTCTGAACCTGAGGAACAAGTCACACCCAAAGGCCAGGCTTTCCCCGGGGTGCCTCAGCAAAGTTATGCAGAACTCTGTCACTGCCCAGTTATTTAACATTTATTTGTTGAATGGATTTTAAAACACAGATAAATTAACACAGATTGGCTTAATAGTACTCCTCAAAAGTAAGTAGCCATAGACTCTGAATGTGCCCTTTGTCCAGAAACTGCTAACCTGGGATGTTGGGTTTCTCCTGGACAAGCACCTGGGCAGCTCCATCCCCTGCTCAGTCCAACGCTGCACACCGGACCAGCAGACCAAGTCTCCTCTGGCTCTATTGTCCCTAGCAATCACGTGAGATCCTAACTAAGCATTTCTGATGTTAAACATTTCCTCCTGGAACAAATCTGTCATTTGCTTCCTACTTCTCTCTACATGCTCTTGTTCAATTTTTCTCCGTACGTTGTTTATCATAACTTTTCCCTGCGGTTGGAGATAACAGATTTCTGCTTTTAATTCAAGAAACGCCGTCTGCTGTAATGTTTTACAACATGATCCTCTCCCAGTTCCAAGGGAGAGGATGCTGCCTGGTGGCGTTTTTCCGCCTGTGCTGCAACGCAGACCATGCCTGCCCTGAAACTGCCGAGCAGGGAGCCCCTGCCCCTCCATCTCTGTCAGGGCTTTGAGCAAATGTAAGGGACTTTTTTTCCATTGTAATTTAAATTCAGAAGGAGCCTATTTGTATGGTAATCGTAAGCTAAGGAAAACAGTGTTACATTCCTCTCTGGGATTTGTTTTCTGACATCTTCACATTCTCTAGCACTTTAACCTGCATATTACAGGCAGTTCTAACTCCATATTTTAACAGGAGAACAGTGCCCTTAAGATTAATCCACAATGACAACAGGGAAGGAAGGCTCGAGGTCGAAGCAGTAATTAATGCTGCTCTCATATTCTGAGCTGGTATTTTCAGGGCTTCACCAAAATAAGCTGGTCATGGTTTTTGCTTTTGCAACAAAACCATCGTGTGTGAGGAGGCATGAATAGCACTGCCCTTCTCTGAGAGCTTCTGTTTCCAGCACGGGGATACAAACTGTATTCTTGTTGTTTGAACCTATTATTCAACAGAGCTGATGATTTTGTGTTTGGAGAAGTGTTGTTTTCTTTCTGCTAGCAAAAATAGGAAGGGCTCCCTTCGCTGGCTGTTCACCCAGCTCACTCTAAGCAGAAGAAAGGCTGAGGCTAAAGGCTTCCCCTTTAGTTTACGTGATGACAAGGTGTTTGTGTCTTCAGAGGGACAGTCCCAAGGCTTGGAGTTGCCCCTTTGACCACTCCAGTGACTCCAGTCTGTTTATTCAAACTCAACTAGATAAATTCTGCCCATGATTCCATTTGGGGGAGTGGATTTATCTTATACTCACTGTCCTTGAACCCAAAATCTTATGGTTCGATGCCTGCTCAGGCACAGGTGACATTTGGGGGTGTGATGTGGCCAAGCAGAGCCCACATCATGTTGTTTTGCTTTGCTTTGTCTGAAAAGCAGCCAACGACTGGATTTACTTGCCTCTGAAAACTTTGCTGGAAACCAGTAAGAGGGGCCCAGTGGACCAGTCCACTGGGTTCAGAAGATTGCCTTCATTTAGTCCCAGTGGGAAATCATGTCCTAAGCATCTCACTTGTGTGGCTGCTCTGTGAGACCTGATGGAAGGTGTCAGGTTCATATGAATTTCTGATAGTTCTATGCATCAGCTCACCTCAAAGAGAAGTGATCTGCATGCCAGCTAAGCACAGGATGCTGGTGGCTCTAACACTCAGAGGTCTGGGATCCAAGAGATGAGAAGATAGCATCTTTGCAAGGATAAAGTGGGGAAAGATAGTAGAATCCCCCTATGGAACTGTTGGTAAGACCAATTCCAGCGCTAATGGTGGCAGATGTTCAAACCTGAAAACCCAGTTTGAGAGAGCAAGGAGTATCATGGGATGGAAGAGACCCCATACCTCGCTCACGTCCTCATCCTAGGACCGTGGTCTCTCTGCCTTAGGGCCCCTCTGCAACTGTGCTCTCTCTCTCCGGCAGACCCATGGTTGACTAGCCCTCATCCTCATGTGTTGGGAAGGTGTGGCCTGCTACCAGGCAAATGAACCTGACAGGATCAGAGAGAATCAGGGCAGCTTGTCACTTAAGCGGAGGAACCCAGCATCTCAGGAACCAGAACTTCGTTTAGAACCTGGACTTAGGTGGTATATGTAGGGCCTATGGAGGAGCTACATCTCCTAGGTCTTCTGGGCTCCGGACCCTTGGAAAGACGCATGGTTTGGAGACTTTCTGCCCTGCATGGGCAGTTAATTTCCTTGGTGGCTGCAATAAAGGGGACAGTGCTGATTAGATCATTGATTTGTGCAATATTTGTTCCTGATGAAATCTTAGAGGGGCCTCAGTTTATCAAGGAGAATTCTAGCCAGGCAGTGGTGGCCTCCACCTTTAATTCTAGCACTCGGGAGGCAGAGGTAGGCAGCAAATCTCTATGAGTTTAAGGCCAGCCTGGTCTATGTAGCGAATTCCAGGACAGCCAAGGTTACACAGAGAAACCATATCTTGATAAACAAAACAAAACACACAAACAAAAACAAAAGGAGAATTCAGGGTCGCTAAGCTCAGCACACCCTGTAAAGAGACACAAGTGTTTGGGTCAGAAATACCCAAACGTTCTGTTTAGTCCTGTTGCTGCTGTGTTACATGGGTTCCCAGAGCCCCCTTTGTTTCTCTGGAGTCCTCAGTGGGCAGATGTTATTGTCACATCTGGCTTTCCCCACCCATCTCAAAACTGAATTGGAGTATTCTGTGTCCTGGGCCATTCTTTTCCCAGGAGTATGGTCTCCTGTGAATCTCTGAGCCATTTTGTTTAGTGGAGCTCTGTTTCGATGCAAGGACAATCTCGGGCTGCCTTTGCCGTGCTCAATCTTTCTCTTTCTCATGACAAAAAGGAATCTGCTGAGACGTGAAAAAGCTCCTCTGTCGATTACAGAATCTGATAGTAATGATCTTTACAATTCCAGGGTCCTTAGAACAATTTCAAAGCACCGTCTAATTTTTCAGATTAGTTTGTGTAAAGGACTTGGACTCTAGGTGCTTGGCGAGGTTTCCCTAGAAACCTCCAAGATCGTTTGCATGACTCACCTCAGTAAGAGTTCTTTGAAAAGGAGGCCCCAGAGGGAAGGGAAGAAGGCGGAGGGGAATCTCTTAAAAGATATTAACTTCAAGACCATTTAAACCAAAGCCTTTTCTCTATTCGAAGACAGATTGACCTGGAAGTTGGAATTTAGGAAGAAAGCAGAAGTTGGTCTTAGCCGTTTTTATTGACCAATGGTGCTGACCACTGAGCTGTGCACTGAGCCCACGGTCTCTTCTCTTCAGTGTATTAAGGCATTTGTTTCTGATGGAATCCTAGAGAAAAAGCACAGCAAGCTCATAGTACTGACTGCATGGTCCTGCGGCTGTATCTGCCTTGGTCCCTGACTGAGACCTATATGCAGAGTATCTCTAAGTGCCTAAAAATGCCACCACTGTCCCTTTGGCAGATGGTGAGCCCCATTATCACCAGATGCCCACTTTCTCAGACTTGTGTTCTTATCTGAGCCTTTGTCCCTACTACCAGGACATCTTATTCTAAGACAAGCAGTGCCCTATATTAAAGGTGACAATCTGAAAATCTAGTGGCTGATTAGTTGCCCCCAAAAAAGGGGCTGAGGGATATGGCTCAGTGGTAAAGTGCCTGCCATTCAAACATGAGGACCTGAGTTATGTCAAAAAGCTGGGTATGGTGGTACTTATCTGTAACCCTGCTGCCAAAGGGGCTAAGACCAGCAGATCAGATCCCCAGAGCTCACTGTCCAGACAATCTAGTCAATCGTTCAGCACTGCTCAATGTCAGCCCCAGTGAGAGCATCAAAAGATAAGACATCAAGTAAGACATTAACTCTGACATCTGTCCTGCATATACATGCATACACATGCACACATCCCCACAATACACACATACATACGTATACACACAAATACACACATACACACATATATACACATTCATACATACACAGAGAGAGAAAGAAAGGGGGGAGAAGAACACATACATTGCACACATAAAATGTCTGCTCTGCTTAGAATATCAAAGCAAAGATCTGGCTCAAAATGTCTTCTTTAATAACAGAGTCTGCAGACTCAGCATGAGAACTCAGACAGCAGCAGAGGAAGGCAGACTGCAGACGTGTTAGGTGAAGGTGCGGGACAATGAGGAGGAGGATGAAGCACTCCTCAGTGTCTCTCCAAGTGCACACAGCATCTACTTTAGATCCTCAAAGTTACACCTAACGAGTGAGCAATGGCGCCATCAGTCCTAAAAGATCGCTGTAGAGAGTGGTTCAGGAATCTAACTAGTTAAAAACCTCGACTGAACTGCCACAATTGGAACCCAATGCTAAATTCACTGATTCCTCCAGATCATGTGATGTCGGCTAACACACACCATGGGGAGAATTAGACATGGCAGATATTCGTAGTTCTTTAAATACATTTTAATTAAAATATAATTATCTCACTGCTTTCTTTTCTCTCCTCCTTCCTCTAACCCTTGACGTGCCCTCATCTCAAACGGATAGTCTCATTTTCCTTGATTTAATAATTACATACAGATATACAGATAGAGATGTACAAATACATAAATCCAGCCTGCTGAATCTGTTTTTGTTACTTGCATATATAGTTTTTCAGGGCTGATCATTTTGCATCAGCTAATCAATTAGGGGGCTCATCCCTCGGTGAGGCTTATTCTCCTTCTTTCAGCAGTTGCCTGCAGTTCATAGGACAGACTGGTTTTATTACTACTACTATTACTACTACTACTATTATTATTTAATTGGTTTATTTTTATTATTAAGTAATAAGGCTCTGGCTCACATAGGCACTGTCACTGCTGTCTTTCCAACAAGCAAGTAGAGGGATCAAGTTTACATAGACAAAGATGCTGGAGCACAGAGATTCAGACAAGGGTCCCAGACAGAGGTTTTACAGACACAAGCTGACACCAATGCTCTGGTGTCCTGCAGTTTCTAGACTACTGCAAAAGTGCCCAGGAAAGAGGAAAGCCTTCAAACACTGAAAGTCCCCCTTTTTTCAAACCGCTCCATTAAGGACTTAGCAGACTGTGTGAAAGAAGCAGGAAGGCAACATGAAGATGTCTGTATTTCAGTTCTCCAAACAGAAGTTTCCTGAAGGGGTCATTTTTCAAGTTGCATGGGTTATTGTGAACTGTCTTGCACCGAGCTTAAACAGAGACTACCTGCCAAGAGAGGAGGCAGAAAACCGCTGGCGGTGAGTGTTCAGTAATTAGAAGGGATAATCATTAGATTTATTTTATGATTAATATTTCAGTAAAAATAGCCATCTGCCAATGTAAGTATAATTTGGGACTGAAGAGCCAGTGTCTTTTCCAGAACCGTGTGGGGTGGTTTGCCTCCTAAGCTTATCACTGGGCCCTGTCTGCCCTAGGCACAGATGACCTCTGCGAGCACTGACCTGTCCCTCCTTGCTGCCCAGATTCCCATCTCTGCAGAGTCCCCACTGAGACAGAAATTCACAAACAATAGGTGACCATTGCCAGCAACTGAAGCACAGCAGTCCTGGCCCTTGGCAGCAGTTGGCAGCAGTTGGCAGCCTATTTCCCCAGTTTCCTGCCAAGAGACAGCCGGGCCTTGGAGTTACCTTGGTCCTTTCACCTCGTGGATGCTTCACTCTTTAAAAGAACAAAACAATAGAGAAAACTCCCTGCACGTGTGTGTGTGCACACACGTGTGTGTTCTTCTTTACAGTTTCCAGACTGAAGTCTCCTGGCACAACTGCATGTGAGTCTCTCTAGGTACTAAGCATGTATACCATTCCCTATGAAAATCCACACTTTCCTGGGGAGGGGAGGCCTAGGAAATGGCTTTGACCACATTGGTGTCACTGAAGCGTGTGAGATGAATTGTATTATCAGCATGCCAGCACACTATGTCTGCATGTGTTGGATACAAGAGACATTTGATTTTTCTCTTCAATATTAACACAAAATAAAAATGATTCATGACTTAGGCAATCTTCACTTCTCAGAAGAGGAAACTATCAACATGCATAATGTTTAATTGATACAATAAAGTCTTTAGCCTTATTTGATACATTTAGTAGCCATGCCACAGGTTGTGGTGGCATCAAAGGAATAGTGCTAACTTTGTATGTGATTGTGTGTGTGTGTGTGTGTGTGTGTGTGCACGTGCACGCGTGCGCGTTTATGTGCATGTGAGTGCATATGCATGAGGAGGAAGGGTCAATGTGTCTTGTTCAATCACTCTCCACTTTAGTTTTTGAGACAGGCCCTCTCACTGGCCCTGGCGCTCACCAATCCAGCCAGCTTGACTGACCAGCCAGGCCCTGGGATCGTCCAGGATCTGCAGCCTCCCTAACACTAGCACTGAGCTCTCATATGAGGGCTGGAGATCCAAACTCAGAGCCTCAAGCTTGTATGTCAAGCTCTTTGCCTACTGAGCCATCTCTAAAGCCCTATTTTCAAATATTTTTGTAGGAGAACCATCCGCATGCACGCAGACCATACGCAGCATACATCTAGATGATGAGGGACAGAGCACGATGTGGGGTAGTTACTTTAGTAGTTAGGGAAAGGAGAGCCACAAGGAGTCTGGAAAGACCAATGAAGAGCTAACAGTTGAGAACACCTCACCATTTAATTTTTCACAGAGATGGAATGAATTCTTGCTCCTGGTGTCAGCACTGTCCAGACACCCTGGATAATTCAGTAAGGTGCCATTTGGGATTTGAGGTCAAATGGCATGCAGAGGTGACTGGGGAGTGACACTCCAATGTGATGGGAAGTTGAGAAAAGTATCTGTGAAAACTCGACATTCACAGGCACTGAAGCCAGACACTAGGGTTCAAGCGGTGGGTTGTATAGGGGAAAAAATAGCAGAATTTCCTCAAGCTTACAAGGCTCATGGCTGAGGTCTAGACAATAAAACAAGTTGGTATGATAAACACACAAATTTTACTTGGCTAAATTTTGAGACAAACACACAGGACCCTTTGGAAATGAAGACTTTGTGTGTTTGTTTGTTTGTTTGTTTGTGTTGAGGTCTGATGGAGTCAGGTCAGTTGTGCAGAGAACACCTGCCCCAACAAGAATATGATACAACTGTACATTGGGGAAGACTTAGAGAGTTCTTAGATCACGTGTGGCCATGTTTCTCTCAGTGTGTAGGACACAGCATCTCTAACAAGAGAGCATCTACAGTGCCAGGTGGGAGACAACAAAAGGTGACCTGCTTAAGTTTTGCGATATTTCCTAAATTCTCAATTTCCAGGGTACGTGTGTGTGTGTGTGTGTGTGTGTGTGTGTGTGTGTTGCATGTATGATAGAAATGATGTGTGAGAAGGTGTGTTCTAATAGAGGCTCGCAGGAAGAGGTAGACTGAGCAGCATGTCTGGGGAAGAGTCACAAGGGAGCCACCATGATAAGCACTTTTCCTGCAGTATCTGTCCTGATTCTCACCACAGTGTTAATTTGGTCAGCAAGCTATTAACTTAGGTTGAAGAACTTTGCAAGGCCGCAAAGGCAGCAAACAGATCCGGAGTCTAGCTTGGCTCTCTAGGATGTAGGGCTCTCTTCTTGGAGTCTGTTCCCTCCTTGCTCTTCACTATTAGTGATGGAGGAGTTGGGTAAAATGTAAAGCATGGCTTGCAGAGCTGGCGATGCTTATGCTTCTGGAGACAGTGAAGTAGTCACAGTGAATCCAGAGTGCATAGAATCTGGGTGTCCTTGGCCCCAGCAGCCAAATGCCCTGTGGGCAGCTCCCGGTGGGGCCCCCTTGTGTCCCCCCACTCCTGTCCTGGGAGCATATGAGCATCCTAGCCGGGTTGCTTCTTTAGTTCCCAAGACACACTCAGTCTTTGAAGGACCACTCCTCTGTGAACCAGTACTCGTGTCTGCCCTTCTTACAGTTGGACTACCACTAGCTTAGACCTCAGGCCCTTGACCCAGGACTTGCCCCAGATTCATTCTTTGACTATGACTCTGTTTCTAGACTGAACTTCTGAGATCCAGGTGAGCTTGAAAGTCAGAATTCTTATATCTGTGAGCACATGTTTTTTTGGTGTGAGTATGTGTTGTACAAGGAATCAAACCTAAGGCCTTATGCATAACAGACAATCAATCCACCACTAAACTAGATCGCCAACTAATCTCTGTTTTCTTGAATTGTTCTTTTGATGGCTGGTTGAGCCCCAAGGCTGTGTGCACATCTGTGTACATACCTGTGTGTGTGTGCATTGAAACTATTTGTGTATGCACACATCTGTATATACCCGTGTGTGTTTGTTTCTCATCAGCAGGCTGTTCTTTAGCCTGTCTGTAAAGTCTGGATAAACACACTCTTCTTAAGTCCTGCAGTCTAACTTTGCACAGTTTACAAAAACTGTTGCTGCTGCAGACAGAGGAATCTACTCGGACATCTTTCTTCCTTTATGATTCCATGTACCTTACCGTTCTCATGGAAGCCCTTTCTTACCGAAATACCTCTATTTGGTCATATTATTACAGGAGATGGGCTTGTTGTTTCGACAGTGAAAAACCTTTAAACTAAAATCTTACATTGCTTATCCAGCCAAGGTGTGCTGCTGTTCACAATGTACTTTGGGAACTGCCTGCTCACATTTCAAGGTTTTCTTTTCTTAACTCTATCAAGTAAAAAGTGACAGATTTACTGATGAATAAAGAAAGCCTGTCTCCCTGTTTGCTGAGGCAAATGATGCTTTATCTTAGGGTAAGCTTCCTGCTTTTGGTATGCTCAAAGAAATTAATTTGACTGTTTATGATGTTATTTAATTTTCAATAATCACTCAAGCATATATAACCACCGACATCTATGTAGTACGCAGATGGAACAGCAAATACACATGTAATTAGAAATAACCCTTGAAGTACAAAAGTAGCTTTTAATATTCAGCATCTGAGAAATTGCTAGCATTACAAATTGCCCATGGTCTTTGTAGGCAGTGATGTAAAAATTTAAATATAAGAATTCAGTTGAAAATTCCAAGCACCTCAGCATCACGAAATCACTGAATTAACGTAGCCAACTACAAAGACCAACTGGATAGATATTCTTTCTGGTTCTCTCTCTCTCTCTCTCTCTCTCTCTCTCTCTCTCTCTCTCTCTCCTCAGTAAAAATTAACAGGGCATCTTGTTCACATTAGACAAGTATTCTTCTATTATTCTGTGCCCCAGCAATGTTTCTTTCTTGAAAGTAAACTGTGATGTATTTATATAACATTATATCTTAATTTAAAATTTTTAATCAAATTTTGAAATAATATTATTATCCCTTTTATAACAAGCATACCACTCAAATGGAGAAACGTACCTGAAGATAACTCACATTTAAGATTGTTAGGGAGGAGAAAAAATAATCTGTATTCCATCTTTACCATAAAAGGTGAGATTTATTCTCACAATATTCAATAAATGTAGGGATGTGCTTCATTCCCAGTGGAAACAGAGGCGAGGCCTCCAGAATCACAGGAAGAAATGCATCTGTGTCATTGTTCCTGAGTCCCTTGCAGGAATATCATTAGCTTCTCAGCCATACACAGCAGGACCTCTTCTGAGGAGCAGCTGGCCAGGACACAGCAGGCTCCGTGGGCTGTTCTGTTTGTTTCTTTCACTTTTTGTTTGGGTATATTTTTGCATTATTGTTTTTATTTATCATTATTATTATTTTGTTTGTCTATTTTTATTTTCTGGTTTTATTTTTTGAGAGGAAGGAGAGCAGGAAGTTGGGTGGGGTATCTGGGAGAAGCTGAAGGAGGGGAAGAATGGTAAACATATACATTGCATTAAAAAAGAGGATTTTTAAAAAGAATATTCTTTTTAAAAGATCCCTGAATTCCAGTGAAGTCACAGCTTGTTGTTTGGAAGATGAAAAGCTTTAAACAAAGGCCCTAATCTTAAAGGATTTATTGATTTTTTTTGCAACAGTTGCTATTGTTTTAAGAATATTTAACATTATTAATGGACACTAAATAATTTACTAAAGAAAGAAAAGAGTAATTGGAAATTTACAGGTATAAAAAGGAAGCAAGATGTTAAGATAAAAAGAAATGGATGGTGATAACAAGAAAAATCAAACAACCCTTCGGTGTCTTTCCAGGTTTCCCAAAAGCAACCTGGGTTTCCAAGGCCAATCCCCCCTCTGATGGTACCGTGCAATGGTGCAATGGTATTGTAGAAGTCAGCAGTCTTTATAGACTGTACTCTGCCGACAAGGTTCACTATTGTTTACATCAACAGTTGGGTTCTGTTTCTAGACAACAAATGCTTGTGAGCTTCCTGCATTGTGTCTTAGTCCTGTGAGTACAAAAACATAGACAGTTTCAAGGAATTCGGCTTCAAAGAACTTAGAGTCTAGAACTTTCTAGAAGGTTGCTTCTTCTAGAAAGAATTAAGTTACAGCTGGGACACACCAGGCTGTGCTGGACACCACACATCTGCTTGGCTTTTGAATGGGGAAATGTGACTTTGTGAACGAAAACCAGAGGTTCTGAGCAACATCATGCAGCATGAGAGGCTTTGGCCACACCAGGGGCAGAGTTAGATGGTGAGGACATTCCAGACATCAATTCCAGAACCTTCCTTGCCTTGCTCATTTGGGGATGCCGAGTATAAAAAGCTTTCACCCAAGGAAGAAAGGAAATAAATGGTATCATCTCAGGTCTGTTTCAAACCCCCCATTAAGTGGACCTGGACTTAGGGGGAAGTAACCCACGACTTAGTGGAAGAGGCCAATGCTTTACAGCAGTCACAGGCTAACTCCACTGCCAGTTTCTGATCCCCCTGCCTCTAAACACACTAGGAAAGTTCAGGAATCCATCCCATGCACACTTGTACATGTATCAGGAATTGTGAGCTGCATTGACCATTTAACTAGGTATTTAACAGGAAGGTGTGCATCTTTAGGTTATGTAAAAGTAATCGTATGCAACTTTTCATACGATTCATATTTTCATGGAAACAGCTTGAACCACCGGCCATAAAATTTGCCCTCTCTGGAAACAGAGGCAGTGGGTGTCTGTGGGTGTTTTCCTTTTCTGATAAGTCAGCGGATAATAGTTTGTGCACCTTTGGCTACTGGGCCAAGTCTGCCTTTTCTTTGCGACTTGTATTGGTTTGTTCATTGGAGCGTGTCTAGGCCACCTCTGATCAGCTCCTCGTAGCTAACTCCCAGGCTGAGCTGAGCAGAGACTGTTCTCTTATCACAGCCTCTTTGTGACTTGCCTCTGAGCTGAAAGGAAATGCAGTGGCCCATGCTGACTAATCCTGGCAGCCACACTTCCCCTCTGGATGGACCAGACACAGCTCTGCTCAGTCATTGGCGGAGTCAGCAGAATTCACAGAATCCTTGGGAGAAGCTATGGTGCTTACGTTCTCAATCAAAGGCACACAGACACTTGGAAATTACAATTCTCACCCCTGGCTCTGCATTCCCTTGCTTCTTTCTCCAGCCTACTTAGTTAAGAGGGAACACTTTGTGTGTGCGTGCTGATTACACTATCAGCTTATGACCAGGCAAGCCGAAACATCAACTCAGAGAGCCTGTCTGCTCATTTGGAGAAAAGAAATGATAGCGACTGATAGTCCCGTGGCTAACTCAGCCAAGCACGTAGTGTTTAGTTCAACACCTGCGATATAATAGGCACTCAAGAAATGTTCACTGTGATTACATTGTATATATGGGTTTCCATAGTTCCGTTCACCACAAAGGAAGAGCGAAGCTCTTCTCCAAGCCATTTTAGGTAGTTCTTCTCTTGTTCGACTTAGCACAGTGCGAGAGGAGAGGACCCAGGTAATTTATATCCAGTCTCACGGCCTGCATTCCCTCCGTTCTTTAAGCTTTTATCTAAGGCTCCCAGACGTCTTCCGCAAGCCATGTGCTGTGCTCATAGTTTTCCATTGTCTGCTCTGTCCTACCCGTACCATTATCTCAGGACCTGCAGTGCCTGTGAGGAAGATAACTCAAAGTTCATCATTTCTATCGAAAGCATCCTTATAACCTCAGCTCAACGCCAGGGCCAAGCTTGCACAAGTTCATCACGACATACCCCTGAAACAGTCCTCCCAGCCCTTTGGTCTGCTTTCCCTGTCCGAACGCTGAAAACCATGGTGGGCTATTCATTCGCTCAAGCTCTTATTTTCTTTCTAAAATTGGGTGCTCAGATTCCGTGCTGCTCCACGTGTTTTCCGAGGTGCTGGGTGGAGACAAAGAGCAAGGCAGTCATTTTCCAAACACACCAGCTTCCGCCCCAGTGCATTGTGCTGTAGCTCTGGGTGAGCACGGCTGTCGGTTAGTTTGCTGTCTTCAGGCTGTCAAGCCCCAGTAAAGGAAGGAAAAAGTGACCGAATTGCTAGCCAGTCTGACTGAAAGCTACTTTGTCAAACATCACCGAAAGGGCCATTCGTATCACTCACACCCAACATGTAGCTTTCCCTCGGCTCTCCCCTGAGCTCCTGTCCACGTCCTGTCAGCGTCCGTACCCTGACTCAAACCTGAAGCGTGGTGAGTGTACCATAATACCTGTTAAAACTGGATCCAGTCTCTCCTTATTTCAACCCTAGCTCAGTCTCTAGATGCTGCTTGACAAATCCATTTCTCCATGTTTATTTGTCTTCTTTGATTTTCTTCTGTGCTGCCTTTAATACCCATTCCAGGTTTTATTACAAGCTTGTCTGTGTTCCCGAGTTTTCATCTTCACTTTCTGTGGGAAAATTTGGTTCAGATTTTACTGCAAGTACCGATACACTGATTTACACAAATACCCCAGATTTCCCTTTAGGTTTTCTGTCCTTTTGTCATAATTACTACCCTTGGTAGGGAGCAAGAGGGAGGTTCTGGGGTGTAGCTGCCCCAAAGACGTTTTTGTCTGTACATCTCATTGTGCCAGGCCCATGGCCTGAAACTCAGTACCAATCCAAAGGACTTGGCCTGAATCACCTAAAGTGGAATTAGCATGACTCCTCTCTGGATTAACAGCTCCCTGCACTACTAGGTAGATTCCTAATAGAATGGGCAGGGCTTGGTCCATTCTATACAAGTTATAGCGTCAAGGGCTGTTGTGCCCTGTGTGAACAGGCCTTGATGTAAGTACAGCCTGCAGACCTTGGCCCCGGGGAGACTTTGGAAGCCTCCATATTTCTTCCTAGGCAGAAGACAGGTGGTAAAGCTTACACAGTAAGGCTGTCCTGCTCCAAAATGGGGCAACTAGAATTGACAGTTCTTTAGCTTTACGGTATTCTGAAATGTTTGCCTCATTTACGAGAAACCTAAAAATGCTCTGCATTTAGTAAGTAAAACCAAAGCTCATCCACTGCTCCTGAGGGCTGAAGTTGTGCCAGGCACCGTTGACAGGCACGCTTAGTTTAGGCACGAAGGCTCTGCCCCACATTTCACGAGCCTTATTCTGGAGTGGCTTCGTCTATTTGGCTGGGTAAATGTCTCCTGCTATCACATCCAGCCATTTGCCTCCAGCTTGTAAGAAAGGCTTAGCTGCGTGACTCGTTCCACCGGGTGCTCGCTTTCCACAGAGGGCCCGGGCTATGGCAGCAGGGGCAGTGAGGTTTGCAGCAGTCAGGAGAGGAGGTGCTATTTTCTGTCCTCTTGAAGACCCTTGGCTATCAGGTGCCTCTTCCAGAGAATGTAATTATGAGCTATTGATAGGGATTTACTTCAATAACTCCAGAAAGTGTTTATTTAGATAAGAGAGAATTCTCCTTTCTGGAAGATAAGCTCTCCCTAACCAGCATTAAATTACCTTTTCAATAGTCTCTCAGAAGCCCAACCGTGGATGTGACATGCAATACTCCTGCGTGCAAGCGTGGCATGCTTGCTTGCATGCGCCTATGCCGCTGAGTACTCAAAGCCTGCATTTGTATGTTGAGGGCTCTTTCTAGCAGGAGATGAGCCGGTCCAATTTCTTTCTGGCACAGGGCGAGTCCTGTTCGTCTCTGGCACGGAACAGGCCTAGCTCGTCTGGTGCCGTCTCTGGTTATCACACTGTTCAGCAGGGGTAATTTGTTTTGTTTTATTTCAGTCCCAAAAGGTAATTAATAATACAGGAACAAAACTGTCTGTGTGCTGTTTTTATATTTTGATTACCCAACGAGGCATTTTTTCAGGAGCCTTTCCAAATGGCTGCTGTGTACCTGGCTAGGAATCTGTAAGCCAGGGAGCGGACCTTGGAGCTCTTCCAGGGCTCCATTCCTCACCTTCATGCACCCCTGAGTCCAATTTAGTGTGGGTCAAGGAGGCTTTTAGAGGTTATTCGTATCAATGAACAGTCTTTAGTGCATGGTAACACCACGACAGAATACTCTTCTGCTTTCTGTTGGTTATTTAAAGAAATATTGGTATGATTATCACCTCTAAGCTTTTCCCAGATTTCTCCACCTATCTTACTTAGTCTTCCCAGTAGGCAGTAGAGCCCCGCTGTCCTCACAGTTCATCGTATTTAAAAGCCGCCTTCAGGTTTCTGTGCGTGGCTCCCAGCACTGAGATTCCCATCTCTGTTCTGGACCTACCCCTGCTCTCCAGGGCTTGACCCTCGGGTTGCAAATGACCCAACACCTGCTCCTTATTGAGAAGCAGCTGACATCCTGCACCCATTTATGGTTGTCAGGGGACAGTGCAGGTCACTGATGTCAGGTCACGAAAGTCCCCAGTACTAGTGGGAAGCAGGATGCTTTTATTGTAATTTGTTTGCTTTGCACAACTGCCACTTCTTTTGTTTCCAAAGTGGTAACCCGAGGCTTAGAGATAATTTGTACCTTTCCAAAAGTCAGTTGGTGCTACTGGAATCCAAATCTGTATGGCAGTCTCCCGCTGTGAGTGACACGGACTTCAGCCGTGTCTCTGCGTGTGTTCGCCAGCAACCGCAGCACCCAGCCACGTCCCCATCGCTGTGAGGGGCTTTTGGATTCTTTGTTTTGTTGGCGGAGTGAGTTTGTAATATGTATATTGATTTGCAATTCACACTCCATACAAATTTCTTGCGACCCCTACCATAACCAATTTTAGAAGACTTGTATTAGCTTAGAGAAGAAACCTGTACCTGTTTGTCATCACTCTTGAAACCCTGTACCCTGGCAGAAAACAACTGTCCCTCTGCCTCTCGATGTGACTCAGCCCACGGCTGCTTCCATCACATGGAATCACGCATCTGTAAGTCCTTCCTACACGTGTCTTTCACCCAGCCGATGTCCTCCGGATCCATGTGTTACAGCACTCCTCAACCTTTGTTCTTCTTTATTTCACACACACAGCTCCTTGCTGATCCGTCCATCAGGATGGATATTTTGTTTCGTTTAGTTTTACCTTTTGACTGTTTTGAGCCACTTCTCTAACAACATCTGAGCATGAAGTTACATGTAATGGATTCTTCTGCTTCTCTTGAGAGTGTACTCAGGAGGTGCATCACTATGCCTCGGGGTGAGTCTTCATTTAATTCTTTGTGGACCTGCCTCATGTTTTGGAGACTGCTCTACTTTCTGTTCTAGCTAGGAGGGTGTGGGAGACTCAGCAAACCTGCACTCTCTGTTTTTAGCAGCATCCCTGAGGAGTGTCACGTTCGTGTGCTTTGAGGTCTGTGTGGCCAGTGCTCTAGGCATTGGATGACTTCCCAGGTGTTTCTGGGCCATTTGTTCCTTTTTGTTGGATACAAAATCTATTGTAAATCTTTCGTCCAATTTTATCCTGGGTCATTTTCTTTTAGGGAAGTATAAGAATTCTATATGCAGTCTAGATACAAATATAAGATATATAATTTACTAACATTTAGGTTTTCTTGTGGTCATTTTCACTATTGAGACAAAAATACATGAGACAATTTGAAAATTTATTTTGGAATACAGTGTCAGAGACTCAACCCATGGGCTTGAACAACATCCCATGGCAGTAGGAGCCTGGAACGGGTGATCCTTAGCCAGACAGGGAACAGCGGAAAAGACAATAGACTAAGAATAACCTTGATGCCCCCAGTGACCTGCTTTCTCCAGCAAGTTTTCCTCTCTTAAGGGTCTCTCCAGCCTTCTGCAGGAGTCCCATCAGGTAGAGACAAAGTGTCAACACAGAAGCCTGCGGGAAGAGTTCAGATGCTAACTGCATCAGGGCTCAGATTCTGGCAGCAACAGGATTCTCCTTTGCTTTCTTAAGAGTCTCTTTAGGCAAATCATCCTATTAAACTTTAGTTTCAGTTAAGAATAGTTTGAGTTTTGTTTGTTTTTGTTGCAAATAATTTTGGTTTCATGCCTAAGAATTCATGGATAAATCTAAGGAGACCCACTCACAAAACAATCCTGGTTTTTTTTTTGCTTACTAATGGAATTTATTCTTCTACAATGTTTCTCCACCTCCTTTTTTTGCAAATCCATTCTTAGGTTGTAGAAACTTAAATTGAATGGAAAAGTCCAGCTTTGGGACTTCTAAAAACCGCATTCTGCCCATCCAGCATCACTGTTTGATTAATACAGGTGCCAGGAAACCTCTGGTCAGCATGTGGTGTTTCTCGTTGGTTACTGTGTCAATGACCTGTGTACTTAAGCTTCTGTGTTTGCTGTTTCCTGTTTATCATTCTACTGTATCACATGTTAACCAGACAAAGTACTTCTATGGAAACATTAGAGAATGTAACCTATCAGTTTCTTATAAAACTACTTCTCAAAAGAACTTTTTATACTTTGAAGATCCTAAGATAAATTTTCAGCGATAGGAACAACCTCTACCCACATGCTCTTTATCATAGTACTAACATTTTGACAAAATTTTGGAAGGGTGACCTATGGCCTTCTTAGGGAGCACTGAAGTGTGGAAGAGAATGCTAGTTCCTTAGATGAGACACTCCCAGTCTCCAGGTTTCCCAGGCATTTCTAGCACTCCCTGCCCCCTGGTGTACACAATGTGGCTGACACCTTCATAGCTATTCTTTCAAATTGGTAGTCACTTAGATATACATTGTGTGTATGCATGTGTGTATATGTGCAGAGGTGTGTGTGTGTGTGTGTGTGTGTATGTGTCCGTGTCTGGGTTTATGTGTGCATGTGTTTGCCCCAAATGGTTTTTAATGACCTTTTATATACCTAATATGTCAACAATGTTTTGAGAGCACTTTGAAGATAAGTGTGTCATTCATATAAATATTTTTGTGTTCCATAACTTTACACAACTTTCCACTAAGATGATAACTAAAGTTTTTTTAGATTACCAAAATTTTATCTAAGTCTATAAGATATTATCTTATAGACTTAAACTTTTCATAAGGTTCTTCTTTAATTTTTATCTCAAATTGACACCAAATGTTTGGCAACATGAAACAAGACATCAGGCTGCCACGATGGGTTAGCAGATAAAGGCAAGGCTGCTACCAAGGCTGACAACCTGAGTTTGCTCCTCAAACCCTACATGATGGAAGGAACCAATTCTTGTAAACTGTGCTTTGACCTCCACACTTATGCCCTGACATGTATGTGCAAGTGCAAGCACACGTGTGCGCGCATGCACACACACACAAATAAATACACAAATGTAATTTCAAAATGAAAGAAAAGCAGTAAATAGAAACAGCTGTTTTGCCCAGGAAGAAAGAGGATGTGTTTGTTAATCTTAATAATGTCTATATCTATTCACTAAATTGGGTAACTAAATACCTGCTCATGGTCTGGCTGTCCTCTCTCTCTTTGTCCCATTTCAGAGCTGCCTCCACCTACTGGCCAGCAGTGTTCACTGAGCCATGCCTGATGCTACTGATCTCTGATAGTTTCTGGCCCATCACTAGCTATCATTAAGTTGGATACATAGAAACAGCACTGAATGCTCAAATTCATATATGAGTTGTCTATGTGTCCACATCCTATTCAAGGCAGCCCTCTCTAGTGTATAGAAGATGAAGTCATCCTATGCACCCTACTGCTGGCTGGGTCTCCTTCTGTATCTCTCATGGTTTCCAGAATAAACCATGTATAGAAGACCATCCATCATCTTCTATATGTTCTGTACATGTTCCTTGTTTATGTGTAGTTACTACTACCAGTTACTCTGATATGGAAAATTTATCTTTATTGAGCTTCAGTCTTCTTACCTAAAATATAGATATAGTATCTGTATTAGTAAAGGTCCTTTAGAATAGCAGAACTTATAGAATGGGTCTCTCATTACATATATAATGGGAGTTTATTAGAATGACTTACAGGTTGCATGGTCCAGCTAATCCAACAATGGCTCTCTATGAACGGAAGGTTCAGTGGTCTGAGAGTGTTGCTCAGTCCATTATGCTGGATGTGATGTGGGATTCCCCTCTGCATGCTGTGAATACCATTGGTTAATAAAGAAACTGGCTTGGCCTGATATGGTAGAACAGAGCTAGGTGGGGAAAGCTAAACTGAATGTTGGGAGAAGGAAGGCGGGGTCAAGAGAAAAGCCTTGGAGCCACCACTGGAGACAGACGTGTTGAAACCTTGCTGTTAGGCTACTAGCCTCGTGGTAAAATATACAGTAATGAAGATGGGTTAATTCTAGATGTAAGAGCTAGCTAGCAATAAGCTTAAGTAAGTGGCCAACCAGTGATTTAATTAAGACAGTTTCTATGCAGTTATTTAGGGAGTCTGGGCTGCCAGGAAACGATGTCTCAGGTAGTCTTCAGTATACACAAGAATCCTGAAGAAGTAGGCTCTAATGCCAGTGAAGGATTGGATTTAAGCCAATAAAGAGAATGAGCTTCCTTCTCCCGTGTACTTATATAGGCTTCCAGCAAAAGGTTTGGGCTAGATTAGATCTGGATAAAAGATTGGATCAAAGGCATGTCTTTCTACCTCAAAGATCTGGATTAAAGGTTTATCTTCCCACCTCAAAGGTTTGAATTTAAATTGGGTCTTCCCATTTCAAATGCTTTAATTAAGAAAAACATCCCTCACAGGGTGTCCCCGGTCATTTGAGTTTTAGTTAATTCCAGATGCAGCTAAATTGACAACCAAGAGAAGCCATCACAGTATCTTACAGTGTGAATTCGCCAGGGTTAGAACCAATGGCTTCTAAGTGGCTGATGGAAATGGAGGAGGCTCGGGGTGTAAGTTAGACCCAATCGGAGTGCTTGTGAACAGGAGTGTGAGAAGTGGGGATGTGGATAATTATGACGTAATTCCAAGAGTCGTGAATGCTGATGTTCATGGGCAGAAGATAGTAGATATTCTGGCAAAGGAAAGAAGTAGAAGAGGGCAGGGTATGAATAGATTTACGCTTCCTCTATCCATTTTTATCCTCCCATCCTGTTTCTCAGAGGCTTGCATGATACACACTGGAATGAACAGGGATCCTCTTTACTCAGTCCACTGATTCAAATGTGAATCATTTCGAGGAGCACCTTTATAGATAGACACAGCAGAAGTAATGTTTACACCTATCTGGACATCCCCGTGGCGATAAGTATATCATCACCACAGTGCTGCAGTGCATCTGACGGGTGGATGACTGGCGACTTAAACCGATGAATGTGCTGTAGAAAGGGATTCTGGACCCAGTGTCTCTGCTTCTTCCACACAAAGCTTTTTTCCCTCAGCCCAGTGTCATCTGAGAGTAATTGCTCAGAAAATATTTTCTAATTGGTTTCTGGACAGCTACTTAATTCTCCAAATAGAGCAGAGTCATCTGTACCTAATATGGATTGCATAGACACAACAGCAGGCATATTTGAGAGAAGGCTTGTAAGTAATTGTGAGTTTCTAAGAATGTGGGCTCCCAACCTTTGTGTGGGCACTACTATGAATAATTCATTTTTGTACAGGAACCATGTCCGACCCAATGTTTTGTGTTTGGTTGAAAAATAGATTTATGTAAGCCAACTTCAGAAAGTCAAAGTTCATCTAAATATATCACTGTTTCAGCGGAGGTTGTTGCTATAGGTGAAGCAAGCACCTCAGTCAGGTCAGGAGTGTGTCTACACTATGTGATCCCAGCACCAGGAAGCCACAATGGGGGCTCCTGAGTTCAAGGGTAGAGTGGGCTCTGCAGGGATTTTAGGGCAATCTGCAATACACCTCGAGACCTATTCACACAAAAAATAAATGCTTGGTGCCTTTAAGATACAGTTGAACCAAAGAAAGGTGGAAATCACAAAAATCATTCTTAACTGAAAATTCAAAAAATGCTTGAGGCGCACTTCCTTGGCTCTAATCTTCAGAGCACCCTATAAAACCTTGCTTAGAAATGATTCCACTTCACCAATCCAAAACTATCTGTTCAATGCCTTCTAAACAACATGGGCACCAGGAGCAGTGTAAGGAGCCCATCACCATCTGCTTTTATACAAATCAAACTGGCAGGGGGGAGTCCACAGAATGGAGGTGATAAAATGCATTTTGCTATTGCTATTTCTTTTTCCATTTCTTTTTTTCGCATCACATTCTGTGGTTTGTATAGTGAGAATTCTGTCTAACTTTTTAAAAACTTACTATTTCTTTTTAAATTCCACATTTATTTCAAGCACCTGCAGGATCAGAAGAATTTTAAGTGTATTCATATTTAACACAAAGATGGCCCTGGTCATTGTCCTTTTACCATTGATAAACCAGCAGGGGCAACGTCCAGAATGTCCTAAAAGCACACACTGTGGTAAGGACCATTGAACAGACTTGTACAATGCATATGCTTTATGCCAACCAAGCAAAAAAGTCAGCTGTGTATGATGATCACTGGAATCAGCTGTGGCAGCAAAGTATGAAACATGTATCCCTGTTAGGCCAAGTTCATAAAGCTGCAAAAATTAACAGGCTAAGCTTAGGATGTTCTTATTGTACAAATTTTAACATGGTCCTTAGGAGTCTTGAATGCCTCTAATCATGCCAGATGAAGCCTGTATTTTCTCTTTGCTGGGGCAAGCAAGACCTCCAGGCTGTGACCCAGCCTGGCTTTCTAGTCCTGGGAACCCCTTTGTTATGTGTTATGCCTGTAATGTCACCCTCACATTGCTTGCTTGGCAGTTCCCAAATAATCCTCCAAAACCCTGCTGGAAGATCATCCCCCCTGTGAAGTCATTCTGGAGGTTTCCAGACAGGTGCTCACACTGTGCTCTGACATCCTGGTGCATTTTCCAGTGGATACCTGTCAATGCTCAGGGCACCGGATTTTAATCACCTGTGTTCCTCTCCTTCCGGCACTACACGGGGACACAGGGACTGGAAGGCACTACTCTGGCCTCAGGGAAATGAAAGCCATTTGCTTTGGGAGTGGAGCAGGGGTGGCAGGGGCACATCCTAGACAGAGCTTGTTAGAGGTTGAAAAGATTCCTCCAATGTTTGTGTCCCATCGGTTGCCGTTTGACTGAAATTCATGGTGCAAGGTTCCAAGCCATCTAGTGCAAGTGCAAAGTGCACTGGGTAAGGGTGAGTGATGGAAAACTCTCATTGGTTAATAAAGAAACTGCCTTGGCTTTTTGATAGGGCAGGATTTAGATAGGTGGAGTAGACAGAACAGAATGCTGGGAAGAAGGGAAGTTAGGCAGTTGCCATGCCTCTCCTCTTGGGGACAGATGCCATGGAGCCAGCCACCAGGTCAGACATGCTGAATCTTTCCCGGTAAGACACCACCTCATGGTGCTACACACATTACTAAATATGGGCTAAAGCATGATGTGAGTATTAGCTAATAAGAGGCTGAAACTAATGGGCCAGGCAGTGTTTAAATGAATACAGTTTGTGTGTTGTTATTTAGGGGCATAAGCTAGCCAGGCGGCCAGAAGCTGGGTGGCAGGAACACAGCCTGCTCCCATCACTACAGGTGAGTGTCAGTCAACCTCGGAATAACCCCTCCTTTGATACATAGCATGTCTGCCTCATCTTATGTACCTCTCCAGGCCTCAGTTTCTCTTTATGCAAACTATAGATAAGCATACTTTTCCATACCATCACCATAGATGAAATAATGCGATGATGTCGGAAAAACTTATAGAACATTCCATGAATGCTAGCTACTTGTGATTCAGATGCAAAATCTATGTATTGCACAAATGTAAGTATAACCTTCATGAAGAGAGAGAGATGACGTATCGGGCCAGTTATTTTGACTAAACATGATACAGTGGACGGGGGGAAGGAGATGTCAACTAAAGGGAAGAATAAAGGAAGCTGGGAGTTACCCCAGCTTTCACCAGTGAGGCCTGTAAATTTGGGAGCTTCTCATTGCCCTTGTGGAAAATTTAGCAGAAACACTATTGGTCACATAATTGTAGTTCTTACCATCATCCCCAAGAGAGAGGGTCAACTTTGCTCTAAGTCCTATTGAATCCATGAGAAATTTAGTGGGCATTTCTCTGCATGCTTAAGGTACTCCCCATTTAATTTTCTCACTTTGCATATTTAATAAAGCTAGAATATTCTCTGAGTTCGTTAGCAGCCTAGTGTGTGTAGTGGGAATTGCAAGCCTTCCTGTCTCAGTGGCTGGTGGCATAACTGGTTGGGAAAGTGATTTCCAGCAGCTCACACCACCACAGCTATGACTCTGGTGCTGATCTCACCACAGGCCTCCTTGTCAGCCTTCTGATGTGTGGCTGCTGCCTTTGTCTGGCTGGATTGGTTCACTTAGCGTATGTGACAGCAGTCTCCAAACTCTCCTGTTTCAAATGGCAGTGAGAATGGTGGCCTGTACTCACTGCACTAAGACATCACACAGCCAAATCCAGCGATGGCTGTCGAGCAAAACAAAGAAAATAGGCAACTACTCAGAAGGTGCAAAACTACAAAATGAGTACACCACCACTAGAAAATGTACAGAATAAAACTGACCCCAAATTCCTCTGTGCTTCAGTGGCGTGCCTCAGCTTCTGCTACATAACAGCTGCCAGCGGTGCACCTAGAGACAACACAGGGTCTCTGGCTATCTCCATGTCTGCACTGAGGCTAATTTGGTATGACCATGTGCTCACTAGCTGCCCAGCAAAGACAGAGAATCCCAGCACAGGGCTATGTTTTCATTAGTGACTGTCTCAATGAATTTTCATAAAGTTTGATTATAAAAATTATTTTAAAAATACGAAAAGCTTTAGAGAAACTTCTCAGTTCCAAGAGGTCCCATTTATTAATTGTTGCTCTCAGTATCTGTGCTACTGGGGTTATATTTAGAAGTGGTCTCCTGTGCCAATACATTTAAGTATATGTTCCACTTTCTCTTCTATGAGGTTCATGTGGTTGGTCTTATGTTGAGGTCTTTAATCCATTTGGACTTGAGTTTTGTGCATGGTGATGGACATGGATCAATTTTCATTCTTCTACATGTTGATATCTAGTTATGCCAGCACCATTTGTTGAATATGCTTTCTTTTTTCCATTTTATATTTTTTGCTTCTTTGTCAAAATCAGGTGTTTGTAGGTGTGTGGATTAATATCTGGGTCTTTGATTCAATTACATTGGTCCTCCTGTCCATTTTTATGCCAGTACCAGGTTGTTTTTAGTACTATAGCTCTGTAGTAAAGATTGAAGTCAGGGATTGTGATGCCTCTAGAAGTTCCTTTATTGGATAGGATTGTTTTGGCTATCTTGGGATTTTGCTTTTCCATATGAAGTTGAATACCATTCATTCAAGGTCTGTGAAGAATTTTTGCTGGGCATTGCATTGAATCTGTAGATTGCTTTTGTAAGATTGCCATTTTTACTATGTTAATTCTGCCTACCCAAGAGCATAGGAAGTCTTCCATTTTGTGGTGTCTTCTTCAATTGCTTTGTTCAAAGATTTAAAGTTCTTGTCATGCAGGTCTTCCACTTCTTTGGTTAGAGTTACCCCAATATATTTTGTTATTTGTGGCTATTGTGAAGAGTGGTAGTTCTCTGATTTCTTTCTCGGCCCATTTGTCATCTGTACAATGGAGGGCTACTGGTTTTTTTTTGTTTTTTGAGTTAATCTTGTATCCTGCTCCATTACTAAAGGTGTTTATGAGTTTCTTGGTAGAGTTTTTGGGAACACTTATATAAACTATCATATCATCAGCAAATAGTGAGAATTTGACTTCTTTTTTTTACCAATTTGTATCCCCTTGGTCTCCTTTGGTTGTCTTATTGCACTAGCTAGAACCTCAAGTACTATATTGGATATGGAAAGAGTGGACAACCTTGTCTTGTTCCTGATTTCAGTGGGATCGCTTTGAGTTTCTCTGCATTTAGTTTGATGTTGGCTGTTGGCTTGCTGTATATTGCCTTTATTATGCTTAGGTATGTTCCTTGTGTTTCTGCTCTCTCCAAGACCTTTATCATGAAGGGATGTTGTAATTTGTCAAAGGGTTTTTCAGCATCTAATGAGATTATCAGTGGGGTTTTTTCTGTTTGTTTATATGGTGGATTACAATGTATCGGACTGATTTTGACATGTTTGTGCAGATTTTTTGGTAAGTGAGAAGTGCACAGTTTTAGTTGATATTGTCAGTCTCCAAGGGTTGTGCTAAGAGAAAGCCCCGTGGAGTACTGTGAATGACCACCTGAAAGAGGCAAGCCCATCTTCTAGTTACTGTTTTTTGAGCACACAGAACTATTCTGTATGAGACTAAATTATGAGCAGGGCATAATTTCAGTGTGTCAAAGTGTGGAAGCATGTGTATTTGTTCATTTCTCCAGCACTGATCGTGCTTGAGAGAAACTCTCCTGCAAGGTTTTACTCTGAGAATGAAATGCTTGCCATCTAATAAGACTTCTGAAAAGATTACTTACCAATTCCCATTTCATAACTATCTTGTGCCAGGAAGTGTTTTGGGGACCAAGATTTAAAGCATAAGACCAAATAGACTTCTCAGCATCAGCTCCAGCTAGAAGCACCAAGACCATTTGGATTCTGCTAGGAGATCCTAGATATGAAGAATGACGTGGGAAGAGAGGATTAAAGATTAAGAATACAGGGAAGGAACATGGATGAAGAAGTCAGCTGGAGAGAAGGATGAGGGAGGCTCCTGGAAGATTCCTTAAGGATGAGCTGCCCTTTTCAAATCTGTGCCACTCCATGCTGGGGCAAGGGCAGCTAGAAGGACAGTGAACTTCTTCTAGGGTCTGAGAGTCAACAATGGCAGCCACCACTGTGGACCTGGTCAGCAGGCTCCTTCCTGCTCTGGCAGAATTCCATCCCCAGTGTTAGCCTTGACTTTGAGGTCATTTTTTTCACATGGTAATGATAGCACCATCCAGTAACACCATACTTCTTTCTAGTTTGGATGAAAGCTGAAGATGAATTCGGTGAAACGTAACTTTTGAACTAATTTTGAATGCAGGGCTCAGTGGGAAACTCAGCCCAGCGTCTTTGCAGGAGCTGGTAGGGCAAGCATGGCTGTTCCTGCTCTCGGCTTCTCTGTGGGCCCTTCGAGCTCCTAGCACAGTCCTTGGCGGTTCTTCTCTTCCCGCCTTCTTCCTGTGTGCTCCCTCCTCATTTAAGTCCCTCTCTGTGGTTAATTCACAGCTTGGCTCTGAGATTGTGGCATTGCTGCAAACCTTTCTAAAGACATCTGAAAACTGCAATGTTGTGCCTGCCACATATTTGGGGAGAGAAAAAGAGCTTCAAATCTCACCCTTAAATGAACGTTTGACTCTTGCAGCTCTGTTCTCTCTGTCCATTCCAGTTGTGTGATGTCCCTGGTATGACTGGACATTTGTGTGAGTGCAGTCTCTGCCCTCAGTGTACTTCATGCTGAGATACTGTTTCCCCCCAACACACTAGAGAGAGTATAAGTGAAGCTGAACTGTCTTATTGGGGCCTCGCATTTTAAAGATACCATTTAAGTAACAATGTCAGTGAGTTTCGTGGGTGGGTAATGTTTATGCCCCAAAGCTGATGTGCTCAGAAATGAGCTTCAGAAGCGATGCTGTCAGCATCCCAGTGAGGAAAACGCAATGGAGAATGCCCTGCGGAGAGTCAGGCATCTCTCCTGTGCACTGAGGTCTGTGCTCCTGAATCAGGTTATTAACATCTGACCACAGCTTTGTTTAATTCCTGCCAACACCAGGATCTTAATGATGCAGTTAAATAAAAGGCAGCATGGAGTGGCCCATCATTATAACCAGCAGCATGTAAGAGAGGAATAAGAATTAGGGGTCTTAGAGGAACGGAAGAATTGAAATGAATTTATGTGGGGGTACCTCCACCTAGTTAGCTGGTAATTAGAGTAGCTAATTGCTGAATGGGTGAGTTGTCCTTGTTCAGCCTGTTTTGTTGCCATGACAACAGAGCCCTTCATCTCTCCTAACATATACTGGAAACAATTTAAAGATTTCATTTCTTCATGAGTTAACTGCAGAGAATGTGGTACTTGCTAACCAAATTAGAGAAACAGAAGCCCTGTGAAGATGATACATAGAATTCCCTTGAAAAGGAGAGGGCACAGTGTTACAAATCGGCCCTATCAAAACCTGACAAATGTCATGGTAGATTTGTATTTAAGACTGAAGCTACTTTGTCTTTTAGCTTCTGGTCTATTTCCTTCACTTTATCTTTTCCTGGAGCTTATCTGTGTTAATTTAGCAAATAGGTTAGGGTACCTGCTCAGGTGCTCAGTGCACATAGATTCAAAAGAGTGCCTCTGTTTCTCATAAGCCGAGGACCTGTGCGAAACCCTCAGTAGGTGGTGGTGGCCTTGCATCACAAACACTCATGCCAGTGACTTCAGAAGATCTCTGAAGGATTGGCCAACTCTTCTTCTCCTTTCTGCCCCCCCTGGGCCGTTGAGTGGTGGAGAATAAAGGACCCTCCCGCGGGAGCATGGCTTCCTTTCAGCAGGCACTGGCTATGTTCCTGCAAACCTCCCTTTGCCTTTTGTCCTATCAAGTAGGGACTCAGCACAGCTATTGCTGATTGTCCTGGGGTGAACGGTGCTTCTACGAATCTTAGTCCAAGTCCTCAACACCAGCACTGAGAAAGCAATCTCATTTCCAACTGTTCAGATATAATTAGGTTAAAGATCTTAAAATGATGTCATCCTGGAAAATGTGGGCTTGAGTCAAGTGATGTCTCTGAGTCAGAAGACCTGGTGGCACAATAAGTATGCACAGAAAGATGAAGGCAGGTATTGGAGCCACAAAGCCACACGCCAATGATATCACAGACTTCCAGCAAATGCGAGATAACTGTACCTTGAACCAGGTTCTACCTCGGATCCTCAGCTCCTGTTCCCCAGCAACCTTGCTGATACCTTAGTTTTGAACCTTCTAGCCTTGGAACTGTGGATATAAATGCCTGTGTATTTTTCAGCTGCCCAGGTTGTGGTCATTTTCTATGACATCCCAAGAAACTAATAAAGTAGTCAATTGAAAAATTAATAAAGGAAATTGAAATTACCTACAATAAAGTTCTTCTTTTTGGCCACAGTGTGAAACTGGCACATTCCTCTCAAGGCAGACTTAACAAAAGAGCAAATGCTATCTCCACAAGGTTGACATGAATCAAACATCCCCAGGGCCCAGAGAGAAGAGAGCTTTGATTTATGTCTCCATGCTGGTTGGAAACAGCGTAGCAGTGGATGAGGCCAGCTGTCCCACACACCTATATAGAAGTGTTATGATGCTCCCAAGCCGAAGTTAAACAGCAATGTCACAGATAACACCTAATCAACAGAACCAAGGAAATAAAGACCCCACCCCAAACACCGGTGCCCATAGTAAGTGCACAGGTGATCCTGCTGTGTGTGCATAGTGCAGTTCAGCAATGCAGAACCTCCCTTCTGCAGCACCCTCTTCTCAGACCACACAATCGGCTCCATCCCTATCTCTTGGCAGTAGCTCACCTGGGGTCAGCTCAGAGACCCGCATTTTCTCGACTGTGTGCCTTGAGCCCAGCCTGAGTTTCGCCAGATTTTGTTGCATTATTGATGAACTCGGAGATAATGAAAGTCAGCCCAGGAAACCTTGCTGCCCAGCCTCCACAGCGTAGGGAAGAACAATTCGATTCTTCATGACAGTTGGTTTGTTTTATTCTAATTCAGCCTGTAAACTGTGAAACAGGTGAAATTTCTTTCTGCCTAATTGAATGGGTTTGAAGTTGAGCGAGATCATATCAAGCTCTAGTGAATGTCCTGGCTCACACACATCTGTGTGCTTCATGGTCTTCGCTGCTTCTGGCATTGATGGCTCCAGCCTGTGGCAACTTGCTGCACCTCGTATGTGGTGCTAAGCTTTCAGAATGTATTCTTGAGTTTATGTCATGGTTGTCTTACGACAACATCGTGGCAGTATTATCTCCTCTTACTTTGCAGAATAAAATAAAACCCTAGGCATCACTACCCGGGATCCTCCAAAAAGTGAGAAAGAGCAGTCAAGCGTGTCAGCTGGTTCCTATTCAGCCGATGTCCTCAGAGCCCAAGAACACACCAGGCTGTTTATATGTCCTGTGGCTTTGATTTCTAAAACACAGTCAGGTCGTAATTTCACCTTTATCCAGATTTTCTCATTTATTAGCTCCTGGGCTAATGTGTGCTTTTTCTCTTTCGCGATTTTGGGAGGACTATATCTGAAACTAAGGGAGATGTATGGGGGACTTCAGCTCATGCACGCAAACACATCCTAGATCCACACCTCGGAGACATCGCCCCTCTGGATTTCTGCATCCCTTTCCACCCCAACCAGGTGTCTCCTTCTGATTCTCAGGCAATGCCTGCAGCCGACGGAACAATGGGAAGATGTCTAGGACTCTGAACTAGATGTCCTCAATGAACAGACTTGCCTCCACGTACAGAGTGTACGAAATCTCTCACACTTGCAATTGAATTAAGTGTAGGATATGTGTGTTCTCTCTACGACCTGCAGACTAGTTGGTTTGTGAGTGCTGAGTGTGTAGGGCAGGCACCTCCATCATCAGTGTGACAGTTCCATCTCCTCCTCCGTCTGTAAAATGGGTGGAGTGTGGTCACAAACTTGCCATTATGACAGGGCAAGGCTCATGCTGACTCAGTCCAGAACTTCTAGGTGATGTGATTTAAGTAACATGGATGAATTGTGTTACTCTCTACTTTTTCACCTTCTTTCTTGAGAGTAACTGCTATCTTTAATTTTTAAGACTCTCAATAAGTTATGAGGCAGAAGGAAAGAGGCAGAGCTACAAGGCTGTTTGGGGGTGTTATTGGTTTATTTTTTGGTTTGCTTTGCTTTGTTTTTATTTTTGTTTTGTTTTGTGCTTTTGAGACTAGGAATAGAAACTTGAAGCTTGGATTATGGGAAAGATATTTAAAATAGTTGACTGTTCTCCTTTTAACTTGCACTCAAATAATATCGCATGAAGAATGAGATTTATGTGCTAATGACTTTGGTATTCTATGTAATGAATTCAAAACTGGGAGTTTAACGATGTGCTCTGATCTGAGGTACAGCCTGGGCAGACACAGGTCACTGCTCAGACACAGGACTGGGTTCTGTAACTTATGCAAATTGAAGGGACCTGGGAAGCAGCTGTGGTACAGAGCTACGTGTTTTTCTGTGGATCAGTCCCTAAAGCTAATTCCTGAAGAATATCTAGTTTCTTGATTTGGTGTAAATTACTTGTGGGTCTCAACCTCAACATGACCTGGCCAGTGTCATTAAAGAACATTTTGTTGGGGTGGGGTGGCACATATTACAAACAGGTAGATTGCATCACAAGTAAATTCATAAATCTGTAGCCCAAAGGGGGTGGTTATCTCTCTGTGCTGTAGGCTGAGTGCTCCTTGACAAGCAGGATGTGCATGCTGCTTCTATTTCAGTGAGATTCTATATGAACTGCTGGCTCCATTCACAGGCCGCAGCCGGCCGAGGGAGGGCTCGTGCCAAGCCGGGCACAATCCAAGCTGGGTGGGCAATAGAGCCAGGCGCCAGATGATGCCGTAAAACAATTCCACACCAGTTCAGAATTATTGATTATAAAAAGGGTTATTTATTTAAGGGTAAAAGCTTACAGATCACCATCCTAAACAACTGTCCTCTAAGCACAAACAGGAACAGAGTCTAGCAGCCAGAACGGGAGCCAGAAGCAAGAGAGTGGGCGCTCAGTTCCCGCTGCTTTTTAAAGTATAAATGATCATGCTCCAGTGGGCTAGTATCTTAAAGGCTATTGGCTGAAGGAGCAGAATATGCTACCACAGTTGAGTATAGTCCTCGAAACGCTGTTATTGCGGGGATGGTGACTCAAAGTCTTGCCCCTGTGATGAAGTGCCAAAGGCCACAGATTTGGGCAAGCCTTTTAACTTTATATATTCAGGAATGCCCCCACTGAAAGTAACAAGAACCTCCAGGTGAACACTGCAGCCAATTGACACTTTGTCATATATAGGAGGGAGAAAAATAGAATTAGTTCACGTTCCTATTCATGACCAATGAATGGCTTTCTTTAAGGAAGAGGGAGGGGTAGGGAGGAAGGGGGTCCAGGAAGATGAGGATCAGAAGCTGACCTTCTTGAACTTAGACTTTGCTTTGGTAACAAAAAGGCATAATCAGTGCATTGGTTGTGCTATAATTTTAAATTTTGCCGCAAGGCGAAGCTGCCTGGGAGGAAATTAATTCGGTAGAGTTGAGTTCCCTGAAGACAGGAGCCTAAAGCACAGAAATACCAGGCATCCTGAAAGTCAGAAGCAGACCTGTTGCTAATAGACACTTCCTGTCCGCTGAGAAGCAGAAACGCATCTCCTTCCATCAAGTCTAGTAGGGTGAAAGATCAGATGGGGAACACTGAACTAAAGCAGTGCAGTATGTATAAATATGCAGTGTGTGTGTGTGTGTGTGTGTGTGTGTGTGTGTGTGTGTGTGTGTGTGGAATGCCAGCAGGGCTTTCAGATATCCTTGGAGCATCATCGTGTGCTGGATTCCCCAGGGCTCACGCGTGAACTCAAGCCAAACGTTGTACTTAAAAATCATCTATCTGCCAGCAAGCTTAAACCTAAAGAAATGCCAAAGTAGTTCCCACCAATCAGCAATCAGCAATTTGAATTTTTAATGTTAAAGACAGGCAAAAGGAAACCAATTCTGACCAATACTGACTAGACTGTTCCTAGTATTTTTTCACCACCAGGATCAAATAGAGTCATGGCAGTGTTTGTTTTCCGTGCTAAGACTGGGAGCTTGACGGATGTTTTGAAATGTTACAGAATGTGCATTTAACTTCTGGGATTTGAAGGTGACTTGCTCGATGTAGGTAATCTCCAAAACCCACTTCAGAAACATCCCCTTAAAAAAAAGAGATTTGTTATTAGTATGAGAGAGAAAGAGACACACACACACACAGAGAGAGAGAGAGAGAGAGAGAGAGAGAGCACATGCATATGCATGCAAGTGAACATGCGTGAAAATGTATGCCATGTGTATACCCAGAAGAAGATGTCAGATTCCCTGGAGCTGGAGTAACCAATGCTTCAGAGCCACCCGGTGTGGATGTGTGAGACTGCACCCGGGCCCTCTGGAGGAGCAGCCAGTGCTCTTAGCTGCTGAGCTTTCTCCTCAGACCCCATCGGCACTCTTGTCAGTGGGTGGCTCACCCCGTGAGTTCCCCGCTGTCCTAGTGACCAGTCACCAAACACAGGTCTAGAGAATATGAGCGACGTTGGAATTCAGAGTGGGTGAATTTCCTGAGTCCTTGCCTGGACCAACGGGGCTGTACAGATAGAGGGTTATCCAGAGTTCTACGGCAGCCATTTCCTATCTCGACAATGAACGGCAGTTTGGGGAGTTATTCCCTAGTCCCCTCGCACAGCTGCCTTAGTGGCAGAGCTAGGAGAGCATCCTGTTCCAGTGTCCTCTCCAGTCCAGCCACCTTCATCATGTCGTCTTCCCAGACTTCTCTTCCCCTGTTTATAAAATGGGGCTATAAAACCTCCCATCTCCCAGGGATGAGTGTTTTAAGGACATGCTAGATCACTTATGAAAGAATCTTTATGCTCTTCAGAATTAAAGTGCATGGCAAAGTTACATTTTTACCATAACTGTCTAATATATCATAAAGCCAGTACTGAAAAGGTAATTAAGTATGTGGCTTTGACAGAAGCGTAGAAAGGAATGAAAATAAAAATAGCTATCTTGGTGAGCGGGATGTATTATTACCTTATAAGGACTTTTCTGAGCCCGCTTCACGGAGACAGCTCTTTATTAAACATAAGATGAGTATCTATAGAGAGCCAGCGCTGTAGGCTGAAGTACAGAGGACATGAGCGGTAAAATCTGTGACATAAAAGACTTTTAGTCTGTTCTCATTAACTCTTGTGCCAAGATCCAACAGAAATGAAACATTTGGTAAAGACTAGGAAGGGATCCACGGAAAAGATTAAAGAATTAGGAGACAGAACCTGCTTGGGAAAAGTTGGAGGGGTAAAATAAAGTGGAAGATAAGGCCGAAAAATGAGAGAAATATGAGCAGCAGATGGTGACCAGAAAACAGAATGAAAGAAATTGGTCTAAATTATGACCAGCAGCTTGCAGGGAACACCCAGGGGAGCCCCCAATGCTTCTGAGGCTGTAAGCAACTGGAATGCGCTATTGATAGAATTTATGGAATCTCTTTTTTTTTCTAGAGACATATTCAATAACAGGCCACCTTTCCATTTCAGCAAATTGCTGCAGGCTGCGGATAAAAGGGAGCATGCTATCATAGATTGTGGTTATGACCTAAGATAATTAAATTTGGAGACATACTACTTCATTGAGGGAAGTGTGTCACTGGAAAAGCTGCCATATTTCAGGACTCCAATCAAACAGTACTGGGAATGCTGGGTAAAAGCCTATGTTCTGTGTTAAAGAGAAAAACGCATAGCTGCCATTTTCTCATTGCATTCTGATGATCTTAGCTTCGGCCTCAGAAAGTCTATTAACAGCGTCTGCTAAGACAAAGCAGTGTGTACACATGGCAGTATTAGCCTCACCACTGAGACACCTCAGTTCCTTAAGAGGCGGTGAAAATTTGGTTGTCTTCTTTAAAAGCATTAAAAAGTTTACTTGAGAGCTAACAAGTGTGTAATCTCTGAGTGTTTTAAAAATAATTAGTAAATGCTACAGAAGCAATTATGCAGTTATTCGAGAACAGTATGGGCAGCAGCTGCCCTAACTGCCTTAGTCAAGTAAAACTTCTGGGGCCATGATCTTATTTTTGTTTGCTATTTTTGTTACGTTAGCATAGAACAGCACATGGGGATGAACAGTGGCTCACACATTTCCTTACCAGATATCTTACCTTTCTTCTTCTCTGTGTTTGCCTTCTTCACTGCTCCTGGATCCTCCAGGCTATCTGCAGCATCTTCCCATGATACTATTGTGACTTCTGTGTGTCATCTATGTGGGAAATGGTCATCCCCATGACTAGCTGTGCCTCTCAGTATCCTCCTCCTTGACCTAAAGCTTCCCTGATCCCATCTTAAGCCTCAGGTTGGGAGGATATTTTAGCATGCACACACCCATGGCACTTTGCTTTGAATTTAGCCCACAAGAGAGTTTTCTGTCCTACCCTTTATTTTCTTTTTTGATCATCAGTCCTTCAAAGGTGTCACCCTGAACTTCTCCAGAAAGGCTCCTGACCTTGTACATATGGAACACGTGCAGGCCAGCTATTCCACTGTCTTTACCTCTGTCTTTGCCCTTACATTTGCCTCCATGTCTCTGAACATTCCTGTCTACCCCATTTTTGCTATTATGATTTGTGCTGCTCTTGCTGTATCTGTTTGAATTTTTGACACATCTCTCCTACCTGAGTCTGCTTGACTCCTAGAACACCACAGTTTCTCTTGGAAAACCTCAAAATCTTCCACTCAAATAAATCCCAGGGCTATGATTCAGTGGTCCATGGCCTTCTGCATTGACGTCTCAGTACCTCCGCCATGTTTTTTGGGGAGCTTCCTAATGTCTGCTTTGCCTCCATATATGTGGGTTCAGCCCCTCTAACCAATCCCACCCCATCATCACTCCAGCCGGATAGGACTGGCCCTTCCTCCATGTCAGCTCTTCCAAGCCACTGACCTCAGACTCCATGTACCCCACATCCCCCCACATTCACTGCAGCACGAATGTAAAGACTGTCACTCACTTTTCAATATCCAGGAGAGACTACAGCTGTTTAAAGCTCTGCTCCCCTCTTCCCTCTTTTCACATGGAGAAATCTCAGGGCTCTGTAGATCTAGCAGGTCAGCCTCCTATGCTAGTACAGTATAATCCACAGCCAGCATTCACCCTGTTTAGGGAGAGGATCTACAGTGGATGAGCTTTTCCACCATATCTTGTCAAACAGGTCCTTCTTGCTTCAAGTCTTACTGACTCTGAAAGACAGCAGGCTTGTTCTTCTCCCATCTGACCTCCTGCTGCCCTGAGATGGTACCTGAGGATCCCCCCTTCTCGAGGACTCTTATTTTCAATAGCAATTCCTCCACTGTGACTCAGTATCCACTTCTTTCCTCCATGGGTTTTGGTGCAGGATTAAAGCCTCCCAACTTCTCCCCATTTGTACGCATGTAGTACCTACAACTTTCACCTTGAATGGATTATTATTTTCTCTTGCTTTAGGAATGGGTATCTTGTATTACCAACTAGCTCAGCAAGCCCTACATGGTAGAGATGATGCCATGTCACCTTCTTCAGAATACTGTGCATACACACAGGTCTGTACGTCTGATTGTGTGTCGTCAATACACACACCACCATATGTAAAGTTTGATAATATGCTTTATGCCAATTGCTTTATTTACCCTGCATGACTACAGTTAAGGTTTAGCAGCAGAGGAGCACCTTGGCTGGATGGGGCCAAGGAATGTAGCAGAAATCACATCACACAACGGCTCTCAGTCTAGAGAGTTATTGGAGATGGGGGGGGGGCAACTGCCTCTGCCTTGGAGTGGAGACAAAAGAAGGGGACAGAGATGGAGGAAACCAGTGAGAAAGTCAGCGAGACAGAGAGTGAGAGAGAACAAGAGAGTAGGTCAAGAGTATCCCTGTTGCATGTGGGCAGCTGGGGATGATGCGGCTGAGTTGTGGGCCGTTCCTAAGACCTACAGTTACCACATCAGCACGATATGATGGTGCTGCCTACACTCTCAGCACTCAGGAAGCTGCAACAAAAAGTTAGCTGTCAGTCTGAGGACAGATCAGGTACATAGTAAGTTTCAGGTCAGCTGGGACTACAGAATGAGACCCTGTCCAACAAAACAACCATTGTGGTCTAGATTGGTAGCTCACCAGGTGACAACACTGGCTGCTCTTCCAAAGGACACTGGTTTGATTGCCAGCACACACATGGTAGCTCACAGCCGTCTGCAACTCCATTTCCATGTGATCTGATGCCTTCTCATGGTATCTGAAGGCACAACCATGGTAAAAGAAAGTCAATAAATCTATGAAAATCTCAATAAATTGAGGAAATCTTGGATTTGTAACATGAATATTGCAAGTGACCCACCTGTGATATCTCAAAATTTTTATCCTGAAAGCAATTTATTATAGATTCGATAATAAAATTCAGATGGATATCCTCTATTTTTAAGTGGGTAATTATACGTTTCCAAGAGGAAGGCATATATGACAGCTAGTGTTTCATAAATGAGTAGTAAAAGCTCAGAGGGGTTGAGAAGTTTGTCAAGAGCAGCACTCAAAGGGGTTGTTTATTATTCCAAGAAGTCATGCATTCTCTAACACTGCCCTAGCTCAGGGACTAATGACCCATAAACCATGGCCTCTCATCCTTCCAGGGCTGCCTACCTTCAGCTTTAAAGAGTTAGTTGCATAAGCTGTGGATCATCCTCGTGTCTCCTGCTGCTGACCAAGTGTTCCATGAGGCAGAACTGAGTATTAGTTAACACACAGACAGACCTCTGCTGAACATTGAAAGCCAAGCCCCTGTCCAAAACCAGCTGTGAGGGGTGTGGGAGGAGTGGAGATCAACATGCTGTCCTTGATAAAGTGCTGTTTAAACACCATTAGATAGTTGTTTTGTTCTTTGTTTAACATTTTTTTTTTTGAAATACTGCTTTCCATTATCAGACTGATACTATTATCAGCGTTTTTTAACGTATTCAATCATATTAGCGTTTTTAACAATTTCCCCCACACCCATCATTTATGGTAACATTACATTAAATTCAGTTTAGACTCCCTGTCCAGTCTTCACTACAGAAGTTTTCCCACCAGCAGAAAGGACTCGGAGATGCTCCCCTTGAATAGACATGGCTTCCCTACAGACAGAGAAGCCTGGGGAGGGTCAGAGTTCTGCAGGCAGCTCTTTCTCCTTCTTTCCTTTCTGTGCGGGAAGACAGAAATGTGGTGGGAAGCTTCACAGGTGATGACCTGTGAAGGGAAGCTAGACTTCTGTGGGGAGCTGGATACCTGCAGCCTTGGGAAGGAACTGCGATTTTGCTTAAGATATGACCATCCTGGGCTGGTTTTCACCTGATCCACGTCAGCCTGGTCTGTAGAGAGCAGGATTTTAGGATTTCTGAGGGATGCCTTCAGCATCACCTATGTTCCAACCCTGTACGTCTTTTGAGAGGTGTGGTGGTATCTGTTGCTGCAATAAACACCCAGTCAGAAGCTTTATTTATTGGCCCAGAATGAAAGTCACAGCACCCAAACAATCAACCTCCTGAGTGTCACTTCTCCTGTGTGAGTGTAATTTCGAACTCACCGCCAAGTTCCCTGCCCAAGAGCATCTTCTGAGGGGTCATTGTGATAGTGGCTTGTCTGCTTTTTGTCCAGCAGACTCTGCAGCAGAGTCGCTCATCAGAGTGTGTAGGGCACTGACGGGCTTGGAACCAGGCCCTGCTAGGGTAGGGCAGAAGCGGGCAGTCCTGTCCCGCTGGAAAGTGGCTCCACCTGGACAAAAATCCAAGCTACCAGCAATGCCACCAACAGAAACTACCACGACCTCTGTGAACCATATTATACTGATACAGAACTGTTGGTTTTTTTATTGTTTTATTGTGCTATACATTTTTCTCTGCCTCCCTCCCCTTTTCCTTTTTCCCCTTCTGCCCTTTCACCTTCTGTCACACTCTGTGACTCCACATTCCCAGTTTACTCAGGAGGTCTTGTCTTTTTCTACTTCCCATGTAGATTAGATCTATGTATGTCTCTCTTAGGTCCTCTTTGTTGTCTAGGTGCTCTGGGATTGTAGGCTGTAGGCTAGATTTTCTTTGCTTTATGTTTAAAAACCACTTATGGGTGAGTACCTGTGATAACTGTCTTTCTGGGTCTGGGTTACCTCACTCAAAATAATGTTTTCTAGATCCATCATTTTTCCTGCAAAATTCAAGATGTCATTTTTTCTGCTGTGTAGTACTTCATTGTGTAAATGTACCACATTTTCCTTATCCATTCTTCGGTCAAGTGGCATTTAGGTTGTCTCCATGTTATGGCTATGACAAACAATGCTGCTATGAACATTGTTGAGCACATGTCCTTGTGGCAAGATTGAACATCCTTTGGGTATATACCCAAAAGTGGTATTATTGGGTCTTGAGAAAGGTTGTTTCCTAATTTTCTGAGAAATCGCCATACTGATATACAAAGGGGCTGTACCAGTTTGCACTCCCACCAGCAATGGATGAGTGTTCCCTTTACCCCTTATCCTCTCCAACAAAAGTTGTCACCAGTGTTTTTGATTTTGGACACTCTGACAGGTGTAAGATAGAATCTCAGATTTGTTTTGATTTGCATTTCTCTGATGACTAAGGATGTTGAGCATTTAAGTGTCTTTCAGCTATTTTAGATTCCTCTGTTGAGTCCTTTGTTTAGGTCTGTACCCCATTTTTTATTGAATTATTTGTTGTTTTGAACAAGTTTCTTGAGTTCTTTGTATATTTTGGAGATTAGTCCTTTGTCTGGTGTGGGGTCGGTAAAGATCTTTTCCCATTCTGTATGTAGGCTGTTGTTTTGTCTTATTGACTGTGTCCTTTGCTTTACAGAAGCTTTTCAGTTTCAGGAGGTCCCATTTATTAATTGTGGCTCTCAGTATCTGTGCTGCTGGGGTTATATTTAGGAAGTGGTCTCCTGTGCCAATACGTTTAAGTGTATTTCCTACTTTCTCTTCTATGAGGTTCAGTGTGGTTGGTTTTATGTTGAGGTCTTTGATCCATTTGGATTGAGTTTTGTTCGTGGTGATAAATATGGGCCTATTTTCATTCTTTTACATGTCGAAATCCAGTTATGCCAGCACCATTTGTTGAATATGCTTTCTTTCTTTTCATTTTATGTTTTTTTCTTCTTTGTAAAAAATCAGGTTTTCATAAGTGTGTGAATTGATTTCCAGGCCTTAGATTCGATTCCATTGATTCTCCTGTCTGTTTTTAGGCCAATACCAGGCTGTTTTCAGTTCTGTAGCTCTGTAGTAGACTTTGAAGTCAGGGATTGTGATGCCTCTAGAAGTTCCTTTATTGTACAGGATTGTTTTGGCTATCCTCAGTTTTTGCTTTTCCATATGAAATTGAGTACTGTTCTTTCGAGGTCTGTGAAGAATTTTGCTGGGATTTTGATGTGCCTTGCATTCTTTTGTAAGATTGCCATTTTTGCTATGTTAATTCTACCTACCCAAGAGTGTGGGTGACCTTTCCATTTTCTGGTGTCTTGTTCAATTTCATTCTTCAAAGATTTAAAGTTCTTGTCATGCAGGTCTTCCACTGGTTTGGTTAGAGTTATCCCAAGATATTTTATGTTATTTGTGGCTATTGTGAAGGGGGATGTTTCTCTGATTTCTTTCAGGGCAAGGTGTTTTTGACAACAACAGAGTCTTTGATAAAGAACAAGGATCCTTGAAACTTGTTGGCCACCAGAGCTGCACTGAGACTGAGGCTTTCGATATTTTGGTTTTGTGAATTTGAGGAGTGAAATTCAGAGACCACTGTGGGTAGATTTTAGATAGTTTATTGTAAACTCTAATTTTTTTGTTTTTGTTTTTTTCTTTTTTATTTATTTTATGTGCACTGGTGCAAAGGTGGCCCCTGGACCTGGACTTTCAGACAATTGTGAGCTGCCATGTGGGTGCTGGGAACTGAACCCAGGACCTCTGAAAGAGCAGTCTGTGCTCATAACCACTGAGTCATCTCTCCAGCCCCTAATGTAGATTCTTAGGTGGGAGGTTAAGAAAGGAAGCAGGGAGAGAAAGAGGAAGTGAGAGAGGAATTTCCGTGTAGTAGAAGGGTTCCAGGAAAGAGGGTACCATGGCTCAGTTAGTCTGGGTTTTTCAAAGGACTTATGGCAAAAATCACAGTGGGACTTGGGGACAACGATGGTCACTACTGGTCAGTCTTGATGTCCCAGACAGTTATTCAGAAGTCACTCTTCTGTCAGTCTTGTGTGATTCTATGAATCCTTCAGGAGATGGGAAAGAGACAGGAGCTGTAATTATCTCTGGTAGTTCCATCACCCAGCAGGGACATTCTCAAAGGATGACTTTGAGGTGCCCGCCCTGTCTGACCAGTTTTTATTCCTGTTCACATCACCAGGACTGGTAAATATCCTGGTTAAAATGAAAAGCAGCAGGGTGTTTGCTGGCTGTCGCCATGGCTTCCTACCCATTTGCCTCCTCTTCTGAGCCCTGCTTCCATCCTTCCTGGACCCTCTCTGCCAATGGTCCTCTTGCAGGGCCTTGCTCTAGAGACTTTCTCACTTTCCCAGCTCACCTCTCCTGAGCCCAAATGACCTCTAATGCCCGTGGGCTCAGGCCACCCCACTTTAGCTGTTGCTAATGAGATAGAGAGAAAATTCTGCTTGGAACATTGTGCCTAAATCTGGAATTTCTTCCAGGCTGCCCAGGTTCGACGATATGTACTTCTTTCCATGCTTGGGAGGGAGGGAAGGAGGGCCAGGACCTTATTTTCTTGGCTGCAGAATATGGATCCAAATGGAAATGCATTGAATGTGGCGACAAAGCACAAGGCTCTCCTCAAAGGATAAGAGAGAATTTGCTCAGTCTTGCACTGAATATGAATGACAGTGGCCCTCAGGTTGTCAATAAAAGACTTATTCCACTGTTGAAATGGTTTCATGAAATATTTATTGTTATATAACAAAAAGCCATAAATCAGGATATTTTTCAAATGCATTGGTAGAAATATCAGGTAAATGAGTATTGTAGTTTCCTATCTGTTGCTATGATAAAACTCCCTGAGAAGTTTTATCTGAAGGGGAAAAGGGGTTTATTTTAGTTTTCAACTCTATGCTACAGCCCATCATTGCAGATAAGGCAAATCCCAAACCTGAAGCAGATACTCATGGTAAGAGCAAAGAGAAATGAATGCTTACGTGTTTGATGTTTTTTACTCCTGTACAGTCCAGGGCCCAAACCAGACAATCATGGTCCAACTTCAGTCTAAGACTTTCCACAGAACTAGAGATAACCAGGACGGCTCTATCCCCAGACATATTCACAGCCAGCCTGATCTGGATAATCTGTCAGCGAGAATGCCTTTCCAGAGGCAGCCTGCTTTCTGAGTTCAGTGCTAGCCTGGTCTACACAAGTTCCAGACAGTCAGGGCTCCATAGAGAGACCCTGTCTCACCCAACAGAAGGTTTAGTTATGGCCTAGAGAGATGGCTCAGCAGTGAAGAGCAGTGGATACTTATCCAGAGGACCCAGGTTCAATTCCCAGCACCCACAGGGTGGCCCACAACCACCTGTAACTCCAGTTCCATGGCCTCCAATGCCTGCCTCTGGCCTCTGTGTGCAGCAAGCACGTGGTGTGCAGAGATACATGCAGGCACCTGGATACATTAACAAATCATCTTTAAAAAACAAAGGTGACTCTCTTTCCAGGTGGCTCTTGATTGTTGTTATCAAGTTGGCAAGATGACGTAGGCAGTGACAGTGACTGGGGAGATCTTGATACAGTCCTCACATGCTATTTAATGACGCTCTTAAGTTTTTGGTGAGTGAAAACCTAGGAGTTTTCTGACATCATGCATTCTAAAAGTCATTACCTGATGGTCACAAGGATGTTAGGTCAGACATAGAGATGGGTAATTGATTGGCGACTGAGGAGAACAAAGACAGTCATTGATAATTTGGTTCTGGGCCTGAGACCTCTCCAGAAATCACATCCTCATCTTCCCTTCACATGCATATGTCTTACTTCTGGCAACAATGGCTCACTAGAACCCAAAACAGAGAAATGCAACTGGAGCTCTAGGGCAGAAGCCCCAGCTTTGACTCTCCCACAGCCTTTCCTCAATTCCCTGCTCCTCAAGGGTACAAAGCAGAGAGGGGAAATTTGATGGAACCACACTGTAAGGAACAGAGAAGTGAGTCCCAAATATGTCTGCAGGACTCTGGCAAGGAACTGGGCTTTGGGTTTAAACAGAGTAAGAATGGGAACAAGAGCAAGGTATCTGCATAATTGAGGGCTTTCTTGCCCATCACAGGCTTAGCTCTGGTCCAGCAATGTTGGCTGAGAAGGGTACCATCAGGAATCAAGCTGGTTCCTAAGAGACAGTCAGGTTCACTCCAGGGTTCAGCCCCATCTTTAAGGATAGTAACCCTCATCTGGGAGATGAACTGTCCTCCCCTGCTTTCCTCTTTCTGGGATCATCCAAGGTTATTGCAATTTTGATCCCAGGCAATTTTCATAGACTTTGATTCATTCTTTGCCTACAAAATTAAGTTTAAAACATAGCCACTATCCTGTCTTTCAAAGAAAATTAAAAGAGCAAGGGATGTCCTGGCAACTTCTGAATCTGTAGTCCTCATTACTGTTGTGTGCAGCTGATACGACAAATGGCAGATGTGCTCTCTTCAATAGCATCCAAGCCCTCCCAGAGCATAATGACTCTACCTGGGCAACCACATAGACAGCAGAAGCTTTTGGATCCTGCAAAGATTTCCCTTTGTGTCTTGCTTTTAGAAAGGTTTCATGGAGCCTGGTCTGGCCTCTAACTTGCTGTGTTGTTAAGAATGAGCTTAGCTCCTGATCTTCCTGCCTCTGTTCTCGGAGTGAGTGATGGGATTATAGCTTGATCACAATGCCTGTTGTGGTTTTTTGTATTGGTAATTGTTCACAAGAACTCATTCAGCTGTAACTCAGAATGTTTGTTGAGTGAGTTTTATGGTACCGAAAGCCTTGTGAGGTACCATGTAGGCACACAGGCTCCTAATGAGAGAAAAAAAAATACATCTGTAATTTTTCTACCACCTTTGCTTTTTGGCTACCTTAGCACTATATTTATGGAATGTTGTGTTGACAGAGCAGACTGGAGTGGAGGTCTTCTACGGAGTGCTGACAAGACAGAGGAACTGATGGGCAGAGATGGAGAATGTATCTAGTTTTTCTTCATCTCTGGTCCTCAAACATGTCTGCCTGATAGCTATTTATAAATTAGAGTATTTCTTTGGGGGATATCTTCATTTTTTAAAAAATCACATGGAAGAACATTTTCAGAATCAGGAAAAATGAATCAACAATACTTACTGGGAAATTAAGTTATTATCTCAGCTGGAGAGTAGAACGTTGCCTTGACCCAATGTGGATTTACTCAGGTTCTTTGAGGCAGAGATTCGTAATTTAAAATGATATTCCTTTGGTATTTATGTAAAAGCTTGAATTTTAAAAATGCTAACTGCGCAAAAATACCCTTACTATTATGCAGGGGAGAAGAAAAAGACAGGGATGATAACAATAGCCCTTGGCAGTGATGTTGGGAGAGAGGAATAGTCTCAAACCTTGATAACCAGGAGAACCGCCCTTCTGTGGTATATGGTGTAGATACTCCACAGAAAAGAGAGACAGGCAGCAGGAAGGAGCAGGGCTGGTGTGCTAACCATGTTCCGTGTTTTAAATAGAAGTGGCTATAAACCTAGTTTCCATATGTCGGTGATACCAGAGGATTTGTTTTGCATTATTTTGCTGTTTTAGATTTAATGTAGTAAATCCATAAAAAAGATTTTAATTTAGACAGTTGAATTGTTCAACACATTTATTTATATTTTCTTTTATAACATGTTCTGTTTAAAGTTTTGTCATTGGTAGACACAGTATTAAGTTTCAATATGGGTTTTTCCAAACAAAGCCCAAGTCTGCCATTGTTGATCCTCCTCCCAGGTTTTTAACCCCACTCCAGCCCCAGCCCCAGCTTCAGCACCACAGATGTCCTACTGCCCCCAGTTCCGTTTCTCAGCATCTTTCTGCCCTTTCATGGTCTCCTTTCTAGTTCTACATTCCATACCTCCACTTATGTACACACTTAAAACATTAAAAATATGTGAAAAAGACATGATTTTTGTCTTTCTGAGACTGGGTCACCTCACTTAATAAAATGTTTTTTAGACCCAGAACATGTTTAGCATATTTTTATGAGAATTTCATTTTTTTACAGCTCAATTTTTAGTATAAAAGCCTAGGTTCCAACAGCCCAGAAAGCCAGGTTCAGCCCCCTGTCCCTGACACACCAGTTAAAGGGAAGGGTAGCAGTGGAAAACAAAACAGGGATTTACTCAGTGTGGCTACATTAGGGTGAGGAACACATAAAGGGGTACAGTAACACCAAGGGTAGACATTTAAACAGTCCAGGGTAAGGTGTGCTCTCTCTAGTTATTGTCCCAACTCTGGTTCTACAAAGTGGCCCAGACAGTCCTATAACATCCTCTCTGTGTGGTAAGTCTGGTTCCCACATGACACCCACTCCTGCACCAAAGTAAACCTGGCCCTCTGGACAATGGGAAAAAATAGTCCTCATTGGGCCTGGGGTCTGTCCTAGGGGTTTTCATTCTTACTGGAATGTGAGGTGTCTGCGGGTTTAGGACAGTGACTTCTCTCCTGAGGGGGCTGAGGCAGGTTCCATGGACATTCTTAGAATGACTGGATTTCTAGTCTGCAAAGATGGACAGGTGACCCAAAGTTAAGGGGACGGACATGAAAGTTCAGAGAAGCCAAGATCTTATCCTAGTCTTATATGCCATGGGGGCCCCCGTGAGAAGACAGTGCATTTTAGCAAAAGGGACTTATTCCATCTCAGTTTTCTATCCTGCTAATATATCTTCAAGTACTAAACAAACAAACAAACAAACAAACCAGCAAACATCTCTCTTGTAAGCACTGCCTTACGAAGACAGCTGCAAACTGCTATAGACAAGCAGTAACAGCTGCTTCTAAAGAAGCAGGCGCTGTTCTGTGTTGTGTAAAGGGGACACATCAGTCATTAGAGCCGGTCTGCATAATAGTTCATAATCCTGCTTTTAAAATGAGATGCAAAGACAGAGAAAGGTAAAGCTAAACTGGCCAAATTTGCAAAGCTGGGAAACAGCAGTTTCCAAACCAAACCCAGGAATGGTGATGCCATAGCCCTGAGCTCACAGCCATGGTACCGTTGTCTCTACCTCCTCTCCTCCTCCTCTCCCTTCTCACCCTCCTTTTATGTCATTGACTACACCATGCTTATTGCTATCAAAATAAGTATATCATCTGTCCCCTCTCTTTCCTGAATTATTTCTCCCTCCCTTCCATCCTCCTTTTTTTCTTTCATTCTTTCCTTCCTTGCTCCCTTCCTTCCCGCTTTCTCCCTCCACCCGCATTTATATTTCAGAAAAAGCAAGCCCGCCTGGTGAAGGGGGGAAGATGATCGGGTTGAGCCCACTCAAGGAAGGTTCAGAAGCAGTGTGGCATACTGAGGTCAGAGGTCAGGAAAGGTGAGGATATTGGTGCACATTGGTCATACCAGAAAATGAGATTGGTGGTATGCTGGGTATTGACCAAGTAAAGTCCATATCGAGTTGAAACAGGTGGGCATTGTCCCTGTCCTGGGAGAATAGTATTGCTAACAGGGAAAGGGGAAGGCTGCCAGGACTTCTGCAGTGGTAGCATGCTTTCAAGGTATACTGAGCTAGGAAATGCATATGAAGGCAAGAGTGTGTGTATTTGTGCACATGTGTGTTTATACACAAAATGTTCCTTAGTTCGGGAAGGCCCGGATGTGTTGAGGGAAAAGCCTGGAGATTAGTAGATCTGAGACTTTTCCTGTGTCAGGGCCTGGAGCTTGCCCGTGTCACCCTGGTTCTACAGAAGTCCTGACAGTGGCAACAGACTCGACCACTCACCTCGATACACCAATTAAAGACTGGGAACCCTACAAACCACAGCAGGGCCTAGCAGGGCAAGCGATGCCTACGGGTGCAGCAGTGACACCTCAACAGCAGCCACTAATTGGACTCAAAGCCACTCAGCCGGAGGGAACCTGTGCCTAATACTGTAAATCCAGACAATTACCCATTTCCGGTGAGGTCGTGAAGAAACAGGGGAACCTATTGCTGCCATTTTCTTAAACCACTTCCGTTAGTTAGGGTCGCCATTGCTGTGATGAAACACCATGACCAAGAGCAACCTGAGAAGTTGTAAGAGATGGAAAATTTTCAGTCTTTTGTAGAAGATGTAGAGATGGGCAAATGAACAGGCACACATATGAACCTTTGCATATTTTCCTTAGAAAGGTCTTAAAATGTGTCTGTTTGTCCTAACAGTGCCCATTATGTTCAAAGAGTGTGGTTGTATGTGCCACTGGGTGGGCTCTGTGTCTGTCTTCTCACTCAGGAAGACCGTCTTCAGTCTCCTGACCCTCATGGCCTCCCATTCTGAGGACTCCAGGGTGGGGTCGTAATAGAAGAGACATTTCAGAGTTAAATTTTCTAAGAAACACGGGCTTCTCCATGGGCTACAAGGGAACTGAAGTAGAACAAAAGCCTGGCATCTTTGCCCTCGCTTTGGGTCAACCCTATGCTTGGATTTCCATAGTCCCTTGATTACCAGTTTTTATTGAAAAGTTTTAGATATCCCACCTCTTCCTCATCTGACTCCTTTCATGTCTCTCCCTACCACCTCCTAAATTCGGGACCTCTTCTTTAAGTATTATTATAACAGATGCATATCTATATATTATATAACCCTCAAGTCTACTAAGTATAACTCCTGTGTATGTGTGTTCAGTTGGGATTGGCTAGCCAATCCCTGAAGAAGACTGATTCTCCCTCTCTTAGCATCCATTTATTGACTGTAACTCTTCATCTGTGTGTGGGGCCTTATGACATTTCCCCGTCCATGTTAGAACGTCATTTGGTGCTGTCATTTTGCAGGTCCTGTTTAGAAAGCCATGTAAAGGTTCATACGCATGTCTAAGTTCATTTTTCTATCTCTTAATCATCTTTTACAACAGCTTGAAAATAATTAAAAACTGAGATACATAACGATGACAACCAGGATGGAAGCCCCCTTGTTCCAGTTCTTTTTCTCAGCAAATTCAAATTTAGGGAATTTGACCAGATTTCCAGAATCAGAGATTATAAAACTCTACTAATTATGTATTTAAATGAGTCTCTGTTAATTGCAAGTAATGAGCCTGAATAATGGCGATCTTTTCATACCTTCCCTTTGGGGAGTGTGCTCTGATTCACTGAATACCATGCTTTTAAGAAATGAGCTATATTTCAGCCCACCAATTTCCCGGGATTGCTTTTGTCAAATTGAAGAAGAGAGGTTTTTAGAACACAGGTCCCTGGTAATTAAGGGAAAGGTTTCTTTACCTTGGATTGATTTCAGATGTGAAGGACAAGGCAGACATGGTGTGCATAGCAACACAGCTCATTTCCCCGAGCCCATCTGGGTGGAAGCAGGGCCCAGAGCAGCCGGTCCAGAGCTGCCCTCACCCACAGCCTTTCTTCCCTTTTCCCTACTTGCTTTAAGAAACTGCAACACTGACATGAGTTTTTCTAAAGATTTGTAAAATTCCCATTAAATAAGGCATGCCTTCATAATTCTTTAAAACTCAAATGAAGTCAGTGATTATCTGGGATCCTCTGGACAGGCGTATTGATCTACAGGAAGTGATGTGTTGAATTAGATGAGACTGCTTCTTGGTATAATTTCATTAGAACTGATACCAATTTATTTATTTGCTTTCTTCATCCTTCTTCCTTGTTCCTTTCTTTCCTCCTTTCTTCCTTCCTTCCTTCCTTTTTTCCTTCTTTCTTTTTTCTTCCTTCCTTTCTTTACTTTTATTTCTTTAGGAAATAAGATTGGCATAAAATTGGAGCCAAAGATCTTTCCTGTTTCTCCTATAAGCTTTTTTTCTGACTTTATGTAAAGCCAGATCAGAGCAGGGAAGGAATTTGCTTCTTTGGATGTTTTCCCTCTCTGAAGTGAAACTGAAGGGTTGGTTGGTAGCACTGTCTGCTGCTCAAACTCTTTAAGTTACTCAGCTCCAAGGTGCCTCCCCTCCTCCTTCCCTCTCAAAGGGTGCCTCCCCCTACCCCACCCCGTTCCCTCTCAGGGGTGGAATAGTTGGAATGGAGGACCCTCCCGGGGGGTTCATGCAGGAGACATGGGAACAGGCAACTTCTCATTCACAGTTTTGTCCATGCCCCTGCAGCCTGATTTTAAAGCACTACCGTTTCTTAATGCCTTGCTCGGCATCCCTTCTCTCGGTCATTTTGGCATGGATCACACATTTTTTTCATTTGTTTTCTTGCAGTAAGATGCTGTTCCAGGGCAGAGATAAAGTGTTTTCTTTTTCCAGTAACCTGCAAGTGTGCTACATCCATTAAATCCAGTTACACACATAGCAGAAGGTTCTATGACTATTGGCAGTGACCTCATTGATTAATTACAGTCTGACCCTCTTGACAACTGCCTACCGACTTTACTTCCTGAGTGATTAGCTCCAGCCTTGCTTGTGCAGTTGGGGTGAAGGGGGCTTAGGGACAGCCCTGCCCTGGAGCAGCCTCTGCTCTACTGACATCAATTAGCAAAACACTGCACAGGGGGGATGTAAGAGCCAGAGACCTTATTCAGACCATGTCAGGCAACTGAGACCGGCTGATGGAGTGAGGAAGGAGCAGTCCCTGTCACATAGCTGCCAGGTGTGTTTGGGGAGGATCAGTAGCCCAGGCTAACACACGAGCCACCAAGACATATTATACTCTTGAAAAATATGGCTAAGCACAGCCTGTTTGTGCTCTGAATGTAAATAAGAAGGCGAACTGTAGCTACCATCTCATAGTTGGAGAGATTTATTTAGGGAATTAATGATGAGTTATTTTTGAGGTAAAATTAGGCCATTGTTACAAAAACACTCCTAAAGTTTAGAAGCCTTTCTTTCTCTTTACTACAGTGAGTGTGATATATCCATTATATTAGCCAACTCTATTTCTCCCAATAAAACGAGGGCTGAGATTTTCCATGTCCTGACCACACCAGCTTCTTGGACATTCTCGCCCTCTCCATGAATGATGTTGGGTCATAGGCATGTTCATTTCTGTCTCCCAGAAGAGGAAATGACAGAACTATACGGCGCTCAGTTCACCTTTCACCTGGAAAGTGCTCACGGTTGCCTTCTGCCAGCTGGGAATAGCCACATCCAGCTGCAGAGAAGGCTGGGGAATGCTTGAAGCTTCCAGCTATATGGCCATGGTTTCTCGCTGCTGTGAAAACAAAGACCAGATCCCAGTGAATGAGGGTGCACTTGCTATGGCCCTTTCTCCTTGGCTAGTGTTTGAGCATTTGAGAGCATCCACTCAATATTGGCTGCATGAGTAGCTCTCAAGTACAAAGAATGCACAAAGAATGTTTATGATTTCTAGTCTGGGCCAAGAGCAAACACTTACAGAGACCAGATTCTCCTTTTAATGTAATCATACCTCCTTCTTAAGCCTATGCTTGCTCCATGGTTCAGCAAAGTGGACATGCCGTGTTCCCTAAGTGAGTTTTTCTTCTTGAATGACTTTGGGTTCTCTCTCTCTATTTTTTTTCTCTCTCTCTATCTCTCTCTGTAAACAACATTCCCACTCAGATCTCAGTAACAGAGATATGACACGTGTAAGTGAGGCCTAATTGAGGCCATTCATATTGTGAAGCTGCTGTCTACATCTATATCAAGCACCGTTTGTCATAAGACAATGTTTAAATACAGGAAATCAATCTTGTAGCAAAGCAACCACATGGAACACCAGCTCACTCCATCAAAGCAATATCAATGGATGTCTGAAAGTTCATGATTTGCCCAAATTGACTCAATTAAATCCCAATACATTTTAAGTTGAAAAAAAAAAACTTACCTTCCTATACATTTTTACTTTTTAAAAATTTCTCTTGTCTTTTGGTCTCATTTAATACCATACAAATAAATGTTATATAAGAATTTTCTTTGATTCAGCTTCTGCATATAATTCAAATGCTTGCCACTCATAAGTACTATGATTAATATGTACGTAGTACAGAGAATGAGACCATGATATTAGTTACCTCTCTGTCACTACAGTGAAATAGTAGATGCTACTGGCTTATAAAAATGAAGTATTTTGTTTTGTCTTTTTGATTGTTCTGGTTAGTTTGTCAAGTTAATAAAACCTAGAGACATAACAAAAGAGCCTCAGTTGAGACAATGTCTAGATCAGATTGGCTTGTGGGGATGTCTTTGAGGGATTGTTTTGCTTGTTAATTTGGTGTAGGAAGGCCCAGCCCACTGTGGGTGGCACCATCCCTAGCCAGATGGTCCTGAACTGTATAAGAAACTTAGCTGAGTCTAAGTCTACCTGTGAACCAACTATCAATCCACATCCGCCATGGTGCCTGCTCTACTTCTCTGTGAAATGATTTCCTTGGTTGGAAGCAATGCTTTGTGGAATAGCATGCAAGAATAGTCTTTACACACCTTCCCTGACTTCCCTCGGGGACACTCTGTGATTTGGAATTGCTAGCTGCAGTAAACCTTTCCTCCTCTAAGTTGTTTGGGTCACAGTATTTTATCACAGCAAGGTAAATAAAAGTACAGCAATAGTTATGGAAGTTCATTTTTAAGGTCAGGTGACTCCATTGTCTTAGGCGTCTGGAGAAAAGGTGTCTCACACTGCAAGGACAGTGGAAGATCAGCTGTACCTGCGAGAACAACAACAGGGAGAAGAGGAGAGGACTGAAGACTCATGGTCCGCAAGGGCATGCCTCCAGTGAGCTAAGCACTTTCCAGAAGGAAGGCCCTGTCTCCTAGGGATTCTACCATGGCCAGCAGTCATCCCCAGGCCTGAACCTCCAACACATGAACCTTTAGGGGACATTCAACATCCAAACAAGAAGCCTTAGCAAAGCTCCCTGGGAGAGAGAAGGTTTGGACTTGATCTTCACACTGTAGATTGGAACACATGACAGGAAAACTGTCCTGACAGATAGACTGGGACACAAGGATGGAAGGCTTTACCTGAAGTTCATCCTGATAGAGAAAGCTGAAGTTGAGTGAGGGAAGCCACAGCAATGGTTAGAAGCCATTTAGTAGATGGTTGAAAGTATCTGAGAAGTTATATGGTAGAAAGTAACCAGGCTTTCAAAAGTATAAATTTCATAAAGTCACATTCATATTTTATTAGCTAACAATGCTTCTGCACAGATTTAACATAGCTGACTGAACAGGTAAAGAAAATAGGAGGACCTGGAACTAGAGCTGCTGTGTTGTCAGAACTCTTGGCCTCGGCGAAGTCCCCCAGCTCAGTCAGGTGCCCCTGTGTCAGTAAGCCAGAGGCTGTGGCTTCTTCACTCTATGCTGGCCAGAGTTTGTTCATTCAGAGAGACAGAATATGTTACAGATGATAGATTTGTCTCCCCTATTTTCTGTAGTCCCCGTTTTGTCTATCAAGCCTGTATCTCGTTTCAGGAAGAAATCACGTGAACTAGGATTCTAACACAGGGTCTAAACTATGCTCAGTTGATGACCACAGAGAAGATGGCTCAGAAACTACAGTGTCAACAGCCCAGACCCATTTCCGCTCCTGTATAGGGAATCCAAAGTTAAGTCCAATTATTTTGAGCTCTTTTGTGTGTTCTCAATCAAATACAAAAGAGCTAATGTTCTCAAAGGTTTATGATCAGGCTCCAAAATGCTAATTCGGATGCATAACCCTTGGAAAGATTTCTATGGCTAAGTCAAATGGAAATTTACCTGCCCTTGGAACAAAGTAATAAAATGCATTTAGAAAACTTTTGATTGTTTTCTGGCATTGTAGGATGTGGCTTCTGTGCTCTCACATCCGCTTAGGCTGAAGTTTAATATCCATCTTCTACAAATAAGAGTGAGCAGACAGCTCGCCCTTCCTAATAGACCAGGCACTTCATGCTAATGGGTTTCTCCACACAAGGTTGGTTCCCCAAAAGCAGGATATACAAAGAGAGAAATATCAGGGAGAAGTTAGTTTAGCAATATTCAGGAGCACTGAACGTATTTATGCATTCCTATCAGTTCAAAGAGCACATTAGTTTCATATACGCAACCATATGTAAAGACAAAACGGCAGCTCAGCTAGGCGATGGTGGTGCACACCTTTTATCCCAGCACTTGAGAAGCACGGTGCTGGCAGATCTCTGTGAGTTTGAGGTCAGCGTAGTCTACAAAAGCTAGTTCCAGGACAGGTTCCAAAAGTAAAGAGAAACCCTGCCTTGAAAAACCAAAAAAAAAAGCAGCCAAAAAACTCATTTTAATTATATCGTTTTTAATCTCATAATTTCCAGTGTGATGCACTTATGCATTTCCAGGAAGAAATTTTAAGTCGGATGCAGCTTCACAATAGCGGAGACATGGAGGAATACCAAATCCATCCAAAACTGTAAAACTACCGTTTGTTTTACAAAACTCATGACAGAAGCTTAAAATATCTCTCCTCCCCCACAAAGCACAGAATCACGTCTCTAGTTGCACTCAGAAGATGAGCACCCAAATTCTGACACATGAACTACTGCAAAGGGAAAATGAACATTTCCTGTGTCGTGTCTCTGGAACACCTTGTCCTAGACATGGCTCAGCTGAAAAAGTCATCTCCCTCTGTAAGGTTTTAGGAATATAAATAAGGCTGCCCCATTAGTGTGTGGTTAAGGAGAATGAATCACTTCCAAGCTCATGTAGACACTAAATTATTTTTAGACAATAACATTTATTTCTGAAGTATGAGTCATTTTTAATACTAATTAGAACATTGTGAGGTGACTGGGCATTTAGCATTATGTTTATGATACTATTGAGCTCTGTTCTTTAAGAATATTTCATTGGGCACATTTAACTTGGCTTGTTTCTATCCAACTTGCAGTTTTAGTTATGATAAAATAGGTACAGTGTAAGATGTATCATCTCAACTATTTTAAGCACACATACCAATAGCGTCAAGCTCACTCTGGTGGTCACATCATCTGAGAACTCATGCTATCATGGAGCCATTACACTTGCCCTGAGTACCACACTGTCCCTGACAACCACTCTGTCTCCAGGAACTTGAATTTAATTATTATAAGTACCTCTTACAAGTAGAATACCATGGCATTTAGGTATTCATAAGCATCTTATTTTACTTAGAATGATATGCTGGGTCCAATGGTATGAATGTTTCTGAATCCCTTTTCTTTGAAAGGTCAGTCAACACATCAACACACACACCAAAAGTCTCCTGTATCGCTGTGTCTTCAGGCTACAGTGAATAATGCTGCTTTAACATCTCCGAATACCCATTGAGTCTCTTTTTCATTTTTGCCTATGGTTTTTACTCAAAGGAGAAGTTCCTGGGCCAGAGTTAATTTTATTGAGGAATCCCAAGCTTTTCTGTGGAAGTTGCCCCCGTGTCCTCTCCCCACAAGCAGTGCTCCATGTGTTCACCAAAGCTTGTGTTCTTTCTGTTTTGAATAGTTGGGTAGTGGAGATGAGGTCTATTTAACACCATTCATGGGCACACACTGAGGTAAAGACTTCAAGCTGGGGTCTGCAGTTTCCAGGATTTTTTCCTGTATAGTCAGTTCCCAGATCCACCATGACTTAGTAATATCAGCAACAATCAGGTGCTTCCGAATCTTGCAGTTTCTAGAAAGGTGATTTCCCTTTGGTCCAGGGCCTACAGAACTGGTCCAAGATGATACAGTATGTATCAAGGATTCACATGATACCAGCATAGTATCGAATGCATTTACTAATCTCTTGTTGAAACCCATGCCAGGACTGCAGGGACTCTACTCCACAAGAAGGCCAGTGTGGGACATGGTGACTATGTGTGGCTAAGTTTTGTTATAAAGCATCATGTCAGCAACATATGTCACCAACTCTAGATTATGAGAAACACAAGACCCAACTCACCATTACCTGCCCAGGAAATCAAAGCCAGGACCCCTCCTCCCTGTGCTCAGCTCTTCCATATGTAAGCAATGGCAAGTGCCATGGTAGCAATGCGGCACCAGGTCTAGCAAGAATTTCAAGTCAGAATACAGGTCTAGCCAGATGAGCTTGTGGAACATATGGGTGCCAATTCTTAGACACACACTGCGTCATATAAGAAAGATTTAACATGATCTCCCTTGCTCTCTCTCCATGAATTCTGAGCCATGAAATGATATCATTTCATCTCTGTGTGTAACTTCCCTTACAATCTTAGTCACTCAGTCACTGATAGTCAATCAGCCAGATTTCTGTTGCATATATGGTTTTATTCTTTGTATTTTTCAATGGTTTAAAAAAAGGTAAGTTAGTAGTTAGTGTCTGAAATTCTGGCTCTGCAAGTCTGCAGGTATTTATGGATGCTTCATAGTGAGATGGTACTGGATGAAGGATGTTATGTGTCTGATAGGACCACAGGTTGCTTTACCATAAGTTCTAGTCCCAACTCTCTTGAGATCTACTGTTAAAAAGATAATACATTATGCTTTAGAATGTTTTCTGTTTTGTTTTAAAATGGGCATCAGGTGGGATTGTCTATGGAAAAATATAGCAGAATTAGTATAAAGTACAGTGCAGGGTTAGAGAAAGTACACAGGGTGAAGTACATACTCTCAAGTATCATTTCTTTACAGCCAGGCATAAAAATCTTATTGATTTTTCACATACATCCATGTTAATCCTGTGTTTTCCTCATTTCCCTTGCCTCCTTGTTTTAGGTATGATGGAAGTCTCTTTTGGTAGGAATGATGGATGTGCCAGATGGGAATTCCTTAGTTGAATCTGACTTTGGTAGCCCATGAGCTCAGAAGAGGGTAGTAGAGACCGAGTCGCTTCTATTTTAAGGAACCCACATCTCTATCAAGGCTCCTCTAAAGAGTCCTCTACTCCCTGACACATGTGTCCTCTTGACCTCACCTTAAAATGCGTCTGTGAGGAAACTGGAATCAGTTGCCCTGAGCATGAGGATGTGGGTGGTTAATGAAGATGTTCCACCTATTTCCTGACAGCCTTTTAACGGCTGTGGTTAGAATGGGACAGAAATGCGTTCTGTCTGTGGCACAAATTGCTTTTCTTTATGGACATAGTGATAGTGCTTTCTGACCCAGGGTTTCTTTGGTCGTTTACCTTGGTCTTTCTTTTACTGGAGTATGAACTAAGTACAAAAGAAACAAAACCTTTCCTGAAGAAATAATCATAAAGTTTTTTACAGAGGCAGGATCATTCCCACACTTATCCCAAGGCACATGAGAAATCTCATTTGGAAACACAAAGAGCTCACTGGTGGCATATGAGCCATCAGACAATGGATTTACATGTGACCTGCGCGAGCTGCACTTGGCCTTTTGCCCATGTAGGAAGATACTGCTGTTCAACACAGCAGTGCCAGTCAGGCTTCCTTGACTTGCTTCTATGCACTGCTATCATGGTCTTGGAAGGAGAAGCAGCACAGGACACCTTCCCCTGCTTTCTGAGCAACACCCAGAGAGTGATGGGTAGTCTCTGTGTTGGGAAGATTATAACATGGAGGTGTCCAAGTACCTAGTAATGTCGGAAGGCTATGGAAGCGGTCTTACAGGTCACCTTTAACTCACAGCTCACAAAGGCTCAGAACATAAACATCAATTTTAAAATAATTATACTATGTGTTAATGCTTTGCTTTTTAAGCATTTGAAGGTAGGTTCACTGTGAGGCTTAACAAAAGTAGATCTATTTCCCCCTCCCAAGCTTCCTACCCTGAATTATGAAGATTGCATAGATTTGTTCCTCACACTCTTGAATTGTTAACGTTCATGACCATTCCCTTTCTTCCCTTTTTACTCGACTGTCTCCTGGTCCATGAGCTCATTCCACATTTCATAAATTGATTAGACCTTGTCTCTACGTATCTCTAATTGTATCTTCACACACACACTAATAAATAGTTTGCCAAGTTTTATCATAAGTTAACAGAGTATTTATTGTCTACAGAGGAGAAAGTGAATATTCTCTCCTGCTTTGTTTTCCTTTCTAGCTGACCCTGATGAAAACCCAAGTTCTTTACCCTAAAAATGTTGACTAGAACCGAGTTCAGGACTGAGAAAGGTCATTTATAAAAGTCCCAAGTCAGCATCCAGCACAAAAGAAACAGTCATTGTCCTTTCCTGTTGTAATGATGACTTTGACACCCCCACACATGCCATTCCCTGTACAGGCGCTGCTCTGACTGGGCTATGTTGGAGCTAGAACACAGAGCATCTCTTAGCATCTCTAGATCTCTGTGCTCGATGTCACTGCCAGGGCGGAGATGTCTTCTTAGAGAGTGAATCTCAGACTCCTCAAAAGGAACATCAATAGAAGGTCATAACTTCCACCCCAACCCTATAATTATCCCAGTTAAATATCAAATCAAATCTGGTTTGTTAGAAACTGAATTATTGGTTACAGAGATGAAAAGTCACCTTCTAAGAAAATGTTTCTCATCAAAAATTATGAGCCCAGCTTTGAGCTAAGCCAATACGAATAGCTCCTTTACTTCACCTCACCATGGAGGCTCTGCCACACACGCAAATGAGAAGTCTGGAAACCTGAGTCATGTAGCTTTAACCATTGACACAATTAATCATTATTTTTGTATTTAGAAGTTGTAATTCAAAGCCAGGACCTTTTGTATGCCAAGTACAGACCATACTTCTGAACCAGCCACCCAGCAGGAAGAACTAGATTTGATGGAGATGTTTCCAAAATGCGCAATGCTGACTGAACGGAGGAACACCCATGAGTACACAACACCTCACCGACTTGGCTTTCCTCATCCTGCACACACAGTTAGAGCAGGTCATTGGCCATTTTCTGGGTGTCCATCTGTGCTAAAGATGCTATGGTCCTACCTTTTCCTTTGTATAGCGGTTCTCTGGACCCCTTCCTCTTGGGACTCTCTTCTCAGACCTTCACTAATCGGTTTTTTGTCTGCCTGTAACAATTCCTCTGCAACATGCAAGTGTGAATTAAGAAGATCCAATCACACTTGCTAAAATTGTGCCTAAATATGGGTATGTAGACACTGGTGAAGCCCACTGGCCTCCCCTGTGAGTTAAATGCTTAAATTATTGATCACCCCTAACACTGGCTGCATTTGTGATGGCCAAAGTTGCTGCCCTCAAGAAAGTTAAAACCCTGATGGGGACTTAAACAGAAAGGCATGCTTATGATAAAGTAGTACTTCTGAAAGTATGTCTGTGAGTAGCTGGGTCAGGTAGAGATGTTAGAGAAGTCTTCACAGAGTAACAACTTGAGATAAATCTCAGTGAACTACGTAAAGCTGTGTAATCACGAATCCCTCTTTAACTCACTCAGTAAATGATTGTTGGGCACTATGTTCAAGATTTACTGTGACACAGGAAGCCAAACATGCAGCCTTTTTAACAGAATATATGTTAAAGTAAAGGGACACACCACAGGCAAGGAAGTCAAAAAGAAAGGAAAACCTTTCAAAGAATAAACGGTACTAGAGAAAAAGATAGAAAGGAAGTCTGGTATAGTGGCTCATACTTTTCATCTTAGCATTTCAGAGACTGAGACAAGACGATTACTGAGTTTGAGGCCATTCTGGACTGCAGAATAAGGCTTTGTCTCAAACAAAACAAAAATAAGAAATGAAGAAGGGAGGGAGGGAGGGAGGGAAGAAGAAAGGAAATAGAGGGGGGAGAGGAAGAAAGAAAGAAAGAGAGAGAGGGAGGAAGGAAGGAAGGAAGGAAGGAAGGAAGGAAGGAAAAAAGATAGTGAGTCCAAGGCCCGAATGGGTTACAACAGACCTTAACTCAAGAAAGAAAAACATTGCTCTGGTAAGATCCTTTTGGTTAAAATAGTACATGAGGGAGTGGAGCTGGTGTTAACATAGGAGCTTCCCAGTTGGCTAGACTTCACAGTACTGAAAGGTACGATGTAGTCTGCTAGGGGAGAAATTCACCAACAATCTCACCCAGCTGTGAACGCTTCAAACTATATTCAGCCTGGCAAGATACAGCCACAGGTGGTATAATGACATGGGCATTATACGGGTAGCCAAACACTTTTTAATTGGATTTCAGGCCCAGTCTACAGGGCCCTTGTATTCATGCCCTCATGAACTCATAACAACTGAAACTGCCTGCAAAAGATAGAGCTGGAGCTTGTCAACCTCCCAGCACAGATGGGCGAGGAAGCTCATGGCTCACCCTAGCTGACTGCTGCTTGGGAGGGAGAGCCAGCTTTTTTTAGGGGAGGAGTCCCTGGTGAGTTGGCCATGCACCGGCGCATGGCCCACATTGATGCGCATACAGGCAGCGTTAACTGGATTTGATATGTTTGGAAGAAAAGAGAAGGAAAAGGGAGGATATGGCACTGACAGTTGAGGAGATGGGCAACTGATAAGAGTTGGAGATGAGGAATGGCCAGGGTACATTGTACACCTGTATGGAACTCTTGAGAGAATAAATAAAAATACTATGGTATAAAAAAAAATCAAAAACAAAAACCAAACAAAGGCAGCTTTCTCTCCTTACAGAGGCCGTGTTCTAACAAGTCACTTTCAGAATGTAGGTGGAACGAGAGCATGCTGAAAACCACGGTCACTCAGATGAGCAGCCCCTCGGGCTTGTGATTCGGTTTAACCTTAGCCAGCAGGTTTTCATTACCTCTGAACAGATTTTCTAATCCACTATTGTCCCCCTGTAGCTCCTTTCTTGAGATTTGGTTGGTGGATATTCGTTCTTGGAAATATTCCAAAAAAAAATGAAATAAGTAGAACCAACTTTCCGAGCCACTGAACAAAGAAGTCAGTAGACTCCGATCGCCCAATTCCTATTCTGTTTGTTGTTTCTTTTGTCAGCTATCAGTCTCAAAATAAAATCCTTCAATTCTGACAGTTTTTACTGGCTTTTTTGACCATTATTTTAGGGTCCTGTCAGCAGAACATTAATTTGTCAAAGACTTCCTTACTTTCAATTCATGTCCTGTGAGGCAAGCTGATGATAGATCATATATATCACACATATAAAAATGATATCAAAATGTATATATGCATTATATATTATATATACATTAGTATAGCTTGGAGAGTTATAGATCTCTATAGATACAGATCTATAGATATAGACATAGACATCTATCTCCAAGCTACACTAATTAGAGTGAATGGGCGGGAGTCCTGTTGGGAAGGTGTCTGTTTTCTCAGTAATTCCTGGACTTTGGTAAGCTTCACTGTGTCTCTAGGTCATTAGTGAGAGCCTCAGACTGTTGAAAGCTCCTGGTTATTGTGATTGAAGCCTGTGAGGGCTGATTTTACCATTGCTGCTCTGGGGGCATCACTTCCAGGACCATGCATTCTGCAATAGCTTTGACTTTCTTTGTATATAAACTAGTTAACAAATGAGACAAGATCCTGGGCTCTCAAGAACAGGAAGCATGAGCTGTGAGGTCCTCAAGGTGCGCTCTTTGATCTTGTCAATGCAGTTGTGATTTCATTACAGCCCCATGGGTAGAATTGCACCCCAATCTCAGCAGAGTTCTGGAGTCTCAACATTTCTCAGGAACATACAGACTCACAGGAGGTCATTGGATCCATGACCATGTGTCTTCATGGCTTCCTGTTACAGCCTCCCTGGCACCTGCTCTGCCCCACTCATTGCTGCAGAGGGTCAGCCTCTTGAGAGATTGCAGTCTCCTAGAGCAAACATTAGAAGGTTTTTAATGCTGTTTTTAAAAGCAAATGTTAATATATGTGGTCTAATTTGCTGGGTAGAGGTTTTTTTCAGTTTTATTAAGAATCTGCGCTTGGGGAACATAGACTAACCTTATAAACTTAACAATATTTAATTAGTTTTTAATAACTTCTGTATCCGTAGTGGCAGCTGGGAGCTCTGAAGAAACGGTGCTCTAGGAATCACCTTTTCTGGTGGGATGAGCAGGCAGCCCACCCTGGGGACCCTCGAGTCTGACCACCGTCCCTCCCTCAGGTCCAGCCTCATGGTGTTTGATGAGTACAGACTGTAGCAAGCAGACTAACTACCTCTGCTGGATTTTGTGTGTCATCACGAGTGCACATGCGCGCTTTATCTCTCCACTCTTCTCCCAGAGGTGAACCTCTGGCAGGCTGTTCTCCCGTCCTTATTCTCTTCAGTCTATGACCCTGCTCTCCAGAGCCAGGGATCCTATGCTACGCTCTCTCATGGAAAATGCAAAGGATTAGGAATTAAATAAATCATGTTTGCTGGAGTGCTGTGCTAAATATTAGCAAGCACCCGTGAGTAAATGCTGTAACTGTTTGAACTTGGTCTCCTTCATCTGTGAATATGGTACCTCCTGTGCTGGGTCTGTGGGGATGTAAATGAGATCCAGGGGCAGGTCTCTAACGGCAGCAGTGTGCTGTGAGCGGTGTCTGAAGCTCACACCGACCACGTCTTCGTCCTGCCTCCCCTCATGACCCACTGTCTCGAAAGGACCTTCCATCCTGCCCATCTGCTGGTCCCTTCCTACCAGGCCATGTGTGAGCTTGGTCATCTCTCTTCCTACCAACTACCTACTCACAAGCAGGAAGGACTTGGCAAACAGTGACACCAGTTCTATCCATGAACGTTCCCAGCCTCTCACTAAGGAGGGAGAATGACAGGACCATTGTCAGAGGAAGCATTGGGAAGACTCCTGTGAGTGATCAAATTGCTAAGATTGCTGAGTGGGCAAAGCAGTGGCTCCCTAAAGTACTTACCAGCCACTGTTGACTGAGACAGACACATCCCAGGCAGCAAATGTAGTGGTGTCAGGTGTATGCGCTGGCAGCGCGATGAAGATAATGAAAATGTTACAGAAAAAAAGAGAAAGGAGGAGGAGATAACCCTGTATGGTTTGTAAATTCTCTGAAAAATATAACAAAAATGATACCATAATAATTGAAACTACTTACATAGTACCCTGTTTCTTACGTAGCTCTCAAAGTCAAACCTCATCAAAATGAACTTCTAGGTGATGTAACTATAGCTATGATCACAAGGCCTGGAGTCACACACTTGTAATGGAAGTACTCTGGAGGCTGAGTCAGGAGGATTTCATAGCCTGAAGTATAAGGCAGACTGTCACAAAGTCCTTGGAGGCAGACTTCACAAAATTTCAAAATAATAAAAGAGAAAACTAGAAAAGATTGCCACCTTACACAAACAAGAACACAAATCTGAGACTACCTGACCTACTTCCAGTCCTCACCCTGTGAGTGGCAGTGTCTAGACACCTGCTGAGACTTTCTGCAGCCTTTTACTTAGGTGAGAGACAAGCTTGTGACATTTTCCAAATGGCTTCCACACAAGAGTTCTCAAAGGGAACCAAGGTGAGGAAACACAGACAGTGAACACAGAATGCCACCCTTTACACAAAACCTCATACTTGCTCATCCTCATTTACGAGCTGAATGAGCTAGGGGTGTGATATAGTTTTCCCCTCATCCAACCTTAAACGACTAGTGGCAAAAGTCCAGTTCTTATTTCCTATTGCCTTTCTCCTCTGTAGTCAAGAAAGCACCACTATGTTCTCTCAATCAGAGGCCAGATATTTCTATTGCAATGGTCACAATTTTGACCCAACAATTTCTAAAGTATTGATCTATTCATCCAACATCCATCAATCATCCATCCATCCATCCGTCCATCCATCCATCTACCTATATTCCACATATTTCCATCACTTTGTTTTAATTATGAGGCAAACCTTCTATTCTATTCCACTCTCTTCTTGTTTGGGGAAAAAACACATCATCATATCTAGACTTGCCTGAGCTGTAAGCTTCCTGTTTTCTGGAGGAGCATTCAGCATGCACCACCTCCTGCAGGAATGGATTATTGTTTATGTAAGGGATCTAGTGTCCTCCATTCCCAATCCCTGGGTACTTACTGGGAGGCAGCCAGGATGGAATGATGCTCAATGTCTCTGGTTGAACCCTACCACCTCTTCCTTCAAACTCACTATGAGCAGACTCTTCACTTGTGAGATGAATGATAGCGGTACTGACTCTACTTTCATCCCTTGAGAGCGCTGTCTGCCAGTCATTCAGCTAACTGTTTGCATGGCTTAGCCTCACCTCAAGTTTGCTATTATTAAATCACATCTTAGAGTTGAAGAGACTTGAGCTTGAACACACTGAAATTGTTTGCTCGTGGTGCTCAGTTAGAAACTGAAAATGGGACTCAGCTTTCTTACTCTGTCTGAAATTCCAAGTCTGAATCCCAAAGGTAAGGTAGGCCTGGCACTACATCTACCTTAATTTCTTACCATTAGTCTCCCAGGGGAGCCTCTGCTTGGCTGGAACAGCAAAGGGATGGTAAATAGGTTGGTGAAGTACGTCTGGTACTTTAGATTGCAGATGAGTGTCTGTCATCTGCTGAATGTCCCTCTCTTTTTTGCTTCAAGCCTTTTCACCATGACTGATGCAGCCGTGGAGCTGACCTCATAAGTCATGAAACAGTGGATTCTGACTCAGAACCTCTCTCTTCATGCCTGTACCCTTGATTCCAAGTATTCACCTTGAAACCTGGAATTCAATTAGAGTTTCTGTAGATTTGAATATTTGTAATGCTGAGACATGTTGTTGGTGATTGGTGACAGTGCTTAGGTTTTTCTTGGTGATATACCTGACTCACCTTGTGCTATTTCTCATTCTGGCTTGGCACTCTGGCAGGCGAAGCAGCACGGTGGTCGTGGGAGACGGAGTGTGGCCTCCCCAAAGGCTTGCATCTTGCTGGCAGCGCCACCATTAGATTAACTAAACAAGGCAGCATTTATATCCATTCCTTTATCATCGAGAGGCATTTGATTAGCAAGAGACTATCCTGAGGTTTTAGGGAACTTTATCTGCTTTCCCCTGTGAAGTTGGCTCTTCAGCAAGTGTTTAGGAGTCTGTTGCATATACAAGGGGATAATTATTGTTTTGCTGTTCAGTTTTAATTCAAATTAACCAAGCAGAACTGTATTTTAAACATGCATTTAAGAATAAGGTAAACAATTCAAACTTTAGACATCCTGTGAATTCCATGCGCCTGCATATCCTGCGCTACAAAATACCACAATCATCTCATCCCATGAGTCACATTGCTTAGTCATAATGCTATTACCAATTTCTCATTTACTTTTAAATGAAGGGGCAGCATTTACTTTTCCCACTGCTTTCTTTTTAGGTCCACTTTCTGCATGCTTTTAATATTGCTGGTTCCTCTCCACCCAATTTCCTTTTCTCTGGTAAGACATTGTAGTATCATCTCTCAAACTTGAGATACCTAGACATAAAAAGAATATCTACCATTTTTGAATCCTCTTTTTTAAGCCTAATATAATTGAATGGTATAAATACTATGGCATCCAACATTGTGGTTGGGGTTGTAAGTGTGTTCCGGATATTAAAAGCTAGGACCCCACAGGAGCAGAGAGATAATGGTATAAGAGTGTACTGACTTGCACACCTCTGTAAAGGAACCATGAACAAATACCAGCTCCCTGACCTCAAAATCATCAAACGTTAATGCATTTTACTTTTATCCCTGGCAAGTTGTTTGAGGCAGTATTACACACACAGGCCCTGATGGGTTTTATATTACCAGGATATTGATACTTGCCGACATTCAGTTAATTTACTTTTCATTTCCAGCTCCTTATGGAATGATAAGCGGGTAGCTGTTACTTTTCAATCTTGTGTTCACACTTTCATATTGCAATTACTCAGCTTTTAATAAAAAACTAAATGGAAAAAATCATGCTTGAGTGTGAAATATATGGATTTGTAGATTCCATATTTTCTCCCTCCTTCTTCTCCTGCATTAGACTTCAGAACATCTCCGGCCCAACTCTCCCCTGACAGCATACAGGGAAAGGGTAAAATGAGTTAGCCATCTACATGGTAGGATGTGGGTTAGAATGGGTTAGCTGTCTACATGGAAGGATTTGTGTAATTATACATAGCAGAATCAAGAATTGATAAAACCTGATAGATCATGTTGCCTGTGAATTCATGAGTTCAGAAATAACTAAAACTCCTTTCATCCAGCACTGTAGGATTTTGTTCCAGGGTCAACCCAATGGAAAGGTGAAGTACTTCTGGGAATCTGAGAGCTTGAGAATGCTCTCTCTGTTTTCTGTTTGTAAGAGCTTGCTGAGCAGACTTAGGAGAAAGTAAGTATCACTGGGGCTCAGTAGAAAATATTGTCCCCAGAAGAAAAGAAACAAACCTCTCTGCCTGTTTTTGTGATTGTGGAAATGCTCAAGCAGGTGCTTTAAATTCACTTGGCACTAACCAGGGAAGTCCTTCCTTTCTTACTGATCCTCAAGAATGATGGTTGTGTATGGCACATCACATCCAAACCACAGAGCGTATTAACTTGGATGTTAAATTTTAACCACGCACATCCTGATGGGATCAAATATAGACTCATATTCTCTTTATGAACTCTTGGAAACAGATGGACTGAGGATACCTCTAAGCTGAGTTAAATGGAAAGCAAAACACTTTTTGTTTCAGAGATTGTTTTGTGAATATAAACAGAAAAAATAAATAGCAAAGATCAAATATAAAAGTGAAAATTATTAGCTATTGGCATTCACATTGGATATGAGAGTAAGCTAGAAGGCCATGTTCTCCTTCCTCTCTTTCTTTGTGTGTGTGACTGTGTTTGAGTGAATATGTGTGTATGTGTGTGCTTGTGTGCGGTATAAATACACACTTTCCTGTGGGTATTTTGATAGTGTGTGTGAGTGTGTGTTGGAGGTGGGTCAAAGCACACACTACTTTCGTGTTGATTTATTGATATTTGTATTTGAATATGTGCGTGTGTGCTTGTGTGAGTGTGTATGCAATCTAAGCACACACTGTCAATATGTTTATATTGTGTGTGAGTTGTGTGTATTTATTATAAGAATGTGTATGAATGTGTGTGTGTGTATGGAGAGGGAGAAAAGTGCAGTCTAAGCACACGCTTTCCCATTGGTGTATAATGATCTTGTGTGTGTTAGTGTGTGCGTGTGTACATGTGTGTATGTTTAGTCTAAGCACACACTTCCCTGTTGATGTGTTGATATTGTTTCAGTTCCTCTACAAATTGGCCCAGAACGTGTATCATTTGTTATCATTTTGTAGCTCCAGACACTGGATAATTGACACTGAACTACTTGAAATTGGCAGACCAAAGCTGCCTTTCCTTGTTAGTAAGAAAAATGAGGATTTATTTATTAAGTTTGGACCTTAGTCAATAGTTCAAGAAAAAACATCCCAGTAGGGTTTCTCATTTTTTCACATGAACACTACATGAAGCCTTTAAGAACATATTTTTATGAAGTTTTCTTTCCATTTGATATAAACTTGAGTAAGTGGAGATTAAGTGAAAATTTTAGGTCAATTAACTTTGATTGAGTTGATGTTTGAATTTGTACTGTGTAAAGAACCTGCTATCAGAATTGAGTAATCAAACTAAATTAGTGAAAATAAACAAATAAGAACGGGCATTTCTGTTTTTGCTCCACAGCAGCACAGCATCTCCTTTGGCATCTAGTCTTGGGTAAGCGGTCCTCAGCTGCATTTACTCTTCTTTTTGAATTAGACAAAGATCAACCCCAGGACCTTGCACACAGTAGGCCACCACACCGCCACAGGACCTGACACACAGTAGGCCAGCACACCGCCACAGGACCTGGCACACAGTAGGCCAGCACACCGCCACAGGACCTGGCACACAGTAGGCCAGCACACCGCCACTGATCTACAGGCATTGTCGTTCACATTTTATCCACTAGCAGGACTTTGTAGAGTAACTCTAATGAGTGCCCTAGGTCTTGAAATAGGTTTGAGATATCTCCTAAATGACTTCAATGACATTTATTCTATAATTTTATTTTTTTAAGATGAGGGTTTTATTTAAGCAGCTTTTTTTTTTCAGTGTATTCCAAAATTTGATCCCTTGTGTAATTCAGACTGGTATTTAGCACTATCTTCTCCCATTTAGATGTTTTAGCATTCAAAAACAAAATCTACCTTGAAAGTCAGAGACTCCAGATGTGTGTATGTACATATCTCTCTCCCCCTCCCTCATTTCCTCCCTTGTTCCTTCTCTTTTTCTTCCCCCTCTCTCTTCTATTTCTCCCTTCCTCTCTCTAGTCTCACTTTAAACATCTTGTACCCAAGGGCTGTTTCTTTAGCGGCTCAGGTCAGCCTGGGTTCTCTCCTCTATAAAGCAAAGGATCTTACACATCTTTATAGTACTTTCCATAAACGGATGCACAGTCAGATGTTTGGTTGTGATTTGTCCTTCTTGCTCCCACTGGCTTCTCAGGATACAAACCAGCAGTATCTGGCACACAGTGGGTGCTTTATTATATGCTAAATATGTAAAGACTAGAAGCAGCCTCCCACCTTTGCCTTCATAAAAGGAGATACTTCTGACAGAAACATTTAAATCAGCATTCATAGGAAAATACTTTCAAATCCAAGATTTGTTTCTCTGACCTTGAATCATTTATATGTCCTTTTCTGATAATATTTTGTTTATGTCTTTGATCACCTTAGTTATATCCTTTCCTTAGTTAAGGGGGAAACAAGTAAATAGCCAAACAAGATTATTGAGTGATTTCTTTCTGTTTCTAGACAGTCTGGTGATTTAGGAGTCATCGAGGGAAGGAAAGATCAACTTGCAAAGGAGCTTAATCATTAATCAGAAAATTCCGTGATTGTGGGCAAAAGAATTGAATATCTGTCCGCCATGGGGCTGGATGCCTGCACACCTCAGGGGCTGGATGCCTGCACACCTCAGGGGCTGGATGCCTGCACACCTCAGGGGCTGGATGCCTGCACACCTCAGGGGCTGGATGCCTGCACACCTCAGGGGCTGGATGCCTGCACACCTCAGGGGCTGGATGCCTGCACACCTCAGGGGCTGGATGCCTGCACACCTCAGGGGCTGGATGCCTGCACACCTCAGGGGCTGGATGTTTACATACCTGAAGGCCTTAGAAGTAGAGGAGGGTGGTTGGCTGAGACTAGGGAAACCTTGGTCACATATTGGCTCTCACCAGGTGACATTTAATGAGTGTGACCTTCATCTTCTCATTTCCTCATATTCAAAATGAAAAAGAAAAGCACAACGAAGGTGGCATGGCTTTACAAAATAATAAAAAAATGTACAGGAATAATACTGAATTAGCACATTACTAAGCATAATAGGCAACTTCAGTAATACTCATCATTTTGTTATTTTTGCATTTTCAGTTAAACAGGGTGATGTCATCTCTACATTTTCCTTCTCTTTTGATATTGATAGTGTTTTCCATACAAGACAATTTCCATGGTACACCAACCCTTTCTTCCTGTAGTTCTGAAGCAATCATAGAAATGACAATTGGCTCCATTCTCATCTCTCCTGCCAATGTCCCACTTGGCAAACTGATACAGAGAAGTGCCTCATCTAAAAAGATAAAAAACGGTTGGTTTCTTAATGAATCTTTGTCAGTTAAAAAGAAAAACCTGAGAAACTTGAAGGCTGTCATGGCTTTGAGCCCCGTTTTGCTGGGCTAGACAGACAGCAGAGTGGAGAATTGTAACGAAAAAGGCCAGGGAGTTACATAATCTGAATATTGGCCAGCCCTTCCTGAGGAGAGAGGAGCGTGTTTCGTAAGCACAGAAGAGCCTGCACACACCGAAGCTTTAGTTGCACTGTGGAGACCAAGATATACGGCCATGTAACCTCCGAACAAGAACTAACCAAAGGGAGTGTGTAGAGTGTGTAGGGAAAGAAGCTTTCCCAGAGATAGAAACATTGAAAAGAAACTTGGAAATAAAGGTGTGGTTTTAAAAGATGAAGATAGACCCCTCAAAACACACTAACTGCAATAGAAGAAAGGGGGACGCATGAGGGCGCAGGGCAGGAAGTGTGAGAGGTGAGAAAGTAAATGTTGAAAATTACATAAACACATGCAGGCTCACCAACTACCATCCCTTAGCTACCCACAGCCTCTCTTCTCTCCCCTGCCTTTGGGGATTATTTTTCTAACCCACATTCCAGCCTGTTTGAAAGTTCAACTTAATAACTCTCCTCACTGGGATATCAACTATTAAGAAGCTGCTCCTTTCTATTCTGGCCGTGACATAAGCAATGGAACATGTTCTATTTGCTTTCTAGCTTCTATAAATGTAAAATCCAATGATGTTTTGCATACATGGAATTTCTACGAATTGGCACAATCAATATTAAAGTATGGTTATTGCTCCCAAAGGAAGACTTGTTACCATGATCATAATTCTTTCAGAATTTCTGAGATTAATGCAATTGATACACTTACTGACACAGTTATATTGCATTAAGTATTAATTATCGATTAAAGGCAAAGTTCCTGAGCATCCAATAGGAGCTATTTCTCCCAATAGGTCAGGTACATCCTCAGCAAGTGTCTACATAAGCAAGCAGAGAGGCTTAAGAGAGATCATTGTTGGGGGGGAGGGTGGACTGTAAACCCACCACTGCCGCTTCCTCAGCCTTGTTCCTGGGGAGCATCCAAGGTTCTCCCTTTTGAGAAGAAACAGGAATGCTGTATGTTTGCATATCAATCTTTTAGCTGAAGCATCACCTTCAGACTTTGTGCCTGACTTGCTTTCACCTGATTTTAGGAAGTCCTGAAAACCCAGCTCAAAGGAATGGAAGAAGGCTTTCCACGGTGAAGGCACTTGGAGCTCTTATCTAAGCTCTTGGCATTTTGCAGCAGAGGCACGAAAGTTAGGAAAAGGGAAATTAAATCTTCTGCCTGAAACAGCTTTCTTCCCCAAGACTCCCTGCAACACACTTGGCTGCAGAGCTACAAGCATGCTTTTCTGTGGGGATGAGCTACAAGAAGAGTTATGGCCCAGTTCCTGGGTGGTTCTGGGACAATATATCAGTCACTGACCTCCAGACCTCTGGAGAGGCCTCCCAGCAAGTCAGATTGCAAGGAACTCTCATAATGAGGTTGACCCAACTGCTGCCTTTGAAGGTCTTTTCTCATGAAATCTGTAACATTCAGCCCTACACTATCTTATAAGCTTGGGAAATAACAACAATCACAAAAATGCATGCAAAAAGTTCTGTCGTGCCAACTCCCCAGAACTACACAAGCAAGTCAATCCATGTGAAATACTATAGAAAAGAAGATGAGTTTCCCCCAGTAACCTGAGAGCTAGCCTAAGGCGGTATCTTGTCTTACTCCATTTAATATCCACCTTCTCCCAGGCCCACCCCTTCCAGTGATTTATTTACTGTTCAGCACAGAGGCGTTTATACTGCAAACGTGCTCATTGGAGTGACTTAGAAGGGAGCTGAAGACCTACCTGGTCTTAAATAAGATGGGTTAGCATAGGCTATGCCAACTCATTAGTTTTTGGTACGTGTACCAAAAATATTGAAATTCTGCCACATTATGTTGTAGGCAAGTAAAATAATTTACTTCTTACTGCATTAGAAAGAGTAATAAATTGTGAAGTAAAGATTGCATATTGTGATTGCTTTTAAAATTATAGCATATGGAAGTACTGCTTTTAAATATTAAAACTATCCACCCCTCACAATAGATATTTATGAACTCTTTGCTGTGAGCTGATTACTATGCTAGATGCTAAAACAGTTAAGTCTTCAAAGGCAAACAAGGCATGGGCCACTCCCAAGACCTGCACGGGGGAGAAGCTATTGCAGTAAGATTCAGCAAGTCTTGAGAGCCATGCACGCTCCTGCGGACGCAATCCAGGCAGAGAATCAAGTCCTTCTGGGATGAGAAAGTTTACCAGAAAGATGCCTGAGGAGAAAGACAGCTATCTGCAGCTATGGGGTGCTGTGCCCACTAAGGGACAAAGGGTATGATATCCAAAGAAAGCAAAAAAGTACATTTATAAAGAGATACCAGCACTTGAGAAGTGGAGGCAGGGGGATCAGGAACTCGAAGTGACCGTTAACTATAGGACAAGCTACATACCAAGAAAGAAAAAAAACTAGAGAAGAAAGGAAGTGAGCAAGGAAAATGGAGGGAAGTGACAGGGAAAGTTAGAATTGCAAAAATTGTGAGATTAAAGAGCCAGTTGAAGCTGGCATGAATTTTAGATAAAGATCCAGCAGTTGATTCAGCTGACACCTTGAAAGGGGTGGCTTGCTGACTAAAGCCACATCATCACCCTGAACCCAGTAGGACCTAAAATGAATATGTGGAAATAGTTCGGCAGTGTAGACCTCTCAGCAAACATGAGAATTCAGTCACCAAAAGTCAATCATTTGTAAAAATATATTGATTTATATTGTGTGCACATATGTGTTCCTGAGTGTATGCATGTTCATCATATATGTACTGTATGTGCAGATTCAAAAAGAGGACTTTATATCCCCTAAAACTAGAGTTATAGGTAGTTATAAGCCACAGTACGGGTGCTAGGATCTAAACCTGGGTCCCTTGGAAGAACAGCAAGTGCTTTTAACCACTGGACCATCTTTCCAGGCCTCCATAATTTCCTAGAGTGATAAAGTGAGAGACAGTAACCTAACAAAGTCAAAGGATGAGAAAGAGCGTTCAACAGCTCACTAGCAACGGCTAATATAACATAACTGCCAAGTAGGTGACTTCAGCAGCAGGCAATTATCATCCTATGGTTTTAAACGACATAAATCTACAATGAGTGCTGCAGCCATGTTCATTTTTTCTAAGTGGAGAATTTGCTCCAGATGTTTTGGATGGTAAGAAGTCATATTTACCCCTGTGCCTCTTCAGATCACCACCCCCCTGTCTTTTGTCTACATCCAAAGTTCCTGCTTTTGCAAGAATATTTCTTACAGTAGATGAAGCCAATGTCCTTCACTTTGATTTGATAATATAGAGAGAACCCTTCTCGAAACAGGATACAGTGTGCCCGTAAGAGTCAGATGACTGCTTGAGACAGAAAGTAAGAGGGGATTATGTACATGGAGACTGAACTAGGTCCAGGCTGTGATCTCCATCCTGCATTTCTCTAGCTATAAGGGCATGTGATGGTCCATAGGCTGCCTGCCTCTGTGAATTTTAGATTATGTTGTGCCACACCTTGGTGTGATCCTTTTGCTCTATAGTTTAAGTATTCTGACTGTGCTTCAGGGAGAGGGGTTGTGGAGAAACTCCAGGCTGCCCAACTCATATATAGTCCGTCAGACTCCATAGCTTCAAAGTCATTCAGCTTGGATGACAATAATCTGTGTTTCAAATGCCCTGCCCTAAGACTAGCTGTCATTGCAAAACAGACACCCGAGGACAGTATAACCAGCCTAGGAAAACTCCTTCCAATCATGTCAACTGGAGCCTCCAGTGAAAGTTAGACCGTTTAGCCCAACGGTCCAGACAGTAGAGACACTGCTGTCAAAGTTAGCACCAAGCACACTCCGCTAGCATGCCCTCAGTTCCTTATTTCCCAAAGCGGTCATTGGCTCTGCCCATTTGGTGCTGTACTGCGGAGCTAAGCAGGAGACAGCCAGTGACCTGGTCAATAAACATGTTTCTCTCCTTCAACCATTTTAAAGAAAAATGACATTAGTCAAACCCAAGGCACCCTTAGTAAACCCGAGGCTGAGAATCTCCTCTTCTGTCACCTTAAATTATTGGGTCCTATTGAAGGCAGAGACGAAGTGTGACCCAGACAGGAGAACCACACTGGGCCAGGGGACTTCCTGGCTTTAATTAAAGTACTGAAATTGATGAGTATTGTAAGTGACTTGCCAAATTGCCTGACAAAATGATTTCCACAGATAACTCCCTGTTTTCAGAAAAATGCAAGAAAGTAGCCAAAGCTTTGAAGTGAACCAAACAAATGACATCTAATGGAAGATTAGCTGGAGGATGCCTGAGGTTTGGAAAGAGACCAAGTACTCCTCTGGAAAAGTCTTTTTTATACTCCCTGGAGAAGCCCCAGAACCTGGCTGCAGATTGATCTCAGCTTGTTGTTTATTTCAATTTAAGTAAGACATTGGAATTCTACTGGTCTGAATTATTATGGAGAGTTCATTTTAAAGATAGACAACTGAGATAATAGTTTTGAAGCCTGGGATTTAATTTGGTAGCTGGGCTTAATTTCTATTTAATCAACGAGTTTGGAGAAAGAACAACCTAAGAATTATTGGTGTGGAGAGATTCAAACATGAATTTAATGCATCAATTTTTACTAGGTAGAAAGACCATAAAATTTAAAAAAAATCATAAAAACAAAAATTTTAAGTAAGAATGAAGTCCCACTTATGTGTTCTTTTAAAAAGAGTAAATAAAAAGAGTCTAATGCTGTTCTTACTAAGTTTGCTGGCGTATTTTAGGTTGTCGCTCCATCGTCTTGACATCCTAGCCCAGAAGCTCCTGAGTGTCTCCAGAATGAAGGGACAGGTGTTCGAAAGCCCTGGGATGAGAGACAGATCATCTTCTCACCCCAGGAAGCTATCCAATGCAGCTGCACGCACCCCAGGATTCTCTGAGGAGAAGAAAATGGACCACTTTTAAACAGGAACTGATGTTAGTTAGGAAACCTTGAGATGGGCACTGATTCCTTCTCTGAAGTTTAATCTATTGGAAAATCCCCTCTCATGAGCTGTGGGTAATCTGCCATGGATGCTGTCCTTTCTAGAGGACTTCAGAGGGGTGTTCCTGTAATAAGCGCGTAGCTCGTAGTGTGTCACTGACAAGTGTCACCGATGAAAGATGATGATCCTTTTGCGCAGAGGTTAGCAAGGGAGTCAGAGACATTTTAGTGGCTCTCCATAAGCAGATAGGGTTCGTGGCATGGTTCTAGAGGTTCTGTTGACCAGAGGGCTAGAACCCCACATAGGGAGGAATAGCTTCAGGATGGACTGTAGAGAAATGGAGAAGAAAGCTGCCTTTCTGAGGCAATTAGCAAGCACTCCACAGAGTTGGCACCTTTTGTTAAAGTGTTCCCTGAGATTTGCACTGTATTATGCTATCTGACTTCAACTCTCCTGGAATGTGTTGAATGCGGATGGAAAAATCACATGACCAGGCACAGAGCTGCTTAGTTAGAGAATGATGTCTTGAGAAGAAACAGCACAGCTCAGGTCCCGGGTGTGTATGGTGGAGACAGGAGGTGATGTGAGCACTGGGGGAACAGGGCTTCTGGTCTCACTTATGGAACAGGGATTTACTCGTTCAACATTTTTCCTTTAACAATGAAACAAGAGAGCTTGACGTACTCTCTTGACATTCTGCCTTCCTCTAAGAGCTGATGATGATACGGCAGACACAACATGGTGCTGTTGCTAAGTGGGCTGACAGCGTTATAAAGAGTTGACATTCATTGTGAAAGATTACAGGAACTCGTATTCTGAAAAGCTTCATAAGTGAACAAGGCTGTGTGAAGGCCACCCAGCCCCATGAGAAGAGTGTCAGGCTTTGGGGGGGGGGGGTCTCAACTGTAGCTTGATACCTTCTGAGCAACTTGATGTTCAGGATCCTTCCTGCCATTGTGCAACTGGATAAGCAGGGCCGACTTCATTTTACTATTCTATGGGATAATTTAGACACTGGATACCTCATTCAGAGCAAACGATCTGCCTGTGGTGGGCTGTCAAAGAGAAGGTGTTTACTACCTTACTACCGTACACTGCGTGTGCTCACAACTTACATGCTGTCGTGGTTTGCAAATAACTCCTTAAAGTACACTGTTTAACTACCTCTTAGAATGTAAATTTTATCTTATGTTCACCTGGGGAGTTTGCTATTTCAAATCTTGATTCTCTTCATTGGAGATTTTATGGTGCTAATTATCTACATATAATTTATCTGGTTTATTAAGTTCGGCTTCTTGTCTTTGGTGTTTGTTGAAGCGCATCAGGCCCCATATCTTGTTTGCTCATATTTGCCCTCTGGTGTGAGCTTTGTGATGTGTGATCACTGGTGTCAAGAACAGTATCTCTCCCTCAGCTCTTGAGAATTAAACTGGAGGAAGCTTTTTTTCCAGCGATTATTCTTGTAGGTTGAATAGTCTTTAAATTGCAATCGAAAGAGTGTTAGTTGGATGCTATATTTAGGCTCTATTGTGTACCTGCATCTATTATCTCTGTTTCTCTTTCTTTTCCACAAGGCAGTGTTTCCATGGAAAAAGCACATTTGTTGCTTAGGAGATCGTCCACTATTCCATTCTTATTTTTTTTCACCCGTTTAATCCCACACAGGTTTGTAATGTCACTCCCAGTTGCTGTGGAGACTGTTATGATGTCATGTGTGTGCAATTGACAAAGTGGTGACTTAGCAGCCAGAGACCCTGAAGTGACACTAGTATAAAAGTCTGCAGACACGCACATGAGTGCACACGCATGAAGGTGCCCATTCGCACACACATGCACTTACACATGCAGGTGTGCATGCACACACGTGCACATGCAGGTGTGCATACACACACAGGCACACACACACATGCACACACACACGCGCACACATACACACGCACACACACACACACACGCGCACACACACACCCACCCCCCCCCAACACACACACCCTGCAGGAGTTTCTTTTGGAAGTGATCCTGCCACAGAACTCATGAGAAATGCATCAGACCTTTTTCCTAATATAGTCAAACTTACTTTCTGCTCTTTGACGGCTTGGCTTCTCAGTCATTCAGGCTTAAGAGGCTGACAAGGTAAAGAAAGCTGTACAGCTTGTTTTACTTGATACCACTAAATCTGTATTGCTCTGGAACAAGGCTAATTAACTTGTAGCTTCCGTCCAGATCTCTCCTTACAGCAGATCATTCTTTATTAATCAGTGTGATTGGAAATGAATCAAGCAAATTCAAAGAGTCAAACTAAGCTAGAAATTCCTGCAAAAGGGTAAAGGCCAAGAGAGGTGGCTCAGATTTATTGAATTCTTTCTATATGTTAAGTGGGGACCATCCCCAAGACCTTTGGCCTCTTGTCTCTCTCCCCACACCTTAACCTCCACTCCCCTTCTCTAACGTCAACCTAAGAAAGTGTCTAAGTCTCTTCCAACCCTTTGCTCAGCCTGCACCTAATTCTGACTCCTGCCCCACGTCTCTCATTCTATTTTCTGCTATCTACAAAAACTAACCTGTTTTCCCCGAGCAAGCCGCCCACCAGAATAGCCAGGAAAGCATATGTGATACGCATGTCATGTTTCATGGGCTCAGAGGTTTAGAATGTGGCTCAGGCCTCAGCCTTTCAGCCAGATCCTTGAGAGATGCTGGAGCTGTCCGACAGAAGCGCCCTCAGCTGTCCGCATTGCTCCGGACTCCCTCTCCTCCCATGCACTCCGCAGCCCTTCTATCCCTATACCAGAGAGCTTGCATTCTCCTGGAGTTGCCAGGAAACTCCCTCCCTGCTAAAGCAAAGCATGCCAATCCACTGCAAAAGATGCACAAGCCTGGCCGTACCCATTTTGAAATTTTCTTCCCTCGTTCCATGGTGCAAATGCCTTCCCATTCTCTTTGCCATTCCTTAAAATCCTCGCAGATTCTGTTTTCTCACCCTCCTCCTTAAAGGACAATTTTCCTCAGGATACCACACTTACCTACCACTGTTGATGGCACTCATATGTACCTGAAGTTTCAACAGACTCTGGGCTTCAGATCAATGTATTTACCCACGTGCTAAGTTTCTGTGGCCTATATTCCCTTTTGACTCAATGTGCCTAAAGCTGAGGCATTGAATCCTCACTAAACATAGCAGGGAATGTTTCGCCAGCAGGCTGTCTTGGTATAACATATCCCTGGCACTAAATACTTGCAGAAGTTCCAGTTGTCCTCTGAAATACTTCTGGAGTGTCTCTTCTTAGCGTCCCACCTTTAGACCCACATGGTCCCTCAAGACCATTTTCTCCCATGGAGCCAGCAGAAGTCTGTTTTCTTGGCACCTTGTTAGACGCTTAGCTTCATGAGGTTGTGGAATTAGGACCTCTTCATTCCATATGCTCAGCACCCAGCAGAGTGCCTGGCCACTTATCAGTAGACTGAGATGAATGGAAGCATGGACAGTTCAGCATGCTGCTTCCTTGGGCAGCTTCACTTACACATCAAACATAAAAAGCAAGGAGCTTGAGGGCCAGAGTGTTTAAAACCTGAGTTGCCAAGAAGCGAGACTGGTAATGGTATTAAATGTAGAGTTTTACAATTTATTTTCCTCCTTTTCATCTTGAGCATGAAACTAGGTCAACCGAATGTTTCCTCAACCTGAGAGAAAGCTGGCTACTCCATTTCAAAGTGACCTTCCTCCCATCCCATTGCCACAAACCCTAACTGTTCAGGCTTCTGTGGTCTCCCCTGAGATCTTAAGCTTAGTCGTGCATGATAGGTATTTTCAGGGTGACTTGAGTCTCTTCTGTCACCAGGGTCACCATGGCAGCCTGCTTGCTAATCCTTTAATTTTTGTGTTAGATCAGAAAGCAGGGACGACAGATAAAGGTCACTGAGAAAAGTCTGGCCTTCCTCTCCCCTTCGTAGACCAGTCGTCACATGATATACTTTTTAAAAATATTTATTTATTTATTATGTATACAATATTCTGTCTGTGTGTATATCTGCAGGCTAGAAGAGGGCACCAGGCCTCATTACAGATGGTTGTGAGCCACCATGTGGTTGCCGGGAATTGAACTCAGGGCCTTTGGAAGAGCAGGAAATGCTCTTAACCACTGAGCCATCTCTCCAGCCCCAAATTAATGTTTTGGTTTTTTTTTAAATTATTTATTATGTGCACAGTATTCTGTCTGTATGCCAGTACAGGGCACCATATCTGATTACAGGTGATTATGAGCCAACCATGTGGTTGCTGGGAATCGAACTCAGGACCTCAGGCACATGATATACTTTATGGGAGCAAGTGTGCGTCTGATCAAGCTGGCAACCCAGAGAATGGAGATCATCTCTCTATTGTGAACTCATGGAAACCACCAAGCTTCCCTTCCACTCACCAGTGTGTGTGCTTGTTGTGTTTTCATTTGTTTGGTATTTCTTTCTTGTTATTTGTCCCTCCAGTGTATAGCTTTCTTATGTCTTATTTTATAGAGCATTTATAGCTTCTTGGGGAAAAGACGTCAGCTAAGTCAGTCACTGAGCATAGCTGTGGGTGACAGTGGCAGTTGAGAGCCTATGTTTATAGGTGCTGTTTTGGGATTGTATTCATAGTATTTTTTTTCTCAATCATCTTTTTTGAAGGAGCAAATGGAACATCTGTGAGATTGTGGAATCTAGTTAGCAACATAATCTGCCATGGAGTAAACACAGCCATTCTAGCAAGTCCTGGACTTCCACCCTCCATGCTAATGAGGCCCAGACGTGCTGTGGAGAATTTAGCGCCGTGGATAATATAAAAATCCAGAGGCCCACAGTGTTTTATATCTTTTGCTGCTGTCAAACTGGCAGTCATTTGAGTTCCACATCCCCTTCCTTCCCAGCTCACTTTCGTGAAAGGCGCTAATGAGAAGCAAATGGCTAAAAGTCAGGCATGGTGATGTAGAACGAGCTGTGGCGAGGACAGGAGCCCAGGCCATGGCTACAAAATTAGTCCCCAAACCCAGCTAGCGCCAGCACTGCTGCCTGTCATCGGGTCTGTTTCTGCAAGTCAGGCAGTCACTCTGTTCCGCAGCATGAAGTCAGACGTCCTCAGTCAGACCAGCGCAGTAGCTCACGAGAGAAGAGGTGGGGAAAGCAGGTGCCATGAGACCATGCATGCATTACGGCAGGAAAGCAGCCTCTGACCCCATCAAATGCAGGTGCAGTGGCAGCCCCAGGCATGTCGCCTGGTGTCTGGTGTATTTGTGTCCACATTTCCCTGTGGAGATGTACTTGGCGCTAATCCTGTCAGGGCCTCTGGTGAGACAGGACCTGTCTCGTTTCGGTCTTTGGAGAATCAGTGTCTCTGAGAGTACGTGGAGAAGGTGGGCAGTTCTCAGCAACACTTCCAAAAGAGCATTCTGTGTCCTCTAAGACACTGCCACCAAGGCTACTCTTCACTGACCGCAAGCAGTTGAAGTCTTAGGTTCACAATTGTAGTTTGCATTTGATGAGCTTATCTATGGTCCTTCATCTCCTGCCATCTTTAATGCGCTATCACACACATGACACTTTAGTTACCTTTCTTACTGCTGTGACAAAATAGCTGACAAAAGTCACGTCAAGAAGGAAGAGTTTGTTTAATCCACAGCTGAAGGATGGCGGCTGTTGTGGTGGAGACTGCGTGGCAGCAGAAACATGAGGCTCTTGTTTACGTTGTGTCTGTGGTCAGCTCATCTTCTATATTTTATTCAGTCCATGTCCCTAGCCACAAAACAAAGCCTTATTTAGGATGGGTCTTCCTATCTTAATTACCCAATTTAGAAAGTCTCTCATAGACGTGTTTCCATACAAACTCTAAATTCTGGCAAGTTGTCAGTCAAGATTCAGTTTACCATTATATATATATATAATGCATGATCATGAGTTTGTGCGTTCTGGAGATGGGGAGTTTTGTGTGTGTGTGTGTGTGTGTGTGTGTGTGTGTGTGTGTAGGTCAGAGGTCAATGTCAGATGTATTTGTTCATTATCCAATACCTTGTTTTTTGATACTGGAACTCTCTCTGAACACGGCACTCACCAACTGGCTAAACAGGCTAACCAAAAAACTCCAGGGACCCTTGAACCAACAGCCTTCCAGTACATAGCTTAGAGACATGTGCTTTTGCACAGTGTTGGGAATCTCAGCTCCTGATGCTTCTTGGTATGCATTCTATGTATGGACTGAGCCATCTTTCCATTCCCAATTAGTTCAGTTCTTAATATAAAAGACAGAGTTTTCCATCCTGAACTCAAGGAAGCTCAGACAGCTATTTCTTATCCAATGGGTGTCTGTAGAAAATAGTTCATTTGATTCCTGTGTTTCTCAGGCCACCATAAGCCAGATAAATTGTCAAACAGTGATTTCCACTGCATTCTTTTACAGACAAAATCCTAAGAACGGATTTATTGCCTAAGTGAACTCCACAAATGCTCGTATATCAAGCTGGGTCCATAGAGCTAATGGAGCTGACTAAATTTATAGGGAGTCATCCATATCACTGCCTTTTGCAGAGATGACTGGTGTAGGGAAAGAGTAGCAGACTCTGGGCCTAAGGGCGAGTGGTTACGAACTTTCCTTCCTATACAGAATACTGACCAGCAGTTCCTCTCTTGTCTACCATGCTCAGTGCCTCCTCCTGTGAGTCTTGAGGTAAAAAGAGTAGAAGGCTACTGTGTAGTAGCTACCTCCTTGGCCACAGCAGTCCTAGTCAGAGGACAATAGATTCAGCTATTCAGAGAGCCTAGCAGCAAAGCCTTAGATGGGTAGCTAGGGGGTGTAACTAGCAGGGTCTGCTGTGACAGTATTTGTGCTATTCATATTGGACTGCAGCTTCTTCACTACTTTGACAACCCAGATTCCTCTTTTATAATCTGTTTCCCAAAATCCACAGATAACTTGGTATCACCAAGCTGATTTTCTATTAGATCGTACACCAATTTTCCCCAGTGTTATAGCAAAAATCAGGGGTTCCCCAAGTGATGGCTAGTAGCGAGAGGAGTCAGTCAGAATTCTGTGCCTAAGATGGCCTCTGACATAGAAGATCAAGTCTCTGCATACGCTCTTTGTTGAGTAGCCTATGGTCTGAATCCCAGTGCCTCTGCAACCACACACTAAGCCTTTACACCCTCCGAACTCGTAAAAGCCAGTATGACTACTTTATCACACACTGAGCCTGTAATAGTCACTGTAACTGTAAATTCTGAAGAGGCTCCAATGATGGGATTGACGCTCATTGGAAGGGGTCTGACCCAGTAGGATCACAGGAAAAGAAAAGAGATCTCTAAATGCCTTTATCAACCCCATCTCTTCCCACGTGAGCTCCAAGAGCGTGCCAAGATAAAAATCCTGTGAGGCCATAGCGAGAAAGTAGTCTACAGACCAAGAACGATGTATTCAGAAACCAGACACTGGGCTTCGATATCCAGAACCGTGAGCCCATCCGTGCCTGCCGTGGGCTGCCCATCTGTAGTGTTTCTTCATGGCGGTCAGGCCAGGCCACATCAACCATCCTCACTGTGTGCTATAGGCACCACTCAGCATGTACTAGCATGAAACACGGTTGTAAGGTTTTCTTCCTTATTGTTATGACCCTTTCCCAATGAGCATTTAGAAAACATTTTTGTGTTGCCGTTGGTGAAGGGAGAATGTCATAGAAAGATTCTATTTCTAATTCAGACTCTTGCTGCATGCTGTAGTTTTCTGCTAAAACTAATTTAATTGGTAGTACATTCAGATATAATAATAAGCCATATGATGTGGGCATCCTACTTTATTATTAAAATACCAGGAATAACTGTCTAATGAGGCCTTCAGCGTTGTGTTTTAATTATATATGAAGTTAAAGAGTTCTTAGCCTTCAACTCAGGGTGTAATTTTTTAAAAATTACTTAAATTAACTTTGAAGCACCTTTCAGACATTCATTCAACAGCTAAACCCCGCAGAACGCCTGCTGTTTCTCTCTAATCTTTGACATTTTTATCTTTCTAGAAACAGAGCTGCTGTTTAACTCAGCCAACACTTAACAGAGAACAGAAACTGGTTATTCTCTGGATCTTACTCCAGTGATTGAAATGCAGTCTTTTGTATTGTAATGCATGGAAGAGAGTGTTCTAGCTTCTGACAAAGTAAATATTTCCACAAGAGAGAACTATAGCTGCTTCAGGAAAACTGAGTGGGCCATTACTCAGTAACAAAGCCTTAGAATCCTCTGCACTAGCAGCTTCCATTGGGGGAACATCTAGGTGGAGAAGACAGGAAATCTTTCTTTGACTGGTTGTAATGCATGACTATACAGAAGAAGCTAAGGTCAAGGTATCCCAGAGGCTACTCTTTCTATGAATCAGAGACTTGTCTTTACCATATCCGTTACCCAAATTCCTGCTGGAGCTCTCCAGAAATGATAATTCAAGTCTCTCATTTTATCTTCTTTAAGGACTCACAGCCTTAGGGACATGTGTGTGTGTGTGTGTGTGTGTGTGTGTGTGTGTGTGTGTGTGTGTTCCTCCTTCTCTCTCTCTCTCTCTCTCTCTCTCTCTCTCTCTCTGTGTGTGTGTGTATGTATGTGTGTATGTATGTGTGTGTATGTGTGTATGTATGTATGTATGTGTGTGTGTGTGTGTAGTGGCTTGAGTAGAGCTCCACGGCTCAGCTCATGACAATGTCAGACAGGGAGGTTTTGTTTGTGTGCCTGTGTCTGTGTGTGGAGTGGCTCGGGTAGAGTTCCACGGATTAGTCCATCAAAATGTCGGACAGGAGGTTTTATTTTTGCCTCTCAGAAACCTCCTAGGGCACTTACCAGTCTCTGAGAAACAGAAATCTACAATAAAAGAGAGATCAATATATGATAAAGGCAATAACAAGGTCAGCAAGATTCTTAACAGCTGTTAGGCTTTCTGCTCAGAAGCACAGCATGGGACTGACTGAAGATTGTGTTGTCCTGGCTTCCGGCTTCACAGTTTCTCCAGTGTTCACATGAGAGATGCAAGTTGAATCGCTGAGTGAGCCCCATCCTGTCAGAAAAAAATGGCAGCAACCCCAATGTGTCTTTTCATTGGCGGTCTCAGCCTCTTCGTTCCTATCCACTGTCTACTGAGTGTTTCGTACACTCACAAAGTGTTTCATTCAGATCCGTTCCCATTCCCTTCTCCCCAGCTCCCCTCCCACCACTGTTTACTTCTCTCCGGCACTCTGCCTCTCCCAGTGCTGCCTACATGGCGCAGACCTAGGACTATACTCAGAAAAGCTGAGAAGGAGCAGCTCTCCAGGAGCCTCCTCTCTGGAGAAAACTTTCTCTCTCCAGTTAAATAGGCATAGGATAACTGGCACAAATTATAATACCCACAGAATAGTGTGCTTCTCAACCCTCATTGGAGGAGTTTCTTTTTGTCGTAAATGGTGATCAATACAGAGCCCTTCAATTGATCAACATGCAAAGAATAATAGACTATGGAGTGTTCAGCTCTAAATGAGACGTAAGTATCAATCCTTTCAATTTAATGACGAATCTTACATAAATTAAATTAGAAATTACAATATTACCCATGACTTGGGTCTGTACCCAAGTTCCCATCTTGATTGATCTTTGGTAGTCACTACAAAGAGCCCATATCTTTTCATAATCATTCCTCTGTTCTCCAATTTGCATGTTTCTGATGAACAATATTCAAAGACTCATTCACACTACAGGAAAGCCTTATTGAGAAAATCTATCAGTATCAAATACTATGCTGTGTGAGTTCAGATCTACGAAAGAAGTTGATACAAAGGCATTAAAAGAAAGGACACTCCTTATTTGGTTGTCCAGTGCTGAGCAGTTATCCCTGAAACCACATACATACCAACATACATACCACATACATACTAACATACCACATACATGCCAACAACAAAAACACACTCAAGTTTCTCATAAAGATATATATATATATATATATATACACACACATATATACATATACATATTCTAAGAAAAAGAGGCTATTAGCTTGAAAGGGACACAGGAGGACCTGAAAGAAGGGTCTAGAGGGAGGAATGGGAGGGTGCAATATGAAGCAATTTTATTTCAGTTTAAAAAAAAATCTTCAAAAGAAAGGCCATCTTCCCATGAAGCCTCAGTCTGTAGCAAGCAATTGTCTGCTCGAGAGTACATAACAGAACCGTATATCTCATCTAATGGTTTTATAGAAAGCCTTGGATATTTTCCTTCTGCTTCTGCTCAGAGCCCCAGATCTGATGCAGGCACAGGTAGATGCTTTCTCCTGATGCCTGGGAGAGGAGAGGGATTAGAAGAAGCCAGGAGGCCAGGAAACACCAGCTCTGTTTTCACGTGGTTTATCCCATTAAGGACAAAACAGAGGTGATTAACATGCTTCGTCTCCTGCTGAAAAGATCGGGTTAAGTTCTCTGGTGTTTGCAGCGAGTCCTTATGAACAACAACAGTGGCCATGGCATGGCTCTCCATTAATGCTGCTGAAGTCACCAGTGATTCTCTGAGAAGTGCTGGGCAAGCAACAACACAAACTCCAGTTTTACTGAATTGCAGCCACAGCGATTTAAGCATGCGTGGAGTTCTGTGGGGTTCTCTGTCTTTACTGCTCTAAGCTATGAAGCCCCCCAAAAGCCAAAGCTGGATGACCGACTCATCCTTCCTTGTCAGGTTTCTGAGTGTTTTCTACAGTGTAGAAGTGATTCTGACTCCGTCATGCTCCAGAAATGGCACAGCCTCATCACACACGGGCTTGTATTTTCTAAAATAAATGAACTAGTGTGCTGGCCACGTAGAATTCCTAGAAATAAAATGAACGCTCAATGAAAGCTACATGTTGTTTGAACATTGTCCTTTTTGCCTTGATATTCTATATTCTCATTGTCCAAGTAAAAGATACCCAGTGAGGTTTGTGGTGTTCATGGAGCTCACGTGATGTTTAATGTATACCTCGGGATGGGTTACAGTCATGTGGACACAGCAACCTCATCAGCTTCATTTATATTTATGCAACAAACAGATCTCTAAAATGGTTTCTGAGCGGACTGAGGGCTGCAGAGAAGATGGCTTTTTACACCTAACATTTCAGATACACTGAACAATATGAATAGTGTAGACGTGTGTGCCAGCATATACAACACTCAGGTCTTCCCATGGTTTACCGGACATTTCCTTACCCTAAAACACAAACATAATCTGGACCTTTCCAGATGAATTCTCTTGAGCATCCTTTAGCCTGATTGCTTTACTCGGATCTTACATATGCAGCATCATGCCTGTTGGTTCTGCTAGCACCTTTATGATTCTTCTGCTACTTCTAAAGGGATTAATTTATACTATGCATACATTTGAACTTTCAGAGTCAGTGAGTAACAACACTGCTAGCTACTGTATTTAAATCTAGATGAACATGGCGTCAGCAATACAGTCTAGGATCTCTTCTACAGACGTGGACCCTCTGTGGAGTTTTCAGGTGGAAAAAAAAGCGTTAGCATGTGCCACAGCAAGGCTCAGCTCCATAATCACAGAGGTGTGCACAGAAGTCAGAGAGGGCATTAGGTTCCTTGAAAGAGGAACTGCAGACAGCTGCGAGCCTCCTTGTCTAGTAAACAGTGAAGACCCTGCATTCTCAGACTGTGTAGGTTTTGCTTCTGCTCAGCTGCTTTTCTGCTTTGTTTTCTGTAATGGAAACCCAACTTCTTAATTCCCTTATGGGAAAACATGGGCACTGCGCATGAGCTTGGCTCCGAAGAGTTCAGTGGACAGAGCCAGGTCCAGCTTTCCAGTGTGTCTTCACATTCTTCTCTGTACCCGCCTCCTCCTTGGAGCACCCACATCCTTTACTCTCCCTGCATAGATCCTGATCTCCATTTTTAACCCTCCCAATTCTGCACAGACTTTACTTCGGTCGTGTGATAAAAATAAACAAACAACAATAACACACAGCACCACCACCACCACCACCTTTTAATCTCACTCAGAATACTGGGCCAGAACAATTGAAGAGGCCTCATCAGGGACCTCTGGTAATAAGGAGGATACAAGAGAATCCCACAATAGAGTGCAGGACTCGCCTGCTCCCTGACTTGATATGTACAGCTGTATGCTTCTGAGCTTTGGATCCCAACAGCTGGGCCAGAAGCTGATCAACCCCTCTCATAATGAGAAAGAACATCAGCTCAGGAGAATCGCTTCATCGTGCCAAGAACAGTGAATGCTTTTATATCTGAAAAAACCAAGTGCCTAACAGCCGCACTCGGAGGACTTCTATATAGATTTGTTAACCAAGGTAATGTGCTTCAGTGTTTCATAGTGGAGCCCGAGTCACTGTAAGTGCTCAGTAATTATTAATTATGACCATCACAGCAGCTATTCATTGTTATTAATAGAGCTGGCTGGGAATGGGAACGCTTACTCTAAACGCATGCACATAAAAATAAGAGAACAATTCGCAGAGGTTTTGGGGACTGTTATCTTTAACTTCGTGCTGTAGAATATGGAAGACCCAATGTCTCTCATCCAGTTATATATGTTATTAATTCAATGAGTACAAACTTGACCTGGTATTTAATGATTATTCCTGAGATAGCCTAGTAGGGTTTTTTCTCTTCTCAATTTATATTTTATCGTTTGGACTAGCATTGTGTCCCCAGATGAGGCACAGTTTTTACTCCAGCTCTCCCATCGTCCAATACACAAGTCAATGGTTGTGCGAAGTGTTTTAAAGCCCTGTCAAGAGGCCTGAGGTGATGATGAAATTTAGATGCCATGTGATAAAACAAATCTTCCACCAAATACTATAATTCTCACTTGTTCTGTATTTATATATCTGTATAAAGACTCATTAATTTATTTATATATAAATACATATATATGTATTCTGTAGTAAGGAGCTGTGGGCAGGCCTGCTTTTCATCCTGCCCAGCTCCCGGCCACTGGCTAGCTTAAAACCCAAAATAACAACACACAAATTGTATTCTTTTAAAGACTGCCTGGCCCATTATTTTCAGGCTCTTACTCACATCTTGATTAACCCATATCTAATAATCTGTGTAGCACCACGAAATGGTGCCTTACCGGGAAGTTTCTAGTGTATGTCCACCTTGGGCTGGAGCTTCATTGCGTCTGGCCTCTCTCTCAGGAGAGGCACAGTGGTCTGTCTAACTTAGGAGAGGCGTGGCATCTGACTGATCCTTCTACCTCACTTCCTCTTCCTGTTCTGTCTACTCCACCCACCTAAGGGGCGGTCTATCAAATGGGCCAGGCAGTTTCTTTATTAGCCAATGAAATCAACTCAAACAGAAGACTCTCCCACATCATATGTAAAATGTTTAATATCTGCTTCTTACTATATATGTGTAATTTTAGCTTCTTAGTGTTCTATAAATTCTATAAATCACCAAAAATTTAATATCTTAAATATTGTATTTGACTTCTGAAGAAGTCTGAAATCTATAGTTTAGGATGGCAATGCTCTCTTATTAGAATCCTTCTTTGCTTTGTCCAGGTCTGGAAGCCATATATTCCTTGGTATTGGGCTATATGAACCTTACCTCTGCTCCTCTTCTTGGCCTTCTCTTCTGTGTTCTATATTACCTCCTGGTTATCTCTTACAATGTCACCTGTCATTGGTTTATGATCCACCCCAGTAATCCAAGATAATTTCATGAGGCACTTAAATCTGTTCTCAAACATCCTTTTTCAAAGTTCACAAGAAATTCTGTAGCTAAGATGTGCATAGCTCATCTGATAAGGAGTCACCATTTAACAACTTCTACATACATGCAGCCATCACTGCTTCTATCATATATTCTAAGTGCAGAGTGAGGTGTATATACTATATAACTATACAAACTAAAGCAAACAAAAAGAATAGATAACAGTGGAAACTGATGGTCATGTACCATATAATACTGACATACTGAGCTCTGTACTAATAAAGACTGCGAGATCAAAGAGCATGCTCACAAGATGAACTTTGAAGACTGAGATCTTAGAAGAGTGATTTGTCCAGCCTGGACCATGTCCCTGGTGTCTTGTGTTGGTCTCACCTGTATGACTCTGAACAAGGGGCTATGAAGCATCCTCTGTGACAGAGAATGGATCCAAAGCAACCATGGGACAGGTAAGGAGAGAGTTCAGCCAGATCTGCCTGGACCTTGAGCCTCATCTTCCTTCCTGTGTCTAGCCTATCAATGCCTCTGGATCCCTGGGAGCCTAATTTAGCAGTGTCTGAACATGACCCAGTTTCCCGTGTTTGTCCGAATGTTGGCAGGGTCATTCAGCGTTAGGATAGAAAGCTGAGGAAATTGCATATTTTAACCTCTAGGACAAGATTGGACTGTCATCACACTTATTTTCTGGACCCCACTCAAACATTTGACTTCTAGGAAGCCATTTTGCTAAGGGAATATTAGAAGGCATTTTTGGCCTTCATCCTAGTTAGAGAGTTGATATTGTATGCAAATCAAGAGAAAATCCTTGTAATAATTCAGAGATTGCTACTGTGATTCTCCCTTTTAATGTATATTCTTAAACAAAAGCAGGCAGTGAAATTCTGATGCCTGCTAGAGCATTTCTGGAGAACACCAAGGTAAGGATCCTGGACCCTAAAAACACTCTGTCATGGCTAGTGCTTCCTTTGGCCTCTATGTTGACATGTGGGGAACAAGTAGATCATGTTTCTAGTGTGCTAGACCTGCCTATGATCTCTCTCTCTCTCTCTCTCTCTCTCTCTCTCTCTCTCTCTCTCTCTCTCTCTGTGTGTGTGTGTGTGTGTGTGTGTGTGTGTGTGTGTGTGCGTGCATGTGTGTGCCTGTGCAGGTCAGAGGTCCACCTTGAGTGTTGTTCCTCAGGAAACATGCACTTCCTTTTCTAAGAGAGGATTTGCTAGAATCTGCCTGCCTCCAGCTGCTGTGCTCTCAAGTTACAAGTACAAACTACTGTGCCCAGCTTTTAAGTCTGTGCTGGGGATTGAACTCAAGTCCTGGTGCTTGCAAAACAAACACTTTACCCACAGAGCTACCATCCCTCCCCTGCTGCATGATGAGAACTCTTATGAGCTACCTCTCTTCCTGGCTAGACTAGAACTCATAAGCCCAAAAGAAATTCATGGCAGAGGAATAGAACTAGCTCTTACTTGTCACCGGGCCTCGCCCCTGTGGTGTGATTATTATGGCTCCCTCTATCCTCGCGCCACTCATCTGAGCTGCTGACATAAACAAGTGAAGCAGAACATATTATTTCAATCATGGGATGCAGTGCTTGCACTCTGTGTTCGGTTGTTAGCCACTTGCAGAGGTGGTTGTCTGTGAGGAAGCTAGGTCCCAGAGAAGTCCAGCCATGAGGTGGGGCTCGTGTGGGCTAGACATCAGCTCTTTCCGCTGCATGAGATGTACAGCAAAGAATGTCCTAATCCTGCCCCAGTTCAAAGTTTTCTCCCCTTGGAGTATGGACCCGCACCCTCAGAACTACAGAGGCCTTCTAAAAAGGCAGACAGCCTTAACCAGCTGAACAGATTGCTCAGGCAGTCCTGTGAAGGGTTTGACCTGGCACAAAAACTTCTCCGAGTCAGGAGGGCTAGCTAGTCTGACACGATGAAGAATGTCTGCATAGTGGTCCATTGTGAGAAGACCTTCGGGTGAGCCCTACTTGGGCTTCTTACTCGTTGTTTGGCTTTAGATATACCCTTTAAGACCTCTGTTTCACCTTGGACATCTGTAAAAAGGATAATCCACCTTTCACGCTTACCCCAAGAAGGATCCAGAGAATAAGACACATCATGAACTATATAGATAACATGAGTGTGCTATTACAAGAATTCAAGTACACTCAGGAATGGCTGGAGACAGCCCCTGGAATTACTAATTTCCAAGCCTTGATCATGGCTTGTGAACACCGGTGCTACCACAGAAGGCTAAGACACAAGACATAGCCACCATTCCAAGCAACAGGTCAGCAGTGTGGCTCTAAGATGAGCACAGCAGAGTGGGGAGTGGGTTCTTTTTCTCTCCCTGGAAATGGGAAAAATGACTAGTCAGTTCAGAGAAGGCACAGACCACAAACCAGAGAAAGAATTCTCCCAGACCTAGCTGAAAGAATTAGTGAATTTATTGCGGTCTTTTATCAGAAGTATGAATAACCCAGTCACCAAAAACCCCATGCAACACTGATTGAAGAGCCACAAAGCTGCATCCCTGGGGCTGCTTGCATTCGCTGTAGGCAGCTCAATCGGTCATTCTTCTCTTCTTAGCAGCTCTTACAGCTTAAGAAAACTTAGGGATATTGGTTTCAGGAATGTCTTGAGACTGGACAGTTTTCCTTATTTACCTAGACTTATAACCTTTGTTTATTTCCTGAGATGACGTGGGCATCTTTTCTTCTCCCAGAGAAGAATGGTTTCAGTAGGGAAGAAATAACTTGCTGACGCCTGCACTTGCAGACTTCACTTCCTGCCTTGCTGCCTCATGCTAAGTGGATGCCTAGATCATGTCTGTGGAATGATTAAAAGTGAGAGTACATCTTCAAGATTTCCTCCTTTGTTCTGTGACATCCTTGTCATCACTTCAGGCTGGGCGAAGTGCTGACCTTGCACCTATCCCTGTCATTGCCTGGATGCCTGTACCATTGCTACCAGGGCAGCCCAGGGCCATCTCTGGGCCTGAAGGCTAATGTGTCTCTGTCAGACAGGCCATGGGACAACCCTGAAGCTGTTTTGACACACAGCATTGCTCTGTGGTAGAAGTGTCTCCTGAGACTTATACCCCTGACTCCAGTTCATCAACCTGGATGTCCCTGTTTTCAGATTCCTCCCCTCCTCCAGATCAGTTCAGCATGATGCTGCACTGAGAGACGTCAGGCAGACACTCTAACTATCCCGACCTCCTCACTAGATGTTAGGGATGAGCTAGTTTCAGATGTGTACCACTCTCCATGTTCCATCTGGCCATGGAAACACACATGGCTGCTGATAACTCCCATCCTTGGCTTTATGCCTAAAATAAAATGATTGGCTTCTGAAGCCCCTCTCAAGCGTGCATCTCCCTGGAAATAGCTTTGGTGAACTCCCTAATAGGGGTGATACCTACTTTCATTTGCAGCTTGGAAATGATGTTACATGCTACTCTCTTGTCCCAAGGCCAAAAGCCCCAGAAAGATGGCCTTCCGAGCTTGTTGCATGCTCTGCTAACTCTCCACAGCTCATTGCAGGCCCAGGTGTTGCACTTTGCAGGCAGAGTCGGAAGTTAATTGAAGTAGCTGCCACAGGACGCTGCATGGAAACTCTTGTTCCACCATGCTCCACTGCCTCTGCCTACCTGTAGGAAAACATAAAGTCTCAGAGAACAGGGACTTTCTTTCAATGCGCGTGGCAGTGCAGCTAATGGAGGAGGCATACTTGGTTGGTGTGGTCAGCACTTTCCCTAACAGAGTTAGCCATGTTTTTAAAAGTGTACTTTTTGATATCATCCTGCAGTACTTGACTGCAGTTCACATGAAGAAGTTCCTGAGTAGATGGCAAAGAATAATTCTTAAAATGTATGAATACCAAATGCAAGATAAAAACGTAATTGCAGTTTAGACTTCAGATTTATTTGAAAAGGAGATAATGATAGTAATTACCCAGTTTGAGTTTTGTGGAAGGCTAATTAGATCCCCAAAGCATTTGTATGCATAAGGAAAACCGTAAATACAAAAGACCATCTGGTCCTTATCAGCTTCCAGCACTAACACTGTCTGTAATTATTTTTTCTATATTGTTTTGATGTTGACATTTTATGGAGCAATACTTCCTACCCTGGTTAGGGGACAACCTACATTCTTGAAAACTGGGGGGTTACCCCATGTTTGTTAATAAAAATTTTTCAGACTCCTCAGGCAAAGGAGATGCTGTCTTTCAGTGAAATAGGTAAACAGGTCTTCCTGCTGCTGATTGTACCAGAAACATGGTGTTTACAAACTCCTTTGACTTATCTGACTTCTCATGTTAATAAAATGAGTCTTCTGAATGCGCTGATGCATTGAATTTTTGTTTATTTTGTGTTTCATTTTCTTTTGCTTGTTTAGGTAAAAACTTGCAAAAATACACATTGCATTCAGTAATCACGTTCAAGCAATTTAGGTATCACAAAAGCAATGTTCTTGTCTACACATTCATTTTCTTCCTTGCTCCCTCATATGGCAGGTTTTTCTAGGGCAGAAGGTTTTTCCTCATTCATTTGAACTTATCTTCAACTCCTATAGCATCGTCTGGCCCCTGGCAGGTATTCCATAGCTATCTGGAGACGTGAAGAGGTAAATGAAGTCAAACGCATGGTTTCAGCCTCTGGACACCTATGGCCAATTTGTTATCAAGCATTACACAAACAATTCCAGAACATAGTGTCTTTAAGCAACTAACATTTTATTGGATCTAAAACTGGGAGGAATAACTCTCGTTCTGTGTGGCACTGACATAAGCCATGAGTGATCCTTGGCTTCCTGGTGAGCAAGTCTAAGAGCTCCACAGGGTCTCTTTCTCACACCCCGAAGCCAGGCTTGGCTGCAGTATTAGAACACCAGTGTGCGGCTTGTCCTTGTGGCCTAGGTTCTCTGCAACACAGCAACTTCGGGTTCTAAGCAGTCAGGACAGAACATGGAGCTGTCTGAGAGGATACTCCAAATTCTACTGGTCTAGCATGTGCTGATGCATTCAAGATTTTGTTTATTTTCTGTTTCATTTTCTTCTGCTTGTTTAGGTAAAAAGTTGCAAAAATACATATTGCATTCAGTAGTCATGTTCAGGCAAGGACAGTTCTGATTCAGTGAAAAAGTAACTGGACCTCTCCTTACATGGAGAAGTAGGAAAAAAAATTCAGACACTTTCATATGTCATGTTGTTTAAAAAGCAAACAGTGTCCCTGCTGAGACACCTTAAAACAATATAGAATTAAACAAGAACAGCAAATACCAGACACATAGCCACATAGGAGCATGAAAATGGAGAAACAGACTCAGTGAATGAGGCGAGAGTGGAGATTATTGGTGTTGTGTAGAGGTCCCAAGGAAGAGCTCTGAAAATGTGAAGATAATGGAAGAACATTCTCAAAGAACTTGATGCTTAAACATGGGTTTTAAATTTAAGCTTAAATATGGATAATGTATAGAATGTCATGACTAGACACTGTAGGAAGCAACCTACAGAGTCCCAGCCAGATTTTTATTTCTATGTGTTTCACATAGATCATGTATATGCACATGTATGTGTGATGTGCACATGAGGACTATGCCAGGTGTCCCGCATAGATCATGTATGTGTGATGTGCATGAGAAGACTATGTCAAGTGTCCCACTCCATTATTCGCCATCCTATGCCCTTGAAATGAGGCTTCTTGCTGAACTTGGCGCAGGCTGGCAGCCAGCAAGCCCCAAGGTCCTCCAGTCTCTGTCCTCCAGAATGTTGGCTTGTACAGCATATGCTCTTATCTTCTCAGCCATCTCCCAAACCCCCAGCTACAATCCCGGGAAATGTCCACTGTGTCCCTCCTCTTGGAATCAACGTGAGTGTTATCTTTCAGATTCATGCCAGATGTAGCTGCATTAGGCCTAATCTGCTGTCTTCTTTTTCACAAAAGCCAGGAAATCTCTTTTTTTTCCCCATTGGTTTCCGGGAAGCTCTACCCAAATTTCAGTCTCAAGTGTAATTATATACCTCTAATTTTATTTGCCATTTTGCAACATCTCCTCTTCTCTGATAACAACACTTTAAGTCTTTCTGTTTTGCCTCGTCCCTTGTATGATCTTTTTGCTTTAATGTACCTCAAAAGCTTTATAAAATCAATTGGCAATCATGTGCTAAGCACTTAATGTGCTCAGCGTGAGAGAAAAGATATATGGCTATGACAAAATAAAATAGACCCTTATCCAAAATGAACAAACAATTTAGCTGAGGGCGTATTTGCAGGAGCTTGTTAAGGACAGCAACAAATCAGAGGATGGGCAGCAAAATGAGGTCACTGATAAAAATAAGCAGAACGGGACGAGCTGTAGATGCACGGCTGAGTGCTTCCCCAAAGCTCAGTCCTAACTGAAGAGCCCTATGTCAATACGACATGGTGCTTCAAGCTGATACAGAACGTACTTGCTCAAGAAGGTAAATATTTCATGGATATTTTCTTCAAAATTGATCCTTCACACAGGAAATAGGACAGAGTCCTTCAAACGTCTTACTCTAAAAGCATCGAGGTCCCAACAGGAACAGTAGCTTCTGGAGGATGTCAGGGACGTACAGAAACATCTCATGCTTCTAGGGAGCATAGAATTCAGTTGAGGACATAGCACCGGCTTGTTGACAAGCTAAAAGGCTATTCGATGAGCTGAGTTTCTCCTCATGCCTCTGGGTATTACCTCCTTTGTCCCTTTAAACAAAAAGCACAGGACTTGGTAAATACCTCATGCAATGCTTGATCTGAGATTTTGACAACTCTGGCACAAAAAAAAAACAAAAGCAAAGTAACAACAACAAAAAAAAAAACAGGGCTTCCTAGTTACATTGAATGTGTGGAGCAGAAAATTATTAAATAAATGGTATGTTATCTATCTTAGTTAACCATTCATTACTGTGGTAGAATACTCTGGCAAAAGTAACTTAGGGGAAAGAGTTGGTTGTGGCTCATAGGTCAAGGTACAATCCATCCCGATGGGCAAATCAAGGTAACAGAAGCCTGGGCCGCTGGTCTCACAGTATCTACAGTCAAGCAGAGATCAGGAAATGCCTGTGTGCTGCTGTCCAGTTCTCTTGCTCTGCTTTATATAGACCAGGATCCCCTTGCCCGGACAATGGCTCTGTTCACAATTATGAAGATCTTCGCCCATCAGTTAATACAGTCATTGCAATGCTCCATAAATGTCCAGAGGCCCAGCCCAGAGGTGACTCCTGATCCTGCCACATTGGCAATATTAACCATCCTGTGTGTGAACACTATCCAAAAGTGTACCTCCTGTATACATATCCAATAGATACGGGTTTGGGGATGTCACTTTTAAACCCTTAGGGATGGTATGAAACTGGGAAAAATTCCCTGAACAAAGCAGCTTACAAATGCGTTTGTTTTGGCTTCCAGTGTCAGAGAAATAGCGGCAGCAGAATGAGGCAGCTGGTCACATGACATCCACAGTCAGGAGGCAGAGAGGGAGGAAACGCTGGAGCTCAGCTCACTGTCTTGTGAGTTAAGACTGAAACCCCACTCCATGGGATGGCGCCTCTCTCACGTGGGGTGCATCTCCCCACCACAATTTACCCCACCTAAAAAGTCCTTAGAACACATGCTCAGAAGCTTGTCTTCTAGGTGATGCTAGATCCTGTCAAGCTGACTCTCCTCAGAGAATTGTTAGTGTGTAGATCGCAGGAGTTAGAGGTAGAAGGTAGACGTTTTCTCTTTGTTCTGGTTATAATCTGCCCACACCACGCTAGCAAAGGTAGATTGGGTGCAACAGTGAAGATAGCAAAGGACTTTCTGGGGTGCAAACAGCAGATGGAGAAAACAGGAAGGTGGTCACTTGTGGAGTAGCTGAGAGCCAAATGTGGTGGTCCCTGCAGCAGAGCGAGGTTATCTTGAGCTACACAGTAATTTCAAAGTCAGCCTGTGGTGCAAGAGACCCCATCTAAAAATAAATTACTAAATTTTGATCACAGACACCACCAAGGTCAGGAACAGCATTTTCAGAGTCATGTGTGAGTGGTGCCTTCGACCACTCAGACCTGAGAGCGTGGCAGATGCTATTGTATGCTGGACATGGTCTTTAAGTCAAATTACTTCCTCCTTCCGCTTCCAGGCAGCTGACAAACACCATGGATCCTGTATGTGGACATAGCTTTTCAATGAGGAGGGTCATTTTCTCATCTCCAGTGACAGGGACGAGGACAGTCCTAATCAATGAGAATACAGAAGCCTGCTCACATCAAGATGGGATAGCCTGCATGGATGTCATGTGACAGATCCTTTCCTGGGAAGATGTGGCACACACCTCTGATCAGCCCAGATAAGGAGCAACTAAAGTACAGATACCACCAAAATCCACCTTGGTGAACCAATGATTCTCATTGGATGTACTATAGGTGAAGGGTTACTTACAGGGACAGAAATGACTCAAAGGCAGCCGTATCCCCCAAGCCACTCCAGTGTGGGTGGCAGCTCATACAGCTGGGAACCTGGAGCACACTGCACAGCCTGCAGGCAGCTGCATAGGTTAGAGTGTATCTTTTCCACACACCTCTGTTGGTCCAAACCTCTTTCAGGCAACTCGGCTGCTTCTGAATTTTCCAGGCAGCTGGTCGGGGCTTAGATTCTTCCATGAAGTTTTTCTCCTCTGAGAATCTGCTTTGCAGCTCAGCTTCCTTCTGTCTGAGAAGGACTCTCAGCTTTCATGGTTTATTCTGCCAGGAAGGGGCCTAGAGAATTTGGTCAGTTTCAGGGACTTCCTGAATCCATTTTGAGTTGTTTACCTTCGTGCTTAAGGAGTTTCCAGACAGGATAGAGAGTTTTAATCTCAAAGAAAAGTGTTATACAACAAGGCCTAGCCTTTCCAAAGGATCAGCTGGGACAAGTTTTGAAATCCAGGTCCTCTTTCCGTTCCATTCTGCTCCCTGTATAGTCTGGGACCTGCCCACACACCTTCACCTTGATCTGCTTCCTGGGGAAGCTACATTTGAGATCTGCACCAGCTACAAAAAGTATAAAAACCGCTTATTTACTTTTTACATGAAGGCACATGTATACATTAGACCTAGGGAGACCCCACAATCCTAGCCTCTCCAGACATCTGTGGATCCCTCAGAAATGGCACCAAGCATGTCAGAGTAACTTTCTGCAGACGTGCACCATTTCTTTTCTGCGTGTTTCCATCTACTGCTCTGCAGTTCTCCACTGGATCCCAATGCCTCCATCTGTCTTTATAATTCAGGTTCTTGTACCTTCCCAGTGAGGCATAAATGGTGATATTTGTCTTTCTTGTGCAGTGCCTGGAAAAGTGTCTGGGTTTATGAGGAAGTAGGTCTCTCGGGTTGTGATGAAGACTGATACTTTGCACAAATTATACAGAGTATAAGATTCCTGGGTCTATTGATTTCCATTAAAGTTGTGTAGAGTTACAAATTTCAGAATGGAAGTCCACACTATAGCCATCTTAGGACAATGTTTTGTGCCATGCTAGACTCTACAGAGCCTCATAGAAATCAGGCCTTGGTGCTTGTCTTAGGGTCTTACATCTTGCAGGATCACTTGCACTTTATCTGAAAATGTTCCCCAGCTGTCTTTGTGGTACTGGGCTGACTGTGTGAACACAGAGCCCCAGAAGTTTCTGGAAACTGGCACTCTTCTCCCTTTGCCTGTGTTCTTCCTTCTTCTGACTGTGGTAAAGAGCTTGCTTCCTGTCATGTTTTTCTGTTTCTGTCACCATGTTTTAGAGAGAGTCTCTTCAAAGTGGCGTGGCAGTCATTACTCTCTTAACTGACCGCTCTAGTATATACATACACACATGGCTCTGTAAAGAGGAAGGTGGACACAGTGTCCTCCTAAGGCATTGCATCAGAGATGTAGACCATAGCTGCTTAGAGACCACCTATGAAATCATAAAGGAAACCTTTCTTTGTTATTTCATTAGCACCATTTTCTGGGAGCTCACTCTGTAATTATATGCCTTCCTTCTCTTTCTCGGGGTTTACTTCCATGGCAAATAGATCAAAACTAAACCTCCTTCTAAAATCATTACTGGGGGTATAGATCTACCGGTCTACAGCTCAGTGACAGAGCGTATGCTTGGACTGTGTCACCACAGAAACACACAACTCCAAACGATATCACAGAGAAGAGCTGCCTCAACAGCTCACCCACCCTGCCCCCAGAATGAGCAAGCAGCAGAGAAACCGTGCTCAGATGACTGAACTGGCAGTTCTTGCTATGGCAGTGAATGGAACCCATGCTAATTGCCACAGAGAGAGTGGGGTCTTCCGTTCCTCCCGGGTATTGAAGAGGGCACCCTGGCGGGTGGGGAAGGGTAGAACTACTTACAATGACATAACTCCTAGGAAATTGGGGTCTTCAGGTGCAGTCTTTGTCCCGACAAATCTGAGCACCAATTCTTTAATTTATAGTCTCTCTGCATGCTAGCTTGTTTGCAGTCTATATTGCAAGGTGTCCTGCTCATTAACATCCAGCTGTTTTTGAGTCTGTGTCTATTCTTTATTGGATACATAAGGAATGTGGTTCATCACCAGAGACTTTCAGACCAGGCATCCTGAGAAATGGACATGCTGGAATGACCTGGCTCACCAAAAGAACCCTGATCAGCTTGCCAGTTTTCTTGTGGTGTAAATATTCCCACCATGGCCATTTTCAAGATACCTCAGTCAAGTCGCTGGTAAAGATGAGACTGTAACAGCTGTGGGCCGGCACACAAAGACGTAGGCAAGGACTTACCCTTGGCAGCCCTAGCGAGCATTTGCCTAAAGTTCTACTTGCCGAGGTAGAAAAACTGCTTTGTTAGACATGGCTTTGCAAGGGGCACGTCTTCACCAGCCAATAAAGAGAAAAATAGTTAAATAGGTGTTATAGACACATTAATCTCATCATCTGTCCGTCTCTTTCTCTGGAGCCATGATTAGTTCTGTTAAAATTTGTTAAAGGAGTCGGCCTCCATTAAGGATTCAATTCAAGTAGCCTGGTGCTGACGGCCCTGTTCATTCCTGCAAGTCCATAACCCTATTTAACAAGTAACTATCATGTGGTACAGTCTTTCTCGTGAATAGATTGTGCTAGATGTTGGGAGGAGAGATACCTGAGCATGATGGCACATCACCCAGGCAGTTTATAGGAGAGAGACACACATGCTGAACCAAGAACACATAACGGGAAGACGGAGGGGAAAACTGTATTGGTTCTGGAGGTTTCCTCTAAAGGAAACACCTGGTAGTCAATACACTCTGCGTCAGGAGCTACAGTATATGGAGCATGCCTTCTTGGCATGTGGCTTCTGCCAAGAGGGAGTGAATAAGACCACCATTATTCTCATCTGTCTGAAGCTGCGTGTGGCTTTGCTCTGGTGACTCAGAAGGGACCCTGTCTTTCAGGAAGGATTGGACACATTTCATTTTGCTTCAGAATCAAAGCACACTTCCCTCCTCTGTTCTGTCTCACCCAGTCAAAGTGCAGGGTGCGCGGTGCTGATGGGGGTGGGGCAGAACCTTCTGCAGAAGGAATAGAGGGACCCCTGCACAAGCAGTATATTCAAAACAGTGTGATTTCTAAGTATTTCATTTCACTGTGCTTGACGGCCATAAAACTTACTGCTTTTAAGAATTTATTGAGACATTTTGAAGAGATAAACTTACACAAAATCCCGAGCTCACATTTTCCAGTAAATCGATCCTGCGCTTATACGTTACTCACATAATCTTTTCTGCTTGCCAAGAGGAAATTGTGTGTGTGTGTGTGTGAGAGAGAGAGAGAGAGAGAGAGAGAGAGAGAGAGAGAGAGAGAGTGTGGGGGGGGAGCAGAGACAGGCAAGCAGACAGAGACAGAGTCCATATGTGCTTATGGGTGGGTATACACATGTTCTTCAGTGTCCAAGTAAAATTGCCCCTCTCCACGAAGCCCATTTTAATCCCCAAACCAGTTTGCTGAATCTTCTTTGCTGTGTTATGTGGAGTATGGTATCTTCTTGGCCTCTCTTCTTCTGCTTCTGCTATTACAACCTGTGAATACACCTACTTTGCCAAATCCCAATCTAAGTGGAAACATAAGAGCTTGGAGTCCAGCCATTAGCCGTCCCTTCAGCCCACCGTGAACCACGATGACTCTGTGTGTCTGCTAATTCTCAGATCAGGTCTGTTTCTGGAACAATAAACTATTCCAATAGGAATGTGCTCATCCCGGGTCCCTGTCACTCCAGCAGCTGCTGTTTCTGGCAGTTAGAAACTCTTCATCGCAATGCGTCTAAGTCTTTGCACTGCTGTTTCTTCTTGGGATTGTAGTCGTCCTTGTGGTTGTTAATTGGTTGTTATTCTTCCCAACTGTGAAGCTAACACATCACATCTTCTCACTGCAAAAATAAGAACGTAGCTCCCTTTAATTATTGAGTCAACTTTAAATAGACTTACTTTTCCTATTTTATTTAAGTAATAATAATAATAATAGTAATTATTATAATTATTTTGCTGAAGATTGCATTCCAGACTTTAAGCTTGCTAGGTAGACACTCTACCAGTAAACTAAATCCCCATCCCCTTACAGATTTTACTTTTACTGGAGAGATTGTTTATGCTGCCTCTAGAAAAAAAATCCTAACATGCGTCACCTCCTACTTCTCAATGCCCATCCACACATCCCAGGGAGCTATTCAGATATTGCTCGATTTTCCATCTTTTGCTTTAAAATTTCACTACAAACAACTAAATCATCCCACTTTAAATCATTTTTTCTTTCTACCCTGAAGCACATTTTCAAATTAGTTTGCAGAAGTTTTCTTGAAAACAGTTGCAGGAATGCATTTCCCTAATGGGCTCTAAGTATTGCAGCTGTTGGGGGCACAAGCTAAGTGGCTAGTTGTTCGCTTCTGACTCCCAGCCCACTTCCAACCTGGCTTTCTCCTTTCTCTCTTTCTGCTTCTTGAATCTTCAGCTAGTGTGAACATGGTTTTTAAATCAGAGAGACCTGAACTTGGAACATCTATACCAAAATGAGTCCTTGCGATGCTCCAACCTAGGCAGCCTGGCTTCTGTATAACAATCGGAAGGCTATTTTCAGATTAAGATTTAAAGAATCAAACTCTTGATTTCTGCATGCCTGCGCCTTACTCCTGATTAAACTTTCTCCTTCTTACTTTTCCCCCCATCTCCTCAAATGATGGTGCCTTCTACCTAACTGTCCAACTGCCCGTTACAGCGTTCCTCTCCCATGGGAAAGCCTCCTGCCGTAGCCTCAACACGGCTGTCGCTACTCTCTTTCCTTCCTCTGTTCCTCCCTTTCTCAATGTTTTTTTCTAATTTTATTTTGTTTTTAGCCAGTGCTTCTATCATCCAACTGTGATGGTTAATTTTGTTTTCCCCATTGATTGGATTAAGTAGCGCCCAGTGGATCCGTGGTAGATTTCTGGCGACATATCAAGGGGGTTGTATTCTATGGATTGATCCTGAGAGATTCAGAAGATGATGGCATTGAGAGGTGCTGAAAGGCGGGAGGTGAAGCCTTGTTGGAAGAAGCATCTCACTGGTTGGGTGTCCTTGGGGACATCAATGATCAGTGTCCTGGGAGACCTTGTCTCCTGTCTTCTCCATGCATCATGCTGTGTGCTGGGGTCTCTGCTTCCTGCTCTCAGTGACACCCATTTATTCCCATCCCAAGGCATGAACAGCCTCTTCCGTCTACAGAGACCTCTCCCGTGAGCTTATTATTGTTCCTGTCTCAAATGACACCCTTAGTAATACCTTCAAGCCTTTCTTACTAAAATATTCATCTCAAGAACACACACACACACACACACACACACACACACACACACAAGGTCCTTCTCTTGCTGTAGCCTCTCCCTGGTATTTATCACTTTTTATAATGAATGAGAAAATGAGAGGATTTACTACTCTACTCTTCTGAGCAGAACACAATCTCTTTTAGACTAGAAGCAGGATTTTTTTGAAAGCTCTGTGTCCTCAGCACCTAGAATGAATCCTGGAGCTTAGTAGACGGACAGCTAATATTGGATAGAAAGGACTAACGGAATGGCTGCAAAAACACCGGTTCTGCTGTTGCATGCTGGGAGAATAGGGCTTATTTCTCATTTGCCTCTGGAGTTGGTTGTCAGGACAAAGTATAATAATTATATAAAACTCTTAGTAAAACAAAGTAGACATCTGTCATCATGTGTTTATTTTTTTCTCATTGTCTCATTTGCCTGCTTAAGAACCTTTGGGCTCAGCTCAAGAAAGGCACTCTGTAGATTTTTCCATCCCCTCCAGGTCAGAATTACCCCCACCAGACTTCCTCCCTTTGTTTGCCCTAAATCAGGCCCTTACTCTCTGCATCTTATGCTAAACATTTATGTTTTGCCCCTCAGTGTTCTGAGAATTGTAATGGGTAGAATGTATTTATTTAGTTGGCGTTATTGTAAATGGATCATCATTAATTTAATCCCCTCCCCTCTCTGTCTCTGGACCTGCCTTTACATTCTGCATATACGTTCTGACTCTGATCTATATTCTACGTTTCAGCATTCCTAATTTAAAGATCAGACATCTTAAATTCTCTGAGTGTCAATGTGTTACTTGAAATGTGTCTTTTTTTGGAACAGTATGAATTTCAGGTTTTGGGTTAAGTGTATAGATAAGGAATATATAATTATTTCACAATCTCCAAAACTCACAAATGCGAAACACACCTAGTCTCAAGTGTTTCAGATAGCTACAGGCTGCTTGGGGCTTCTGCTCTGTAGCCTCTTGTTGCCCTGCATGATAGTGTACAGTTGCTCCTCGGTTCACAAATATGCAGTGAATGAATAGGAGAAGCCTCCTGTCGGGAACCTGAGCTACTGGATATCCTAGGCCTTCCACATCCGTTACTGCATATCACCCAGACACACTGATGGGCTGTGAGACACACACACGCTCCCTGACATGTTCGCAAAGGCCCATAGCCTCCACATTGTGGGTTTTAGGAACCACTGACGTGGGGTTGCCAAAACTGTCTTCGGCTGCACCAATTGGCTTTGGTCTGTAACAAATGTTGATGCTGGTAACATTAATTGCTAATTCATCTTGTGGGTAGAAATGAAATTCTGTGGAGTTTGGTGGTATGACCAGGTTCTTTGAGCTCTTCTTTATCCTGGCTCTGGATTCAATCGGGTTGCTGATTTCTTATCTCTTCTAAAGGGAGTTTCCCAGCAGCCCCCCGGGCTCAGAAGTGGGTCCTCGCTGTCCTCCAGGCCCAGCAGGTTCACAAGAGTGAGTGCCTTCTTTTCTACTTCAGCTTTTGCACTACCTGTGCTGCTTTACTTCCCAACATTTTTTCGCTAACCCCGGGCTCATTGCATAGCAGCAGTTACCTTAATGTAATGAGCTAACCAAACCATCAGGCACTTACATGAAATTTCCACAACAGTAGCAGAGACCACCCTTAGTTCTGCTATTTTTGTTATTCCAGTAATGGATTCTCAAGTTTAAATCCACTTTCTAATCCAGAGCAACTGTAATTTTGCTAATTGCTTTAAATGGTTTCCGTATTAAAAATACTTAGCATTAATGGCATTCTTTGAACTCTAAAGAGTGTGTTATGTTCATTAATTAATCAATTAAGGCTACATCCTAGGGTGGAGGAATCTATCAGCTCAGATATTTTCTAGGTGGAGAAATTCACAATGACTCATACATGATTCCTGAAGTTCAATTCTTTATCATATGTTTTTCTGCCCCTCATCTCTTTTAAATGAAATAAATTGCCTTTTCAATAAGTGCCTGGGTTAAAGATTGAAGTAGGAAGGGGGATGGTGCAAGAGAGAGAGGGTTTGTGTGATACTTTGTCTGTGTTCTGACAAATAAAGCTTGCCTGGAGATCAGAGGATGAAGCTAGCCACTAGATAACCATAGAAGTTGGGCAGTGGTGACATCCGCCTTTAATCCTAGCACTCATGGCTCAGGCCTTTAATCCTAACACTCAGAAAGTGGGGACAGAAAGTGATGAGATGGAATGTAGACAGGATCTCAACCTTGTGGATGCAGAATGAGACAGGTAGGTAGCAACTGGCGGCTTCTTCTGGTACTCTGATCTTCCAGGTTTTACTCCAGTATCTGACTCCTGGATTTTATTGATTAAGATTAATTAGATTTATGCTTCAAGAGAGAAAGAGAGAGGAGAGCGAGAATAGTGGCGTGTGTTGGGGCAGTATAGTTGTGTCACGAAAGATAGAAACTTAATGAATGGCCAGCATCAGGAACAAAGATAGAAGAGACTGCTCTTCTGCGGTCTGCTGAGTGAAAACTTAGATTGAACAATAGCCTATCTCATCGCTAAGGTTCTTTCCCATCTTGTGCCCAAAGTGTGGCTGTTTTCCATTGACACGGCAAAGACCCCTCCAGTCCCTGGCGTGGGTGGGTCTGAACTGCTGCTGCCCTGAATGCTAGGCCTTCTTCAGTCACACTCCCTGCAGGGCATCTGGTCATCTTCCCAGCACACTACAGCTAGCAGAATTCGCTGAGTAAACTCTTCATGTTTCCTGGGTGACACTTTCCTGGCAGAAGTTCAGTTGGCAGGGTTTAAGGATCTATTGTACCATGCACATAGAAAGGAAGGATGTGGCCTGAAGGATGAGGCGGTCCTGAGTATGCAGGGCTGTGAAGTACATGAGTCCAGATGGACCCCTCCATCAAGCAGGGAAAGGAAAGGCTCTGGTGCTTACCGTCAGCAGTGGGAAGCTGAGTGTTTTGTGGAATTCCTACGTCTTCTCCCAAATGCATACAGCTTTTGCCATTCCAACAAATAGCCATATTTATCAATTTTCAGAGGACATAAAGATGAAAGGGGATAAAAATACTTTGAAATATTATATCAAGATTCAGAAATAACTCAAATGACAAGAGCAAGTTGATGATAAAATTGTAGAAGACAGACTCAAACTTAGCTTGGAGAACCAAAGCCTCCATTAGACCTAATAAATCCATTAGAGATCACATGATATTTTCAGTATCACACGGTATTTTTAGTTGTCAGATAATATCTGAATTTGACATTCACGTCTACATTTGTAGACCAGTGCTATCCAGTAGGAGTGCTGGAGGGCACACGTGTGGGTTTCACATTTTCACTAGTCACACTAAGGAGCCAAAATCAACTCTAATGTTTTTAACACAATATAAAAGATATTACAATTGTAATATTCAATAAATATAAAAATATTAATAATGCATTACATTTCTTCAAATTGTTTTTTAAATCTATTGTATATTTATACTCACAACAGATTCTTCAGTTGAACACTAAGTTTTCACCAGAAATAATTCATTTGTATTTAAATTTCATAAAACTTATAGTTGAAAAATCAAATTAACAAATCCAAATTGTTAGATGTTTCTGAAAATTAAATTAAATATCAGTTTTAAAATTTAAGTTTGAGCTATTTAAAAGTGAGTTAACTTAAAAGTCAGCTTCTCTGGTATACTGTCCCCAGTCTGTGTCTTCCCAGCTACTTGCGGGCAGTGGGTACCATGTTGAAGGTCCACTCTCCATGTAGAGAGAGACATGGTGGAGTCCCCAGGAAGCAGGGTCTTACAGAGAAACAGTGGGCAGAGCAGGAAGAGTGTGTAGGCTTATCCCAGAGGATAGAGGGATGGAGAGTGGAGTTTTGGTAACTTCCTTCAAGTCCAATTTTTCAAAACCAGTGCCCAAGCACTTTTCTATTCTTGCCTTGATGCCTTCCCAATTCAAAAGAAAACAAAACAAAACAGAAAGCCTGGAAGTTTTAGTTCTCTGGTCTTTTGTCTACTGCTTTCTTAAGTCCTTCTCCCAAAGTGCCCGTGCTCATTCAAGTCCTCAAGGACCCAATTCCTTTTCTGAATACAGGAACTTCCTTTTGGAAGGACAGCTGGCTCTTCATACTTCAGCAGCTGGGCATAAGCCTTGTTAAATGAGCGGTAAGTGCCCTGTGGGGCCGAGAGTCTAAAGGCAGTTATTGTCTTCAGTGCCTGGACCACTGCCCCTGTCACCACCATCACCTGCATCGCTACCATCCACATCACCGTTTCTCCCACCATCAGCACCACCACTACCCCTCATTCCTCTAGCACCCTTCACTCCATTATGCCTTAGATATCCCACTTTAGGTCACTGTTTGGGAATCGGGAAATTCTTATGATAGATTCTTGTACCGTTGGCCAATCTGTGCAGACGGTGAAGAAGAGAAAGGAAAATGCATTTCCAGGTGGTCTCCACAGTTTGGGCTGTTCTTCATTCTGTTCTCACAGTTGAAAACAACTCTAACACTGACAAAGGTTGACGAGCTTTCCCTGGATCACGTGGCAGAGGTCAGGTATGAATCCACAGGAACTGAAGCCTATTTGAGAACAGGGCTCAGGGGCTACAACCGTACTGCAAACCCTCACTGTAATTGTGATGGATGCTAAGCTCAGTCAGAACAGGATGTTTGCATTGGCCCAGAGAGCACATGGGAAACCTCCTTCCTGCCTGCAAATTTCAAAGTCATCAAACTCTACATTCTCCTTCTCTTCTGCGAATGCTCACTTGTGTTAGCCTGTGTGCTTTCTCTGCTCTTCCTTAGAGGTATCTTCATTGTATAGACGGCAGAACAGGAAGTTTCAGACAGAAGAAACTAGGTGCTGGAATCAGAGAACGTGTTTCCTGGGAAGGAATATCAGGAGAGAGCCACTGCCAAGGCTTGGACCACTCCTGTGAATCCGGGAACGCAGCAGGAAGGATATGGGAGGCCGCTGGTAGATGATCAGGTTTTTACCACATGAGGGAAGAGTGCTGGGTGCTGGGATAAAGACTCAGTGCAGGGATCCTTCATCAAGGAGACGTGAGGAACAGCTACAGAGAGCAGCAAAGAAACTCAACCTGGATCAGTGCACGTGTGCACAGCAAGCTGGAACACACTGCTGCTGTGTAGTCTCTCTTGAAAAGAGGTTAGAAAGGTACCAAGGTAAAAATATGGTTAAACATCAACTAAGGTTTAGCGCTCACTCTTGAAATTTTCCCCTTAGCCATGTGTGCAGAATATGGCTGTATATTCCAGGGCTCACAGAAAAGAATGGAAAACAAAAATAAGGAAGAACTGGTTTCTCCATTATGCACGTATCTTAGCATCATTTCTCCCCCTCTTGATCTGATGAACCATGGGGAGTTTTGCATAGGAGGAGCACAATGGGAACCCATTCGGTGGACTGTTTTAATAACTAACCTAAAGGAAAAAGTACTGATTTAAAGCACACACACATTTTTTTCCAGGACAGGGGAATAAAGACAGGGAGTTTGTAGTGGTATATTAAGAGCAAGAAAGAAATGTGTTCCAAAACTGACACTCAAGTGTTCAAGTTGGATGAAGATGCTCAGAGTGTGTCAGGCTCTTTAACAATGTTTACAAATGCCAGGCGTTGGGATACATGCGGGCCTGCAGAGACTGCTGCGTGAGAGATAAACAATCCAGAAAAGAGGTCTGCCTATAAAAATGTCCAAATGCACGACCAGTCCCACAGTACAGAACAACCACGCCAACCAGGCTGCTCCTCCTAATTAAATCTCGCTATTACATGTGATGGAGTGGTACCATACAGTGGTGCTTAGTTAGTTATTGTAAATACTGTAAGAACTCATGAGATCCTAATAGGAAAGTTCTCTGGGTCTCTCATTCTATGATTTCAATTGTGTCTAAAAATGTGGACGTAGCTGTTCCTTGCACTAAGAATCAGGGCTTGGAGAGAAAGCAAACTCAGTTGTCTGTCACTGACCCTATTAGCTGAAAGAATTTTATTGTATACAGCTGTCAATCAAAATCTTCTAAAGAGACAGAACATAAACAATTTCTCATCATAGATCACGTCTTAAGCAGCAACAGCTGTCTTCAAAGTGGGGGTGTTTCAAAGTTTGACCTTAATGGCTCTAAAAGTTAAGTCAACAGACTTAGCAAAAATGATCTTTAAAAAATATTATCCTAAGGGAACTGAGGATGTAGCTCAGTTTTATAGCGAGCTTAGCCAAGAAGGGTGTGATCCCCAGCACCATAAAAACCAGGTGTGCTGATACACACCTGTAACACCTATAATCCCATCACTTGGGAGGTCATCTTTAGTCACATAGTGTCTTCAAGGCTATTCCAGATCCAAAGATATTCTCTCTCTCTCTCTCTCTCTCTCTCTCTCTCTCTCTCTCTCTCTCTCTCTGTGTGTGTGTGTGTGTGTGTGTGTGTGTGTGGTGTGGTGTGTTTTAATCATTCTTTATTTAAATTCTTTGATTCCTTGTTATAAAGCACAAACAGTTACACCAGAAGGCTGGCACATGGTGGTGTGAATAGCTTACAACACAGGAGACTGTAGTTGAGAGCTGGAACAAGAGTAATCAAGGGTAAGGAAGGACCTTGCCCAGAGAGAGCTCTGCAGTGAGCCATTCAGATGCCGTTTTTCCATTTTCAAGCCCAACACACTATTTCAGAAATGTTCCCAGAAAGCTTTGATAAAATGGAATTACACGGCGGGGACAGAAAGCTATGCGGTCCTCTGAACCATGGGTGCAGCATCGCTCTGCCATTCTGAGAGAAGATGGTCTTTCCAGATGGAGCGATGCCTTAAGTGAATTCACTCCCAAGATCCATGTCCTGCCTCTGAGGACCACCCCCACATGCATCAGATTTATTGACATGGCTGCACACATGGGTTGGAAGGCATAGTGGATGGACATTAATGTGTGTGACAGTGTTTCTCTGATCTTGGTTTTTCTGCAAAGCATGGTGACACATGTCCTCCTAAACAAATATACTTTCTCATCCCCACCGATCTGTTTGGAAGCATCAATACACTTGGATGTGGGGGAGAATCCATTTGTCCTTAGAATTTAAAAAGCACCTGTTTCAGAAGGATCTGGAAAAAGGAGAAAGGCCTTTTATAAATTACCAATAAATCAGCATATAACTTTTTCCTAAAATAAACTGCAGCTATTTATACAATCCAGGTGGAGCCCGTGAGAAAGGAATTGTAGGACAGGAAGATACAAAAGATCTTTGTTTTTGAAAGCAGATGTAATATGCCTACCATCCATATCTGCCAGCGTGGTGACTTTTAAACAGAAAAGTGACTCTCGTGAAATCCCAGCACATGATTCATGTTTTCCTTACTTCTCTGTTTATATCCCCACTGTTGTACTTAGAATTGCTCAAGCAATATTAGCTTGCTAGGCCAGGACACACACATCACACCCATTCATACTGACCCCCCTCAAGCTAGTGTGGTGCTGAGCAGATGAGAGCATCTTAACAAGATGCACTGTCAGGGGCACGAACTTGGTGTCATTCGCCGGAGTATAGCAGAAACGAGGGGCACATTTGGAGATGGGGAGCATCTCCCCAGTTGTTTCTGTATTCCTAATTTTGGGGAGTGGAAAAATTTACAAAATGTTGTCCTGGCCTCTGAAGGCCATTTCTTCTTGACTGTAGCTGGAGATATGTTATTCTCTTGGACAGTATTGAACTATTGACAACTAAGGTTCCATGCCCTCCTATAAGATGTCATGTTGTTTTTGATGAGTTCATAAACTTGGAAACGTCACAGTGAAACTGTTGGGGTAATGTGCTTCCCTCATTGTGCACTGCCACAGCCATCGGGAAGCTCTGGGCTGGGCAGGAAGGGTCCTGACAGGAAGACACATTAGACAAGCACGGGGATCAGGGCGCTCTAATCTCCGTAGTTTGTCAGTCCGCTAAGTCATTTGTCATGTTGCATCACATCATCTCAGTCCTCCAATTCCCGCTGGGACCAGCTGTGAATGAGAGGAAGACCCTGCACACCCACAAGCAGAGCAGAGTGTGCTATGTGTGCTGAGCCCAAGGAGGCACTTCTTCTCAGTGCCTCTTTATTCAGCACATCCTGTGGGCATGCTTCCAATAAAGTCCTGCTCCAAAGCAGGAAGCTGGTTCATTAGGCCTGTGCGAAGGCAGACTGGGGGAGGAAGGATTAGCTCACCAAAGCCATGAACCCACCGATGCCTAGAGGGTCAACAGAGCACTGCCATTGAGCCAGCTGGAGACACTTTAAGGCTGTACTGATATTTGGGGTGGAAATTGATGCAAAATTCAGATTTCAATCTATGAAGTAAATGTGGAAAGAGAAAGTATAAAGCTAGGAAAATAAAAACAAATTTCAAGGGACATACTTGGGGTACACTGAGTAAATAGTTTTCTTGAACATCCAGGTTGAAGGAGATAAGAAAAAAAAGGTTTAGAAATAGGTCATAATATGCTTTAAGAGTGAGGAGCTGAAGAGATGAATAAGAGGCTAAAGAGCCCTGACTGCTCCTCCAGTGGACCCGAGTTCAATTCCCAGCATCCACATGGTGGCTCACAGCTGTCTGTAGCTCCAGGACCTGACATCCTCACACAGACATACATGCAGGCAAAACACCAAGGCAAATTTAAAAAAAAAAATGAGGACAAGAACTTTGCACTAATTCTTTCTGTTTCTTTATAGAGAGAAGACCCTAGTACAGATTAGTACATAGGAAGTGACATGCAGGCACAGTTTAAGAGAAAACAGAAAGTGACAGAATCCAAAGTAATAATAGAAAGTAATATAATCAGAATCACAATAAAAAATGTCTACATGGCCAATGCTGCCCCTGTCCATGCAACACAGTTTAAATGAGCACTTACATTCCTTTAAACAATAATGATTACCAGTGTAGCTGAGGTATAAAAACATGAACTATGCAATGAATTTGTTATATTCGTTGGAGGATTTTCACCCCTGAATTTTAAACACTGTATTAACTTATGATACCTTAGGGAAACATTGTCCCTATATAATAAATTCAAATATGAGTTTCTTCATTTGACTGCTTTTTAGATGGATGCCTTCTATTTGTTTTTTCCCATCTCCCTCTTGCCCCTCTATTTCCCAAAATGAGAGGTGGGTTATTTGTTTCGCACTTCATTTTATTAGATTTCATACAAAAGCAATCATTTAGTCATGGGTTTGTTCTGTAAATTTTCCTCTAAAACTCCTCAGCGAGGATTCACACTGGTCTCTTATTCCACTGTGTTGGGTGCAACGTGGATCCATTCTCAGCTCTGGTGTCTGGTTCACAGCTCCAGTGAGGGCTTGTTAGGTCATTTTTATCCAACGCTATCATTTAGCCAAAGTTATTTCAATATTGAGAGATTGGAAAGTTTAGAAGGACCTCTGTTTGCCTCAGAGACCCATGGCATTTCTGCAGACCTGCCTGCCCATGCATGCTGTCCTCTCTGGACTCAGCAGCCTCATATCTTCTGATCCCACATTGTCTTCAGGGTTCACTTCCCAGGGAGGAAAGGTTGAGCAATCTCACAGTAAGATGTTGAGCACAAAAGAATGAGTCCAGTGAAAACTGGAGACCTTTGAACATTTATCAGGTACCAACTGTGGCTATCTCATCTGTTCTGTTTCCGAGGGTTTTCTTTCTAATTCATAAGAATGGAAAGGAGAAATGAAAAAGAAAATTCGAGAAAGGAAAGAAAAGTAATGACAATATGAGATCCTTTCTCAACCTGTATATTTTTTCCACAAAAAGTTTCTCCACAAAACCTATATTTTTTCCCACAAAAAGATCCTCCACAAAAGGGTCTAAAACTTCTTGAAATTCACTTGTCAAGAATAAGATGCTTCTTCCATTCCTCATTACCAACCCCCCAGCTGATAGCTGTGGTCAAGCCAATGTGAAGTCCTTCCGCCTTGGTTTATGGTCAGCTCCACCTGCCAGGAGAGAAACAATCTCGACACCATGCCCTCTGGTCTGACTCAACTGGGATACCATATTCTGTTCTCCACCAGTCTCCATTGAGCCTGTTTTCACTCCTGTGTAGTAAAAATGGTGTCAGTCGTATGATGGTGATGGAGATATTGCCAGATCCCTTAATTTGGTCTTTTCTTTGACTTAGAAGTTATGCTCATTTTGAGCTTTTGTTGCCTCCTCCCAATTGGGCACTGTGTTCAAATCTTCTGTCTCATTTGATGCAAATTTTACATTACCTATTAGCAAGATGTGTCGATCCACAGCTCATTGGGAAGGGGAACTTCTGTGAACGAGAAAGGAGTCACCGTAAGGAAAGCAGCTGTTAGATGACATTGTTTGTGAAGCTATTTGACCAGGGGCAGAAGACATCTGATAGCTTAGCATATCCTGGTTTTTATTTCTAATCCAAAGTTAAAGATCCAATCAAAGGACTGTTATAATATATTCCCAAGGGGAAGATTCCAGGTGGTAAACCTGATAAAGCTCAACTCCAGTGGCCCCACTTTGAGGAGGGGTGGTAGGCGGCCCAGAAGAAAAGGGTGGTGAACCACAAACAACCTTTACTGCTCATTGCAGCAGGAACAAGAAGAAAGAAGAAAGGCAGAGATCATGAAAACAAGGACACCCAAATGCGGCTTTGATCCTATCTCTTCACATTCCATTGGTGGAATCAGTCACATGGCCACACCAGTCAGTGCAGAGGAGACTGGGAAATGAAGTCCAGATGTGTGCCCAAGGAAAATGATAATTTGTTAAGCTGAACAGGTTACTCACATGGCAGCAGAAGATTTGGACCAGGAGAGCTGGGCTGTGGACCTCACTGCACTCACCTGGAAGATGAAGAAGGTTATGGCTACTTTCCCACTCCTAACTTCTATCTGTGTCACTGATTTGGCATTTGCTACGTCTTACACAGCTAACTCTCAGACGAATTTCACAACACATAAAGAAACTTTCAGAACTAGAAAGATAGGTGGTACATTACTTTGTGAACCATGTTCACAGATCTGGGGAGATAGAAAAAGGTGGACCCTGAACCCTTCTAACTAACCAGCCTAACTTACGTGGCAAGTTCCAGGCCACACCAGCGAGAAATCCTGCTAAAAAAGAAAACCGGGCAAGTCTGAGGAATGAGACCAGAGGTTGTCCTTTGGTCTCCATGCACACATGCATGCACCAACACACATGCATACATGCATTCACAGACATGCATACATGCATTCACAGACACACAGCCCCTTTATTGTCCTCATGGTATAGTGTGAGCTTGTTTTTTTCCCTTAGTCTCCTTTTCTACTTCCTACGGAACCCAGCGAGCTTGTAAACAGATGCGACATGAATGAAACAGCAAATGAAAACTGTTGCACCGCTAGCCCTGCCTCCAAGGGGATTCAAGCCTGAGCCAAACAGCTCCTGGGCCAGGCATACCCACTGAGCCTCAGGGAGCAGAAGTAGGGAGAGATGACATTTGGGACTTCAGTGAAAGGCCATGAGGAGGATCCAGTGCTGATGAACCGCCTGAAAAATATTTGCTCCGGATGGGGTGGGGGGGAGCAGCGATGTCATCCTTAGCAAGAGGTAGCAGCCCTTTCTCTCTCTGCACCCCTTCCAGAGGTCCCAGTGCTTTGGAATGACTGGAAAACAGCAAAGCATACTGGGGTTAACTGCCACTTTCACTTACTCTGCTGCTGGGGCTTTTCCCACAGAAATGTCATTGGCTTGAGGTTCTCTCTCTCTCTCTCTCTCTCTCTCTCTCTCTCTCTCTCTCTCTCTCTCTCTCTCTCTCTCTCTCTCTCCCTCTTATACTCTCATCCTGCTATGCAAATGTCAGACTCACATATAAAAGTTGCAGGCAACTTTTGCCATAGAAGTCTTTCTATTAGCCACATGATGATGCATGAACTTTTCCTTTGCAAAGAGAGGTGGGCCCATCTCAGGGAAGAGTAGGGCAGGGACCTAACCCTTGCTTCCCTTTAGGGACCTAACCAGATGAGGCAGCACCACGTCTGCTTGGCCTGAAGAATTCAGGCTGTGCTTTTTAATCTCATCTGCTCTTGGAGCAAGTGTCTTCCTAGCTGAGTGGCAGCACAACAAAGTTATCGGAGCTTGTGGGGTTCTTACAGGATGTTGTTAGATGGATTCCTTCCGGTTTGTCAATCCAATTCAACAAACACCCGTGGCTCTCTATTACAGAGTATTTGATACTTTTCTGGTTGCTGTGTTCAACGAGTCAATGGGAAGCAATTTACAGTTGTTCTGGCTCACAGTTAAAAGGAATACCAACTCTCACAGCAAGGAAGTCACGAGGCAGCGCCTTACACCCCATCCCAGTCCAGGAACAGCAATGTGAATGACAGCATTAAGCTCACTTTCTCTTTCCCATCCAGCCTTAGCCCCCAGCCCCCAGGAGAGTGTCACTCACATTGACAGTGGGTCTTCTCACCTGGATTAGTATAATCTCTCAGTTTCCCAACAGGCATGCTGAGAGGCTTCTCCATGATGGTTCTAGACTCTGTAAAGCTGGCATTCAATACTGACCATCAACCAGGAAGGAATCTTTTTCGAAAATGTGGGTCCTTCGCACCCCTGTGTTCTCTATGCATAAGGTAGAAGGTATAAGAACAAACCAGATCCTCACCACAGGACGCTGAAAGAGGCAGGAAGCGCCTGGGCAGGTCTGTTCTTCCAGGCGTCTTGGTAATTGTCAGATGCATTGGCCCCAGGCTGCAAGGGATCCTTCTTGTAGAGATAGATTGCTGGCAATAATGTGGGCTTCACACTCACCGGATGGAGGTTTGAGTCTGGGCTCCACTGCCTACAAGCTGTGTGATTTAACTTTCTTAAGCCTTGTTCTCTGCTACCTGTAAAACCAGGGAATTGGATCGACCTCTAGGATCACTGGAAGCCTTAGAGCAATCATTACGTTGAGCACCTAGGCACACACAGTTGGAGTAAACTCTCACAAGGTTTTGTGTTCAAAAGGTACTAAAAGTCTTCCAATAAAAAGAGCAGCACTTATCCTAAAGACTAGGATAAAATGTGGCTATTGGGCACCAAACAAGACATTTAGACAACAGCACTGAAGATTGCCTGCTGGTTTCAATGGCTTCTTTGAAACACGCCTAGCTTTTCAAGACAATTCTACAGGGCTGTCAGCCATGATTTAGCTAGAACATTCTCCACTTATTTATGCTTTCTCCCTGTACTGTACCCTGTGAGAAAACATCCAAATCAACTATTCCCATCTCACGTGAGACTCAGTTTCTGTATACAGAGCTGACTCTTGGGCCTTTCAGAATTCAGGTCTGGTTTTAGACAGACCACCTGTGCCTGCAAGCTTTCTGACTCCCAGATTTCACATGATCCCTTCAGATACCTAGCCTCTAGAGCAGGCCCTGGACCTACACAGCTCCTGTGACCACTGGATAAAATAATCCAAGCCCTCTACAATCACATAGCAATGTCCTCAGCATGCAATCTCCCTCCACAGTTACCCAGGCAAACCTGTGCTGATTGTAGCCATGATTTTTTTTCTTTTTTCTCTTTTTGGTGTTTTTAGAGACAGGGTTTCTCTGTGTAGCCCTGGCTGTCCTGGAACTGGCTCTTGTAAACCAGGCTGACCTTGAACTCACAAAGATCCACCTGCCTCTGAGATGGGATTAAAGGCGTGCGCCACCACCACCCGGCCATTCTTGTGTTACGCTTGCAACGTGCCAGTCGTCTCACTCTCTGTGCATCACCAGTTTTACCATGGCTCACACGAGAAAAACAGCTCCATTTCCACTGTGGATTGGGACAAAATAGGCTAACCGTTGTGTTGTGAGTCAATGAGACAGTGTTAGGTTGCTAGAAGAATGTGCTTTTGAGAAAGGTAACCATAGCTTCCAGCGCCACGCTAAACACTTTCTAACTGCAGGTCATTGTAAGAAACCTTTAATGTTGAAATCCCTGTACCTGATTCATAATAAGTCTTCTTCACATGAAGCTCTAAGCGTGAGTGTATGGGTGTGTGAAAGCGTGTTACTCTATTAGTTCTGTAAATAATACTGCTATTAGCTGGGGTGATGGCTCATCTGCTAAAATGCAGGCCACTCAAGCCTGAGAACTGAGCTCGATTCCCAGAATCCCTATAAAAATTCTAGGCATGCTGGCATGTGCTGATAATCCCAGCTCTAGGGAGGTGGAACCAAATCAATTCCAGAGGCTTGCCACAGCCTAGCCTGCTCTAGGGAATGACACCCAGGGTTGTCCTCTGGATTCTGTGGGCATGCATACCTGCAAACACATTTATACACACCAAAGAAGTTAACAGTGCTTAGCAAAAGACGTAGTACTGATGGCAGTAGGAAATAGATCAGATCCAAAACCCAATTCTACCACCACAGAAGAGAGTTTCCCATTTTCTATCTGTGACATCTAAGTCAAAGCAGAGACCCAACCATTCTCATGAGGAGGCCGCCTTAGCTATGAGACCCTACAAGAACCATTGCTTTCCCCCCATGCTCTCATTACCTGGTTAGTGCTCGCTGAGTGTCTTTTCCTACTGCCTGATAACTTAGCTTTTCTTGTGCCGGCATGCTTTTGAGGCATAGGCAGGCTGTCATTTACTTCAAAGGTATATTTTTTATGACAAGGACATTTCATTCCTTCCCTGTTGAAATAATTGCTTTCCATTGTGGAAGATTCCTTAAAATGACCTCTGCAATTCACAAGTTTCTGGTAACTCCAAGCCCATCAGCACCCAAACCAGGGACTCTCCCTGTCGTATTTGATCAAATCACCATGGGGATATTCCCAGAAAAGTATCGCAACCATGTTCCCTGCTTCTTTCTTTATTAACAAAATGCTGCAAATAGCGTCCTGTTAGCAGATACTCAGATTACCTCGGGGAGGAAGCACTTTATTAATGAGCTGCACCACCTTGTTTGGGGAGATGAGCTGTGTTGACATATCAGCTTTCTTTAGAGCCAGCTTGTAGAGCGCCTGGGAATTGAGGCCAGACAATGTTTCATGACACCAGTTTCCTGAATTTAGCTGCAGCAAAGCAGGAGCTGGATTATTTACACTGTGATAACATCTGCAGAAGAGACGGATTGGGTTTCAAAAGAGAAAGAGCATTTTATAAATGGGTCACACCTGCGTTGGGAGAATGAGACAGGTTAGCGTGGACACACTGTCTGGACACAAAAAAACACTCCGCGTCTAGCCAGAGCTTACGCAGAGGATGGGGAGAAGGTGCAGGAGGCCACTGAGCCCCATGCTGATAATCAGTCATGTCTCTCCTTCCTTCAAAGACCCTTAAGTAGCTTTCCATGACCATAAAAATAAATGTAGAACAAGAGCCTAGGACTGCCGTTCAAAGACGGGACAGGGCCTCCTGCCTCAGAGTACAGGGGCACCCTGTGACTCAGGCTCACTCCTTGGACTCTTTCATGCCGAATCAGTGTCTCTGTCCTCAGCTGACTGTCACTCCATGCTGGCCTCTGTCCAGGGAGTCTTCCTGCCATACACTGATGCCCGTCTGTAGTGTCTCCTCTCCCTCAGCTTTTCTAATTGTGCCTCTGTCAGAGCTAAGCTTATTTCTTCTGGACACTGTCGTCTGAGTCCTTCCCCCTTAGAGGCTTCACTGTCTTTACTCGGAGCAGCAACTGCTGTTCTCACTGCCATGTATTCAGCGGGCTTTCCCTCGGTGTGCGTGTTCAACACTGGTTTTCCTGCCGGACTGCAAATTCCATGAGGTCCAAGACGAGCCCAGCTTGCTTCTTCATCTTACTTTCTTGCTATGAATAAAGTGCCTAGATAATAATGGGGCTTATTGAGGCGACTTATGGGGCAAATTAATGAGTGAATGAGAGTATGGTGTGTTTCACTGCAAAGCTCACCTAACAGAGCATATGAGGGTTATCAGCTCATCACAGACAGACCCATCTAGTTACAGGTCACGGGGCTTGCATTCAGATATCACGTCATCGGAAAGGCCCTGTAAGGCAGACTCTCCACTCACTTTGAGGCTTCTGCAATGCTTCCACACATTGGGACTTGAAGGCAGATACTGCTGGAGACTTTGCTCTTGACTTTACATAGCTGTCACTGGTGATAGGCATTCCTGTCAGAGGGATAGTGGATGTCAATCCCAATAAGAATGTAAAAACCTTAGCCTGCATGGTGGCTCCATCTCTTTGTCTTTTGGTAATCCAGTGAGCCCAAGGCCAATGCAATATCTGGTTTCAAAGAATAAGATGGATAGCTTTTTTGAAGATCGACAACTGTGGCTGTCCTCTTAAATCAAGTAGGTACATAGCACACACACTTTTAAAAGGGGGAGAGAGGCTTCTAGGAGTGTCAGCTAATAGGCATCAGGTGCAAGGAAGGACAAGCCACACATCCTCTTCTGCATAAGTTTGCAATTGGGTTGGCATCCTGGTATTCAGACAGTGCCAAGTGTTCAGGGCTGGCACACAGTTATTCATGTGTCAGACTGTCCAGTTCTTTCTTAGCTATTAACTAATACCTAGCTATTTACTTTTAACATTAGTCTGGATTCTAGACTTCCAATTAAAAGCAAGGACATAGTACTGAACCGGAAGACTGATAGGAAAATAAATGAGTTCAGAGACATCCCCGAGTCGCTGATACATACACATCCTCGGCTCCAGACCAGGAGCTGTGAGGGCCTGATATGGAAGCCATGAGGGATGCAACGGCTTGGAGGTCAACTCCTCTTGTGTTGATTCCTGGGAAGTCTGAGAGAGCCGGGTTTGGGACAGGAAGCCAAAGGAAGGCAAGTTAGGGTGCACTGTGGGGTCATGTGGGACCCTGAGAAGCACGTGTTCAGCTGGCACAGACTCCACGAGCCCCGAGACAGATGGTCACCACTCCTTCTTCTCCGCCCCCTCTCTGAACGCTGCACTTCATTCTTTTGTCAACCTGATTTCCCAATGTCATCCAAGTATGTACTGTATTCAGATTGCTCTTCCTGCTTTCTCTTACTTCCGACCCTTCAACAGACTCTCCTTCCTTCCTGATCCTTTCCCAGAATCATGACTTTTCTTGTCTTGTGATCCATTTAATCTCTGTAAAGCCCCTGAGTGGAAACTATCAACTAAAGTGTGTGTGGCAAGAGGGATTTTAGAAAAAGCAAGACATGTCAGGTATGTTCATTAAGAAATTTTTATAATTTGAAGGTGTCCAGGAGACAACAGACAACAGGGTGGGGAGTAGGGAATGAGTATGATCAAAATATATTATGTGTATATATATATATCAAAGGATATTTATCAAAGAATAATATAATTATCAAAGAATGTATAATTATCAAAGGATAAATGAAAACTACTGTTAAAATATCTTCCTAATGTGGGTGTTCTTTGAGAACTGGAGTTGTTAGATGTTATTCATAGCTGTTCCTCTAAAACAGGCCTTTCCTGGCTTACTCTTCTCATCATTTAAATTGGATAAGAATGCTCGCTACCCTCATAATTTGAAAAGGTGCCCAGAGGATACAGCTTCAGTAGCTGAGAAAACTTAATTCTCAGGCAGAAGCATGAGTGCCGTTCTCTTAGTGGTCCTCGAGAGACATTTGCTTTCCCTGTGTTTTATTAAGAGGCCAAATGAGCAGTAAGGAAAGCCTCACAATTCAGGAGCCGCTTATCTGCAATTGGAGGAAGGGGAAACACTTCCTAAATGCCCTGCTAGCTCTTGGGGAGATTTTCTCTTTCTGACTGTTTAGCTGCAAACTTCTCAGCATTGAAAGACCTACAGTCCATCCCAACAGCACTTAAGCTTAGAACTTGGTGGGTAGCTATTAAGAGAAATTTAAAGCATACCCAGGAGGCTCCAAAAGTAAATATTTCTCTGGGCAGATGTGTTCTAGCTGAACCAACTGGGTGTTTTCTTGACTGCAGTGAATCGAAGAGATAACTGTCTTTATTGCCTGTAGATGCAGTCTGTGATTTCAAAATACAAGTGGTGTTAAATGCTCCCAGCAGAGGCTCAAGCCATTTGCTAAGCAAGCCATTGCTGCTGCCAGGTTATAATCATGTTGCCTTGGGTCGTTTGTCCAGTTCGCAGTAATAAGGTTGCTATCACCCTCCATTTGAGGTGTGTTTATCTTGCAAAAATTTGGGTCAAACTGAACTTTAATTTCACTTGATTGTATTTTCTTCTAAGCGCCATTCTGAGAGGAGTGAATCACAAGACTCGTTTCCTTCAATGTTCTTGTTTAAAAGTTTTGCAGGCCAAGAAAAATCCCCCGTTACACTGATTTGATAATTTGGGGTGATTACTCAATACTCTTACTTAGCAGAAAGTTGTAAAGAAGGTAGTGTCTCTTGGGAGCTCTAGTCTTGACTTAGATCATCCTTAGAATTGACAAGGACATTTAGTGAGATTCTGCCAGAGTGGAGACCACAGGGTACCAACCAAGAACAGTGGGTGCTTAAGAACTGGTACCCAGCAAATGCCCATGGTGGTTTATAAGGATTGGAGTTGCCTTTGCTGCAGTTGAGTACATTTACTCAAGATAAAGATTATTGCAAAGTGGATCTGGATTGTGTTTGATTCTAGCTGAGGCCGGTAGCAGGCAGGTATTCGCAGGTGTACCTCACCTGAAATGCTAGGTGATTTAAATGCATCATCATAATTTACTACTGATCGTGTTAGATTCTTATTATCTCTCACCTGATGGAGCAGAAAGAGCATCCAGTGGAAAACAAAAACCTGCCTCACTCTGCTGCTCAAACATTTCTGAGGTCTGTTTGACTGTCAGAGAAGTCTTACATACTCAGAGGCATGAAATGGCAATCTTGTCCCCATGAAAACTTCCAGGGGTTGTTAGGATCTCAAACATCTCACCTAGAAGTTTCAGGGTTTGCCTTACTTTTCTTCTGCTACGACAGAAAGACCACAACCAAAGTGACTTATAAGCGAAAGCATTAAGCTAAGGACTCATAGTTCCTGAGGGTTAAAATCCGTGACAGTCAGGGAGCATCACAGCAGACAGACAGACAGACAGACATGACACCGTGGCAGTAGCTGAGAATGTATCTGTTCCATGAGCACAAAGCAGAGACAGAGTAGGGGAGAGAGGAAAGAAGAAGAGAGAAGGGAGGGGAGAGGAAGAGAACTGGGAAGGGTATGGTCTTTTGAAGCCTCAAAGACTGCCCCCAATAGCACAGTTCTTCCGACAAGGCCACACCTCCTAATCTTTCCCACATAGTTCCACCAACTGGGACCAAGAAGTCAAACACATGAGACCGTGAGGGCCATTCTCATTTCAACAGCCATAAGTTTCCATACATTTTTGTCAAGAGCATCAACAAAATTAGATTAAAAGTAAGCTGTGTTTTTAAATAGGTAAGGTGAGAAGTGGATTTTAGTTGAAGTGAGACTCTCCTATTACAGAATGGTGGAGAACTCATTAATACATATGCTTTTTTAATTAACATCTTTATATTGAAAATGGAGAGCAAAGACTATTCCATTCCTTTCTCTTGCTCCACCTTAAATCTTCCTTTCTTATGGCTCCCCTCCTACTGCCATGTCTCTCCCATACACACATGTGTGTACACTCATGTGGGGGTGGGGGTGACTTTGCATATGAGAGACAGGGGGTGATATTTCACTCTCTGAGTCTGGCTTATTTGGCTTCTCCAGCCCCATTTTCTCCAATTCTGTTTTCCAGCAAACAGGATCATTTCATTCTTTGGAACAGACTGTAATTCCACTGTGTAAATTTATCACAATTTTCTATCCAGTTGTTTATTGATGGACATCTAGGCTTCTCGGCTTCTTGGCTCCTGTGAGTAGTGCAGTGATAAGCAGTGCAGGCTGCTGTGTGTTCCTGACACAGAATTCTTAGGGAACAAGTGCAGGAGTGGAAACAGCGAACCACGCCGTTGCTCTAGCTTCACTTTCATGAGGAACATCCATGCTGGCTCCAGTAATGGCCACACCAGTTACACTCCGCCCAGCTGTGTATAAGGATTCCCTTCTCCTCACAGTCTTGCCAACAATTGATGCTTGTTTTCTCTTTTCTGTTGTTGCTGTCATCAATATTCTTGATGACAGCCATTCTGACTGTGGTGAGACAGAATCAGCGAGAGACTTTAATTGCTGTTTTCTTGTTGCAGAAATCAATGCTTTCATTATGAAATAAAACTTTTCCGCCAATCTCGAAACTTGTGTTTTATGCACAACTGGGCGTTAGTACCATGCAAAGGAAAACTAAGAGGCAGAGGCAGCTGGGTTATGAGTATCTGAGAACCAAACGTCTCTGACCTGGATCCTTTCTCAAGACTCATTGAAGGGTCCAGAATGATGCCCTTTAGTAGTTACATTATGTCTGATACAGGTGCAGGCAGGAGGATGGTCAGCCTTGCTGTCTAGACTCCAAAAACCTCCTTATCATCTTCTGACAAAACCTTTATTTCCCAAAGCTGCAATCCCTTTATCTGAAAGAAGAACAAGGTAAAAGAAAATAAACAGCTGCAGGCATCTACTCATTTCTACAAGTGCCATTTTTGCAGGATGCAGGGCACACATGCGCAAACAGGAGTGCATTCAGGCTTCCTCAGAGGAGCAAAAGTTGTTGATTATGATGACTACTAGACTGGAATGCTTTCAGCTTTAAGTTCAGACTGTTGAACAAGGAGACTTTGGGCATGTAAGCCCTCATGCTGACCTGCTTTGTGTGCTGCTGGAATATATATCCATATTTCTGGAATTCACTGGTCATGGAGGTCTGACCATAAAGCATTGCTGTAGGAACAAACTGCTAAGTATCTTTCCCTGATAATTAGCCCTTCAGTTCCTACATCTTTGTTAAAGTATAGATTGTTGTTGTAAGGGTTTCTGAACATATTCCAAGCTCAAATTAATTAATAACGTGGTTGGTTGTCATTTCTATCTGGGTAGCTACATAACAGTACAAAGGTCAGCGTACAAGAAGAGCAAGGACCACACTGACTGCTTGTCATGTTGCAGATGGTGTTCTATGTCTTACTCTCTCTGCGCTTTCTGTAGTCTAGAGAGCAGATTTGGCTTTTCCCATCACATGGCTAGAAGAGTTGAAATGCAGAAGTAGCATGTCTTATTCTCTCTGCACTCTCTGTAGTCTAGAGGGCAGATCTGGCCCTTCCCATCACATGGTAGAGGAGCTGAAATGCCAAAGTAGAGTCCTCTGCTCACCGTCACTGAGCTAAGAAGCATTAATTAGTCTTACCACTGAAGTTGGACATTCTCCTCTCCCCTATTTTTTTTGGGGGGGGGGGGTTTCCGCTCTGATCATACCCAGAAGACACAGTAGTGGCGTCAAACCAACAATTTAAATAAACAAATTCATGGAAATTCTTGAAGCATCGTGATATGAGGATTACAGCCGTGCTCTGCTTTCTCACACCGAAGCCCATTCTTCCACCTCAGTCATTTACGAAGGCCTCGGCATGTGCCGTAGTCTGAGGGTGTAAATGTGTCAGTACTGGGTATTAAGGTCAGGCCTTACAGGTTCAGTACACGGTCGCAGGACAGGCTTTCCATGGCACATGTTCCCAAGGAGGATGGCAAGCTGCTGATAGTGAGTGGCATGTATAACAGCAGGATAGTTTTAGCTCCACAAGGTCAGAAGAAAGAAAATGAGCCTGGCACACCTCAGGGAAGTGACAAGGGAGGAGAGCGACATTTGACGTGATCTTTTCAATGACTGTTGTTAGGAAGAGCCGTGCCACTGAGACAGCTGTGTAGACCAAAGCAGGAAAGAAACATCGGCCAAGGGAAGGCCAAAGACAATGGCTTAAGGAAGTATGATTAATGGAAATAAGATATATGTGGTGATAGCGCAGGGCGGATTGGAGTCTGGTGATAAATAATAATATAGTGAATTCTGGAGTTTATTCTGAGTATAAATACTACGTTCAAAAAAGTATTTAGCAAGAGGGGAACTGGAGAAGGACACAGGCAATGGAGGAAAAATCCCTCTGAAGGAAATTCTGGAATCTAGAAAATGTAGGCTTAGCAGAACCCTGAGGGTAAGTTCCTGAAAGCCTTCAGGTCTCAGTGAAGAGGTCCTAGACAGGCCAGCATCTCAAGTTGAAAGCTCTCCCACATACGCAACTGTTACCTTCCTGAAGAAGTACAGGGCAAAAGGAAATAAGAGAGACTCCCCAGACCACCAGGAGCCTATGGCCAAGGGCAGAGCCTTATTATCTGCACACACTTAGTAATTAGCGTAAGGATGAAGGATGAAAGAATGGGAATGGGGTGCTCAGGAGGAAAACCATGTATATATAGTTTGAGGACTTACTGATGAAGTGATTTTGTAGAAAAGATAGAGGACAGAATTTAAAAGGAAGGAAAGTCTTGTGTCCTCATGACTAAGAAAAAAGATGTGGGAGGCAGAGGCAGACGGATCTCTGTGAGTTCGAGGCCAGCCTGGTCTACTAGTTCCAGGTCAGGCTCCAAAACACAGAGAAACCCTGTCTTGAAAAAAAAAAGATGCTACAGTACAGTCAACATGGAGGAATTTTAAAACCTTGTCATTGAACTAACTGATCCTGTTAGTACTCAAACCTCTCACCTGTCGACTGGCACAGTCTTTTAGCAATAATAATTCAGAATTATTTTGAGATAAACAAAGTTTAGTATGCATGTAGGGAATGGTCAGAAACTGCCACTTGATGTCAGCTGCTCCAGGAGGAGCCCGTGGAGAGACTCTGGAACTGTGAGAGAAGCTGGGTCAAGACAACAGGGAGTCCTAGAGCAACCCTGAGAGTCTCTGAGCAGGAGCCTCGCCTATGTGAGCTGAGAACTGGACCCGAGATTCCTCAACTGCAAACCATGGTGGATGTCAAGGGACAACTTCAAGCACTGTCCCCAAGATCCAGCACCGAGCTTATTCTGTTTAACAAGTGAATAGCAAAGGTTCGGCTCCCAGATGTGGTTTGCAGCTAAGCTCAGCCAACCAGCTCAGCTTGTACAAGACTTGATACTGGATTTGATACTAGAATTCTCTCAAAGTCCCTATAGATGCTTTTCATCTGAGAGGAAGACAGGGTGCGGATGGGGATAGAGGGTGGAAAGGGGCTTCCTTCAAGGCAACAGACTGGTTTTCTCCAGACTTGTAGTTTGATTGGGACCAGTGGCTTGGGTTTAATGTCTTCTTAGTCTAATTATTTTCAATTCTTTCCCAGTAGCATATAAAACACAATTTCAAGATTTATCCTACAATATCCTGGAGCCGTGCTGGGACAGTTTAGCAGATCCTTCACCTCTGCCATTCTTCTTCCCCTTTAGAGCACAGCTAAAGCTGCTTCACCTCCTTGACTAACGGCAACCTGACAACCCCTCCTTGTCTTCTGCACCTCTTTGTGCCTCTCTATATAACTGCCTACACTCACTACACATTTCAGATTACTCTCAGCACTTTTTAAAGGGCAAGTACATAGATGCCAATCCAGAAATAAAGTTAACACTGTAATTGTGAGGATTGGCTTTAATTGTCAATTTTATACAGACTGGAATCTCCTGAGAAGAGGGTCTTGTGGATTGTTTAGATCAGATTGACCTGTGGGCATCTCTTTGAGCAATCTCTTGACTGTTAATTGATAGAGGAAGACCAAGCTCCTTGTGGATAGTACCATCCCCTGAGCAGAGGATCCTGAACTATGGAAAACAATAGACAACTAAGAAAGCACAGCAGCAGGCAAGCAGGCAAGCAAACAGAGGAACCAGGTTCCTCTGTTTCTCTCTGCTTAATTCTCTCTGAATTGTCTCAACTCCCTGTCTCTGTGGCTTCTCTGCAGTTATAGGCTGTAACCTAGAACAGTAACCCCAAAATCGTTCCTCCTCCATGTTGCCTTTGTCAGGATATTTTCTCACAGCAATAAAAAGGAATCTAGAACAGAAATTAACTTCTAATTAGAGACCCTCAATGTCTGTCTGTCTATCAAAAAGAAAACAAAATCCAAGCACCCAGAGGAGACAAGATTGTCTACACAATTCCATCTGTTTTTGTTTGCTAGTGAAAAGTCTTCTAAAAACTTTTTTCCCCCATGGTAATATAACAAAACTCACTGATACAATTTCAACCTTAATTGATTTAGTCTTGAGCCCAGGTCATTCTTGTACTAGGGCACGAAGGAGACTCAAAAGAATTAAAATTACAGCAATGTTAAATAATCTCATTGGATGAGTACGAAACCAGGATCTAATTTAAGGGCATACAGCAAATTATCTGCCAATAAAAGCTTCAGTAGCTCCGCACCAGCTCTTAGTGTTGCAAGTGGGTTGAGAATTCACCCTCAGACTCTGTCCTAACCATTTGTTGAGAAGATACTGAACCTCCCAGAGTGTGACTCAGGCCTGTCCGTCTCCCTCCACCCTCCCTGCTCACATCCAGAGTCAGTGACTGCTCCTCTTCCTCTCCCCTCGAATTTTTTCAACTCTTGCAGCCATTCCCTGACTTGATTGACAATTCTCAAATGCCAGATAACCTACCTGTTAGATAAGACACAGCTGACGCAACCCATCGTGGATTCCTACTGACTCTCACAGACATTTTGGAAGGAATAATCTGGAGTTGATGTTTTCTTATATTTTGGAAAGTGAAATATCAGCTAAATTCTATTATTGACAAGCTGATAATCTCTGTTCATAGATGGCACGTTCTTAGATAAATAACATAGTTTAGATAAAAAGTAAAAGCAAAAGAGAAATAAAATACATATTAGAAAGTCAGGAACTTTGGCAATCTGCCACCCTCCCCCTTATTAACCTCATTAACTGCACGGACTGATGTCTCTGATGTGGGACTAAAACAACATGGCCTTTTGTGAACCTCTAAGTTTTCACAGTGAATGCCCCAGACATTAATTATCACAGCACAGAGTTTGATTGGAAGCTCCACAAAGGAAATGATGATTTAAAAATCCATGCTATCAATGCTGAGTGAATGTTCTCACAATATAGACCACTACCTGCTTTGAATAGCAGAGAGCATATGTAATTTATTCATACACACTTACATAAAGAATGTTTTCTATGGGGCTGGAAATATTGCTCAGTCAATAAGTCCTAGCCTCACTAACAGAAGGATCTAAGTTCACTTGCCAGAATCCACCTTAAAAAAGACTGTCCTGGTAACAGCACCCACAATCTAAGTACGGCATAGGAAGGGACTAGTAGGTCTCTGAGCTTCATGGCCAGCCTACTGGGAAAGTTCCAGATTGGTGAGACAGATTTCAGAGAACGAACGAGAGCACATCTGAAGTCTCTGCAAGTCAAAGCATCTGGTTCCAAGTCTGGTGGCCTGTGTGTTCAATCCCCAAGGCCTACTGTAGAATAAAAACTGATTTTATGGGCTGTTCTCTGACTTCCACAGCTGCCCAATGACACACACACACACACACACACACACACACACACACACACTTACAAACAACCAAAGTGGGCAATGCCTGAGGAACATTGCTCAGAGTTGACATCTGACCTTCACATAAGCACACACAGACACTCACATATGTATACATAGCAAAAAACTATTTAACTAGATGCATTATACTTCATCTGATTATTTAATACATATGGTTCCTGTAATTTATTTCTTAAGTTTGTTAATATGTCTTGGTCCCCTTTTACAGAGCCTGTGCTAAGTCTAAAAGACACCAACAGTAGCTTTATCTTCCTGAAATGAACACGATGTGATTAAAATCATGGCTGACTTGGGAAAATCACAAGCTACTGCAGAAAAAAACATGCAGAGTTCAAAATGGGGCTGCTTATAGCATTTTTCATAAAGAAGGATATATCTCTCTGTAAACAGAGTCTGTGTGTTAGTTTCCTGGCCACCTAGACCCAAATAATCACACAAAAATTATTAATTATAACACGATTTGGCCAATGGCTTAGCTGTATTTCTAGCAAGCTCTTACATCTTAAATTAACCCATTTCTATTAATCTATGTATCAACACGAGGTTGTGGCTTGCCAGGTAAGGTTCAGGTATCTTTCTCTTTTAGCAGCTTCATGGCATCTGCCGGACTCTACCTTCTTTCTCCCTGTATTCAGATTAGTTTTCCTGCCTAACTCTATTCTGCCCTGCCATAGGCCAAAGAAGCTTCATTATTAACCAATGGTAATAAAACATAGTCATAGAATACAGAGGGGAATACCACATCATCTCCCCTTTTATGTCTAAATAAAAAGGAAGATTTTAACATTAACATAGTAAAATTATGTAAAACAAAATAGGTATCAAGCAAGAATTACAGTTACAATATTTCTTTGTGAATCTAAAGTTTTATATCTAATTTATCCTTTATCATAACTAAGGAAATCTATAATATAGCTGTTTTCAATGCCATCAAAGACCCCAGAAGGACATAATATTACCTAAGTAAACAGGAAGTACATTGTAAGCAACTTCCAAAACTTTAGAATTGACAGAGGCATCTTGCTGCCTGGACAGTCACCCAAAGTTCTTCTGTAATGTTGGGACATCCATCTTCAGTCTGTAAGTCTATAATTTGGGGCAGACTTTCCCATGAAGCAGGAAATTTGAAAGACTACTTTGCCTGTATTGGCAGTTTGTCGGCCACTTTCTTCTGTATCCTGCATAAAGTCTGGCAGAATCTTTCATGAAGCAAGAACACTGAAAGACTGTCTCACCTTCTTTAGACAAGTTCAGCAGTCATGTTTCAGTGAGTCCTACATGTCCAGTTTATACAGCACACAGTCAAGCAGTTCAGGCAAGAGCAGTTTCTTACCCAAATGGCTAGCCTTGCAAAATTGAAGCCAAATTCCATAATGCATTTCTTCAATGCCTATCAGCTTCTCTGAAATAATTGGTGCTGCCAGAAGCTGGCATGTCTCACTGTCAAGAAAAGCCTAAATGTTTAAAACCTTTTAAATGCCATATGCAATAGGTCTTGGAAAGGTTTGAAGAATACCTATTCATCTGAAATATGTCTGTACATCTAGGAAACATAACTGACATGACTACAAGTTTGACCACTATAGATGATTATCTATTAATATGTAATTTTAAATTATATATTACATTTTTAAATGAGCTGTATAAACATGATACCTTAAACAAGAGTAAAAATATACATATGACAAAATTGGCCTTAAATTTAAATCAATAAATCAAAGTCCATACCAAAGTAAAGTATTCATCTCTATATCATAGCCCCTCCCATTTTTTCTTTATAAAGACTTTGCCTGTGATCATTAACCAATTATAATCAACCCCCTTTAAATGAAAACAACATTTATAAACAACCATTTTGGAAATTTGGGCATTGTTTTCTCCAAACTGCTTTCTGCTGTTTATTGCACAAAATATTTTTAGGGTTCAAGGAGACCTTTCAAGAGGGTTTTGTTCCATCAAACCACATTAGCCTAGCCACAGGTTCTCATCTTATGTGGAAACAAGCAGAATGTCTTTTCCAAAGTAACATATACGTAGACTTAAATTTTAAAGTCAAAATACCTTTAAACTATATACTTTGATTTAGCTTAATGGCCCCCAGAATCGAATGTTTTTCAGAAATTAACTCAGTAGCAGTCAAAAGATCCAAAGAAAACACAATAATATACATAATCCAGACTGTCTATGTATATTCCATCTTTACATGGGTAATTTTTTCACTCCTTTATTCTATGACTGTTTGAATGCTTTTATATTAATTTATTGTCTCTTTAAATACTTTATTTTATTTTTTAAAACTATTTATTCTTTTTATTACTGTCTATACTCTTTTTTCTCTCTCACCCAAACCTACATACATTTTTTTTAAATACGCTGTGTCTCATTTAGAGGTTTTTAATGTCCGAATCTGTCCTATTGTGTATCTGAAATCCTTTCCTGACAAGGAGAGCTTTTGAAATGGTGAGCAGTGTGGTCACAGTGGCCCTGGATCCTGGCTCCACTTCTCTTGTCCTTTTAACATGGCCGAGGTAGTTTACCCCCAGCTCTGAGAGGGCCAGATGGGAGTCATGCTCACTACCTCAACTCAGGGAAGCAGATAACCCATGAAGCAGGAACTTGCTCAAGCTCCAATACAGCCATAGCCATTCATGCCACCAGCACAGACCAGGAAGCTATCTCTTAAAGGAGCCACAATTTTTGCTTCTATGTTGATTCAAGAAACCTTCTCTTAAAGGAGCTGCCAGCAAACAGAGCCTATCTCAAAAAAATGCAGCTACCAAGAAGCTGTGCTTGGCTCCCCTTTTTTGTGGGTCTAGAAGCCTTTTTTTATTTTGTTCATTTTTTTCTAAGCTTTTTTAGGTCTTATGTGGATCCATGGCACATGGTAGGTACCATTTTGTAAACAGAGACTGCGTGCTCATTTCCCAGCCACCCAGATCCATATAATCATACAAAAACTATATTAATTACAGCAGTGTTTAGCCAAAGGCTTAAGCATATTTCTAGCTAGCTCTTACATATTAAATTAACCTATTTCTATTAATTTATGTTTCATCATGAGGCTGTTGCCTACTGGTAAGTTTCTGGTGTCTTTCTCCCTTGGCAGCTACATGGCATCTGCCTGACTCTGCCTTCTTTCTCCCCGCATTCAGTTTAGTTTTCTTGCCTACTTTTATTCTGTTCTGCTGTAGGCCAAAGCAGCTTCTTTATTAACCAATGATAATAAAATATATCCATAGCATATAGGGGAGAATCCCAATCAGCTCTCCTCTTCTGGATTGCCACGGCCTTTCTTACAGGGTGCTGTTAAACCCTTCCTTTATTTCCACTTTGTTTTATGTAAGAAGAAATTTTCACATGCTACCCCCAGTGGGGAAGAAGCTCTTTACCCTTAAGGCCATTGTTACTTTAGGGGGAAAAACTAGAGCTCACAACACTTTGAAAGAGGCCCAAGTCCTTGATTTTGATAAATGATGATACAGAGAACCCACAGTTCTTACGGTGACCAGGCAGTCAACTTCCATTCCTTCAGGATCTCATTGAGGAGGGAATTAGAGCCATGGGAAACGCAAAGTCTAGGCCACTGAAATGGCTTAGGGAGAATGAGACTCCCACCAAGTCTGAGTCCAGTCCTAAGGGCTGCATAGGAAGGAGAAAGTAAATTCTGCAGAAACAGTGGGCTTCCACTCAGTTCACTGGGAGGGAAACACACACCCCATACATCCGTAATAAATAATGTAGTACAGTTTCTAAAATTGTAGAGGAGGAAACTGCAGATTCCAGCGTGTTTCAGGGAGTGAGACTTTCCTGTTTTTAACACAGAGTTACTGCTGCTAAAGCAGTGTTGTGGAGTAGAAGCCCCATGGACACATGCTGATGGAGCTACCAAGGCTGTTTGCAGCCAGAACATCAAAGGGTGGTGGTTAAAGTTAAACTGCTTCACAAATTGTTTGTCTCAAAATCATTAGATAGCCTCCTGAGACCTTTCTATCCCGCTAATTTACCAAGACAGCAGAAAGGTAAACTCCAACCAGACATGAAGCAATCACAGATCCTCAGACAGGTGGCACAAAAAGAACGAGAGCTTACGTTGCATATGCGAATTTAAAACAAAGGCTTGGGTGGTGTGAAAATCAACTGTAAAGCACGTGCCTTTTCCTCTCCTCTCTCTCTCTCTCTCTCTCTCTCTGATAATGCGCAAAACTTTCCATAAAAAGTAGTGTTTATTACTTTGATTTCACAACATTGCTACTAAGAGAGCTCATCTAATTTATAGCATAAAAATGGTCTCGAAGTAGCGTGTTTTCAAGGCACACATGTATTTTCCAGACTTGACACATTCTCTGAGTAATTTGCACTTTATCCAGCCTCTTGATTTTAGCTGTCACACGGAAACAGATGTGGGAAGAAATTATTTGCAGTGAAATAATTTCTTAGGGGCGCGCAGAGCCTGTTTTCACACCTCTGGAGTGAATTAAAGAATGTTCAGGATCTTCTGAACAAACTGGAGGAAACTTCATCTCTCGGTTGTCTGGTTGCTGAATTCACAGGCGTTGTCTGACTGCCCAAGCCGAGATAACAAGGACTCCTGAGTGCAGTGAGAAATAGCACCCTGTGCTCGTAAGGGTTTTAACCAAAAGAAAATATGTACTGCTCGTTAAATTTAAAAATTATTTTTAGGTTTTTATACTTAAAATTGTATGTTGAGCATATCCTCCATCCCCATGTTGCCTCCCAGTCTCTTCTGTTTCCCCCAGACAATTTCATAGGTACTCTCTTGTCATATATCATACATGATGATTTTATGTCTCCATACAAAACCCAGGAAGCAAAAGCAAGAGAAAGCATCTGTTGTGTCTTCCTGAACCTGGCTTAATTCTCTTCATGCGATGCTCTCGGTTGCTTTAATTATCACATCAGAGTGATAACTGCACACCAGTGTTTCTGCAGCACTGTTCACAAGAACCGAGTTACACAGCAGAGGGATGGACAAAAGGAATATGGCCTGTATACAAAATGGATTAGTTTTCCATTGATAAAGAAGGAAGTTGAAGCGTTTGTAGGAAAGCGGCAGCACCGCTTTTAAGTAGAAGCATGCCTGCTTTACTTCTTTCAATATTCAAACACTCTTGTGTGTGTGTGTGTGTGAGTGAGTGTGTGTGTGTGTGTGTGTGTGTGTGTGTGTGTGTGTGGCGAGTGCAGGTTTGCTTGTACACGACACACAAGCAGAGATCAGAGGACAGACAACTCTATAGAGTCGGTTCTCTCCTACACCTGGGTTCTGGGTGTCACACTCAGGTTAGCAGGCTCCGTAGCAAGCGACTTTCCCATCTGAATCCTCTTGCCAGACACAAGGAATGCCTCCCTGCAGCTCCTCAGAGCTCCAGCTTAATCTGTCACCTATGTGCCTCCTAACTAAGCCTGTGCACTCTCTCCAAGGCAAAGCTGAGGTCCGAGTACCCTGAACCCTCCTCTGCATCTGGCCAAGAAGCTGCAGAGCCAATGTCTAAACTCTACTTTATCTCCTTCAAGCTTCTGCCCTAACCTCAAACTGATTTGGCATGTTAACCTTTCCAGGGCCTCTGGTAATCTGGTCATTTTACTGGCCACTCATGTTCAGGTATAAGTGCAGCTTACACTCCTTTACCTCTCTACAGCACATTCTCTCTGTGATTTGTCCTCAGGGCACCCTGGTTTGCCTAGCGTATGTGCTCGATCACGCATTCTTTGAAATGTTTTCAGTGTGTGTCCATCTTCCTCACTGGACCCTCAGGCCTGTGATGCCAACAGTGGCCTTAATGTTTCACCTCCTGCCCCCCCCATTGTGCCTAGCCCCCCCCCATTGTGCCTAGCTCCCCCCCATTGTGCCTAGCCCCCCCCTCCCATTGTGCCTTGTTCAGACAGACATGTGGAAAGAGGAACCATCACCAGGAGGTGATACCTGAACCTCTGCTAGGGGATTCATGGGACCACCAGGACCAAGGCAGGGTGAACTGTACAACCAGGAAAGAAAACAGAAACTCCAGAATGAAGTAACACTGTAACCAAGATGTGTCATAGTAAGACAGGTGGAGGCATACATCCAGTCAGGGTTAGGGAACGTGGCATCTACCCAGTGTGGTCCTTTGCTGGAGGGATTTGGAACAGAGCTCTATGGAGTTCAGACGAGAGCATTCAGTGGACCACATACCTTTCATGAATTGCTAATTATGCACAGCAATGGTTTGTGATGGAGAAATCGAATCAGCCTGGTAAGCACCGCTTGGTTACTGTAACCCTATCACTGAGAATACAGTACCTGTCCAGACAGTGGCTTCCTGCCTAGGCTGAACCTCAGAACAAGGGCACCACAAAGGATGTTGCAGAGATACCCTAGGCCTAGGAAGCAACCAATCACAGAATATACACAGCCTTTAGGTGTGGGACCTAGTTTCAACATGTATAAAAACTCCCCAACTGCTTCTAGCACACACTGACCTTAAAACTCAGCGATAGTTAGAGAAGAGCCCCTACTTCTTCATTGCCCACCATTTCCCAGGAAACACCCAGTACTAATCCATGTCATACCAATCACTGAGGATTTATGCTCTCCTCTCAATGATCTGTAACATACATACATTGAAAGTTCTTACCAGTAAGTCTTTGAGTAACTTGCATAAGCCATAAACAACAGCTTCCTTATCTGCCAGAGAGCAGGCTAAGGAATAGACATGGTTTTTGTTACACTAACATTTGAAATGGTAGGAAGGAATCTCAAGATGGGAAAAACAAGGCTAGACTGTGGGATGCTTAGGATAGCCCTGTGGCTGTTCTTCTGGTTGATAAGAATAATAATATCATCCGGGCATTTAGTCTGTGGGAGGAACCAAGCCAAGAATTTTTAATGGATTACTTAATTTAATAAGTTTCATTTTGCAACAATTTTGGAAGCTAAGTAACTTGCCAAAAGGCATGCAGCTGCCTGGGCTCCATCTGACAAGAGAAGCTAGACACAGAGGCCAGCCCTGCTGCTAGCAAAACCCCAATACCTCCCATATCAGATAATCCCCAAGGCCCTTCTATTTAGCTGAGTTTAGATTTCCAGTGATTTCTGCTTCTTTATTTTCATCACACAGTATTTGGAATTATGCAAAAATATCTTGGCAGAAAGATAAAAGAGATGTGTGCCATATTGCACATCTGAGTCCACACACCAGTGACGTGTTAATGGCACCTAAGGATGGCATCATTTCATATGACATCCTTAATACTGGCTTGCCATCTGCAGCTTAATTTCTCCGAAGAAATCATTAAGCATCCAAAGTGCAGCCAAACAGCCTAGAGACATTTTCAGGTGCATAAATGTTTCCTCCACCTAGGCAGAGTGGTAGAGCGGAGCCCAAAGGTTCTGTGTGATGAGGAGGATGCTGATCAGGAGACGAACTGTGAGAACAGATGGGCCTGGGAGGTATGGAGGCATCCTGGAAAAAAAAACAGTCCTAATTCTATGTCTGTGTGCACATGTGCAAAGGTGTGTGCATGTAAGGCTGAGAGGCAGAAACACCAGCTATGACACAGAATTCTACAAAGGAGGAATCGGGAGTAGCTTCTCCCCTCGGCATCATCATATTGCTCCTTTGCTTGCGGGCCCTACCTTACTCTTCACTCTGACAATATCACCTTGACCCAGAAGCCTTCACCCATCTACTCTACAGCAAACAGCACTGCGATGGATAAGGGCCTGTCTGGGTCTCAGAATGCTCCTTCCAGGTTATAGGCCTCTCTCTCCGCCAGTTAGGCACGAGGGGAAGGTAGAAGACATGTGTGCACCTAACTTTTCTTTCGAAAGCTGGCTTTCCTATGTGGCAGTCATAGAATCCTCAATCAAGATGGGAAAGTGTCTCCGGCAGAGAAGAGCACCGAGAATTTCTGCTGCTAAGGCAGACTTGCAAAAATGCCATTCACTGGCTGGCACAGCCAGAAACCCAAGTGTATCTGTTACCGAGCCAGAAGCTGTGAACCGTGCTTGTGCCACGTTGTCTCCATGCTTCTGTCTAAAACACACGCTCGCTGGTGGAGTTCTAAAGCTTCTATTAGCATCTTGTAAATGACTATTTATAAAGAAATGCATGTGTTACAGGCCTAAGCTCTGTTGGTGTCTCTTGTCAAATTTTCTTAAGAAAATTTAATAGCAGCGCTTGTGTGCTCAATGGAGCAACACCAGATCTTCACGCCTGACGAAGCAGCCCTTATTTAAGAAGCACATCAAATAGGGCCAGTTTCCATAATCCCTTTTAACCCTTTCATAACTAATATCTTAGCTCCCAACCTTTCTGCTTATTCTTTCCTTTATAAGAAATCATATATGTGTGTATACATATTCAGATCGAAGATTGCATATTACTTAGTTATTCTATTTGTTTATATTTTAAAGATGTTTTATACATGTGAATACCACATATATGTCTGTTTAAGACATGCATGCTTGATGCCCACGGATGCTGGGAGAACATCAGCTCTCCTGAGTCTGAAATTACAGAAGGGAGTTTGGTTAATTATACCTCGAAGTCTGAAGTTCATGTTTGCTCTGTGTCGATTTTATTTCTTTCCAAGTTCAGCAAAGAGCCTCATAGCCATATGAAAATAATGTGGGTAGCATTGAAAAAAATTTTAGGACTAAAAGCTAAGGAAAGAAAAGATTCTGTAAGTCAAAATCTTCTGGAAGGGATGAAGGGTGACAATCATCAATGTGTAGGTTTTCCCGCCAGGAGCGTGCACTTTAGAGTATTTTTTCATTTTCCCTTTGGGCGAATCTGTGCATTGGTGTTTAATGTGAGGGGTCAACAAACGAGCAAACGAACAAGAAGAGAGCACACCCCTTCTGGTCAAGCATCGCCTTTTTGTAGAGCTGATCCACAGTTTGAGTGGAAACATTTGTCATGCCAAGGAAAGCCTGGTGCGGGAGCATGAGGTGACTTGTCACATTGCTTTCATAGCCAGGGAACAGAGAGGAGGGGTCAGGGGTAAATACTACTGATGCTCATTTCATCTTCCCCTTTATTCTAGTTACCTAGTTCAGGACTGTGACCCATGGGACAGTCCACCTACATTCAGACTGTGTCTCCTCCACTGAAACCTCTCTGGGAATACTCTCGGAGACACATGAGAGGTCTATCGCCCAGGTAACTCTAAATCTAGTCAAGCTGACAAAATTAATCACCCGAAGCATAACCTTTGTCAACTTGACACTTAAACATATTACATGAGATCAAAATCATAAACAAAAAACCACTTTCTCCATCAGATAACTCTCCAAGCTTGTAGACATTTCATAAAAAATGCATTTCATTTATTTCCAAGAGTCCTCTAAGGCTTAACAGTACGATATTGTCCAAAAGCCACAATCCCAATGTCTCATTCGGGACTCAACTGTTGGGCCATGCAAAACAAAATTCAAGTTGTATATTTACAACACACAACAGAACAAATCAAACATTCCCATTCTAAGAGTGAGGAATGAGGGCATAGCAAAAAAGAGCCAAAGAAACCAGGCAGGGTAAGCATGAATTCCGACAACTCTAGGATTCTTAGTGGTATCATCTGAGTTTCACCAGGCTTGGTAGCTCTGCCCCTCCACTTCTGTTGTCTCCAGCTCACAAGCTGGCTATTCTCCGTGGCTGGGGTTTTCCTTAGAAAACACCCCACAGCGAGGCACCTCCAGCACCCCCATTGTTCTTTACCTGTACAACTTCATGCAACAGCCCCGCCCCCGCCAAGCCTGACCTCAGTAGCGTTCTGGACCTTTCATGTAAGTCTTCATGACATTGTAATACTTGAATTTTACATATCTGCAAACTCAGTATAATGTGAACAAGACATTCAAGTTTTGTTAGCAGCAGGAATTGTAGTAGGGTCTTCTCACTGTTCTGTACTGACCTCTGTGTACCTAGGTAAGGCAATCTTGAAACACCTTCCTTAGTTGATTGTTTTCAAGCAAGGTCTTATCTCCACCCCCTGCCAACTGCATTACCAATTCCAATTCACTCTCCTTTCTTACAAATTACCATTTTTACAGGTTGGAGCCTTTGTTGATTGGGATCTTGTCCTCAGGGCACCTTTCCTCTTGTCCCAGTGATAGCATAGATTTTTTTTTTCTTTAATGACACCAATTTTAGCAATAATAATAACTTTCTCCAAACTGCCTTGCCTGCTTCTTTAAATTCACTCATGCCCTTTTCCTAACCACACTATTTCTTTTTTTTCTCATTTTTTTTTATTAAAAATTTCCATCTCCTCCCCCTTCCCTCCCCTCCCTTCCACCCATACCCCAACTCCACCCCTCTCCAAAGACAAAGAGCCATCAGGATTCCCTTCACTAAGTTAAGTCCAAGGTCCTCCCAGCTTCCCCTAAGTCCAGGAAGGTGAGCAACCAAACTGACAAGGCTCATAGTGAGCCCGACCATGCTGTAGAGTTCATGCTCATTGCCGTTGTCCTTGGTTTCTCAGTCCTCCTCCACCGTCAGCCACATTCAGAGAGTCCGGTTTGGTCCCCTGTTCCATCAGTCCCATTCCAACTGGACTTGGTGGTCTCCCGTTAGATCTGTCCCACACTATTTCTTAAATCTTTCCATCTGACTTCAGAGTTAACTACGAATTATATAGTCATGATCAGTTGTCAATAGTCATGACAAAGCCTTCATGTTACATTGTCTTGAAATTTCTTCTGCAGACATGTAAGTGCATTTTCATTTGTTTGTGCTTAAACTTGCATAACATGAGCAGTGTGTTTTCAAATTCTTGGTGAGAAAGTAGCATGAATGCACTCCAGCCCAATTCTCCAGTGTCCCTTCTACTGCTATATGAGCATGTTGTTTACGGCCTGACTATCTGTTTTCTTATTTTTCATACTCACACCAGAATGGTCCATTAAATTCTGCTTACAACAGTCATGTGCATCTCTAGCTCTTAAGTCCAAACTCTTCTATATTTCTTCTACAAACTGGTTCAAATTCCTATGAACCCCATAGTCAGATCACGACAGTAACAACTCACTCCATGGTAGCAATTTTCAGTATGAGTTATTTCTTCATTGCTGTGGTAAAATGTCTGCAAAGAGCAATGTAAGGAAAGGCTCGGAGGGGCTCATAGTCTAAGGGGACACAGTTCATCACAGTGGGGAAGACATGGCAATGGCAATGTGAGGCAGATGGTCATATTGTACCTATCGTCAAGAAATGGTCTCCTCGTCCCTTTTTTCAGTCAAGTAGCCCATCCCATGTAATAGTTCTTCCAGATCCAGATATTTCCCTTCCCAAGCCCCTCTAGAAACACCCTCAAGTCATATCCAGAAATGTGTCTCTTAGCTGATGCTAAATCCAGCCAAGTTGACAGTGAAGACTAACCATCATGAGAGTTTAGCGTAATTTTCTGGAATTTCAGAAGAGAAGAAAAATAAACCTGAAGTGAAAACAACTATTAGGTCTGCCTAAAAAGTAGAACTGTGCCTGAAAAGATGTCTCAGTAAGGAGAACACTTTCTGTTCTCGTCCATTAGAGACCTGAGCTTGCATCTTACGCATTCACATAAATGATGGGCTGCAGCATCTACCTGTGACCCCAGTGCTGAAGAGAGACAGGTGGAGCCTGGAGTTCCCAGGTCAGCCAGTCTAGCCTGTGAGTAAGCACCATGTTTACAGAGAGGTCTTGTCTCAAAAAACAAGGTGGAGTGTAAAAGAGGAAAATGGCCCACACACATGTGCACATAAGTATACATACAAGCGCACATACTGAGATTGTACAGTAGCTGGTTTATTGTGGGATCCTGCAATGCCATATATGTGAACTTTTTAGAACAGTGCCTGATATATGTTATGTATTAGCTATTACTATATTATTAGGCCTCCACATTTCTCCATTAATTAGATAGAAATCAGAATGTGGAGAAATGTGGAAAGGTCTGAGAATCCATGGGGACAAGATCAAATATAACTACTTTAGGCATGGGCTAAAACCCTGCTTTTAATATTAAGAAGGGAAGAAGGGAGGGGAAGAGAGGGGTTGGGAGGAAGGAAGAGAGGGAAGGGAAGAATTAAGCAATAGTTTAAGGTTAAGGGAAGTTAGGGGTTGTTCAGCTGCTCCCATCCCTGTGCACTGAGAATAAAACAACAGCACTCAGTATTCTGGAAGAGTGACCCACTGCACCCTCCCTTCTCCTCAGGATGGTTTCCTCTCTCTGCATCGCACAGTCTCTTTATTAAGCATCAAGAGTACCAGATGATTCATAGCCGTTCCTTGTCCCTTTGCTGTGTCCTATTAGAGAAAACTTCAACAAACAGAGAAACACTCTGGGTGCCCTCAGTGCTGCGTTTATGCATCCAGCAAATGAGGCAAGCGCTTGACCTGGGCGCTTGTACTGGGGGACCACCTCAAGGCTCTGGCTTCGTGGACTGTGCACTCAAGGACGATCCAGAGATAAGTTTCCTGCAGCTCTGTGTGGAAGGGAAATCTAGGAAGGTTGCATGGGAAAAGTAATACGTGGGCCATCTGTGAGGACAGGGAAGAGTTCAGAGGGCTGGGCTTGGACCTGGGAAATTAAGCATGAAACACGGCAGCACTAATTCCAGTTAGATGTTTTAGTAGCAAGCCCGGCATTTGGCCTCTGGGAGAATTACGCTGAACCAGCCAGGAGCTGCTCTTAAAGCAAATGTGAATGCCCTGTTCGTACTTACACAGCTGTGTCCCAGACAGCCACAGGGAGAGAGATGAAAAAAGACATTCTTATGTGTGTCGTTGTGCTGGCCACAGCTACTCCGGGTATTTCATTCCTCTTAAAGAGGCAGTGACATTGTTGTTGTCTGCTTCTCAGGGAGAGCATGTTTGAGTCTCCTGCCCCCTCAATGACAAAAATGAAAGCCAGCTATTTTTAAAGCAATTGCCCTGTTCCAATCATTTATCACCTTACTAAATGTCATTCATCTATGACTGGCATCTTTCCCTAATTAGAAGTTTGCATAAGGAGCCATATGAAATTATGTGGTTGTTTTTACAGCCCAATCACACTCCAAAGTGGGCCTCTGGTTTGTTTTGGCAACTCCGTTTCAACATTTAAGTCTCCAAGTACAGGTGTTTCACGTGTCTACAGCTCCACGCACAGTGTCCATGCCTCTCTCTTACATAGGTTGCAGAATGGGATTCCTTCCCACATGGCCAAGTCAGAGCAGTTAAAAGGAAGCCTTGCTCTCTTTGATCCCTTGCTTTGTTTTAATGCCCAATACATTTGTGTGCAACACAACCGTGGAAATGAAGTTGGTCTTTCTGACGAATCCCTCCAGACCAGGAGTGGTGACTCCCTGAAGTTCTTCCTGACCATAGACAACAGCCAACCATTTGATATGTTGCTTTTCATCCCAAGCATGTACCTCTGTAGAAAGTAAACTTCACCCTTTCTGGGTTTTCTTAGAACTGAACTCTTAACAAGATAATTTTCAGTGCAAATAACCATGAATTAACACTCTAGCACTGCCTGCCCCAGAAGCTCACTATTTCTTGGTTCCAGATTCCTATAGACAAAGATGAGAACTCTGTTCATTCATTGAAACACCAAATTAAGCCTGATTGCTAAGCTCTTTGATTCATTCATTATGTATCCTCACTTCACAAAATAAACTCTTGTTAAAGCCTGAAAGGCAGCTTATGATCTTCCACAGATTTTTGACCACTTTGTTGACACATAACTTACACAAAATAACACCTGCCCACACGAAGAATGCAGTTCCTCAGGTGTCGTAGCATAGTACAAACCACACAAACACCACCACAATAGTAACATAAAGGACTCTCACTGCTCGCCAAAGAACCCATGTCCTTACCGGTAGACTTTCACTGTTCCCACCTAACCTCGTCTGCTTTTCTAGTGATTTCTACTTTTTACTCCTTTGACATCTGAGAACACACTGGGGCTGGAAGCCCAGAGCACTGGAGTGTGCAAGGACTTCCGACTGCCTTCCTTCTAGAAGCAGTAACTACTTAGCTTCCCAACTCCAGCCCACTGCTTGAGAAAAGTGTCTCAAGTTCCCTTCTCTGTGAGTTGATAAACTCACTTGTGAAGGGCACAGAAGGGAGACACTGGGCTGCTCTCTGAGACCCATGTGAGCATTGTAAAAAATATGCAAATTTTCTGGAGATGTCCCCAAGCAATCCCCAGGAGAGAAAGCAGACTGTCGCCCTGGGCACCCATGCTCGTTGAGCCCAGGTTTCAGGAGTACTGGTAACATGAGAGAACTCAGGGGAGCAGAGGTCAGTGGCACCTTCTCTCTCTTTCTTTGTGTGTGTGTGGGTATGCGCGCGCATGTGCGTGCATGTGTGTGTGAGTGTGTGCATGCATGTGTGTATAAAGAGTCACAGATGTGCAATAGGAAGCAGAATTCTTCCTCCAACCCCCACATGTAGCAAGCATGTCCCATTCCCATTGTGTCCTCTAACATAGACTCCCTCTGAGGAGGCTGGAAGCTGGGAGAAGGCCTCCATTCCTCACTCTGTGTGAAAACAGCTGCTTTTTGCTTGAAATGAGCCTTCATGACATATGACCTTGTCAGACAGCATGGTCCGGAACTGAAGAGTGGGAGGCAGACCACACAGACCCTCGGTCAATTTGCACCCAGGAACCGGGCTTTTTTCTTTTCCTGCCTTTCCTTGTTATAGAAGCTTCTAGATGTGGCTGAACAGACGGAAAGATGAATGTTAGTGGAAAGAGTGAGATGTAGGAAGAAGAGTCGAGGTGGATGACTCCTTGCTCTCAGATGCTGAGTCCTCTTTTCCGGATTCTGATACAGGAAGCCAGAGAGTGATAAATTTGTGGTGTTAAACATTGGGGTATTGTGATGGTGAAGAGGAGAGGGAGTTATTGACCTCCGAACACAGTGGGGGTGGTTTTGCCCCCACACCACATAGGCAAGAGCATTGGAAGCACATGGCAGGGCACTCACATCAGGTCATGTCCATGTGCCCACTGGGAAATCACAGACCTGAGAGCACAAAATTGTAATGACGACAGAGGAATGTACCGGCGACATTGGCATATAGGATTAGCCAACAAGAGTGCCATCTGAAAAGCCTATGGGTACAACAAGTTAATAATCGTGTGCTTCTTATATGTTTCAAATTTGCTAAGAATGTGTGTTTCAAATGGTCTCACCTTTATGTGATTGATAGGTAAGTTCATTTGCTAAACTTCCCCACATGTCATTTATGAATCATAACATCGCTTTGCAGTCTATTAGTTATATCATTATAGCCAACCTGCAGCAGAGAGAGAGAGAGAGAGAGAGAGAGAGAGAGAGAGAGAGAGAACCTAGGGTGAACCACATGAATGAGGTCTTAGTGAGGGTGAATGAAGCACAGGTTGTGATCCACTCTGGCATGCCAGGGTGAAGGGGATGTGCCAGTTTGTAGAGAGCTGTGTTAGTCTAACTGAGATGTTATTTTGGATGTCACTAAGACATAATTTAATTTCTTATGGCCTCTTGTTTCTCTAGAACCCATGTCCTCCCCTATCTATCTACAGCTCAGCAGCTTGAGGTCAAAAACTTCCCTGTAGACCCCAAAACCCTTTTCCATATATGACTATTCTTTGCTCTTTCCTCGTTAATCAGCACACACCGAAAAATCAAACTCATGTTGTCTTCAGAGATATTATAATGGAGAAGTGGGAAATAAATTTAGGTTCCTAATTTCCATTTCACAATAAAAACAATAAACTGTGCAAAAGACAAATTTGTGCAATGAGCCAAGAGTCCTACAAGGTCTGCCTTCTCATGTCTTCTGTCTTTATAGACATTGAAAGAAGATACAGGTCCTTCCGCTTGGGATACCTTAGTGCAAAGATCTGGGTACATAAAATAGAAAAATTACAGTGCGGTGTTTGTTGTGAGAGCTACTGAACTGAGACAGTTATGTGTACGAGTGTAGCTATTGCAGAAATCACCTTCTTGGAAAATATAATTCCAAGCATATAAAGTTAAATAAGAAAAAAAGTGATATCTGATAGCCAGAATCTAATCAGTGTCAACTACCTATTAACAACTTAACAGCCTTTAGCGTGGCTCCTAGAGAACTCCATCCCTAGGTAAACGAATCTTTGGGTTGCCTCATATTAGAAAAACAATGTTTCCTAAGAGTTTTTTTTTGCATTCCTCCCAGGCAGCACTGTTTCTTCCATGTTACATAGACCTGAGGTCATGACCCACCATTTCTTACTACGTTTGATTTTCCTTTAAGAATAATGTGACCCTCCCTGGGAACTGGAGGGTACCATTCTCCAACATTTTTATTTTCCCTTTAACTGGTCTTTTTGCCATATTCAATGAGCTACCTGCCCCAGATATTTAAAAGTCAAATATTCTCATTTCTACACAGGTCTGATTACCACGACTTCGAGGAAATTGGATCGAGAGCAGCAGGCGGAACATTTTCTGGAGGTAAGCGCACAGAGAGAAGCAGCACTCATTAAAACTGACTTTCAGTAAACTCCCCTCACCTTCATCACAAGCGAGAACCTTAACGCGTCAAAGCAGTGGGTTTCCGAGGCAGGTGCTCCTCCTGGCCTGATTGATTCTGAAGGCAGAGGCTTCCAGGGCAACCTTATCCAAGCACCGCTGTGAGCCTGTGAGCAGAGAGAGGCTTGCAGAGAACACTTAGCCTGGTAAGGACAGGCAGGTGCCTGCACACGTCTGCCTGGACTTCAGATGGCTATCAGTAATCAGAGAAGAACACTATGGGGCAGAGCCCCAAGAGCCTCAGCTCCAGATGTGTACGGGGGTGGGGAAGCAGCGGCACTGCAGTCGGAGTGAAGCGTGTCACCTGAGAGGACGCTGCTCACCTCATTTCTCACCGTGGGGAGACGGCTGAGGCTGAGAGGTGCGCCTTGATTCACAGCCTGAGATGACTGCTCCCGAAACTACAAAATCCACAGCCATAATTCATTAAGACAGGAGCAGTCACAGAGAAAACTCTAAGAGCATTACTTCTGAGGGAGAGAGAGATTAAAAGACAGTCTAAGGCAACAGATGAGAAGACAGATACGAGAGAGCGCTGCAGATCTTCTGCATTTCCAGGGTCTTTATTGGGTAGCTTGACGGAGTTTTATAGCACCATGATTTAAGTGTGACAGTGTGGTATGGAATAGAGGATGATGCTCAGAGCTGTTTCTTTCATCCCTAAGACTTGTTCACATGTACCACACCTGCACACACACACACACATGCCTAGACATATACATTCACGCCTACATACAACTATAAGCCTATATTCCTGCACACACATCTATATGCCTAGAGACATTTGCACACCTTAAACATACACCTGCATACCCCTATACAAAAACACACATACCTGTACTGCACATACACAGATCTCAGATCTTATACAGGAATCTCTTTGGAATCCTCCTTTATTTATTTTTCACCATGAAGGAGCTTTGTAAGGAACACTGGGCGTTGAAGTGTTCTGCCTTGTGTAGCCTAAAGCTTTTCATCATGCTGTGTAATTAATCACCCTCAACTTCTCTTTCCTTCCCCTGAAGCACTGCAGAACATGCATAGTACTTATACCTTATAGGGACACTGTTAGCATCAAATCTTGTGTTCTATAGCGAAGTATTTGCCAGAACTCCAAGTCCCACACATAATAGAGTGTTATTACAGAAAAAAAAAACGTGATAATCTTTTCAAATACCTTCTTTATCCCATAAAGATAAAGACTACAGGCTGACAATAATTATAATAATTCTTTCCCCAAAATCCTGCTAATGGACTGAGAACTGGCCCAGGTTGTTGATGCCAGTGTTGTCTTGTGTGTTTCTCTACTCCCCAGGACGAGCTCAGGAGCCCTGGAAGGGCTTTGTTAAGAGGTAGCTAGCCCTGTCACAACCCAGAAGGAGGAAAAGAAGACAGCATTTCCTTAGGTGGAGCCCATGGCATCCTCGGGAGGGTGTGGCTCAGAGAGGGATGGAGCTGTGCTGCGGAGAAGTGATGCAAGGCTGTGTGGGGTCAGTAGGCGTCCTTACTGTGCACATCATTGATGCTCTGACTCCTCAGAGACTTAGTTAAGTGTGGAGCAACAGGCCCGTGCTTTGAACTTGCTTAGCTTGAGGTCTGATGCAGAAAACAGCAGTCCTGGGCAACTGAATGCAGCCTGGTCTCTGGCTGCAGCTAGGCACCACCCAGACCCCCAATAGACTGAGGGCAGGAATGATTAGCCACGCGATGTAAAAGGGAGAAGCCACTAAGAAAGGTACCATGGGGACGCAAGAGTGTATGGGGTGGGGGATGGGTTGATTAGGAAGGCCTGTTTAAAGAGGTGACATTTGATTGCTTGGGTCTGAGATTCTGTCCAAGAAACAGAAAGTAGAGGAGGGTATCAATGTGGAGCAGGGGCAGAGGGAGAGATGATGGGAAGTCGAAGTGAAAAGAAGCAGATCGATGCAGTAAGGATCCCATATTTGTCCTGGTGCGACAAACAGCCATTAGCCCATTGACAAGTCGATTACAGAGTCAGGGTGGGGGCAAGGCAGCAGGGACAGTGGAAGACTGGGAAGTTTTAGTGAGACCCAGCTAGGTCAGTGTGGCCTGGAGGAGAGTGAGGACAATGTGGATCAAGAGGGAATTATCCACTTCAGGCCCCATTGGGGATCGGGGACAGCAGGAGGCTGGCTTTCTAAAGCTTTCAGAGTTGAGAATTGAAGGGCTCTGGGCCATCAGAATCAGACCAGGCTGCCCCAGGGCACACCTCATTGTCTTGGAGCACACTGTTTAGTCTTGGGCTGGAGAGATGGCTCAGCGGTTAAGAGCATTGTCTGCTCTTTCAAAGGTCCTGAGTCCAATTCCCGGCAACCACATGGTGGCTCACAACCATCTTTAATGAGGTCTGGTGCTCTCTTCTGGCCTGCAGGCATACACACAGAAAGACTATTGTATAAATAATAAATAAATAAATAAATAAATATAAATAAATAAATAAATAAAGTCTACGGAGACTCAAACACCAGCTGAATCTTTCTCTCCTCTCTTTATTCTTTCTCTCTCCCCTCTTCCCATCTCTCTCTCTACCTCTTCCTCCCTCTTTCCCCTTTCCTTCTTCCTCTTCTATTCTCTTGTTCTCAACCTTTAAATTGTTTATCTTATAGTCATGGTTTTATAGGAATTTCAATATACCCATTTGTTTATTTAATTGACCATGAGAGGAATATTATAAATGACACTAAGTTATATTAACTATATATTAACTAATATAACTAATAATTAACTAATATAACTAATAATGAATAGTCCTGAAAAAAATAATGCTTTGTAATGCAGACTAGAGTTTTCCATTGTACACAAATTTCTGTAGCTTCTGATCCATTTGGAAAGTCCCAAGTGTGGGAATTAACCTCTTGAAGAGTTAAATCGCCCAGGTAACACTATGATCCTCTAATGCTCATAGTAATCTCTGGTTTCTTTCATATTTTTCCTTTCCAATAAGATGGAGTTGACTTTTCCTGAAAGAGCCTGTTTAGAAGCCAATATGGTACATTTACCCTGTAAAAAAAAAAAAAAAAAAAAACACCCAGAGGACATGGGTGATTGGGAGTTGGTTGCTATCCTCATGATAGAAGGCCCTTCAGTTTTACACTGACACATACTCTTGTTATGTGTGGGGTGCATGGTCTTGCAACTCTGTAGAGAAGTCACATTAACCTGTGGCTGTCATGACTGTAGTGACTCACCTATAGCCCTGTTACTCAGGAGGCTGAGGCAGATGAACCACAGTTCTGACTAATGTAGTCTACACAGTGAGACTGTCTCTCAAACAAACACCATGTGGATACCAGAGGAAGCTGGATATTCCCAGAGTCCAAGGAACTTGCCAATGCAGGCAGAGAAGCAAGGAATGCAGACAGACTTGCATGTACAGTACCTCTTTCCTGGGTGATTTCTGGGTTAATTCTCACGCACCTTGGGAAGTCACTTATGTTCAGATATTCTGCTGCTCTTCTCTCACTTCCACAGGTGCAAAACTAGGTTTGTAGCTCACGTATTCAAAGTTTATACATTCTTGACAGGCTATTGTGGTTGTGGTGTGGGAGGCCAGTTCCTACACTTGCAGAGTGTTGGAAATGGACGCATTAATTAGTGAATAAGGATCACGCCTTGGTAGTTTTATCTTTGGTTCAGGTTACCCCATTTTCAGAGAGGTCAGCTACAAAATAAGGAATAAAGCTGTCCCTTGCAGTATAATCGCTAATGTAGACTGGTTTCTCACCTATCAGATTCTAAAGCTCCCCAAAGGCACAAAACTCCATTTCTTGAGGTATTAAATCAAGGCCATGTGGGGAAGGCTGGCTTTCATTTCAAGAGTGCCTGAATCTGGTAGACTCTCAGAGCTCAGATGCATCCTTGGACCTCTCTAGTCCCCCTGCCCAGTCCTCCCTGTAAAGAGGAGGACCATTCCCTGCCTCTCGGCTGATATAAAAGGTGGATGAATGAGAACCAGAAGGTGCTCCACGTGTGGTTGCTAAGGAATGTGCGTGTGAGCAGTGGACGTGTGGTCAGTACAGACTGGCTTCCTCGCCGGTTTTCTACACCTGGGAAACTCTGGATGTAGTGTGTATGCCATGACCAGTGTCACCCGAAAAGACAGTGCTGGGGTCATTATCAGCACATGCTAAACGGTGTGAGCTCGAGATAGAAGTCTAAAGATTCTGCCTCCTTCCATTTTCATGAGGATTGCCAAGTTAAATTGTCTCCAACTATGGTTTTCTTTACCTGTAAAATGGAAATAACAACACCTTGCTTTATATACACAAGGCACAGAGAGCCAGGAACTCACAGTCTCCAAAACCCTGCCTGACCCTCCCTCTCCCTTCTCCTCCTTTCTCCCTTGTCTTCAAAAACCACCCTGTCAGTTACTTTTATTTTCTATAACTGCTCTAGCAGTTGACTCTCTCATATTGGTGTGATTATTCTTCACACACACACACACACACACACACACACACACACACACACAGTCCTTACTTGTGTGTGTCTTTATCTTACTGGCAGGAAGAGCATGACTATTCTTCTCTTTTGATTTTGAAACGATGCCCTGTTCAGGGCTGGATGTTCTGATTAAAATCTCCCAAAGAGAACAGAGAAAATACTTTATTTGTAAATCGAAAGCTATGACAGGTCAAGACCCTGTCCTGCACAGAGGCAGTAGATGAGAAAGAATCCTCAATGTGCGTATAACTTGAAGTACCTGAGAGAATGTGGTGAGACTTTATGTGATAGAATCTGTATAAATACCACATCATAGCAGAGATGCACCTGAGACTTGCAGGCATGTGTGCTATTCGGTGTCTGTGTTTCAGACCCGTCCATCATCTTCTGTAGGGTGCAACTCATGTAACTCTGATTTTCCTCACACCTGGAAGTCTCTTCACTTTCCTATTAATTTGTCCTTTGGTAATTTTATCCAGGTATGTAACTTAATTTAATCAGGCTCCAGGTTACTCTCTCCGCACACTAAGGGAATGTGCTGCCCACTGGGAAGTTAGTGTCCTACTTCCCCTTGGCTCGGATGTCAATCCGTGTGCCCGTGAATGTGCTTCTGGGAATTCCCTACCTGGGTAAGCATCTGCTTCTGGAAGGCACGGTAACTTCTGGAGAAAGACAAGCATCACCCCACTTCACACTGCTATTTCCAGACCTTAATCCTAAGAGAACTGGAAGGTGTCTCCTGGGTGTCCTGTATTAGCCACTTTTCCTGTTGTATGAAGGAAGGAGGAGCCTTTTGTCTCATGCCACCCCACTCAGCATAGAGGCTACTGTTTGAACCACAGCCTGTGTTCGAAGCCCAGGAACAATTCCTAAGTCATATTTCCCTATTGGAATCTGTCAACCCTAGGAGGTGATAAAGATCTAATTCAGAAAGACATCTTAGAATTTTTTTATGATAGCTGTTGTAATTCCTGGCCACTGTGCGCTTCTAAAGATGCCGACGCATCAGGATTAGGCATGGAGCTAAGCCTTGAGCTATTACGTACTTTCCTATGACACTATTGATATTGTATGTACTTCCAGGTGACTACTTCAAATAAAACAGAAAAAAAATCAACATTTGTTTTTACAATGTATACTTTAGCACTGTACCTTCTAAAGCTCTTCAGAACAGGCAGCCAGAATCCAGAGGAGTCAGACTAAACTAGAATGTCTTCTCCACTGGAGAAAGGCATGGCTCGTTCTACATGCCTCTGTGTCAGGAAGAATCCCTCAGGAAAGTCTCACCTTTCCAAGCTCCAGGATGAGCATCTGAAGGGCTTGAGGAGGTGACAGAGAGTGCAGGAAGCCATGTTAAATTCAAAGCTTAACTCTAGCTGCATTGGCAGAGATCCAAACCAGCAGCCAACAGGCTCCCAGAGTCTGCAGGAATTGGAGACCCTCTTGTTTGTTTTTGACAAGGGAACATGATAAGGGTTTTTATTTATTCAGCATTTAGGAAACAGAGGATGCGTTTCTGTATCTATTAGCCATAGCCAGGGCATGCCTCTGCCTGAAAAATCACAACCCCCGCCCAAGGCCATGATAAAGCCAGGATCTGGGCTTCAACACATGTGCAGCGCCATCTGCCCAGCCTCAGAAATGCTTCCAAGAGCAAGGCACTTCAAAGTCCCTGTCAGACCAAGGGGCATTAGCATATGAGGAGGGCCAATCAATTTCTGATGATCTAAAGCAGAGACCTGTAGCAGACCTTTACTTGTAGGCCACCAGCCAGCTCCAAATCACAACACGGAGACTTCTGTTTAGTTATAAATCCGCTGTCTAGCTCAGGGCCGTTTCTGGCGACCTCCTTTAACTTAAATTTACCTATTTCTCTTTGTCTGCCTTTTGCCTCGGAACTTTTTGCTTTTCTTACATTCTGTATATCTTACTTTTGCTGCTTCTCGTGTCTGCTGAATGGCAGCTGCCTGGCTCTTTGTCCCAGGCTTCTTCTCTCCTCCTTCTTTTCTTGTTCTTCTCTCATTCTTTTATCCTCCTATTTATAAACTCTCTGCTCACCAGCCCAGCCTATCCTTTCTTTGCCTAGTTATTGGCTATTCAGCTCTTTGTTAGACCAATCAGGTGCCTAGGTGAAATAAATGTCACACATCTTTTCATAATTAAGCACATAGCCTTTCATCGTTAAACAAATGTAACACGCCTTTACACAATTAAAGTAATATTCCACAGCATAAACAAATTAACACTTTTTTTGACTACTTAAAATAACATTCTACAACATATACATCCACACACAAACACACAGATAGATACATATGCATATATATGATAAATGCACACACATACATGCTATACATATTCACATGCACACACAGAGATACCTATATATGTACATATATACACATATTTATGCATACATGCACACATACATATATAGATACTCAGACACACAGAAATATATACACATACATAATTATAAATATATACGCATATATATAAATAGAATAAATACAAACTCACATGCACATACATATACACATATAAATATACACAGACCTATATGCATATATGCAAAGAAACATATATACTCCCACATACTTATATATACACATATACATATATACACTCACATGCACATACAAGAATATACCTGCATACATACATACATACATACATACATACACACACACAAGTATGTGTGCACAATAAATATAAATGTGTAGAATGGAAGCGGCAGGGCTGTTTCCTGCCACCCAGCTAGCTTTACCCAAAATAATTACATGGAAACTGTATTCTTTTAAACACTGCCTGGCCCATTATCTTTAGCCTCTTATTGGTTAATTCTCACATCTTCCTTTAACCCATATTTAGTAATCCGTGTAGCACCACGAGGTGTGGCTTACCAGGAGAGATCTTAACCTGCGTCCATCTCAGAGAGGAGAATCATGGCGACTGCCTATGGCCACTGCCTGAAGCATCTCCCCAACTCTGCTTCCTTTTTCCCACAATTCTGTTCTGTCTATTCCGCCTACCTAATTTTCTGTCTCTTAAAGGGCCAAGGCAGTTTTCTTTATTAATTAACCAACGAAAGTAATATAGACAGATAACTCTCCTCCAACATAAATGCACACATATATACACACATACATATACACATATGCATACACGTGTGTGCCTATATGTCCACATATGTGTACGTATATGCATATACTTGGTTACACATACATGTATGCACACAAACACACATACATACACATACTCATACACATACATCTATACACACAGACACACACACTACACACCCACTAACGCTACTCACACAAACATACATGCATACATACATAAATATATATGTATATACATCATACACACATAAACACTTATGAAAGGGAGAAAAAACTAAACTACTATAAACTCCTAAAATTTTAGACTTACTAGGGTAGAATTTTAAGGAGTACGGTTATTTTGAATTATGAAATGGTTTCAAACACGTACCTTTGATGCACAAAAGCATATAATACAAAACATATTCATTGTAGGGAAGAAAAGAACAGAGAGTGACATGCGAAAGGACATAAACAACTAGGAAAAACTTTGTTAGCCTCCATAATTTCCCCAACCAAAAGTAATCACTTCTCTATTTTTTGTATGATCTTTCAGAACAGTTTTGCATTTACATAGTATGTATACACATCTCTTCCACATAACATGGCTGGAGAGAGGCTCGGTGCTCAAAGCGTTTGCTGCTCCTGCAGAGGCCCAGAGTCTGGTTTCTGGCACTCGCATCCGGCAGCTCCCTGTCTGTATCTCCAGCTCCCAGAGCTCGGCTGTCTTCTGGCCTCTGTGGGCACCTGCAGGCATCTGTATCCATATAAATCTTTAAAAGCTGTCAAATATACTGTAATGGTGTAAATATTCTTTTAAAAACAATTTTCATTTATATATTGATAAATTTATGTGCCCCCCCCACACACAATGGGGTCTCACTAAACAGTACTCTGTGCTGCTCTGTAATGACCTTAAGTAGGGAACCACCCATCAGAGGACTGCATGGATATTGCCCGGCCTTCCTTCTAGGCTCTCTGCTTAAATGTCTGTGCTGTTGGTATGCAGCTCACTCAGAGGCTGTTGACTGACCTGTTCATGAAGCAATTCAAACACAGACTATGGAAAGCAACTAACAGCACTTAACAGTCGGCTGGGTCAGACAGTACTAAAGCAGGAGCAGAGGACCCTCGCTGGCCCAGGCGTGCACCCTTGGGTACCACAGCAACTTTCAGACACCAGCTATTCCTCTCACTCTCAGGACAGATTAACATTCTACACCACAGCACAGTTCTCACTGAAGCCACATCGTAACCATCTTTCTCCAAAGGTATCAATCAATAAATCCTACACAACCTTAAAATCTTCCCATTAACCAATACTTTTGACCCAGCTAGTCAAGATGATAGTTTATTAAAACCCTCCATTAAGGGTAAGCATTTACCAAATCCGAGCATGGAGCCACATTCACATCTATCATTGCTGCCTGCCCCCTCTACAAGTGACTCTTTCTGATGTCAGTGGAGATGAATCAGTACTGTAGCTAAGGCCTGTGTGTCTTTGAGAGGGCACGGATGACAACCCAGGCTAGAAAGAACGATCCCGGCGTCTAAGTCTGGCTCGGTTGTTAAGAACGTTATCTACTCTTGCAGAACACCCAAGTTTAGTTCCCAGCGCCTACACTGCAGTTTGCAACTGTGTGTCACTCCAGTTCCAGGGGTTATGACACCCTTTTCTGGCCTCCAATGACACCAGACACACATATAGTACATATTCATAATGTAGCCAAACATAAAATAGAAGTCAATAAACCTTTTTTCAAAAAAAAAAAGCAAAGCAAAATCTTGTCAGACGATACCCATGGCAGCAACAAACAGAGAAGCAACTGTTGACATAACCCCTATGTGTGTCCACTAAGGCTGGGCTGTGGAGCGACTCCAAAAACCCCTAGTGTGCACGCTAATACGTCACTATTGCCCTGGATGCTGCCCTCTGAAACCCACTTTCCCACAATCTTGATGTGTGCTTTGGAGGGAGGGATGGCAGAGAAAATAATACACGTCAATGAAATGCCCTGTTTTGAGGGTAAAATATATGTAAATATATTATTTATGATATGAGTGCACCAAGACCAAAGATTATAGGATCCTTAAAGACTGATTTTGTTTCCTGGTACTGAGCTTAAACCTACTAGACCCTAAGTATTGGTAAACTGAACTAAAAAGCTCTTTTACTGTCCACTGCTCCGTGTGTTTAAACTGAGGAGGGAGAACTGAGTGGCAACTCAACTTTGCAACTAGCTCCTACCTAAGAGGAGCTCTAGATAGCTGGGACTGTGCTGGACATTTCCAGAGCTGTGAACAGGAAACTGTAGGTAAACCCACTTCCGAAACACTAGAAAGGGTCCACATCTAGGTGGAGGCCAACTGGAAAGAAAAACGAACTTGGACCCCTTAGTTCACATTACTACGTGACCCACCATGAATTTATTTGACCCCAGTAGGACAGAACATACATGATGCCGAGACCGGCACTCTGGCCAATTCACACCTGAGATTACATGCTAAGGGCTTCCACAGGTGTTTGGACAAAAGGCCTGACCCAGCACGTTAAGGAAGCAAGACCGGAAAGAGATAAGATTAGAGATGAACGCACTTCACAGATGCCAGTGAGCCACTAAAAGAAGGGCTGCCCTGGAGAGCCACACCTGAGACCTGGCTTATACGTTCAAAACCACGAGAGCTGTCAGGTATGGGGGAGCATTGTTCCACTGCCGCCTTGCTCTCTTTTTAATTGCCACACACATTTCAATCACATCCAGATGTTCTATTATTGTGGCTACCAACTTGGGAAATTACATTGTAGTCACTTTCAAAGCTGTCAGAACACTAAATTCAACATTGACAGTTTATAACCCATTTTCTCTAAAGTGCTTAATTTTTTTTCTTAACCCTAATGGGTTAGCATTTACATAAGGAAAGCCAGGCTTTTTAAACTGAGTTTTTCCCATATATGTAAAGTCACTCTTTCTGGTTCCACACATGTGTCTTGCCTCTGTGCATCTCATGCACATCTTAGTTCACCTCTCTTTGTGCTTGGGTTAATTTAAAAAATGGAAACTGTGGGGCTGAAGATATGACTCAGTGGTTAAGAGCACTGGCTGTTCTTCCAGAGGTCCCTGGTTCAATTCCCAGCACCCACACAGTAGCTCACAGCTGTCTAGAACTACAGTTTCAGGGTACTCAACACCCTCATGCAGGCGAAACATCAATGCACATAAATTTAAAAAAATGGAAATTGCTTGATACTTAACAGTAAATAGTTGATTTTAATGATGACATTCTTTCAATGCCTTTTGAACATGAAATTGTGAGTGTGTGTGTGGAAATTGCAGACTGGTTTAAATGACGAGCATTATTAATTTTGAAGATGCATGTTTTCCTATCTAAATTAAAAAATATGTAATAGTATATTATCTGTTTTACAACTGATATGTTTAATATTTCCCACAAGGTTTCATCGGTAATTTTCAGTTGCAAAGGGATGAGTTCTTCAGTTCAATGCCCTCAGCATTCTTATGGTAATTTAGAAATTGGGAGGCTTGGCCACATTCATCGATGGTAAACTGCAAAGAATCAGCCACTTTCAAATCAAACAAAGGCACAGAGAACCTTGAAGGTCCTTTTGAAAGGAGACTGCTTCTAACAAGTCAAATTACAGTGTCTATTTCCAAAGTCAATGGAAGGCTGAGTTCATAGGAGATGGTTGTTGCTGCTCTTTTGTGGGGGCTGCTTGCATAATCTGTCTGCACTGTGCCTAGCACCCCACTGAACTCAGTAAATATGTTGTGCCGGTAATGTTGGCGCTCAGAATTCGTTTAGCTCTCTCACAGCTTTTGAGGGTCGCTCTCTCACAGCTTTTGAGGGTCGCGATGTTCTGCCTACTAGGTGCAGGGAATTTTAATTTAATGCCCTCTTTGAGCTTTGGAAGTGTAATGACCCATGTAAGGTAATCCTCTACTCCAGCGGGACATTTTTGGAGCAAAGCCACAGAATTGTCCAGGAATTCATTAAAAAAAAAAATCAGAGAAACTTTCCTTCCCACACGAAAATGCAGAGGTTTAGCTGACTGGCTTTTCCCATCTCTGTCCTCAAAGCCATCTGCGTCATTGTTTCTGAACACACACATACGAAAACAAGAAAAGTAGAAAGAAGTGAGTCTGTCTATGACACTTAATCCACTCTACTCATCTTCAATCATGCTATGATCCCGGCAGATGCTGGAACAGAAAATAAATAAATAAATAAAAAGTGACCAGGAAGCCACATTCCCAGCCCAGCCCCCCGCCCCCGCTTCCCTCCCCCTCCCAGCCTGTGAGCTTGACCTAGCTACCACTAAGTAATATCTGTCAGTTTCCCGAAATTTCTCCAGTGAAGTCAAAGTTCCTTTTGGTTCAATAGAAACTGGCACAGACAGCTGTGGTTTTGTCTGCCTTTCTTTCACGATGCTGAGAATGGAACCCAGAGTTTCCCACACGGCAGGTAGGCCCATACTCCCAATCGCAGAGAATTGTTTTTTTTTTTTTTTAATCAATCATGTCTTTAGTACTGACATAATTCGGGGCACCTACTGGGCACTGTGAACTGTTTATCTGAGGAATAGATATTCCATAAAGGGAAGCACCAGCTAGCTATAAGAAACTCCCGTCTTGCTTATTTTGTTTCTAAAAAAGGAAGAGAAAGCTATTTTGGGAACCTGGCAATCTTTGGATCTTCAGCTCCTCCTTTCGCCTCACTGGAAACCATAGGGTAGCTAGACTCCCGGAAGAGCTGAGCGCATCAAGAAATGAAATACAGTTGTGGGGAATATTTAAATTCTATGAAATCAAGGTGGATTATTATTCATGTGAATTCAGAGCCAGTTTTAGGTTTTGCATCACGGTGACAAAATAACAACTTAGAAACGGAAGGATTTGTCGGCTGTAGTGTCGTAAGTTTCAGTCAGCCATGGCAGGGAAGGTGGAGCACAGCGGCTCAGCTGGGAAGGCACAGGGAGAGCAGGCCTTTGCTGGCCCCGCCATGGATGGATGCTGTCCATCTTTAGGTATGGCCTTACCCTTTGGCTAATCCTCTCTAGAAATGTCCTCGCAGACATTCAAAGGTATACTTACTAAGCACCTAGATACTTGTAAATGTAGCAAAATTGACAATAAAGATTTATTATCACACAGCCCATGATAAATAATAGCTAGGGGCAGATGTAACTAGACACATATATAGATTTTCCACTTTATAAAACATAGGAATCACCAGAAAGGTTGCCCTAAAAAGGGTTGGAGCTACCCGTTTAAGGATCAGCTAATTAATTGAGGGAGAATATATAACAGAAATATGTATAAAAGTATGAGAATCAACTTCCGTGTGACGGGGTCCAAGACTTCACCTAGACGAAAGGGGAGCGCTCCAGGCCTTGGATAAGAAGGAGAACAATTTCAAAGAAAATAACATATGTGATTCTGGCACTAATCTAAGTAGTAAAGCATGTGGTACTCTTGGGATGTGGTGATGCAGGGAACCTGACTGGCAAGCAGAGTAAGAATTAGAAAGGGAGGGAGGATGAGAATGCAGGGCTGTGAAGCCTGAGCAGGATGCCAACACACTGACATGCGTGGATACAAAAGATCGCCAAGGGAGGGTGCCTTTGTACTCAGAGCCTGATATCCGGCTAGAGAGGAGGAGGAGGAGCAGGCTGTGAGGTCTGACCTTCACAGCCTGGGGAAGCACACCAGGAGAGAAGAAAGTGGAGCGAGGAAGGAGTGCGCGGAACTCTGGGATTCTGAAAAGAAGAGGGAAGATCCTAATCTGTCCCAGAGGTCAGAGCTGGAGCCAGCAGCTCCCGGTACAGACATCATGAGTTCAGTTCATTTCTGTGGAGTCCCCTGTTTGCTTATCTCCTCCTCCCCATACATGTGATGTCAGTGGGAAAGATGCTCCAGAGGACATTTCCTAGAAAAGCAAAAGGTCCTTTTGTATTTAGTTTTTCCTGTAGATTAACATTTATTTCAATTTTGCTCATTTTCATGAAGTTCTTGACTCACAGGGTGTGATCAATTGCCTTGTTTCCAAACACTGGAGCTTGACTTAAGGCCTGAGCATCTCGGTTTCCTTCTTAGCTGTGCGCTGTTATCTGAAGAAAGTGTCCCAGAAGCATGCTGTTGTAGAGACTCTGGGGTAGGGCTGGACTCTTCTTTTTGCCATAGTAAGCCTTCTTCTTCCTGGCGCAGCAGCCTATGGTGTATTTGCTTAGAGGGAAGAGCTCATTGCGCCAGCGCCATTCTTCCCAGTGTGGGGAGAGACTCATGATAGTAGCCAACCATAATTGCATTAAAGATTCTGCCAGATATCACTGAATTGGGTGAGAGAAAATTATTATTCCATGACAATTTCATTGCCCCCAGCTACAAATGGGAATGATGACAACCAGCTTCTTGTGTATTTAAGATGCTATAGAGAAGAGTAAAGTGAGAGGAGGGGGCGCCTGGCATTGGTGCCACTACTGTTGGTTGGCTTCTTAAACTTAAAAAGAAAAGGCACACATAATAGAATCCCACCTTGTCCCAAAGCTAGTTTAATCCTCTTAGACTTGTAATTCAATAGGAATGTTGTTTCATTAATACAAAGGAGAAAGGTATTTTGATGCTCATGAAAATATAGCAGCGGCCACCATCAAGGACACCCCTTTCCCTTCAGGGTGCACCTTCTCAGCAGAAAGTGAGTGCTACAGTCTTACCTTGAGGACCTGTCAGGAGGATCGCCATGACTCATGCTCCCACAGAGGAGGTTAAGTGAGTCATTAGCGTGTTAGAATTGCATGGGATGGCTTTGTCACCCAAGTGACAAGAGCCTTCACTTTGATGCTATTAAATCTGGAGAGACTGACAAGCAAGAACTCTGCACGAGGATCACAGGAAGGGGTTGTGCTTCAGAGCGGTTGTACCAAACCTCTTTTCTCTCCTACTCCTGCCATGGGCTTTGCCTATTGCATTGCTCTTCACTTAAAACTGATTTTAGATCATTTCTGCAGCTTTTCATTGATGGCCGAGAGTGTGCAGCTTTTGGCCTCAGCATGATGAGGACCAGGACAAACAAGGCATGGTTTTTTGGATTCCCACCTTCTGAAACCCAGGGAAGCCTTTATCAAGGCAAATGGTCAGTCATGGACTCCATGAAACACTTTTGTCCAAACAGCACTGATGATGTGAACGTTGCTAAGCATTCTCGGAAGTGACAGTGGAATTTAAAATAACCAGGCCCTCAGCCTGACCCCCATGGAAGCCCATCCAACTCTTTCTGTCCTTTGCATCCAGAGACAGTGACATGTTTCCATGGGATGATCCCTCCAGAGGAGAGTACTCTCTTCCAAACTTTGTCTCCTGAGGCTCAATAGGACACCAAGAGCATATGACAGGATGCTCTAATTTCTGGGTAAAATAGGGTAGACCCCAAGCTGGTCTGTGAATGACTTTGAAAGTAAGAAGACGCTGCCTTAGGAACGTTGTGCAGTGATTGGCTGGAGTGAGGTGGAGCTTGGGCTCACCCATACTTAACATTCCAGCTTCATGTTTTCAGTTTGCTCCCACACAGAGCACACAAAAGGTGTGTGGGTCTGAGAGTGCTCCCACACAGAGAACACAGGAGAAGGCGTGAGGGGGTCTGAGAGTGCTCCCACATAGAGCAAACAGGAGAAGGCGTGAGGGGGTCTGAGAGTGCTCCCACACAGAGCACACAGGAGAAGGTGTGAGGGTCCAAGAATGCTCCCACACAGAGCACACAGGAGAAGGTGTGAGGGTCCAAGAATGCTCCCACACAGAGCACACAGGAGAAGGTGTGAGGGTCCAAGAGTGCTCCCACACAGAGCACACAAAAGGTGTGAGGATCCAAGGGTGCTCCCACACAGAGCACACAGGAGACCATGTGAGGGGTCTGAAAAATGAAAACTTTCAACCTGGAAATTCTGTCAGGCATGACTTTAAGCACATAGAACCTGGAATTACTTTTTTGCTTTCTTTATTTAGTGTTTATTGCTCTACTTTCCCCAGACCATAAGCACTTTAAGATGAAGTTACATTGTTTTCCATGATTCTACAGCTTCTAGATCAATGCTTGGCAACCAGTAAATTTTCAAGGAATGTTTGGGAATAAGCGAACTTCTGCAGGTGTGCTGCTAAATAGAATCCCAAGGCAGCCATTCACAAAGACAGCTGCATTGCTGGTGTCTCAAACTACACGCCACACCTCCTATCAGGTTTATCCCAGAGGGGTGCCTGGAAATGTGAGCCTGTGTCCTCCTCCATGCTTTGAGGTATATCGTCATGTCATGTCTGAGCACCTGAATATATGTCATCTATATACATTGAGTGGGGCAATGTAGCTTTCCATGGCAACGTTTTAAAAGTATTGTGTTCTTGGATCTTACTGAATTCTCGGGCTACAGTTGTTATACTGTTCAGCTGTCTCAGAATAGTTGGTGGCAATGCTGCTCAGAATGGCACTTGCTTTCTGACTCGTGCATCTAAGGACAGAGCCGTGCTGCAGGCATCTCACAGTGGAGAGCTGGGTGGCAGGAAGGCATTCATTCCTCCATGGTAGATGGGAACGGCAGCCAATTATTGCATAATGAACCATTGGCTGCTAAACCATGCTAGCTTTCTGTCCCCTGCATTTTCTCTTATTGTTCTCACAATGACCCTAGCTCTTGTCCTTTATTTTCATGTTAATTACACGTGCCTATATTCTCTATATATGTTTTTCATATACTTATTTAGGGAGTTTTTTTCTGTAATTCTTTTCAAGTTTTTTTTTTTTTGGCAGTAGGCATCATATTAGTAATTCGTAATGGATCTTATTCTGAAACAGAGTTGGCTGTGCAAGGATTTCTGTCTAGCAGGGCCTGGAACATGGACAAAGCCATGGGCAAAGCTGTCTGCCTCTGTCCTGGCATGGCATGCAGCTCTTTGTTGCTCCTGTAGCTATTTAAGGGTTAATGCTTCTTGTTGCATTGCTCTGATTGCTCCCTGCTCTCCCCTGTGCTGCTGGGTTTGTCTGTGGAGCCCGGGCTATCTTGGAACTTGCTCTGCTGACCAGGCTGGTCCCAAACTCAGAGATCTACCTGCCTGTTCTTCCAGAATGTTGGTATTAAAATGTATATGCCACAATGCCTGGCTGTCTCCCCTGGGTTTTATCCCACTCTATAAGAGCTTGGTTAATGATATTTGTGCCCACAACTTGTAGGCTACAGACATCTAGAATCTGAAACACATACACTCTCCAGAGATGGCCTAAAGGACATTGCTGAGGGACGTTTTTACCTTTATATCCTCACTGTTTAATACAATGCCTAACCCTTAGGCCCTGAAAACTATGGTGGAATAATTACCAATTGATCTTCCAGAGAACTTTAATATCTTTGTAACTCTAGGATTGATTATCTTCTTAGACCTAGAGTTTGATGCTCAAAATTAAGACAAGAAGTCATTGTTAATATGATTGTTTAACCTTTAATTTAAAATGCTTACAAATATAATTCAGTTAATTTTCTTTAGGGACTAGAAAGCCACAATAAGTTGAGCTCCATGGTCAGTTTCTATAAGGAATCTATTTTTCTTTCTCTTTTTTTATTCATACGATTGGAGCTATGCTTTTGTCAAAAACATGGCTTGAGGTAGTGAGCTGTGATGGAGTTGATGAAAGAGGTAATGTAGCGGTCGGTGTTGCTTCACACTGCACAAGGGGAGTAAAACATTTTCAGAGCCGTGCAATGCACCCTAACTGTCCATCTATTTTCCTTCCTTCGTCCTACCCCTAAATCTCCGTCTATTTCCCTTCTTTGTCCTTACTTTCAGATTCAGGAAGCCCTGTTAAATTCACTGCCCTAATTTAAGTGTTTATCATCCTCTGAGGGTTTCTCCACAACTTCTAGGACTCCAGCTTAGAGTTCAGGAGTAAAGCGCACAGCACACGTCACAAAGGGAAAATCAGGTTGACGGAAGAAATACTTGACCATGAAACAGCAAGTCCAAGCTCACTGACTGTTGGCCATAGAAAATCGGGAAGTAAACAGCTACGTCCTGTTCGAGTTGTTTGTGTGTTTTAAAGTAAGATTACTGTAATAATTGTGGCAGCCTGTAATTTTTAGAAGAACATTTTAACTGCATACTTTGGGTAAGTGGATATTATGGCATGCGTGTTAGTAAAACCTGTGTCCTGGTGAGGGATGCAAATAATAGTGTGGTTTACATGTGGAGACAGTGTGATCCTAAAGCTCCCACAGTTGAGACAGGCCACAACCGTGGCTCTCAGAGCCAATGTCATCCCGCTGAGGACCCTTCTAACAGGTAATTGTTGTTGGCTTCCACTGAATCTTTTGAGACTCAGAGCCTTTGACCTAATCACACTGTTCAGCGGGTGATGCTGGGTTGCATTTGGATGGGTCTGTTCTTGAAACCTATAAAGTATTAGACACAGTTGTGTTGTGAACTCATTGCCATATAGCAACACCTGATGGTGTAACTATCAATTATTCGCCTGCTTTGCCTTCCAGTGTACAGGCTCAGTTGAGTTCCATGGGGCTCACACAGACGGTGATTTTGGAGTCGAGAATGACTGTACATGTCCTGCAACAAGCAGAGCGTCATCGCTCCTCCGTGCAGCCTCTCCTTGTTTAGTGTGACACCGTAATGGTCTAGGTTCGCATGTATAGGTTCGCACGTATAGCAAGGGCAGAGACTAGAAAGGCTCTTGCAGCTTGGGATCATGACATAGCTTTGTCCCTTAGACTGTCTTTCAACGACTAAAGCAAGTCTTCAAGTTAAGACAAGTTCACAGGGCATGGCAATAGAGCCCACTGATTGGGAGGATCAGGAGAAGGTGGAAGTAGGTGCTCCAGTCCCCTCCCACAGTGCAGCTAAATCTATCAATATTATCCTAGCTTGTGAAGAGGAGGCTCTGGCTTTGAGTACTGTTAAATATGCACAGAGCATTCCATACTTAGTACGATTTGAATTAGTTACTCTGGACTGGAAGTGACAGAAAGTTTGGTCAATGTTGTTTAAATTTCATTTGATAAAAAACCAGGTGAATACCACATTTTGAGCCACAACACTGAGATATTCTACTTTAAAAAATAGAAGAGAGGAGAAAAAAAGAAAGGGAGAGGAGGAGAAGGAGCCAAAAGAGGAAGAAACCATGCCAAAAAGCCTTGCTGGGCGCCAAGCCACAGGTTCACAGTTCATTTTTTTAAGCAATAATATTTTTAATTTTCAAATTAGCAACTTACCAAAATACCTACTTCTAAAGTTATAAAGTATAAGTTACTCCATCAAGTTCACTAACATCTCAAATACCGTGTTCAGTGGAGCTCATATTGGATGGGCTGACTGGCAGCTATGACAAGCCCAGGGGCATTTGGGCCAGGGTTTTCCTTTCTTTGTTCACAGCAGTATTTGAGGATGTTCATGTTCTCAAATTGGAAAGCACAGTGACTTTATCTTTTTATCTATGTCTAATATTCAGTCAGATATATTTAGTGGTCAATAACTAAATTTTCATATGTAAATATGGAATTTTATATAGAAAGATATGAGTCAACTATATCAATAAATAAAACTAAATTTTTATTAAATACTTATTAAAATATGAATTTTAATCACATGAATTATGTTATATATATATACATATATGTTTTTATGTGTATTGTTTAGAAAGATGCTTAAATTCTAAGTATTTCAAATGGTGCTTGTGCAATGAACTGGTATTTAATGCCTGAAGCAAACTCTCCACATGTGACAAGAAGAAAGTTAACAAGGAGCTTGCTTCCAGCACCAGATTAAGGTTGAAAAGTCATCCTGGTTGAAAACATTAAGGGAATTATCATGCAAGTGTACAAAAACAGCTCAAGAAACCTGAACTGTTCAAAACCATCCCATCACAAATGATAAGCTAATCCATTAGTAGCTAATCCATTAGTTCCAGGCAGGTGGGGTCTATGGCAAATGGGATGTGGCATCTGACTGGATGTGTGTAAATATAGACTTCACCTGAGAAGTGGGAATCATCCAGGGCAGTAGGAAAGAAGCAAGAATATGATTCCTTGAGAGAACAGGCGTTAGGAAAGGCATCTCACTGATAAATCCTCTCAGCAGAAATCTAAGACACTCTGGTTCTCTCAATAGAGAGAATGCCCATAAAACACTGTTTTCAAGAACAAGGAAATCCAACTCCCTTGACGTCTTTAAAAGCTGCTCAAACTGCCGAATCTAATATGAGTTTCTATTAGATATGCAAACAGTTACAAGAAAGTAATGTTTTGGTAAATTTAGCACATTGATTTTTGGTAAATTGGCCTCTGGCAAACTGGTCATTTTGTGTATTGTTTATTTCGATGTATTGATTTTTTTAACCATACTGGCTTTCTTCTCATATCTGGTACCCTTAGAGAACAAACTGGATATGCCAAGATTCGTTTTAAAAATGTACATCAAACGCTATCAGACACTGGCTGGGGACCTGGGTGTATACTGTGACAGAGGCATTGCTCCTCTGCTCTTGAGGTCTGTGGGTATGAAAGGAAGAAAGGAATTAAGGGAAGACACAACAATCCTACATGGAGTTTTGATAATCACTTTAAGGAAACATGATGAGAAAATAGAGTCCCGGAGGAGAACCTGAGAACAGAACTCCCTTTACTCAGTCCATAGTGGAAAATCTGTAGAATAAAAAGCTCAGTTTCCACCCATGGACATAGACAAGGTGAGAGTTGGCTATTTGGTTATCCTACCAGGGGAGCAGGTGATACAATTCAGCTACAAGAAGACACAGACATGGGGTAGAGAACATGCTTCAAAAATCTCCAATGCTCACCACTTGAACAGGTTTTTTTTTTAAATTATTTTACATACCAACTATAGTTTTCCCTCCCTCCTCTCCTCCTTCCCCCTATCTACTCCTCTTCTGTCTCCATTCAGAAAGGGGTAGGCTTCCCATGGGAGTCAAGAAAGCATGGCATATCAAGTTGAAGCAGGACAAAGTTCCTCCCCATGAATCAAGGTTGAGCAACCAACCCAGCTTGGGGATTGGGTTCCCAAAAACCAGTTCAGTGGTTTCCAGTTGACATTTGTCTCTAAGAAGAGATCTGAAACTTTCCCCTATTCACTTCAGGAATCTAAGAGTTGCTGGGCTCTGGAGTTGAGGCCACCAATGTTTTCAGCTTCACCAACACTAGAAGATATTTAATTATGAGAAGGAAGGTCTGACTTTTCTTTTTACAAAGTATCTATTTAAAAACAGATAAGAAACAGCATGTGTGTATACTATTTTGTATGTGGATTATATTATATTTGTACATGTATGTGTGTGACTTGATTATGGCATATGAATGCAATATTATACACATGTGAAATGTAAGTAGTTGGGTTAAAAAAATTTAGGGGTAGTATTAGGTGTGGTACTCCAATAATCGAGGCACATGGAAAGTTGGGGTAAGAGGATTAAAAAGTCCAAGGCCTATGGACATAAAACAAAATCTTGTTTTAATAAATCAAGAACTCAGAGTCTAACACAGAAGAGAGGAGAAAAGCTTTCACTTGAAACACAGAAGAGCTGGGCGGCTGCAGTGAGCAACAGCCCAGCTTTGATTTGGCTTCGGTTTTAGTCACCTAATATTTGCTTAAGGCTACTACTATCCAACGAATGACTGCACCCTTGTCTTAAGACAACAAAAATAATTTGTAGAGGCTAAAAGGTCAATATTAATTTTACTGAGTCAAAATTAACAAGACTCTAGGCAAGATTTTTTTTGTTCAAGCTTCCAGCAACTTCTAGCAGCTTTGCTATGTAGGTCCTTTCTCAAAACTGTCTGCAGGTTCTCCATGGGTGACCCCTATGTTTATATGATGAGTATACTTGTGGGGTCAACTAGGGCCATCAGGCTAATCCAGAGATGTTTGGTCATCTTTGGAAGGATGCATTTCTGAATCAGGTCACATGCAGTCTCTAGGATTTGGTTTTGTTCCTTTGGTGCTGTCACTCAGCCCACTGTAAGAGTTTTTTAGTATTTTAACTGTTAATCAAAATTCATGAGACATTGACCAAAGCTTCCTTTGTATTGAAGTTGGGTGGTCTGTTGGGTTAGTTTGCTAGAGGATGTAAAGTAGTCACTTTCCCTAACCACCCTGAATAGGGCTCTTGTGACATCGTCTTCAGTGAAAGATGTTAATGAATAGGGTTGCTGATGCTTAATTCCACATATGGGAAGACAGACTGAACTTCTAGTGGGGAAAAATGGAAGCAGTGGTAGGTGAGTGGAAGAGTTTTATCTATCATCTATCTATCTATCTATCTATCTATCTATCTATCTATCTATCTATCTATCTTCTATCTATCTATCATCTATCTATCTATCTATCTACTTACGTATCTATCTATCATCTATTTGGTTTTTAGAGATAATGTTTCTCTGTGTAGACCTGGAAGGCCTTGAACTCATTCTGTAGACCAGGCTGACCTTGAACTCACAGAGATCCATTTGCCTCTGCTCCCTGAATGTTAGGATTAGAGGCATGTGCTACCACTGCCTGCCCCAAATTCTTTTAAAAATTAAATGAAATTTTAATTAGAAAACATTTTAAGTAACCATTGAATCTGAATACTCAAGAGACTACTCTAGAATCCACAGTCAGCTCCTTATTCAGGGTCTCTTATAGTAATGACTACCTCCAGTCACTAATGAAATCATGGGTTTTTCTGTCTTTTTTGCTTCATCAAGTTATGTTGAACATAAAAAGTTGATTGAAACTGATATATTTGTGTTGGGTTTAGAGTTTCCAGATTATTCTCCTATGAAATGTTTTAACTAGTGATTAAAACAGTGGGCTTCATGGTGACATTTTTATATTTGTCTGTTGTTATACTTTACCCCTGCTTGCCCATCACCTTTCCTGGTCTCCTCCTCCTTAGTTCCCTCCTGTCCCCCAGTGTTCTATTTCCGCCTTTATGTTCTCTACCATATTGTTTCGGGTAACGCTCGGTGAGAGGGATGCTCTTCCTCCACTTAGAGGATGGGGATCCAGCATTGCACCACTGTCTGCCTTCAGACAGCAGGGAGCTGTGCAAAGACATGGTGCTTCATCTCTCGATTGCAAGTCTAGTGACTGAGTCAGAATTTAACTTTCTTGGAGTTTGGGAATAGTCCTCCTAAATACTTCTTTATAAGTATGTTTGGGAAGTAAATATTTTTTCTTATCCCATCCCAGTTTCTTTATGGGATCTCTAGCAGCTCTGAATATGTTTATGAGCATCCTGATTAACATTTACGAAGACTGTGTATAGTTGCACAGCCATCCTTATTTCTGAGAAATGCCCACTTTTATCTTCAGTTATCTATTCAGACCTCGTAAAAGACAACTTTCAATAATGTGAATTTCAAATAATGTTTAACCTCCCTGGTCTTAATATGTGTACTCTTACACCTAAGAGTTGATTCAGTTTATATAAAATGAATAGAATAAGATTTTTTTTAGAACATTGAACTTTCCTCCAAAACTTGATTATAAGTTAATCTCCTGTTTGGCCCTTTCCACCCATGTCTGCCACGCCCACCAGGTCAGCACTGTATTGCTGCGCTAAAACTAAGTGTTTGTTACTGAGTCGTGGATTTGTAAATGCAGAAGTTAAGTGCTGTTTCATTTTCCACTCTCTATTAAAGCTAGAAATGCTTCTGTCTGGGTGTGGTAGGAAGGCTCTATAATCCTGTCTCAAGAAAACATTAAAGCCTAGAAATAGTTTCTACCCATCAAATAGATTAATATTTCCCTGCTAAGACTAGTTTTGTCCCTAGAAGACAGGTGGAAGTCTGGAGATATTTTGTTGTTGTTCTCTTAGTACAAGACTTAGAGTGGGGAAAGCCTAAAGAAGCTACTAACCTGCTCACGGAGGATAGCCCCTACACTGAGGACCTCTATGACCCCTAATATAAGAAGTGCTCCTGATAGCAAAACAGCACTCTCGCCCAGTTCCATCTCTGGAGTAGGCTGAGCCCCTTCTCCAATGAAGGACACAAACACACGGATCCTACACAGCCTGCAATTAGACTGGGAGAGGCAATCCTGTCAGGTCATGGAGATGCACTCTGCCTCTTCCTGGTGTCCTTGAGATGTCAGTGGCTTTCATGTCCTCATGTGCAGTCATGAAAATATCCTGCTTTCTGATCATTAAGGGTTTCTGAGAGTCTTAAGAGTCCTTTCTTAAAAAAAAAAAAAAAAAAAAAAAAAAAAAAACTCCTCTCTGTAAGGACCTGTAGGAGTTCAGTCGATAGTGTCTGTCTTTGCATCTATGATACAACAATATTTGCTTTTCCTTTGTTCTCTTTTAAAATCATTTTTGCTTTTGACAGTTTGTCACTTGTAAATAATATATTGTGATGATATTCCATTCTCCCATTGTCTTCTCTTATATTTTTAAATTTTTATGGATTTTTGTGTCCTCAATTAATTCAGTTATTTCATAATAGCAACCCATAAAAGTCACTTAGTAACTGATTATTGAGTGAATGGCTTTAATTGTGTGATTTAGAATCATGCTTGGTTATAGAGCATGAATCCCAGTCACCTTCTGAATTCTGTTTTATTCTTTCTGCTGACTGAAGGATCTATTGTTACCCCCCACTTAATTCCACCTAATTCATGGTAACAAGGACTGAAAGGTCTTCCAGGAAAAGACAATGCAAGGATCATGGCAGCAGTAGGTGACTTAATTATTATACAAAGAAGGTCTTAGTGCCGTGATAAGCTGATTCAAAGATAAAATAGGCTTATGGTCTACTTAGTTAGGGTTTTATTGCTGTGACGAGACACCATTGGTGTGGGAAGTCCTTCTGTACATGTTTTGCTTTTATTGATTAATGAATAAAGAAGCCATTTTGGTCTGTGATTAGGGCAAAATAGAGCTAGGCAGGGAAGACTGAACTGAATGCTGGGAGGAAGAAGACAGAGTCAGGGAGAAGCAATGGAGCCACCAGAGGATGTGGTGCTCTGGTGTGAATGTAAAGATGTGAGCTCCCAGCTCAAACCTTGCTGGTAGGCCACGAACCTCAAAGTAAAACATAAAATAATAGAAATGAGTTAATTTTAAATATAAGAGCTAGCAATATGCTTAAGTGATTGGCCAAGCAGTGATTTAAATAATATAGTTTCTGTGTGATCATTTCAAGTCAGGACAATCGGGAAGTGAACTAGCAACCTCTGTCAATATACCATGACCATAGTAACTCTTACACAGGAAAACATTTAATTTGGGTGGCTCACTGGTTTAGTCCATTATCATCATGGTAGGACATGGTGGTGTGCAGGCAGGCATGGGGCTGCAGAATGAGCTAAGAGTTCTACGTCTTGATCCACAGGAATCAGGAAGTGAACTGGGCAAAGCTTGAGCATATATGAGATCTCAAAGCCCACCTCCACAGTGACACACTTCTTCCAACAAGGCTATACCTATTCTAACAAAGCCATACCTCCGAATAGTGGCATTCCCTATGGGGTATATTTTCTTTCAAACCATCACTAGGTCATACAGGAGTTTGCAAAAGAAGCCTCAACATGTGCTCCTCTGAGTAGAGTAGGATTTCTTGCTATGCATTCCTCAAACACTTACTCATTCTATAGGCTGTTCACATGCCTACTGTATGTCCATGGCACAATGGTAAGTATGATGGTATTTTATCCCCTCAAATGAATCGTAGCCTCATAAAATAAAACCTCAGTAGGAGCCAAAGCTCCGGAAGCTGTTTGCTGAGGGCCATTGGAAGATCCTCAGAGCATGACATGAGAGGAAAGCTGAGGAGAGCCAGCTACCATGAGAGAATTTGACAGTAAAAAATGATAAAGGCGGGACCCAGGATGAATCTGAGTAGGAGTTCCAGAAACAGAGAAAAATGGTTAGCTGGCGACTCTGGGAGGGAGACATGGAAGAGGGGAGGAGACAGGGGCAGTGGAAATTTGAGCAGAATTCACCAAGGCATGAAGCTGGATATGAACAGACTTTGTGTGTCTTGCTGGAGACTTTGGACATAGCCAAGAATCATGCTCCATAGCCAAGTAACAAATGAACCTACTAATCCTGTGTTCTGAAAGGTTTGCTATGAAAACAGGTACACTTGTAAGATTCTGGTTCTGTTAGCCCAAGGCTTGCTTTAGAATTCAATTCAAATGGATGAGGCTATGGTGGAATGTGGTGGCTCTGATGGTCTCTCTTCTGTCACACTATAGAGGGTTTCAGAGCCATGCGTATGGTGTTCTAAATGAAGAAAAGACATGAGGACTGCATAGCAGATGTCTAACGAGGACTTCATCATCAAGTTATGAAGGGTGAGAAGTGAAGTAGCTGAAAGAGAAATGAAGGGACGGACAGAAAACTTCAAAACTGAAGAATCCACACTGTGGAAAGGAAAGAGACCCCTACTCAGCAAGCTGAGTGTAAGGGTCATTTAGTTTCACACAGACAGCTGTGCTTTGAGAGAGACCGTGTAGGCTGAGTAAGTTTAAGATACACAGGAGGGAAGTTTCCCATGAGCACCTTGATTGCAGACGATCAAAGCTGTCCTTGACATTGAAGCTGGAGGTACAGATCTGGGAATCTCAGAACAGAAAAGACTATTTGAAGACTTAAGTAGTTCTTGATTTTTATGTCAGTTTTTGAAATGAGTTTTTATAATATGGATTGCATGCTTTGGTGTAACATTTGATTGGTGGATTAAGCATTATTTTTTCTGCTGGGAATTGACAGTTGAATAGGCACTGCTACCTAACATGCCAATGTGCCCTGCATATTCAGTTACCCCTTTGTGACACATTGGCTCCTCAGAAGCTGTGCCAAGTTTATCATCACCCAAAACACTGAACAACATTTCAATTTGTTTCCTCATATTTGGGGTGCTAGTTATTGAAGCCCAACTCTTCCCACATGCTAATCACATGTTCTGCCACTGAGATATGCCACCAGCCTTTGAGGTTTTAACATATAAGAAAAGCATAGCTAGGAAAATTATGCTAAGAATCTTTGATAACTGGATCCTGTATATGGACATTTTCCTAGAGAAAAAAATAACTTCTAGTGGTAGGGAAAAGCTACATGAGGTTAATTTAGTGTCTCCCGTGTCCATAAACCCCCATTCTAAGTCCTAATGTATGTCAGACACTGGGTTAGAGAACGAGGGCTAACACATTGTCACCTGGGCAAATCAAGCAAACAGTTACAGTTGAGTGTAGAGAAGGGGTCAAAGAGAGGACTCTAGATGGTTTGTAAAGCGTTAGAGACAGCAGAGGTGACCTTGCTCAGGGGCATAGAGTGGGAAAAATGACAGTGCAATAAGTTTGCACTCAGACCTAAAGGCTAAGTTATCTGCTCCAGCAGTTCCATGTGAAATTTCCACTGGCCACCCTAATGGCTATGTTCTGAAACACATCCATTTTAAAGCAGCATCTTTGTTTATTTGGAACATGATGAGTACTTGAAAACGAAGGACAAAATGGTAGTTATTTGTCAGGTAGACAAGGAGATAAAGGAACAGTGTGCAAATAACAGAAAGAAGCAGTGGTGTGTGTATAGAATGGTGTTCACAAAGGGCAGGTATGTGGCTGTTGTGCAGACCAGAGTAGAATGCCGACAAATGAACCGGCACAGATACTTTGGAAACTGTTTTCTCTGTACTTGCAAAGGAGACATAAGCTGTACACAAAGTAAAATATGATGTCATGGCCCTATTTGGGGTAAAAGTGAACGGGAGTCGGGATGAAGAAGAGAGACATGTGAGATAGGCTTGGGTATTAGAATCTGTAGAACTCTGCGGAAAAGTGAATGTGTGAACGGTACACAGAGATCCTGGCAGGCACGCTTCAGAAGCTCCCTATGTCTTCAGAGCACACTGGCTCGGCATGAAAAGAGTTGCCCCCACCCACCTTTGTTGAGCGAAGAACCTGATTCTTCTGCACCCACGCTACTCCTGTGTTTCCATGCTACACCTTGGGAAGTAGCATTAACTCAGGTCACTGGGGCACTAATCATAGTCATTTTCATGGTTATAAAACTGATTTACAGTTTGGAGGGAATAAATATAGATTGAGGGAGGGTTTTCCTGGAAGATGATGTCACTGTCTTAGGACAAAGTCAACTACATTAAGGCTATTCCATGAGGCTGATGTCAGGAACAGGAAAATTTATGGAGCTTTTGTTATCAAATTCTTATCCACCTCTGAGACATACTGTGTATACTGAATTCTTTGTTCATTCCAGACTTGTTAGATCTATAGACACAGACTATTCTAAATGAAACCCAGCCACAGACCACAAGCTGCAGGAAGAGACTATGCTAATGACTTTCCTGCCCCAGGCTTGCAGGCCATTCACCCAGTCCAGCCAGGCACCTTCTGCAGAGCCAAACACAACTCCCAATCACTGGCTGCCATGTTGAAATAGCTGCATGTGACTGAAGGCCCATATGATAGGGCCAGATCACACCACGAAAGAGTGGATTTGGAGGAAGAATTGTCAACTGATAGGACACAGTTCATCCCAGGTGATCCTTGAGTATTTGATCAAACCTCCATCAGACTTCAAAGAATAAGGGAGATTTTACAGAATCTGCCTCTTCTCTCCATCTCAAGCCATTAGCACTCTGTCTTACCAAAGACTTTATGACATTCTTAGGCCTCCAGTAGCTATCAGAACTACAGAGTCATAAATCTGACAAATTTCTGTTCTTTGACATGGAAACATTCCTAGTGTCTGGGCTATAGAGTCCTAATTGGAGGATGCATTTATCTGAAAGTTCTGCCACTCAGATGCCATTTCAGTCACTTCGAAGGTGGTCTTTTATTTTCCTCTTCCTTTCATACATGTGAAAAGAGAGACAACTTCTGCCTGGGCCCTCCCTCTGGTGCCTGCACAGAGCTAGAGCCAGGCTGATTACAGACCTTTGTTGCTGTGAAGACAGAGCAGGATGCAGTTACGAGAGAAGAAAGAGCCTTAACTAGGATTTCTTCTCCTGTGATGGCTAATTTTTTCCTCTCTGTTACCCTTCCAAAAACATGGCAAGGTGACATCTGCTTAGAATGTATTTAATTGCCACTTTCCGAAGGCTGAAACAGTAAAACCTCAGAGGATCCTAAGTCACAATTCAAAATGTTTGGAAAAGCAGGTGAAATGTAGTGTCAGCTGAGGGGGGAAGAAAATGGAATTTTGAATAGTCTGCCTGGTCTACTGATTACACTCTAACAAAGAGGATTGCCAGCCTGATTTTAGTCTCTGATTTCCATTCATGTGGGATCCTGTCATTACCATCAGGGTCTTTCTGCATAGCCACGGTACTGAGGATCTGAGGAACAGCGAGAGCGTTGTTACACTATAATGTGGTAGCTGCGGATACAAGGAACTTGATCTCTATCCATCTCTGCAGCAATCCCAAGACAGGTTGAGGATCTCACCTAACTACGGTCACAGTGTGTACGTCTGTGCCAGTCTGTACAGATAGCAAGCTTGTATATATAAATGCTTATTCAGAATGAAACACACCAAATCTTTTTTGCCCTTTTTTTCTTTTTAATTTGTCTCTCCTATAATGCCTTCCAACCACAGCCTCTCCTCCCTCCACTCCTGCCACACCCCCTGACCAGTGCACTGCTCCTCCATCCCCTTCAGAAAAGAGCAGGCCTCCCAGTACATTACCAGAACTTGGCATACACAGACACCGTACGACTAGGCACAAACCCTCATATGAAGACTGCATGAGGCAAGCTGGTTGGAGGAAAAGGATGTTAAGAGCAGGCAAGTGTCAGTGACACCCCTCACTCCACTGTTTGGAGACCCATAAAAACGCCAAGCTAAACAAACAACCACGGCACGTATACAGAGGACCTAGCACAGACCCACAAAATTGTGTAGTCCTTGCTTCAGTATCTGTGACCCTGTGAGCCCTACTTAGTTGATTCTGTGGGGTGTGTTCTCCTGGTGTCCTTGATCCTTCTGGGTGCTACAATTCTTCCTCCCTCCCCTAGGTCCCTGAATCATCCAACTCCCAGTTCCTAGCCATCCAGACAGTTTCAATCCTGGGCTCTCCTCTTGCAATTTAGGCTTCATGTTAGGCATGTCGTTGTTGGGTCACTCCCACTAGGGAGGGCCTGGTCCTAGGGCACTAAATAAAGGGGCTGCCATTCTTAGAAGTTTACATCCTAAGCCACTGAGGAAAACGAGTGACCCTGACCCACAACAGAATCTTATATGAATATCAAAATTTAATGACCTAGGGCAGGGGTTCTCAACCTTCCTAATGCTACAAGACATCAATACAGTTCCTCATGTTGTGGTGACCCTCCCAACCATAAAATTATTTCATTACTACTTCGTAACTGTAATTTTGCTATTGTTATGAATTTTAATGTAAATATCTGATATGTGACCCCCCAGAAGTGTTGCGCCACACAGGTTGAGAACCATTGACCTAGAGGCAGAAGAGATAGCTCAGCAGTTAAGCATGTATTCTATTTGTCTTTTCTGTGTTTTATTGCTATGTAGAAATGCCATGACCAAGACAACTCTTATAAGGAAACATAATTGGGGAAGGCTGAAGCTCAGAAGTTTGGTCCATTATTATCATACCGGGAAGCAAGGCAAGTCACAGACAGACAGACAAGGTGCTGCAGAGGCAATGAGAATTCTAAGTCTGGATCCACAAGCAGCAGGAGACTGCCACTCGGCTGACTTGAGCTTCTGAAACCTCAAAGTTCACCCCCAGTGACACGTTTCATCCAGCAAGGTCACACCTACTCCAATAAGACCACACCTCCAATAATTCCATGAGTCTATGGGGGCCATTTTCATTCAAAATCACCACATTACTCTTGCAGAGGACCCAAGTCCAATCCCCAAAGCCCACACAAGTTACCTCACAATGACGTTTAGCTCCAACTCCAGCTCCAGGGGATCTGATGCCTCTGGTCTCTGTTGGTATCTGCACTCGCATGTACACACAGATACACATAATGAAAAAATATAAAAAATTAATTATTCAGACATTCAATAAGAATCAAGTTTTGTGTGAATTCACTTAAAATAAGATACTGGAAATTTTCACTATATATTAATAAACTTTGGTTATCAAGAGTTAATATAACTTGGGAAGAACAGCCTTTCATGCATTAATTCAGTAAATATATTACACACCACAAAACAGTATTCATGACTGTGGTGCTAGGAGGTGTTCAGATGATAAGAAGGCTCAGGGAAATGATGTCTCAGTCCTTCCAACCCCAGTGTCCAGGCATCCAGTGCCGTCTTCTGAGAGGCCATAGCTATGATCTCCTGTTCATATTGAAACAGGGTGGCAGGGTGGTAACCAGGAGACAGGAAAATAACCCCATTTCATCATTAACTCATAATTCTTATGTTTGTAGAGGGTGTGAAAATTCTGTGTTCTTTTGTCCCCAAGCATTTTGTGAGAAGCACAGATCTTAAGAATAAGCAGGACACTGAGAGACTCTCTGGGCAGCAGTCCAAGGCAGCACAAATACATGCTTCCAGATGGATTCCAAAGCATCCCGTTTTATGAAGAATTTTATAATCACCTTATAAAAGAGAACTCAATAATACCGATTTCTTTAGGAGAGAAGTTTGATTTCCCAAAAGCAAAGGGCATTCCTTTTAAAATATCAAGTTGTCCACAACACTGATGTGGCATTTGAATAATACCACAACACCGCTGACAATGAGGGACTCTCAACCCGATTGCTTTTACACACAGCCCATACACGGAGCCTGTCTTCTTTCCTTCCACCCATTCATTATTTATAGCATAACTGACACTTCCTGAGATGGGCAGCTCTTATGGATGGATGCTATATTTTAGTTCATGCTCATCTCTGTCTCCCACAGGGTTTTCACATTACAGATCTTCCAGGATCAGTGAATACAGAAAAGAATTAGATGGAGATCAAGAAGAATATTGACATGAACAATACAATTTTTTTTTCTTGGATGTAGATACCCTATGCCTTCACTTGTGCAGCAGTAGTGTGCAGTTGATATTTTCTAGGCCTGGTGTGAATTTCTGCTGGACCATGCAAGTCTGCCAAGGGCTACAGAGCCTAAGCCTATATTTTACAAAGTGCTAAGTCTGTCAAGACTGTCCTATGCCCTGTGAGTCAGGGAACTTGGAGGAAAGACTTTGACCTTGTAGAGTCTTCTATCTACAATCTATGGGGTTAGAATTCCTTCAACAGTTTTCCTACTAAGCTGCTGAGATTAAAACAGGATCACAGAGAGCAAAGTGCTCTGAAAGGGATGTAAGGAGATGGCCCCAGTATCATCGTTGCTAATAACACAGGAGGTCATGGGTTTCTCCTGCATGTGTTGTTAGATGTTTATCGCTCTGGCAACCCATCCACCAAACCCAAGAACATCAGGACTTGAAGTGACTCGGGGATTAAGGTCCATCCAAGAAGAAGCCATTTAAGAGGACAGAGAGTCTTGCTGTCAGTCTGTCTGGCAGTGTAGTGATGTGTCCAAACTCCTGTCCATCAAAGCCCAGATCTTCAGGTATATTCCTTTGCTATCTGGTCCTCTGCTGCTGTCCAGGCACTGCCTTGATGTCTTGTCCCTCTGTCTTGTCAATTGTATGACTTCTTCCAACTTTAAAGGAAATGAAGATGGTCTCGTGCTATGGTAATATTCCTAGACATGGGAACATGGAGGTTGATAACTCTGTAATCCACAAATATTGGCACTTCCTAAATTCGTTTTGGTCTGTCTTTCCCTCAGAGTTTTTCATTCTAAAAAAATCTAATGGATTTGTGAATTTCAGAAAATGATTCCACTTTCTGGGTGTACAAGGCTTCCCCAGATCTGAACTACATAGTCTGTAGATTAATTTCTCTTTTTTGAATCCAGGCCTACTCTTTTGAAAAAGCCTGGAGGAAAATAAGGGTACTGATTCACAAACTTCTGTGCTTAAGTCTAGAAGAAGGCTTATCAGGACAATTAGTGCTCGTAGCGCAACACCCCACGAGTAGGAACTGCCAGGGTAAACTCTGCCAGCATTTGGCAGTCTCCAGCACCTCACACATCCTGTAATGTGGTTTGGGAATATGTCTCCCAAAGTGCTTTTGCCATAAAGTAAAAATAGCTTTGGCTGCCCGCTAAAGAGAGTCCTTACAAAGAGACATCCATTATTCATTGCTCAGTGCTCTTTAGGGCTTCCCACCAGAGAAGGCACTTACAGGCCTGACCTTCTGAGAGGAAGCAGAGGAAGTAGGACTCTTCTGGCAATGTCATTCTGCGCCTTGCAAGCAAGTGCTGCAGGTTGATGTGTTGAGCAGCGCTGCTCTGAACAGATCCAGTTCTTAGAAGGGGCCTAACTTCAACCACCATATCACTCTAAGGGCGAAACTCAAGACCAAAGACCTCATCTGTCAGATGGAGGTTTGTTAGGATTTCCCTGGCATAGACACCACAGGATGACTGGGACTCTTGCAAATGCCTTTGGCATGGTTTTTTGACTAGGCGAAGGCTCTTCCCAGAGTGTCCAGATACACATCTAACTCAGCTGTCTTTAATTGACCCCTGAAGGAGTGTAACTCACATTTATCTTTCATGACTTAGCACATTTAATGTAGCTCGATTTTGACACCACAGCGAGCTTTTTACATTATTTAGGCCTGAGGACAGGGACTACCTGGGGCATCATTGTGGGAACATTCTTCCCTAATGTTCTGCCTCCCCATCTATAGAAGTGAAGACTCCTCCTGACTTTGGGTGTGACAGCAGATGAATGTTGACTGGGAATTGGGTGGAAATTTTAGGCCTCGAGAAATTATCCTTTGAGATTATTTCTTTTCCTAAGTTTCTAAGTCCGTGTGATTTCGTAGTCAAAGGATAGATTCTCCTACTAATGTCATGGACATAAACTTCAGAAGTTACAGAAATACACAAAAAAACTGCCTATCCTTCCAATAGTTGTTTCAGTTTTTCAAAGATATATGACAAACTACTAGAGCACCATCATAATCATTTTATTTGAATTTTTATTAAAATATTGCATTAAGTCATTTTATTTTACTATACCAGATACCTAAGAGAAGCATTTTTTTAAAAAAGAAGGATTTGTTTAAGCTCATGTTTCTTGAAGTCTCGTTTGAAGGTTCTATGACCCGGTTGCTGTGCACTTGTGCTAGGGCAGAACACCCTGACAACGGGGTGCTTCCCCTGTGGGTATTCATCTGCAATCTGCTGAGATGACTAATTCGTGTGTTCACCTCTTGACATACTGTGAGCTACTAGAGGCTGGGACTTAAGCCTCCTCTGCAACTCTCCTGGAGCCTAGGGTTCTCTTAATGCTTGCTGCAGTATGTTGCCAACCTCAGTTTCAAATTCTCATGACTGCTTCTCTAAATGCCCTCCTCTACATTGCTATGTTCCTTCCTGGAGTGTGGGGCACCGATGACTCACAGCCTCAGACCTTATTACTCCAAGCTGCCTATTCTGCGTGGATGTAGAGTGTCACCACAAAGAGCCCACGTGTTTAGTTCTTAAGTCTCTAGATAGTGACACTAGAGTAAGAGGTTCTGGAAACTTTAGTGGGTTGCTGGTGGAAGTTGACCTCTGTGGGTATGTTCTTGGGGGCTAAACCTTGTTTCTCACTCCTCTCCTTTTCTCTTTCTGCTTCCTGTCTGCCATGATGTGAGCAGCCTCATTATAAACCATAACAAATATTAATAATTCTAGACATTTCTTTTGGCCACTTCTGTATTTAGAATTGGTTTTATTTTCTAGATAACAAAAATAGTTCACTCCTCATATTCATCTTTGAGCTTCCCTGTCTCTGGCAGTATATGGCTCGCACATCTCCTTCAGTTATTCTGACCCAGGCCCTATAACTAAAAGATTAAAGAATAGTTTCGTCCTTGAAGAACCACAAATCTACTCTTTGGAGAGACAGATAATTTTATATGGGGTCAAAAGCATTTGATGGAAAAGAGCAGGAACTTGGAGGAAGCAGAAGAGCGACAGTTAATACTTGTCCTTGTGGTACATTCCCCTCGAAAGCAACGATTAACGGATATCAATACAGATACAATACACTTGCTGGATACAGAAACTATAACTTAAGATATTGGTATGGATAGTGTTTAACTCTTGAATTTGAATCCATTTACGTCTACTGAGTTGATCTTTATTTAAAACTTACAGGTACTCTCTGCCATCATGTGCACATAATTAATACTTTCACTACCTAAGGGGAGCCACCTGTCTCTTTCAGTGGCTGTATCCTGAGACTCATTTCCTGAGAGATTTTAATTTTATTATATGTAAAGAGCAAACATCACCTGTTGTATGATGAATACAAGAGTGCATGGGGCTTTTAATCACTGTTAATGGGATAATGAATTATGTTTGTTTCTAACCAACAGCATATCTCCTTAATTTATTAGTAATTTAACAACCTTGCTTTGCTATAAAAGCAATATTCCTTTATGAGTGAAAGAAGCAGGATAGAGCAAATAATGTATTTACTGATGCAGGGCTTTGTTCCTGCTACCTCATATGAACACTAAATGAAAATGATGTTAGATCTGTAGCCATTACAGAGCAGACCTCTGTCTCAGAGGCTAGCATTGCAGTGGTTGGTACATCATCATCTTTACCCTCGGGGGATGTATAACCTAGTGACTGCAGCGATGTTAAGAGGACAAAGATGTATGATCAGGAAGTATGTTGGTGCATAAACAAGGCCCACCAAAATCTAAAAAGGAACAACCCCACCTGAATGTGCTGAGATGTTGTAAAGATGCAAACTGTTACAGCAGGCTGCAGGAGGTTTTGCAAGAACTAAAGGAGATATAGGAACATCCCGTGCATGGGAACCCCTAACAGTAGCCGAGGGTCTAAAATGAAAATATTTGAGCTTTCAACGAAGTCCCTATTCTTACTGCTGCATAGCCAGACCCCAGACACTCCCCACCCCCCAGCACCAACAAGTATGTGTTAATTGAGCTATCTGGCTATGTGAGTAGAACTTTACCTGCTCGGTGGATTGATGCTGCAGCTAAAGAAAGCCCGGCAGACAAACAGAATCACACCTCAGAAATCCTGTTTGTCAATAATGGAGTGTGGGCCTCGTCCTATAATTAAGCACTTCCTAAACACATCCCTTGTATGTCAGGCATGGGACATTCATGAGAATCACTCAAGGTTCTTATATCTATCTATAAAATCCAGAAAGATTTGTTTTAAAAGATGAGCTAATTTTTTAGACTTTCTTCTGTGTATTTTAAAGCCACAAGAGGGGACTAGCCTTCCTCAAATTTCTGAGATCCTGGATCATAATCAAAAGCAAGTTCCCCTCTGTATGGCATTCTCTGCATGTTTTGTAAAATCTACTCTGAGTGATGAAGAGTCATCACAGGTTTCCTAGCAAATATTGACATTCAAGCATCTAATTTCAGTTGAGAAGACTTTGGGTGATGGACGGAATGGGTAAGGCAAGGGTGGAAGTAAAAGGACCCTGCAGAAGGCAGATGCCACAATTGCCACAATTTAAGGAGAAGATAGTGAAGACAGCTTGGCATCATGAATAGAGAAGAAGGCATAAATTATAACTGGCATTCCAGGTGAGAACATGTCAGAATTATGAGCACATACAGGTGATGGCCTGTACAAGGACAAAGCGCCAAGTAGGTTCCAGTGCTCTGACTCTGGCCTCTGTTCTTTGCTGCCAAGCTTTGCACCAGGTATAGGGCTGCATGCAGTCTGTAGAAGATGTCACCTAGGGTGCATGGCTGCATGCAGTCTAGAGAAGATGTCCCCTAAGGTGCATGGGTGCATGCAGTCTGGAGAAGATGTCTCCTAAGGTGCATGGGTGCATGCAGTCTAGAGAAGATGTAATCTAAGGTACATGGCTACATGCAGTCTGGAGAAGATGTCATCTAAGGTGCATGGCTGCATGCAGTCTAGAGAAGATGTCACCTAAAGTGCATGGCTGCATGCAGTCTGGAGAAGATGTCACCTAAGGTGCACGGCTGCATGCAGTCTAGAGGAAGACGTATGCACCTTTAATTAGTGACTGACCAGGTGTTGAGAGGGAACAAGAGGTGTGTCCCAGAGGAAGACTATTTCTAGCATACATGATTGCCTGGATAAGGTTGTTTTATTTTTATTTTTTTTAAAAAATCTTCTTTTAATTCTTTTAAAAATATAGTCCCTGAAATCAATATCTCTAGAGAAGGAATAATGAATGTGTAAATCTGTTGTTCTAAACAGACTCTGCCAAAAGCTGAGGTTTTATCTTTATCATGTATTAAAGTATAGGTACTATCAAAACAATGGCAAGGATGAAAAAGAACCTCTCCTGGGATTTGAAGCAGGAGTTACAGTCCACTGGCTTACAGCATCCATTCAAGCACTGTAAATCAGTAAAGTGTGTAGCAGGCTAAGAGTCTGTGCATGATGCTGACAGGAAATCTCTCCATTTACAAAAAAAATATGTGTTGCTCTTCATTTGCTTTTAAGTGAGCAGTCCTCTCTGTGTCTATTTTATAACCTCTTGCTGAGAGCTTGGGTAGCGAGACACATGTCTCCATCCTAAGAACAGCTTCTCCAGAGAAGCAATGAATGACAGCCACACCCCTGCAGTGCTGGCGGTGCAGGGGAGAACGCTGGGTCCAGAAGGTTTGCTTTTCAGGAGGAACCGAACAGTTCACTTTTTATAGGAAATCTTGCACAATTTAAATGGTTCACAGAAATTTTTATAATAGGCTTCCTGGAGTAAATAAAGCAAACCTGTTGGCCACGGTTTACGGTCTCTACCTGGGTCCATATGGATTATCCTCTATACACATGGGGCTGATTTCTCTGAGAGTTTAGAATCCATATTTTTAGGTAGACGGGTGTTAAATGACCTGCTAAGTTGCCCTGAAAACCTAGGTTGAATTTCTGAGTGGGAAGAGAAAAATCCCTGTTTCCTGAGCCAGTAACTGGAACGGAGTCCTTATTTTTGCATTAAGCTTTGGCTGCGGAAAGACGTAATATATGTGTGTATATGTATGGAAGCGTTAGTGTTTAAGTACAAGTAACACCATCAGTAGAGCATGGGCACAGAAATCTTCCAGGACAAAAGAAACAGAAAGCATGAGGTCCAGAGCAGGGAAATGGAAGGTGATTTGTTAAGTGCAAGCCTGGTGGATTCAGTTTTCCAGGGAGAGTAATATGGAGCAGTATATCAGTAAGGACCTGGACGTCAGGGGGACTGTGAAACAGTGCGGAAGGATTTAGTCCTGAAGCTAACATGATGTCTCAGCTCCGTTCATGGCAAGACTCTTAAAGCGCACGTGTGAGCACACCATTCGGATCCATCTGTGCAAAATAGGGAGTTCTCAAACGGATGTAATCACCCACCTTCTGAGGAGCCGGGTGGAGGTGTTTAGTCCCTGATGATGGGGAAGATTAGAATCAAGCCAGTTTTGTGAATAGAAAATGATGAACAGACAAGTCTGCAAGGAAATGGAAATGCGGTGAGATTAGTAGCTGGTCCGCACCTCTCGGCCCGGGGGGGGGGGGGGGGGGGGGGGGATTACCAAGCTTGGAGGGCCGTCAGGCTGGAAAAGGCTTTGTTTTTCTAAAGTGTTAGGAAGAGGCTTGGGGAAACCTACAATTTTAGTAGGTGCTACCAAAGTGGTCATGGCTCTTTCAAAAAAAAAAAAAAAAAAAAAAAAAAAAAAAAAAAACCCTGTCATTTAGGATTTGATGGGTCTAACGTGGTGGAGAAAAGATGTTATTGTAGTCTTAGATGCCAGAATCACAAGTACCTTCCACCAACAAATACAGAAGGGAACCAGCCCTGAGCTGGCACCATGCTATCCCCTTTAGTGGCTTAATAACTTGAGAGAGTAAGATCCACGTAGATGAGGGGGAAAGGGAGAATAAACTTCCTTAGGTACTCAAAAGGGCCCTGTGTGGGGACTAGGGTCTGAGTTTTTCCTGAGTCTCTCAATGCTGTGAGTTTCTTGGGTCAAAGATAAATCTTCAGAAGATGAATTTGGTGACTTTGTGGTCCTAGTCTGAGGATCCTGGATCCAGGGATCAGGCAGCATCTTCAACAGAGCATCTGCGGCTGTGTCAATCCCTGTAAGAACTCAGAAAGACAAACTTTGTGTACAGAAAGCAATCTAAAGCAAACCCTGTCGGCTGCTTTCCCATCTGTTTGCAAGGGACAAACAATCACAAGATGTAACAAGTGGGTTCTCCTGTTTCTGTGTAAAATCCTCCCTGTGTAGACGACAATGTGCTCACCTCTGCTCACAATGTTGCTCCATGTATCTGCATCGCCCCTCCACAACAGGTCCATAACAGGTCTGCCTGTCCTTTTTGCTCCTTCCTTCCTGTCTCTTTCCTCATTCGGTCTTTTCTTCTTCTCCTCCCCCTTCTGCCGTTTCATTGCTGTTTTCAGAAGATCTTTTATAATGTCAACCATCTCCATCATTTTAATATAGCCTTTTCCAGAAATATCTGGTTGAATGAAGTTGAAAGGAACAGAGACACTTCCATCCCCAGTTCACAGAAAGTGTGGTCTTCAACACGGGAAACAACAGGCAGCGTGGTGTAGGGCTAGAACAGCATGCTTGTAATTGATTTGTTAATACCAAATTATACGTCAAACAGAAACTGCTTATAGAAACAAACAACCTAGAGGTAGATGCGCTCACGCTGGCTTCCGGGGCTTTTCTGCCGTGTAGAATGCGGGGGACCACTGGAGTTAATTTTAGCTCTATGGTTTCACCTTTTGAAGTTTATCTTCAAGAGTTGCTGCTCCTTTGAGACCTACCCTTTCGTTTACTGTTTGCTCGCAGTTTCCTGCATAGCAGTGTCAGGAAGCTCTTGTCTTCCCAGAAATGCAGGAGTCTGAGCTCACAGGCAGAAAGGTCTGCAGCCCAACCCAGCCCTTAGATCTACTCCTGAGTATTTTCTGAGAAGGTCATTTCTCTGTTTTTTCACCTGCAAAGAGAAGATAAAGTAACTTTCAACCTATTATCTCCAGAGAATTAGGCATCTAAAATTTTAAAAAATTCCTAAAGATAAAAAGTGGAAAATAAATATGTTATCTACTATAGAACAGTAACTTTTTAAAAAGCACTCAGCATTCTGGAAATATATAAATTAAAACTTCAAAGTACTAAATGAGATTCACACATATATATGTGTGTGTATATCTATTTCAGTAGTTTTATATATATATATATATATACATACATATATATATATATATATATACTCACATGCCCATATATTTGACTGTGAGTGCATATACACCATACACATATGTGAAATTATCTAAATTCATATTAATTCATGAATTCATGTCTTGTCTGAATCTTGAAAACCAGCTTGGAATCTTGGTACCAATGTTTCGGGCTGACTGAGGTTATTTCTGGTGAAATGATGTCAGAATAAGAAGCTCATCTTTCTGGACCTCAGTCTCCTCTGAGCGAGCTCAACCAGGAGAGCGCTGGCACACCTGTTCCTCCCTAGTACTCCTAATCGCTGTGGGCTTTCTGGGGGCATGCAGGTACATGAAGGGAGTTGTTTTTGAAAGTTCTCGGTCATGGGCCCCTTCATCCATCCTCTTCATGTTGTTGACTAGGAAGGGAAACACCCAAGCACACACAGATAACAAAAGTCACACCACCCCCAGCTCATCCACCAAGTAAATGCCTAGGAGAGGATTTGCTGTATGACCATGAAGACCAGAGTTTGGATCCCTTGACCCATGTGAACCCTGACATAGCATCAGGTTTCTAATCCCAGCACTCTAATGGCAAGAGGGGGTGGAGAGAGGAGAATCCCTGAAACTTACAGGCCCTCTAGCCTGACCTCACAGAAGGACCTGTGCTGAGGTGGAAGACAGGACCACACCAAGGCTTCCCTCTGACTCTCACATGCTTGTGCACCATGAAACCCAGGCATCTTCACATACACATAAACATGCACACACATACACAAACTTTTCAAAAAAAAAGTTATTCTCATCAAGATTATTTTAACACCCATTGTATCTGAAATTCTACCCAATCAGCGTGTCCTTTGCACTCTGCGATCTCTGCAAGCCTACGATTCTTTCTTTGTAAAGTTTTCATGGTTTATATCCATTGTACAAAAGGGCCATTGTATAAGGCCTTTCAATACAGTTGAATATTGTGTGTTGAACACATTCCCCTCCAGACATGGCCTTCCCTGCCTTGTATTCCCCACTCCTAGAACCATTTGTCCTCTTTGTTTCCCTAAACATTATCATCTAAGCAATTTTTAAATTGTGATGACATCAAAGAGACTGGTAACATGCTTGTGCATTAGTAATTTGTCAATGGGCTTTCTAAATGATATTCAAAGAACATGTCAATACTTGTATGCTGCCTTTAGGTATGAGGAGAAAACTAATCCCAGCCGGAAAACTCTAGAGCAATGATCCATCATGTTGTCCAGGAGTTACCAGGGTCAGTATTGCAGTTCCCCTGAGCTTAATTGCTGCGTGGGTTCAGACACCCTCCCTTAATTCAAATGGCTTTATCCTTGTCCAGAACCTGCAATCTAGGCGAGGAGCAGATAATGAGAAGGTGTACCAAATTGTAAACCTCCTTTAAGAATTGTCTTCTCTAGAACAATAGCAGGTTCTAAAATAGCTCATAGCAATCAAGAGGCCCGAACAAAGGGCTGGCAGGGAAGGGGAGATGTCAAGGTAAGACGATTGCTGGAACAAGAGGGAAGGATTTAGCCCGGAAGGTGGCAGATCCACGACAGTAACCGCCGCCTGCTGAACTCCCTCTTACAGAGGTATGAAGCCACATAACTTCTTTGATGTAAACAGCAAACTACTATGTTTACTGTGGCCTCCAGGGACAGCAGCCACAGAGATGGAGAAGCCACAATACTTGTCATTGTTGCTACACGGCAAAGCTGAGGCCAGGCAGGGCTGCATTTGGACTATGTGCAGACAAAGGAGACTGAGCTGTGCCAATAGGCAAGCATTTTGATGAGAGGAAGCTTAAGGCAGGGAGAAGGCATAGGAACCACAGACTGGATGAAGAAGCCTTGGTGTCATTTTGTCATCTTGCATGGAGATGGTGCTCACATTTTTTCTCTGCGACTGATACACAATAAGGATACACAATTCATACTTCCCATGAATTTAGCATAATGCCTACCGTCATCAACACAGAATGGAGTTCCTGAAAAACTGAGATGCCTATCGAAAAATACTGGGACTGCGTATCTTCTCTCATCTCTGAAGTCAGACCGCTTCACTTCTGTGTTCAGAATGGTACAGCACGTTTTCTGAAGGGGGCTAAAGAAAATCCATTCCCACCCAAAATATTTGGGCCTTAAGTCTTGGAACACTGAAGGATACTGTGCCCATACCCTGTGGCTAGTGTCAGGGTTTAAGCAACAGAGAACAGGAAAAGTGCCCAGAGAATGGAAACAACCAAAGGCGCTCCCAACTATCAAGAAAGACAGACGGCTTGAGTTTAGACGGACATCTGGATGCTTGGGTGTGAACCCAAAGTCACTGCGGAGGGACGTGCAAACAGATGGTGATCAGATGCTACTCCATGGTGAACAGGGTGACTGTGACTGACAGGGGGTGAACAGGGTGGCTGTGACTGACGGGGGTGAACATGGTAGTTGTGACTGACAGGAGGTAAACGTGGTGGTTGTGACTGACAGGAGGTGAACGTGGTGGCTGTGACTGACAGGAGGTGGACGTGGTGGCTGTGACTGACAGGAGGTGGACGTGGTGGCTGTGACTGACAGGAGGTGAACGTGGTGGCTGACAGGAGGTGAACGTGGTGGCTGTGACTGACGGGGGTGGACATGGTGGCTGTGACTGACAGGGGGTGAACGTGGTGGCTGTGACTGACGGGGGTGAACATGGTAGTTGTGACTGACAGGAGGTAAACATGGTGGTTGTGACTGTCAGAGAGGTGAACAGGGAGGCTGTGGTGCCAAACTGTGAGGCACAGAGCAGGCCATCACTCTCCTACTAACTGGCTGTGTGGCCTTATACAAATTATGCAGCCTCTGAGCCTCAGTTCCTGCAGATGTAACCTGGAAAACTCACAGTTTAGAGGACATGGGGATGTGTGTGCTTGCGTGCAAGTGTGTGTGTTAAGAATCCATGTTGGAAGTTTGGTTCTCTCTTGGGATGCTGGTTGCTCAGTTTATCTTCCAATTTGCTTCAACTCAAGTTTCTGCATGAAGAGTACTGAATATCACTTTTTTCTTTTCTTTTCTTTTATTAATTAAGAAAATGCCCTAAGACTTGCCTGAAGCCTGATTTTTTTAAAGATTTATTTATTATGTATACTTGCGTGCCAGGAAAGGGCACTAGATCTCATTATAGATGGTTGCGAACCACTATGTGGTTGCTGGGAATTGAAAACAGGACCTCTGGAAGAACATCCAATGCTCTTCGCTGCTGAGTTTTCTTTCCAGCCCCTGGGTATAACTTTCATTTATTCTACACAAATGTATTAAATACTATATTCCAGGCATTTATTTGAGTTTCATTTCTGTCACTGTGATAAAATGCTCTGAAAGAAAGTTCATTTTAGTTTACAATTATGGCTTATAGTCCATCGTAACAAAGAAGTTCCCGTAGCAAGAACTTAGTACAACATGACTACAGCCAAAAGTGGAAAGATATGATGCACCCAAGCTTGTTGACTTGCTTGCTCTTCTCTGACACTGTTTAGAACCTGTGTCTAGGGAATAGTGCTGCCCACAGTGGGCTGCATCTTCCTGCATCAATTGACAATCAAGACAATCCTCAAGACATGACCAAAGCCCTTCTTGATCTAGATGGTTTTTATTAAGGCTGTCATTCTAGGTATTTCTAGATTGGGACAAATTGACAACAAAAACTGACCTTCATAGTACTGTTCTGTATGGCAGGAAATATCCTTGGACAGAATGGAGTAGAGTCATGCTTTCTGGGTTTCATATTTTAATGAATATCTTGTAAAGAAATGTAACAAATAAGCTCATAAAACAAAACCAAAAAGTAAGAACATGTTCTACTGTCAAGGACAAATGTAGAACATGCAGGCTTCTCCTCAAACAAGGTTTGAAATATTAAATATATTGGCCTTGGAATAGCTGGTTATGATCAGCTGACAGTAGGAAGGAATGTCAAATTTGAACTCTCCAGCTCAGATAGAGTAAATATGTTCTCAGATATTCTCGTGATCATTGGATGAGGCACAGAACATGGAAGTGTAACTTCCTGAAAGTCGAGACCCTGACACTTGTCTGTGCCCCCTTTCTTAGGAGTTAGCTGTAGGCCCATAAGAAATGAATCTTTCAAGCTTCTGATTAATTGCTGGTGCTACTGATTATTGATCTACAGAGAAGATCAGAAAACCTAGGTTAGAATAGCAGTGTTTATTTGTCAGGCCACAGCTAAGCAGGGCACCTACACATGGATCTTGCCTGAGCATGGTGGAGCCTGGCATAGGAAATGACACAGAGAAGCTGTAGAGGATTTGCCTCAGTGGGTTTTGCTTTGATCTCCAATGCAATTGCTCTTTCCATATTGGCAAAGTCCAATAGGTGTGCTGAGCATAGGACACTGTAGTAGTTAGACTTGTTGCTGCTATGATGAACTGCCTGAGAGATACAACTTAAGAAAGGAAGAATTCATTCTGGCTTGTGGTTTTAGACATGTTAGTCCATAATTCTTGGCTTTGTAAATTCTGAACCCATGGTGACACACAATAAGCAAACAAACAGAAGTCATAGCAATGGGAACATGTGGATGAAGTTGCTCACATCATGGCAGTGGAAACATGTGGATGAAGCTGCTCACACCAAGGCAGACAGGAAGCAAAAAAGAGGAAAGGAGAGGAGTGAGAAACAAGGTATGGTCCCCAAAACATACCCACTGTGATCAACTTCCACCAGCAATCTCCAACTGCCTAAAGTTTCCAGAACCTCTTCATCTAGTGTCACTATCTAGAGACTTAAGAACTCAACACATGGGCTCTTTGTGATAACACTCTACATCCAAATCAGAATAGACAGCTTGGAGTAATAAGGTCTGAGGCTATGAGTCATTGGTGCCTCACACTCCAGAAAGGAACATAGCAATGTAGAGGAGGGTATTTAGAGAAGCAATAATGAGAATTTGAAACTGAGGTTGGTAACATACTGCAGCAAGTACTAAGAGAACCCCAGGCTCCGGGAGAGAATTCCAGTGAAGAGGTAGCAGTTGAATTTGTGGGTGAGGGGATGAGATCATATGGGAAGGGGATGTCAGAGGGGCAATGGACCCCCCCCACTCCCCACTTGGTGCACCTGAGAACATGTTTCTGAGCTGGTGTAGTCAGTGTACTTCCACACACTGAAAGGGCCTGCACTTGGAAGTTTGCATGCTCCGTACACGAGCTGTTAGTTAATTGGTGGGATGTTCCAATGAGCAGGGTCTCTTTCCTCAGCTACCTGGCTTCGGAGCCCTCTGCAGGGTACATACTGACAGTGGGTGATGAGGAGGTTGAGGCACAGTGAAAACAGCAAGAGCCAGAGTTGCCTTAACTTGGAAAAGAACTGCTCAGGCAGGGAAGTGGCAGAGTCCTCTTCCAACACAGTTCTCCTGGAGTAGAATCTGAGCACTGGCAGGACAAAGCCTGTCTTTTCAGGACTCACAGGCCCAGGAGCCCACATCCAGCCTGGGTATACGTCTGGCCTCAGTGGTACTTTCACAAAGCCCAGAAAACCAACAGAGAACAGAACATTACAAGAAAACTGCATTGGTTCTTTTTTTTTTTCAACAAAAACAAGAACTCTGATAGAAATCTATCTTGAGTCTATTAAGGCTACCCTACCAGGCAGCTCGTAAGAGAAGCTAAATTACATTACAATTCTACTTATAAAAGAAACTTTAATCTGTTTTCCAATAATTTTGATTCCCCCCATTATTCCTGTTATGTTGTAGTAACTCTTAAGTTTATTTAAAATATGCTATGTGAATTATAAATTATGTATCATTATAGCACAAACCAATTATTTCATGCTCTTCTTGTTGCCCCATAACAATATAAATTCTGAACAGAAGGTATGAAGCTAGGTCTGCAAGCCAGGATGAGCCTTCCCCAGAAGTAAGAGCAGGAAGCTGGATTCCCTGCTCTCCCTGTTCTTATCTAAATGCTTGTCTTCTCAAAGTCTTAATGCCCATTACAACCGTATCAGCAGGCAGGACCATTAAGTATGGTTAGATCATAATGGAGTTAGTGCCATTATTTTAAAAAGGTCAGTGGGGCTTGTCTGTACCTGTCTGTCATCAGAGGCACATCTAGAACTCTCTTTTTATAGGAGGCCTTCACAGACAGACTTTCCTGGGACCTTGACTGTGAACTTCCCAGGCTCTGCAACTCTATGTGAGCACATCTTTTGTTCACAGATTTCCACTCTAAGGTGTTTTCCCTTGTAAACTGATCACACAAACATGGAACCCGTGAATAGCCATGTGCTGTGTACCCTTCCTCACGTATGGAACTTTCTGGATGTGTTTTAGGGTAACAGAAGTAGACGAGCAAGCTTTCTTAACCTCTTTTTTAAGGACTCTAATCCCATCCATGACTAACCACATCTGCTAATGTTGTTATACTGGGAACCAGAATTTAAGAATGAGACAAACACTAAGATAATAATCAGGAGACTGGGATGTTCCTGATCACATTCTGACATGGTTTTACTTCTGGTGAAGGGTTTTTCTTGGTTTGTACCTTCTTACTGTGCACTTACATGGCAGAGAGAAATGTGACATCAGACATCATCTTTAATAAAGAACCCAGTTAGGTCAGGACTCTCAACCTTTTAACCCCTCTCTTTGAGGATCTCATTTGCATAACAGGCCCAAGTAGGAGCAGGGCTTCAGCACCTGAGCTTCCAGGGGAAAACAATTCAGCTCACAGCAGGATGGGGAAAAAAGAGAAGAGCAGAGCTTGGATGGTAAAAGCTCTGTCTGTGGATTTGATGAAACCCTCATGGGTCAATGTGTAATAATGATTATATAATGTGTTTTGTGCCTGTTGGGAAGGCATGTTTTATATTCACCTAGTTTATATAGTCTGAAGTTTGCAAAGTCAACTCTTCTCTGCTGTACTCAACAATAATCCCTTGCTGTGGCCTTCTTTGTGATGCCCCCACTGAATTCCTATGTAGAAATGACCATCCCAGGTGGCATCACAAAGAGGGACTTTGTGAACTGACTAGGTTATTAGTGCTTATCTGGGAGACCTCAGAGAGTGGATTAGCCTCTTCCCCCAGGCTCTACACTCAAATAAATTCTGCCTTTAAAAGTCACTAGTACATGGCATGTTGCTCAGCAGCAGATACCAATTACAAACTGCTCTGTTTTGCTACTGTCCCTTCAGCAATGACTTTTGTTGCTGGTTTGGAGGCATTCACTCTCTTATGCGATAACTATGAGAAATGTGTCTATTCTATATAAATAATGGTACTCAGAAGAACTGAGATGATGTGTAAATGGGACAGGTGTGGGATGGGCGGGGACAAGGAGATCACAAAATGCATATTTCCTGATGGCATCGTCTTTCCCTTTCCAAACTCAGGTGACCGTGACAGATGGCGGGTCTTCTCCAAAACAGTCAGCGATCTGGGTGGTCGTTCAGGTTCTGGACGAAAATGACAACAAGCCCCAGTTCCCGGAGAAGGTTTACCAGATCAAGCTTCCAGAACGTGACCGCAAGAAGAGGGGAGAACCCATTTACAGGGCTTTTGCATTTGACCGAGATGAAGGCCCTAATGCAGAAATCTCCTACAGTATTGTGGATGGGAATGATGATGGAAAATTCTTTATTGACCCCAAAACTGGCATGGTCTCCTCCAGAAAGCAATTCACGGCAGGGAGCTATGACATCCTGACGGTAAGATTCAGTTCCAGAATGTCAGTGGGGTAGGGCGAGCCCTCTTATCCATGTCTACTGCTTTGATCAGTAACTCTCTCATGTCAGAGCACAGAAGTAGCTGTGAAAGGCTGCCTTCTGGGAGCCAGTTACAGGAGAGAACTCTTACCTTGTTGGGTGAGGTCCTAAATAATGAGTTTCCTTTGATGAGTCTTATTGGCAAACCTTCTCCAATTCCACTGCCTCTACTCCCAACCACAAATCTTGGTCCCTAGTTCATTCTCAAGGTGCTGTAGATAAAGGACAGTATGTATCTAGAGCAAAGCAGAAGAAGCTGTGATATACACGCACACAGGCATCATATGCTCACACACAGGGACACAAACATACATACATTCATACATATGTGCACACATGTATATGTCATACAAATGCACGCACATTTGCACACATATTCCCACACATGTGCATACATATTCTCACATGCTGTAAAAACTCATGTTCATGCTCACACACGTGTACATCACACATGCATAAACACATATGCATGCACACATAGAATGTATTTACACATATTCACGTGTGAATGCACAGACTGAAGCATGCATACTCAGTACCTATGCACAAAATTACACTCATATGCGTGTATACATGTTTACACATCTGATATACTTACATACAGTTACACATCCATAAATTTACATGTACATGATCACAAATGTATGCACATGTCCATACATGCTACCACACACATAGGGACTCCCATGTTCTTCAGTTTTCCCCAGCTCTCACTAGAGGTGACATCAGAGTCATGCTGTGACAAATCAAATTAGTGACCTTTATTCACGTAAACTATCACTCTTGCCCCTGAAATACTGTGAACTGTAGGTACAACATTTATTTTTCATGGTTTTACATCTTAAAAGTTGGCTTCTGGCAAACGTAGTGTGGGTCCTATTCCCAAACAGATCATTGGCTCCCATTCCAGAGTTCACTCTTAACAGGATCCCACTCTTCTCGTGACACTGCAGAAAATGGTCTTTTAGCTCCATACTGTGTTAGTGAAGGAGTTAACCTTCCACAGACACGAGCGCTAAGCCCCCTTTCTGTGTTCCCTCCATGTGTGAGTAGATCAAGGCTGTGGACAATGGCCGGCCACAGAAATCCTCCACAGCTCGCCTCCATATTGAATGGATTAAGAAGCCCCCACCTTCGCCTATCCCGCTGACCTTCGATGAGCCATTTTACAACTTCACAGTCATGGAAAGTGACAGAGTGACAGAGATTGTAGGGGTGGTGTCTGTGCAACCAGCTAACACCCCTCTGTGGTTTGACATCATTGGTAAGTTGAAGTCTCCGGAGCAGATCAGGAAATGAACTTCACTGTTTGAAAGAACTAGCCAAACAAATAAATTAATACATTTTAAAATAATTTAAAAGGCAAAAGAAAAAAATCAAAGCCTAGCAATGACGCCTAAGGTTCAAAGTAGTGCTGGAATGCAAAAGAGCCAGTAAAATGAATAACCGACCTGTGCTTTCGTTCCAACTCTGTAGCTAAGCTGAACAGAAAGTGCTCTCTGGCTGGACTTTTCCATAGTACGTTATTTACTGCAAACTTGATGTCTTTCTGTGTGCCATTTTAATTCTATTGTCACACTTGGCTAATCTCATTTCTAAATGTATTGATGGTACTAGACTTGCTCTCCTTCATTTCTCTCTTTTTCTTCACCTTTTTTTCTGCATTCTGTTCTTTTTTTTTCTGCTCCCGACTGCCCTGCTTCAAGGTGGCAAGCATGCTCGAGAGATGTTCTATATTCTACAGACAGCTTGTGGGCAGAACTGTTCAACAGAAGGTACCCTTAGTGCAAACACATTTGCTAAAATACAGCTATCCAATCTGCCTTTTACGTTTTTTTAAACAAATTGAATTACATCTTTCATAACTGCCTGTGACAGACTGAAATGCAGCCCACAGATTTCATACATGCCTCTAACAGCTATCTCATTACCCGTATCCAATGACTTCTTTGTTTGAGATTAAATGGGTTTGGGGTTTGGGGGGATTGTTTTGATTTTCTTCCATTGCTTTGGAGGTATGTGGGCTTTTTGTTGTTTTGTTTTTATCTTTTTTGTAGGTTAGTTTATTTAACTGGGAATTTTCCAATTGAAAATAAATGAAAATGTATTCCCGCCCCTCTATTTTTCAGCAGTAGTGGCATTCAGACTAAAAGCCCCACAGGAGAGTCCCCTGGCTGCTGTCCACAAGAGGAAGGGCAGGAAGCAGAACCTAGATGTGCCTGTGTAGCCAGCAAGCCTCCGCTCACCCTGAATAGAGAAAGCAGATGGAAGGAAGCGGGCAGGGCAGTCCTTGGGAGCCAACCTTTAAATTCCTTGAAAGAAAGCAAGCAACCACGCCAGGCTGCAAAAGGAAAAGGGCAAAACAGCCTTTCCACAAACCTGCAGGGAGAGCACTGGAGAGGAAACATGTGCAGGACGGGGAAATGAAACAGGCTGTTGTCCGCGAAAGGGCGAGCATGCCTGCCAGGGGCTGATCAGGGCTGAGCCAGAGCTCGCTTCCCACGATTCTCTGTGAGCAGTGGAGTAGCCAGGAGAGAGCCAGTGTGGGAGAATCATGATGTCTGGCCAGTATAGGTAGGAACCAGCTACTCCTCCACAACAGCTGGGTCTGGGGAAAGCATTTAGGAGGTTCCACATCTGGTTTAATGAAGCATAGTAAAAGAATGTTCTGTCTCCCGGTCAAACCTCAAAGAGTCCTCTGAACTCCCAACAAATAAGGGCTTGCCTTCTGCATCTTATTCTGCAAAACATAGGGTATCTTTGTCTTACTTAATTGACATCAATCTCAACATTTTTTTTCATATGACCATCCTTTCAATTCCTTCTTCATCTCTGCTGACATATTTGAGTTGGAACATCTTCTGGCCCCATGAGAAGTGTCTTACCACCATCTCAGTAGTTTTCTGCTTGTCCAGTTTATTCTTCCTTGATGCAAGAAAGCATTGCACATGTCCCTAGGGAGTTGCCTTTTGTCTGCCTAGACACCTTTGCCCATACCTTTACCAACTCAGTTTGCAAGCATCTCTTCTTGGATAACAGTGCTTCCCATCCCTTGCGTGAGCAGACAACTCTACCCGCTTACTTCAGGCTGCCCATAAATGGTAAATCTCACCAGCATACCTTTCTCAGATGTTCAGTATGGTCAGTCACCTGCATCAATTACTTGGGCCAGTTTTCAGTTCTTCAGCATGGCCACAAGTATGCAGGTTAGCATGCACAGGCTTTTTGTATTATGTTATCAGTGCTATTGTATGTTTCCATTCATGTTTATCCCATCACCATTCTGCACCGTCATGGGAGTGAAGAGCACAGAGACTGTTGGTGATGCCTCCGGCAGCCATGCTCACCCTACTGGGCACCCTTGGCCCTGCCCAGGGTCAGTGTGACCTTCCATTGCACACCACTCACAGTAGCCTCACTACTCCAAGGAGAAAGAGGAGTTTATAGAGAACTTCCTTCCTGGCATCCAAATATAATCCAGGAATGATATGCAAAGTACGGCCTTAGTTTCCATGTCTCTAACCAGGGCTGTCTTCCATAGATTACCTACCTCCCCATCCATTCTACTGCATGAGTAAGAATGGTTTTTTCAATGAAGAATCCCAGGACTGGGATTCTGCACATTGGTCTGGACTTCTCCATCACAGACATTTCTCTGTAAACCTGGTAACAGTTTGTCAAGTTTCTTCTACAAATTGAACTTACTGGGCCTTCTGCCCAAACAGATCATGATTTTATTTCCATCCTCACATCCCGCCAACAGTGTCTTGAGATGCCAACTTTTTCCTTCACTGTAGGATGTCAGGTCCTTTCCCCCAGGTGCTGGCGGCTTTCAGTAGAGAGAGATGCTGCCCTCTACCAAATCTCCTTTCTGAAGACGCAGCTCGTCTGCCAGAGTCATATTTTACCCAGTGTGCTGACATGCTCTTCCTTCTTTTAAAGCCCTTCATTTGCTTTATCATCTTCAGCTGTTTCGTCCTTACTGTCAAATTTTCTTGCGTATTTTTCCTTTGTGAGCCTTCCCTTCCTCCTTGCCTAAGCACCATCTTTGATCAGACTAGCACAGATGGGACCAAGAGTGGGCAATGCTTCTTAGTACTTAATTGTAGTGAGGACTGCGAGCAGGCCGGCCTGCTTTTCATCCTGCCTGGATCCCACATGGCTAGCTTTACACCCGAAATAACAACACACAAACTGTATTCATTTAAACACTGCCTGGCCCATTAGTTCCAGCCTCTTATTGTCTAATTCTCACATCTTGATTAACCCATTTCTAATAATCTGTGTAGCACCACGAAGTGGTGTCTTACCGGGAAAGATTCAGCATGTCTGACCTGGTGGCTGGCTTCATGGCGACTGTTTGAGGTGGTTGACTCACCTCCCTTCTTCCCAGCATTCTGTTCTGTCTACTCCACCTATCTAAATCCTGCCCTAGCAAAAAGCCAAGGCAGTTTCTTTATTAACCAATGAGAGTCCTCCATCACTTAATGCTACCCATGACCAGTGCAGAAATACAGAGACTAAGCATGGGATAGGCAAGGTTCACGTGAATCTGAAATGATGCCTCGGGTCCCAACAGGTTTGGCCCAAGTACACTTGTGAAGAATACGCCAACCCGTGTTTCCACCACAGACCTAGTGCATCCAGACACCCACGAAGAACACACTGAAGGGCCCAGGAAACACCATCCTGATCTGGCATGTACCGCTTTAAACCACTCAGTGTGGCGAATCCTCATTCAGTCAAATGACAAAAAATGCTTTAGTCTCCCCTTCCCCATGACAGACTGCTTTCACTTGCACATTTCCAGACTTCCATGAGTTTCCTTGCCTCCTACCGGATCCGGAAGTCACAGAAACTCCATGGGAGCAGCACTTTGTCCCCATGCCCAGACACTTGCATTCTCTTGACTCCAAAGAGACAGCTTTCTCTGGAGCGAGAGACTCTCTTCAGCTCTCAGAAACAAGACCTACTTATAACCAAGCTAAGAGAGCTGTAATTAAAAGGAAACATAATAAAGTTCAGCTGTTGTGGATTTGAACAGCCCAACACACAGCATGCTCCCTCTCCTTGTTAAGAGGGAAAGAAAACGAAGGGAACAAAAATAACCCACAATCCTTTGTGGCTCTGTCATGTATCTTCACACTTCTCAGGAGGCTCCGACTTCCCCTCAGCCATCCCTTAATTTACATACCCTCCAATGTGCAGACAATCTGGTTCTCGGCTCGCCCCAGAATCTCATCCTGATGGCAAATATTTGAATTGTAAAGGCCGTCATCATTAACAATCTGCACTAAGAATCGAGGCATGCTGGTCTCCAGTGTTTAGCTTTTACCTGAACCAAATAGACGCTTTACCTTGCATACAGATAGCGCATGAATCACCTGACTTGCCTCACCCAATGTCAGGAAGGAAAAAGCCAACATTAACAGGGATCTCTGATGGCCAGCCCTCTGTGCTGGCCTCTCGACCATACTTCTGTGTGAATAGACAAAGGCTAGCTTGGTCCTCAGTGGGTTGTAGATCTCTGTGACTTGGAATCCTCGGCTGTCGCAGTCTCAAGTTACACCTGTCCTTTTGTAACCTTGTCTCCTGCACAGCCACAGATGATGCAGGTTTAGGTCAGGTAGGTGAGCCACTCTTCCCCCACAGCACTGGTAGTAGCTTCATCCTCAGCCAGGTGTGTCCAACCTTGTGAAATTGACACATAATATAATCCTCCAAGTTCATGTAGCTATGCTTGAGAACTACAATTACTCTGCTAAATGTTAAAAAAAAGAAAGAGAAAAACAAAGAAAGAAAGAAAGAAAGAAAGAAAGAAAGAAAGAAAGAAAGAAAATCTTGAGTTTTAAATAAGTCTCTAATTCTCTAATTTTTTGTGCCTGTGATTTACTTGGGAACTGGGTGGCAGCCACCCCCTAAAAAGTAAAGAATAAAAGAAAACAACAACTTGAACTGATAAACTAGACTTCATCAAGATAAAGCAAGACCTTGTCCCCATTGAAAAACCTTGTTAGAAAAGACCAGTCATGGCCTTGTTGACGATCATAACTGTTCTCCACCACATGAGGTTGGTCACACCTCAGAGCTTGGGCACCCCAAGGTCCATTCTAACGAGGTAGTCACATCTACTTCTAACTCGTCTGCTCCTCGGTCGGGGTGAACTCTGTGCAGCTAGTCAGTGGACATCAAACACTTCGTCTCTCCCATTTTACCTTCATGCTGTAACTTCATCTGAAATAGGACCCTATTTTCTCCATAGCAACAGTGTCATTTATGGAATCATATCTGAGGAAATTTTAGAAAAATAATGAAAGTCTAAAAATACTTCACATATTAATTATTTTAAGAAAAGGAACCTTGGAGTAAATTCTAGGTCTCTTTCCCCCTTCCTGCCACTCTTTCCTGCCCTCAGCTCCAGCCCGCCATTTAAATATCAGCCTGCTGTGTGCTTGCTTCATTCCAAGGCAGAAATGTATTCATAATCACACCGTAACTGGCACTGACTGTCTCTCCTTCAGTAGGGTGTACATGCTGAACTTGAACGAACAGCTTGTGCACGGCTCCCTCCATTCATTGAGATGCAGTTGCTCAGGATTTTGGAAGCTCCTCAGTCACACCTCCCCCTGGGTGACTACTAGATTTTGGTTGGTATTTTTATAATTAGACGTGTAAGAGCGGACTTATTTTTTAGAGGAAGAACCTGGAAACTGAGCTGTTTTTATCAATGGGTCTCTTTGTGCAGAGACAGTACCAGCAGGCCCTTTTCCCTCTGTCAGGTGTGCCCTACCCTTTGAGATGGAGAGATGATGTAATCCACAAATTTCAAACCTCAAATGGGATACCCACCTTTACAAAAGAGCTCAATTCAGTTATACCCCAGCGAACTGAGCAGTAGATGCTGGCTTCAAGTGTTTTTATCCATGTCCCATTTCTACAGTCTTTCCAGGGCCCCTCCTTGACACATCAAATTTAATAATAGTATAAGAGAAATTCAGTATGCCTCCTCTGCTCTGCCTTTACTCTGTGACACCTGCCTTGATCAACAATGGTTCAAGAGAAACGTCCCTAAAGTGAATTATTGTCATGTGGGCTGTTCACCACCTTGCTTTTAACTACCTCTGCCGCACACCCCCGCAGCAACGCACAGGCTGTGACATTTCTGAACCCCACTTTGCTAGGACTCGGGCCAGCTCTGCAGTGTCCTTTCCTGCCCACCTTTTCTTTGGCCTCATGCTGCTGCACCCAGCACACTCTGGCTTTGCATGTTCTGTTACTGGCTCTGAGGAAGCACATCTTACCTAAACGGAATGCTGTAGTGAAGACGGACTCCTCGTATTGATTAATGGCCTCACCCCAGATGATTTGGACTTGTTTTCTCACAAAATTGAAATCACCTTTCAGGCTAAAATGGAGCTTGGAAAAACAAGACCTGGGGGAAAGGCATGGAGTCGCTTATGAAATAGGATGCTTAAGTGTAGGTTATTAAATTGTGGGGGGGTTGATGGTGAACTGCTGGTCCAGATTCTATGTCCCTTGTCAGAAATTCATTTGGAAACTTGGGAAGATCTTGATTTAAATGAAATCTTGGCTTAATTAGGAGCAAATGTCCTAGAAATGAGTATTATAGCATGCTGGCCACATTGGTAGATGGGAAAATGTACCAAGGATGCTAATGATCTGGCTCTTCTATGACATCAAAAGTATCTCATCAGGAGTATTTAAACTGCAGAAACTAATGAAAGAAACAAATACAAACATGGCATATGTGTGCAAAGAGGAAACGAGAGGATTATAAAAACAAATTTGCAAAAGTTGCCAAAATTTTAACAAGAGCAGAAATTATGAAAACACATATAATCTACATAAATACATAAATACTCAAATGCTATACCCCTACACAGGTAGGGTGAAAGTGTGTTTTGCACAGACTTTGAAGGGCCACAGTCAGTGAGAGCAAGAACGGAAACTGGACTTCTTTGCTCCTCTTGCCCCTCAGCTCTGTTTTCATTCATCTTCCAGATGAGAAATAATTTGCACATTCCCTACCTTTGACCCTCACATGTGTGACTTTCCTAAATAGCTGACACTGGAGTATGAACACTATTCCTCCAAAACAACCGCAGTTTACACAAAACTCTCAGTCTTCATCTTTAGGAAAGTAAGCAGCACCAGGGATGGGGGCAGACCATCTACTGTTACTTGAGCTGAGACTGAGACCAGGAGTTAATAGCCTCCAGAAGGAGCTTGAGAAGCTGTAGCCTTGTCTTTCTCTCACAGCTTTGGAGGTTGTTATTAGCTTTCCTTGAGGGTTTCCATGGCAAAGGTGGTTTTGCTTTGTTTTGTGTTTTCCCCAGCATTTACTTCTTGGGGGTAAATGATCGGCCTTGCCACTTAAGATGACTGCTGCCCGCCATCCAGATCAGCTTTCTGGGTTATTCCATGAGCAAATCAAGAAAGCATTGCCTTCAACAAGAAGTCACACGCTAAGACCCGCTTCTCCTCTCAGGCCAGGAACCCCCTCTTCCGAGTCCTCAAAACTCTTCTTTGGAGTTAGCTTCTAGTGCCTCTCGGTAAATCAACTAATGACAGTAATTGGAAGATGATTCTCTTCTAGATGAAACTTTGGGGAACATATATCATCTCCAAGCAACTCTCTGGTACCCCCGTATCTCTACAGATTTAATTAAATGTTAAAGGCAATTATATTCTCTCCAGTAATTAAAGAATCCTATGTGAACATGGTAGCTGCAAGCAGTTGGCACTTAGACTATACATGCCTATATTTTTAGAAAGTAAATCATATTGTTTATTTTTCACTGTAGCACAAATTTCAGTAATTCAGATGTGACTCTTTACCCCCTTCACTCATCTGCCTACTTAATATTGTAATATCATGAAAATGTGTTGTTAAATGACCATAAAAATAAAATCCCAAGACTGTAGGAAGTAAAAAAGCCATGCTTCTCTGTCCTAAAATATGAAATTCAATAGATGCATTGCCCTACATACTAAAGTTAAATAAAATTACCATCTGAAATCAAAAGTATTTCACACATGCAATTCCCGACAAAAATAAATAGCACTGGTGAACATATACTGACATTTAATTAAAATTGTTCCAACACTTAGACCACTCTCTTTTCTCTTCCTTAAAAAGGTCTCTAATTTGGGGACGTTTGTAAGTGACACTTCTGTTCAGAGATAAAATGATCCCAATTCTAACAATCTTAAGTATGTCTTTCAAGACAAAAGGACAAAAGACAATTTTTTTTCTAAACCTTTGTGTAAATTGCCTTATAAGTTCACTGGTGTTATATCAGCAATATAATATCCATTTAATACCCCTCTGATTTTATGATGTTATGTTGTTTCTGTGAAACCAACAGAACGTGGTAGAAAATTAATTTACACTGCCAAGATGCCAAAAACATGTCTCTGAATATCTCAATGTTCAGAGAGACTTTTTCATGTGAAATATGTTTTTTAAAATTTTTCTCATCTTGCTCTATTCATAATTTTATTTCTGACATTTAATTGAGGGACTCTGAATCCTACCAGCCAAATGTTTACCAACAATCCTAGAATAGATCTAAAAGTATCAACTCATTTGTGTTTATTGTAATTGGAATAGTTTTTACTGAGAATGTATTCTGTCGGAGAAAAGATTAAAGAATTCCTGAAGTTTGCAGCATGGTAGCTGAGACGGGTTGAAGGGCTGTTAGCTTTCTTGGTATTTTATGGAGTCTTACATTCATGCTGACGTTTTTATTTACAATTCATTGGTTTGGGGGTCCTTTGTTATGCTTATAGAGTATTGCTTTGAAATACTAATTAAGTTAGAAATAGTAAGGTCCCATTTAAGATTTATGAAATTGAGCCATAGGGATGCCTGCCAGAATATGTATCTACATAAAAACACCCTGTAAAGATATATGCCTCCAGACACTTAATACCTTCTCAGATGTGCTAATTTCATGTTGTTTCTGTGAAATCATCAGGGGGGAATTTTGACAGCTCTTTTGATGCAGAGAAGGGTGTTGGGACAATTGTCATTGCAAAACCTCTGGATGCAGAGCAAAGGTCGGTCTACAACATGAGCGTGGAAGTCACCGATGGAACCAATGTTGCTGTCACTCAGGTAAGCTGTTGAGTTACTGAGAGTAAGAATGTGAAAAGATCTGCTAAAGAGAGAAATGGAAGCAATGAAAAGGAGATCCAGGGAGTAATAAATTATGTCCATGGATGTTTAGTGTTCAGAGAATTGTTTAGGGAACAACTGGGAAGAAAGGGTCTAGCAGTGATGTTGTAGAATTATTTGCTGCCTCTTTCGAGATGACTGTGGCTGTTTGCTCATGCAAGAGTGGTGTGCATGTGTCTTCTGGTCATTTACTGTAGACTGTTGTAGTTGACAGCAGTCAACTTGCAAAGAGCCCGTCTATGTTGTCAGTGTTAGCACAGCATGAGATTCTTCCCGTCCTCATTTCTTCAATCACCGAAATTTAAATTAGAGACACCGAGGAGCCCATGTTAAATTCTGTCCTGAGATAGAAGTTACCTAGCCAAGGTCAAACAGCCTCAATAAAGGACAAGACTGAAGCCTGGGTACCCACAGTAGTCTCTGTGTTAAGGGGTTCTCGGTCCCGACTGCACCTCATACCCTCTGACCTGGAGCATGGTGAGAGCAGGGCCAAAGTCCTGACATCTGGAATCCAGTCCCAGAGTCCCTGCTGATGTTACCATACAGCTGGGCTTGAGCTTCTCTTCTGCTTCTCGAGTGCCAAGGAGAGACACTGAGAGTTAGAAGAAAACTTCCGAGTTACTGTCGGACTCAGAACACCTCTGAACTTCTTCCCAAGGGAGACTGACCCAGTGCTAGCTCTCAACACAGACGATTTACCATAAATAAAAGTTTTCTGTTTTGTTATTCAGAACCATAAGCCCAGCCCCATATGGCACACACTGCAGCTCCGCTCTTTCTCCCCGCTTCCCTCTGTTGTCCCCACAACACCAGCAGACAGGAATGACTGATCTGGACCCTGTTCTCTACTGGACCCAGATGGATATGCAGAATTCTTCTCAACACATTTAGGTAGTGAGTAAGAAAGCTTTGCCAAGCTAGAAGCAAGCAAGTGATGATTTATTTTAAATACGATTTACACTTTTATAACCAGGAAATTTGAAAGCAGGAGGAAGGAGAATTCATATGCTTGTCCAGACAACTGTCTTTTGGTCTGTAGATGCTGCAAAAGTGTCACATGACTGTTTCCTTGTAATCAGAGAGTAGTAGAAGTGGAGGGGACAATGGGGTTTATTCCAAGTGACCATTTGCTTTCCATTTGAATATAGCTATACACAGAAACGATTCGCCAGTGCGTGACCACTCTTGACTCTCACTTGGTCCCTTCCTGCTTATCGGGGACCCTGTTTGCCTTAGAGAGTCTCACTTAAACCTGTTAACCTGAAATATGTATTAATATCACCCTATAGTGTCTGAAAATTGACCCAATTGGAACAACAAATTACATATTCTTCCTATTTAAAACCACACCAACCCTTGGCATTTTTTGAAACTCAAATCTAGACACATAAATGAGGCCTCCTGGCTGAGATTCCATGGGAACTAGGCAGTAGAAGAGTATGCTAGAAGATCCCTGCCAAACAATCCAAGTGCAGTATTGCTCTGTTGTTAGTGCTAACTCATTTTAAATGGGAACTCAAACTATTTTTATAAAAAAATTAATGGTTTCTTATCATAGCCAACCCCAGCTTTTCTGTGCTAATTAAAAATCCAAAGCATAGTCTAGTAAGATAAAAATAAGCATGGAATCCTATTCATTTCCAGGCTTTCCACTGGGTTTTAAAACCAGTGGAATAAAGCAGTATTCAGCGTATCTAAAATGTATAATTTATTAATATTTTCAGAATGAATGAATAGATTCTACATATCCAGCAGCATCTATCTAGAAGATGCACCAGATCTCTGAAGCATAAAGCATTCATGTTAGCAATGGCGATGAAAAAGTTAGTAGAAAGACATTTAGAATTCCATGCCATATTCAGGTAACTAAGGTGCTTAAGGTCACTGTGGATAAGTTTTAATTGTTTGTTGTTTCAGACAAGATCTCACTGTATTGCCCATATTGGTCTCAAACTCCTAAGCCGAAGCAATCCTTCAGCCTCAGGTCACATAGTGGGTGGAACTAAGGCACATTTCACCACACTAAGCTAGTAATGCAGTTTTAAGGCCAAATGTCTAATCTACACTCACTAAAATAATATGGAATTGCAAGTCTTTGAATGAGACCTTTAAAGGAGAATTTATCTGAAAAAAAAATGCTTTTCCAAGCTTATAAACATTTAGACTTTAATCCAGACCATTCATAAGCAGCCTGAGAATTGGGGTGAACTTATAGGTCCCCTTAGCAAGAGCAAATTAAAGAGGTTAATAAAGGACATCATGAGATTTTTCTTGTCAAAATACTCCATGCCATGCTGTTCTCAGGAACCATGCCCTGAAGGAATCAGAACTCAGTTTCCAAAGCACGCATTCTGTCCTCATCAAGACTGTCACCATCGGAAGGCCATGGCAGTGTTGAACCTGTCTGTTTACCAGAGTTGGTCAGCCTAGACTTCCCTGAACATGGCAGCAGGAATAGTTCTCTGCAACAGCGTCAGGCATATTTGAACCATAGAATGTTTTGGAAATAAACAGAGCATTCTAGACTCTTTTAGGAACTGCTAAAATGCACTCAAATCCATGACCCTAGACAATGCAATGACTCTACCACCAAACGGACGCCTTTCTCCATGTAATGTTAATGGCCTGGAGTTTACAAGACACCTGTTCAGAGCTCCATGGGTGATTTATCTTTCCTTGGTTCACAGGAGATCATAAAACACAGTGGGAACATGGGTTTCTCAGCAGCCATAAACAACATGGTGAATTTTACTTCACAAATACCAAATAAATCAGAGCCTCAGGGATTCAGTGTCAACATGAAACTTCACTTCGTCTTCAGTCTAGTCCTGCTCTTCTGACTCTCATAGATTCTTGTGCCTCCGAGCTACAGAGTCTGAGGCTACCTAAATATCCCTTCTTTCTGGGGATTGGCCAGGCTGAGTGCAGCCTGTAAAGGGACCTGTGCATTTCACACTACAAAGACACCAAAGAACAAAATAGGAAACCAAAGCATCCCCACATGTGCAGAAGCCACCTGATGAGGAAGACGAAGACGTCTGCATGAAATTGTGCAGGATTTGCCAAAGGATGTTGTTGTCCTCTTCATATTACAACACAGTATGGAAGTGATTCCCATGTCATCTTAGAAAGCCAGAGATGAGCTAGGAAGTCTACATTGACAGGGAAGGAGGAAAGGGAGAAGCTGTCTCTGGACTGTCTGCTTCAGGCAAAGATGAAGAATCTCGGGAGCCCTGGTAGTCCTAAGCACCAGGACTGGAAAGTATACAGGGAGTTGGGGGGCACACGGAGAATGGAATGCATCACCAACAAGGAGTCACCATCTACCTCAACCTAAGTGGAATTATAGAAGTTTAAGTGGATCCCAGCCCTGGTTCCCAGACAATACACTGCCACTTGCATTAGAAAAGAGCTAAGATGCTTTATAGAGATAGCTAACCACAACTTAGGGCAAGAGTGTCAGTCACATTATCCTACTAAAGACTCATGGAGTCATTTAAAGGGGAACCAGAAGCTACTTAAATTGGCTTCCACTAGATAAAGATGAGTAGATCCCTCAACTTTCATAATGACTTTATAAAACAGGTACTAAAAATACTTATTCCAGGCAGAATTGGTATATCCTACCTCCCCTCCAAAAATATTCATACTCTAGATGTTCACTTTAGAATCTCGATGTATTACTTAACTCGGCAGAAGAGACTTAAGATATATAATTAAGATCAAAGGTCTCCACATAGGACCTATCTACTAACAAAGATGTGACTGCCAACTTTTCTCAGCTAGAATTGGAAAGGAAGGAAAGGGAGAAGACAGAAAATTCAGTGCAAGGCAGATCCGAGACTATTTGAATATATAGGTGGCCACAAGATGTTGGGGACCCAGCAAGTAAACAAGGACCCTAGTCCCATGACTGGATGGCACTATATTGAGCCTGAATGGGAAAAGAGAATATTTAAAAACGAATGCATCTATGTCAATCCTTTGAGATTGGCCTTGACTTCAGTATTCAGAGCCATGAGATAATAATAATATCAGGTGTTATTTTAACACCTAATTTATCTAAGTTGATAATGATGTTTTGTGCCAGAAATATGAAACCCATTGACTACTGCAATTTATGTTTTACTATTTAAGTCAAAGGCCCAATGCAATGTCAAGTGGTTTGAGGAGAACTTGAACTCAGACCCACACAGGCAGATACCAGAGCCTGCTCTTTCATCCACTGTACTGTGCCAGCTCTCAAAGGCAACATTAAGCCTTCAGAGTCTGTTCTAAGGCAGCGGTTACAAGAAGTACACCTATTTAAGTTGGTCTCCTGGGAAACACGATACCTGTAACCATCAGACTATCTCCTAGCTGTCCTAGGTCCAGATTCCTCTTGGCATAATTTCAACCCCAAGAACTTATGTTGCTAAGGACAATCCATGATGAATATTAATACTCTCTGTACATCTGCCAAATCAGTCAGAGCTACTGCATCTTCATAGAAAATGTAAAACAATGTAGAACATGGCTCTCCCAAAGGTTTATGGATGAAAAGGCACACAAATATATAAAACTTGATGTTTGCATAGTGAGACTCAACAAGTCTCATTAGGAATGTCTATTTACCAGTATCCTTGGAAAAGTTGAATCTGGAATTATCATCATTCTTTTTCAGGGAGAAATCAAGGCCCAGACTGGTTAAATGGATGCCTGGGTTCACAGGAAAGAGATATAAGCCCATTTCTTCCATTGCAAAAACATGCTATTAGTAAAACATTCCTTTACATGTTTATGGTTACAAAATATACATCTTCATCCAGTAGGGAAAGTATCTTGTAGAATGAAAAAGTATTGACACAGAATTGGGTTGCACAAGTCCAAGTTGGCACTTGACCTGTGTATATTCCCATGGAAGGCAGCTCATTTACTCTAAGCATCAGTCTTTTTTTCTTTTTTTTTTCTTTTCTTTTTTTTTTGGTTTTTCGAGACAGGGTTTCCCTGTAGTTTCTAGAGCCTGTTCTGGAGCTAGCTCTTGTAGACCAGCCTGGCCTTGAACTTAGAGATCCGCCTGCCTCTGCCTCCCGAGTGCTGGGATTAAAGGCGTGCGCCACCACCGCCCGGCCACATCAGTCTTTTTCACTGTGAAAGAATCTTATGTGCTTCATAGATTGTTGTAATACTGAAAATGAGAAGGCTCTTGGAACTATCACATGCTGAATGTATACAGACTTTATTAAGACAATCTGATACTCAACTTTAAATTGAAACATACCTGATAGCTATAAATGACATGAGAGACCTTTATTGTTATATATGAAGGAAAACAGAGATAGTCTTGGCCAAATAGTAATCTAAAAGCTATGTTAATTTGCTTCAGGGACTTGAGATATTTGATTTTGTGATTTGTTTGTTTGTTTTTTATTGAGCTACACATTTTCTCCCATTCTCCTTCCTTCCTCCCCTCTCCCATTCTACCCTTCTCCAGATTGTATAAATATTTCACCTTTTACTAGAGAGTTTGCGATTTTTAATATGCTTTTCTTATTCAGGGCATGCTTTGTGTTTGTAAAGCTAAAAGAGTAAGCTTATAATTGTGGCTCTACGACCAAGCCTGACATTAAACATCTCCTTCCATATCCTCCAAAACTCTCTGGCTCTGCTAAGCAGCTACGTGAGTGTGGCCTGCAATGATTGGAGTAGGAGTGAGGAGAGCTATGACCAGATTCCCAAACCAAGACTTGAACCCCACCCTGTGAATCCTATCACTAAGGCTGCTTGGAGTCCCTCACTGCCCTGCTCACTTAGAACAAATTTTACCGTGAAAATGTGTCATCTGTCTTGATCCTATTCTCCATCCACATATGCTTCAGATGGCAGAAAAGAGAATGATTTTTTTCTAAAGATGTTTGTTATCTCAGGAGACATTTCAGAAAGCTCTCCTCCCACTTAGAGTTCTCTTACGTCCACGTTAGTGTCATTTGCCTCTAACATGTGAAGACAGCGCTGACCCCAATGTTCCTCTGGTGTTTAGTTACATTAAGACCCAGCCGAAGAGAGCCAGCTGCATATGGATAAAATACCATATGAGACTTCCTTAAAGAAAAAAAAAAAGAAACAAAGAATGATAAAATTTCAGTATATGTAATAGATCTATTGCTGGCACCTTATGAAAACCAATTTTTGAAAATAGATTCCCATTTTCAAGGTAGCGGGGAACTTTCTATTAAAATAATTCTTTGATTAATGTTCCCAAGATGAGAATAGCTATGCCAGTTATCTGTTTCGTGAGTTAGTGTTTCTCTATAGCAAAAAAGTGAGAGTTAGACACATGTGTTAACATATATACACTGTAAATTTATTCTTAATGTGTATGTAACCTAAATGCACATGAGAACGATCATGAATGAATACAGGACTGGCTCTGAACAAATGAGAATTGAATCCGACCTTGCTCTTGTGACTTTGGCCACATCCATTAACATGGTTCTCCATTGAAGAACCAGATATAATAGAGACAAGGAGCAAATACGATGCACATTTCTATACAGGAAGCAAGTGTGATATAAGTTTTCTACTCATACATCCAAAATAAAATTCACACATTTGAGAAGAATGAGAGGCACTTCTCCCCTGGAAAAGATGTTTTAAATATGTCTTAGAAACGCCAGCAGAGGCAGAGCAGAATTCCAGTAATTTAGACTTAATTGATCTTGCCCAACAATTCACCCCCACGGACTGTTCTACCATGAGCCTTTGTAAAGCAGGGCTTTGGCACCTACCCAGATTTAGCTTTGAAGAGCCTGTGGAAGGCAACATGTTTGTGGGGGGCAGCGCTGAACCAGCCCTGGAGATACTTCCCAAGGCTGGGTTCCCTCCTGCCTTGAGTCCTTTGTGCTTTTGTAAGCTTTTGAATTACCATTTTGAACACAACATCTTTGAGAGTTACTTTGCTTTGTTAGTTCAGGAGCTCACAAATGGCCCCAACTGTGGGAAATAAAAAGCAAATGAGGAGAAGGAAGTCTTTTACAGAGGAACACTTGTTCTGACTATAGATTAGGTTCAGGACAAAGCAAGCAGAAAGAGGCAAGCATTTCAAGATCACATCAGCTTTGAAACTTCATGAAGGTCAGGGCAGTTTGCTGGCCAGAAAGGCTTTTTACATCTGTTGATGTAACTGCCACTCTGAAAACAAATATTTTAGCATCTTGACTAAGTTACTTGAACTTTTTAAAGAATTGGCATTCAAAGAATACAATATGGTTTTGCAAATACATTAGAGATAAAAACAATACCGCAAACCCTCTTGGCACACTTCTCCACTGTTTTTGCAAGTACAAGCTAGGGCACAAAGCTTGCCCCTGCCAGTATCTCTCCTAAGTGAAAATGGTCATGCCACAGGGGTGATAAAGTGGCTACCACCCCACTCAGAACAGCACATCTCAACCACTGTAAGCAGCTGTGCAGCTGTTTGTCAGGGTAGTATGTCTGCGTAAATTTATTTTTTATAAAAGGCAATATTTTCTAGAACGCAGTCACATGCGAAGATACAGTGAAACGGGAAAGTCGTTCATGGTGCTCCTGTTAGTCAGGAGTAAGATAGAATGGGCACCACACCCACTGCCGTGTAAAACTGTGTTGTAAGACACAGGGCAACCAGGCAACATCCAGCTCTGAGTCAGAAGAATTATAAAGGAAAATGTAAGACCACCTCTTGTTTCACATCCATCCCTAAAAAGAGACACAGAAAGAAATGCAGAGCCTCGTAGAGAAAATGAAACTAGATCTTGGCCTCACATAACAGTGCAGGAAAGATTCCCACTGCGCAGGAGCGGAAAGTGATAAACAGGAAAGCACACAAATGCCACCTGTAAGTGCTGCATGTGTTCGTCTGCATCGCGGAAAATGGAAAATATTTCAAAATGCCTCACCACCCGGAAACAACAGAGGAAACGCTGGGTGCCTTTCCTTCTGCGTGGCGTGCCAAAGAAACTTGCACCCAGAATAAAGCCCACACAGAATTTAGCACCACCTTGTCATCTCTATCACTGAGTTTCCAAAAGCAAAAAAAAAAAAAAGGAAAGTAAACTTTCTAGCCCACAGAAGAATGAACTGGCATAAGCAGTTTAACAGAGAAAGAAACGCAAAGGGCTCTGTAGCGTAGGAGCCAAAGTTCAGCCTCGCTCCTAATAGGAGCATGCAGATGCAAACAACACTGGGGTGCCACTTCCATCTAGCAGGCTGGCAAAGGCACCAAGTCTTCCCACAGACTTTGTTGGCAAGGCTGGAGCGTCATTCTTGCATACATGGAGGAATGCCCATTGATGAACCCTTGGAAGAGGGGAACACAAAACTGTCTCATCAAACAACTCTCCTACAGCAAGGACAGGACTGTATGCCAGGGAAATTAATAAGAAACATAAGCACATTCATTTTCTTTACGTACTCTAAGAACAAATAATAGAAAAATCTTAATGAGTCCGTAAAGGATGACTGACCACGATGCTCCCTGGAAGAACATTTCTTTCTGTATGGCCGATTTATCTTCAGGATATCGAGCGGGGTCCTCAACACTGCCCAAGCCAATAGCAGCAAGCAGTTCTGCCCCATTCCCAATGGATACCACCAGCACTCCTTCCTTCAGTTATCAGAACAAAATCCATCTCCAGATACCTGAGAACAATGGACATCTTCTGTTCATTGTAATTTCTAATACAAAGTGAATCCTGTGGTAGCGAAAATGTATATAGTATCACTACATTGAAAAAGAGATGAGAAACCATCTGTTTTTAGTAGAAGTTGTCTACAGTAGGGAAGCCAAATTTCTTTAAATTTTTAAATTCTTCTTCAATAGTCTAATAAAAATATAAAATATTTTAATCATATCCACCCCACGCCCTCTCTTCCTCCCCCACTCCCTATGCACTTCTCCTTCCCGACAATTCTCCCCTTACCTGCACGGCCTTTTCATGACCCACTCATTGAGAACCTAAATTTCTACAAAATTAAAATGGTTTTAAAATGACAAAAAAAACAGAAATTAAATGTTGAAAAAGCAAGTATGTTACTTAAACCTGCTCCAAACAAAGTTGACATGTTTTCTTCTTTAACACAAACTTTAATAAGCGGGGCATACTCAGGGGTGAGCTCGTTCGGCACCCGAAGGAATCTGGCTGCCCCAGTGCTGTCTTCTGTGAGCTTGTCTAGGTTCCATAATGAAGTCCCCAGGCTTTCTTCATAAATCAGCAAGGTGCTGCTTTAAAGTAACGCCCTGGACACTCCTTATTGGTTCAGATCATAAGTCATTGTCTGTCCTTTAAGAAGAAGTTCTAAATTATGGAAATAAATGGAAACAAATTATCTTACATGACAATCCAGTTCTGGAGGAGAATATGGTAACGGACGTTCATCATCTCATTCAACTTTGGGTTTCTCCTTGGAGATTCACTTCAGGAAGAAGAGAGCTGAAACACAGCACCAACTTGTTCTGAATAACTATAAGATAAATGCCAGCTTTATTATCCGGAGTCCTTTGCACTCATATTTAAACCAAAATGACTAATTATAAAAAAAGTCAGCTTCAGAGGAAGAATAAAACAAATGCAGAAACAATGGCACCAAGTAAAATCACTACAATTGGAAACATATTTGTGAATTCACTAAAATTTGATGATTTTTTAAAATTTTTTTTTCTAATTTTGTTCAGTGAATGAGAGCAAAACTGAACTCAATCCACTCAGAAGAATTCCCAGTACTAGACTGTAATCTCCAAATATCATTTCTAACAAAAGAAAGAAATGGAGATGCTGACTTTTGGAGCAATGGATAATTCAAGAATAAAATAGAAAATGTTCAGGACAGTTCTGGAAATAATACCAGCTGCAATTTTCAGAAAGTAAGGGAGCTGGCTGGGAATGCAGTTCATTAGCAAAGTGCTGACTTAGGGCAGCAAGGTCCTAGGTTCAGTTCCTAGCACATCAAAATCAATCAATCAAAGAAGGGAGAAAAAAGGTGAGAAAAGAAGAAAGGGGAGGGGAATTCAAAGAATATAAGGATTGTTTCAGAAAAACTCAAGCACCAACCTAAGGACAATCCTTCTGGCCAAGGAGAGACTATGCACAATGCAGTAAACATGAATGCTTCAACCAATGGGACAGTCAAATACGATCAAGCTGGCTACAACACCCAAGGGCGAATTTCTTCCTCTCCTTGTGCTAGAAATCCTATCAGCCTTGGGCTGAGTGTCAGCATGGTGCTCAGCCATAAATGGCACACCTGCATCACCCCTTATGCTGGTTAGCACTCAGTGAGTATCACAAAGATGAGAGTGAAGGATGGAAGGAGCTAGAGACTGGGCAGGGCTAAAGTGAACACTGCCTTCTGGGCATGACAGGACTGTGGGCACCCATGAATTCAGAGCAGCTGTGGTCACCCGAACAGGATCAAGCCGGTCAACATTCCAGCATGCAAAGGAGAGATAACAAATGAGAGAGGGATCATAGAATCAGAACATTAAACATTTTATGAATAGATTAGTCTTTAATGATCACCAGTGACTGTGGGCATCGTAGTATGAGAGACAAAATCAGATAGGGTACATCTTCAGAAGAAGCATGTGTCACTCAAGAACAATGTTTATAAAAGTAAGTAAAACTAGAAAGGAAATTGAACCAGAATCACACCATGACTCCTTGACCGCTCTACCAATTTATAACAAATATGAGGACTTATCGTGTAGAGAAAAGCCACAGGGATGCTGCAAGCAAAATTCAGACTGGGAACTAAACAGAAAGAATCTCAGTCTCTTCCGCAGCAGTAGTCAGCACGGGGAAGAGAATCAGGGAAATTTACAGAGGCAGAGGGAAATTCTGTAAGTTAAAATGTGAAAGTACACGTTGAATACAATGCTTGAACCTTTATGTTGTGATTTTTAAAAGTTTATATATGCATACATACAGCATATTTAACAGTGGAGAAATATTGGCATAGGCTGCACTTTTAACATTAAAGAATTCCTGGGGTTGCTTTTGCTTTTTGAGTTAGGGACAACAATGCTCTGGTAGATGTTTGTACACATGACTTTATTTATTCTAGGAGTCCCCGCCTGTTAGAAATGCAGACTGAAATGATAGCTGTGATTTGCTTCAAAACAGTCTGGGTGGCAGGTGGGGATGATTAGGTAGACAGTTGAAGCCACCGATTGCTGTCAAAGCTGGGTGATTAATGGTACACTTCTCTACCTGCCCAGAAGATTCTATAACACAGGACCTCACGAGGAGACAATGGTAGCTTCCTACTGGAGCCATCTGAGCAAGCTTTTGGCTAGTCATCTCTCAAAGAACAAGCACAGGCTGATACTGTGGCTACTGAGGAGCTCCGAGGGCAGCCAGCTCACCCCATCCCTGCCTTCCTTCTCCCTGCCTAATCTTGATTTCTCCCACCTTGTATTAATTGCTTTGTTCGCTGTTGTAAAAGAAAGACCTGGCAAAAAAAAAAAAAAAAAACCTTGAGGGTTTATTTTTCCTTATATGTCGAGTGGATACATTCCACGACAGGGAAGCACAGGTGCAGGAGTGTGAAGTCACTAATTAGCTTGCTTTCTTCTCCTTTCTGTTGTATTCAATCCGGTACCCCAGCACACAGGATGCTACCACTGAAGTTCAAGACGTGTCTTCCATCATCAGTTAAGCCTCTAGAAAAAAATCTCAAAGCCGTATCTAGAAGATGCGCGTCTCCTAAGAGATTTCTGGTGCAGTCAAAGTGACAAAGATTAATCCCTCCCTGCACTGCTGTCGCTAGTCCACCTTAAGAAATGGTGTACAGATAAGATTTTAGGTAACAGAAACCTCCAAATGAAGGCCACTTTCTAGTCATTCACATTGTGCCTCAGATTGGTCTGTGGAATTACCACGTCTCATGGCTACCTCAGCTCTTTAATTATTAATGAGATTATAGATACAATCATAATTGATATTGCTGTTACTGTGAACTAATGGTTTGTCGTCAGCTACTTACCGGCAGAATGTTTTTTATAAGAGAGCTTGCTCTATGTTGAGATTGCTGCTAAAAGCTAGGATGCAGGGATACACAGAGAGAGGCAATAAAAAGGTGACCTCTTTCATTAGCAGTGAATATGCTGGGGTTCCTGATCACTCTTGTCTTCCTTTGACTACAGGTATTTATCAAAGTGTTGGATAATAACGATAATGGCCCCGAATTCTCCCAACCACATTATGATGTGACAATTTCTGAGGATGTGCTTCCTGACACAGAGATACTGCAGATCGAGGCCACAGACAGAGACGAGAAGCACAAGCTGAGCTACACCATCCACAGCAGCATCGACGCCATCAGCATGAGGAAGTTCCGGATGGACCCCAACACGGGCGTTCTCTACACTGCCGAAAGGCTGGATCACGAGGCCCAGGACAAGCACATCCTCAACATAATGGTAGGACCAGACTCTTCGTTTTTCTCTCCTGACAGAACCATTTGTCAGCCAGGGCATATATACCCCAGTCTTCAGAAAACCAGGGCCCTTAAGGTGTGTAAATCTAGCCTTTGTGCTGACTGACAGGGAGCACTCCACTTTGTGCTGACAGGGAGCACTCCGCTTCACCTTTGTATTTCAGTCAAGGAGTCGTCCTTCTGACAAAGTACCTCCAAAGTTTTTGTCAACCTGAAATATCAGATTAATTCTGCAGATGTTGGCTATTCAGAAAATGCTGCTGACAGATGGTTTAGAGAAGAAAGCAACAGACAAATGTTCCCAACTCAGGGGTTTGTTTGGAGCCAGACGATTGTGTGGGAAAGTTTGAAAGAAGCCCCTTGAGAGAAGTTCTTCACAAGGGCAACTCTTCTCTCAATCCACATCGATGTATGGTGTGTTTCATTGGTGTTGGACCTAAGGGTAATACTGCTGATCCCAAAAGAACTGAACATGCCTTCCTTCAAATTACATAGAAGTGACTTTGCGCTTCAAGTGGGGCTTTGGGGTAATCATCCAGTGAAGAGTAAGAAGCATCATTGATTGATTCCCTTATGGCCTATATTCTGTCCCTGTAATAAGCCCAGAACAACACTGGCATGCACAGCCTCTGCCTGTCAGGGCCCCCTTATACTCCTGAAGAACAGGAAGGCTGACCATGATTTAATCTCCTGCACTAATTGAGTGTGAGATGACTAAATCTATGAACTCCCAAGTCATCCACAACAGTTACAACTTTTTCCTTCACTAGAATCTTCTTGGACAAGAGGCAACTTGAGCACCATGCCCTCAGCTAAGGTTGCCACTTAAGAGACCCCAGGAGACAGACGGGCAGTTCCCAGAGGCTGCCTGGTTCACTCGTATGCCCATTCATTCATTTATTCATTCATTCATTCATTCACAAATATTCTTGAGCACATATTACACAGAAAGCAATCTCACAAGTACCAAGATAGACAAAGTCCTCAAACTCTTTGGTCTAGTGTTCAATTCATTCAAAAACAACAAAAAAAAATCTCCAAATAGAGTTCAGTTGTATTCTTTCTTGGGTGTGGATGACCAAGCTATAGAACTCCATCATGGCACACTGACCAAGGTGATATTTACATGGTATTTTAAAAACAGAAGCCTCAGAGTGCTGAATAATTCCATTCTCATTTTTTTCAAGTCTTTTCTGTTCATCCTTCCCTCAGCAAACTCAAAAATCAGTTTGGTTGCCCATCGTTCATCATTTGTGTAGTTAGATGCTTAGAACAAAGACCGCTTTAGGCCACCTTCTTCCAAGCCTCACCTGCTCATTGCTCCCATGTACAGTCATGAAACACTTTTCTCCTTGAGAGTTCCTCTTGTATATGGCCCAATGTCTTCACATTGCTCTGGAGTAATGCAGCTTAAAACTGAACAAAGCAAGTGTATTAATTCAATAAGCAATATGTCAAATAATAACAGAGCCACATTTATAAGCTTTTGCCATATGCAATTCAGGTTAATTTTAAAGTCATTAATCAAATTTGTCTGGCAAAATCCCACTGAGGGGTCTTAGATGTTGTAGTTGAATGCATCTTCCTGTTGGTCAAGGTTCTCTAACAGCTCTGGGCTCTGCCCCCCTAAAAACGTCACTTGTCGCCATCACCATCATGTTATTCCTTCTCCTTTCTCCTTGCTCTGTCTTCCAGGAAGTTGAATGTTAGGTTATGTTCCTCTTTGCACTCACTATGAGCGCCTTTAACTGTATCCCATGCTGGCGTTTAACTGCCTGGTTGTATGCCTTTCTATGGCTTGCCTGTATCACCCATTTCAAAGATCCTAATCTTCGTGAAGGTAGAGACTGTCTAGTTTACTACTGAACCACCCTATGTATGCCAAGAACCTAACATCACAGATAGAAATATATGTTAGTTGAACGAATGAATGAATGAATATAACAATACTGTATCATTAATCCCACCCCTTAGAAGAATCTCTGTCTACCATTCCATGACTGAATATAAGTATATAACAAGAAATAAATGACTATGGAAACCATATGAGAGAATTGGGTTTGTGGTACCCAGGTCATCACAGGCCGGGCATCCAGTGGAACAACAGAGGTGCTGCTGCCCTGCTTTCAGATGGCTCCTAATCTCAACCTCTCTCAATGCATCCCCCATCCCATCTCCTGTCGTACCACTGTTGAGTGCTTTGTAGTTGTGTAAGCCTGGGTCAAGCACTTTGCATGCATGATCTCATTTTGTTTTCTCAACAAACATAGCCATGTGAGTTCTTTGAGATTCAAGTTTTTAGTCCTACTGCTTCTTATATTTTGCCTAAAGGTCAGAGATCAGGAATTTCCTTACCGAAGAAACTTGGCCCGAGTCATTGTGAACGTGGAGGATGCTAACGATCACAGCCCTTACTTTACCAATCCACTGTACGAAGCATCGGTGTTCGAATCAGCTGCCCTGGGATCAGTTGTTCTACAAGTGACAGCTCTGGACAAAGACAAAGGGGAAAATGCAGAGCTCATATATTCCATAGAAGCAGGTGAGAGCTGCAGAGACCTCAGCACAAAGCATGACACCCTCCCTCCGCAGCACAGCCCGCCCCATGAACTCACCAACCTATTTGTGCAATGGTGTGTATAAAGTTCTTAGCCTTTCAATATTGGCAGCAAGGGAAGAGCTTCCTTCCTTGCATTCAATCTTGGAGTTTTCCGAAATGAAGAAAAGAAGTGTGTAATGAATTCAGTGTCCCAGACCCAGAAATCAGCAAACCATGGACTCAGACTGAAATAACCACAGTTGGGTTAACTTCCCAGTGGGTGGACTGAAGACTTCAGGAAGCCCGGCACACCACCATGAACACAAACACCTTGCCTAGGGTGGAGGCAGTCTGAGCAACAGAGCAGTTGGTGCCTATGATACCTAAATTGTTTGCTTAACCAGACGATAAATAAACGAGAGCATGTGTCTTAAATCTTGGTGTTTTTCCAAGGATGTTAACATTTGAAGAACAGTTTATAGACAGTTTGAAGGTAGATAGATAAACAGTTATGACAGAGATGAATATCCAAGGAAGAATAAAAGACACGAAGCTAAAAATGACAAGTCTCCCTTATCTGTTCTGTGTCCCTCCCCATCTTGCCATTTTTGAATATTAACGCTGCATGTTCCTAAAGTGTTCTGTAGCCTGTCTGTGGTGAGCAATGCCAAGTGCACATTCTTTCCATGGCAGCAAAGGAACAGCTTCCTGCCCTTCTCTTAAATGTAGAGCATTTGAATGAGCATCTGAATTAAAATAAGCAGGATAGGAAAGTCACTTAGGAATAGAAATTTGAGAAAAAGCAAAGCCAATAATGTTAAAATCCCCATTATCAAATGATAATCTAAAAGCTACCTTTTAGATTAGGTGCCATATTTAAAATGGGTCAGTGCTGCCATCCACATAGAAGATGGTGCTCGCTAATGGCCAGGCACCCGCAGAGCTTCCCCACATGTTACTGCTGGGGTTTCCACAGATCTAGACCTACTTAGCAGCTCTTGGTTACCCCAGAGTAATGTTATGACAACAATAAGTTATCTTTGTTCTTCTAGATTACAAAGCAGGACACTAAGAAATGACTATGAAATATCACACGAGCATTTCCAGGCTCTCATCCTCAGCTGGCCTTCCTAAGGTCCATCTAATCTCTTCCTTTCCTGTGCCGTCCATACGCATCGCCTCATGTCACTGCGAGCATCTGCGTGGAAGCCTTTAGTTCTGCCATTCTTATCATTTTAGGGATATTTATATCTGTTATATTTATAAATTTACTACTTTTATTCCTGTGCTTCAAATAACTTTCAAACTACTATTAGGTTCTCAAGGAACATATTAGTTACATCCCTGAAAATACTGTTTCCCTTACATTTTCCCTCCAGGACTGTAGTATGGAGCTCAGTCATTGCTTTGACAACTGACTAAAGTACAAAAGGAAAGCTATTCCTTTAAAATATATTTTACATAGAAAACCCAAGTTTCCAGAAAAACAAAGTTCTGGGAATGATAACTATCTCAAGAAAAAAAAAAAACAGCTTTTAATTGCATGCATAAAAGTCTAATGAGAATTATAGTGTATATGACAAACCTGTCACAGTCATTCAGCCCCTTCTAAACACACAGCTCAGCCCTGGGCCTGCCTATCTCTCCCACACACATAGCCCTATCCCAGGACTACCTGTCCCTCACACAAAGCCCAATCCCCAACCTGGCCTCCAAGCCCCCACCAGCCTAATCCCAGAGCTGCCTATTACACACACACACATACACACACACACATACACACACACACACACACACACACACACACACTGGCTTGCCTGTCACCCCCCACACACAGCCAGATCCCCAACCTGCCTGACCCCCCCTTCCCGCCAGCCAATCCCCTGGCCTGCCTGACCCCCCTCCCCATACCCACATAGCCAATCCTAGGCCTGCCTGTCCCTTACCAAACACACACACACACACACACACACACACACTGGCTTGCCTGCCCCCCCAACACAGCCAGATCCCCAACCTGACTGACCCCCCCAGCCTGCCTGACCCCCTCCCCACACCCACACACAGTCAATCCCAGGCCTGCTTGTCCCTTACCAAACACACATGCATACACACACACACACACAAACAAACAAACAACTAATCCCCAGGCCTGCCAGACCCCCCCCCCCGCTCCCCCTGCACACACAGCCAATCCCCAGGCCTGCCTAATCCCCCCCCACACACACACACACAGCCAATCCCTAGGCCTGCCTGTCCCTCACACACAGCAAGACCTGGGACCTGCAGGGCCCTCACAGAGCAGCTGAGCAAGCTCCTTTAATGTTAGGGAAACAGAAGTAAGTGACAGGTGGTTGTATATGATTCTGGATTTTATTGAACTTGTCTCCCAAGCCTCAGATAAGCCAGATTTTGCTCTTTTCCAGTGGGATATAAAATTCCTATCTTTTGCCTGGCCTCAAAAGTCATACTGAAGCTTTAACTTTGGACTAAAACAAAGTTGGGTGTGGGGCAGTGGCAGAGCTTTGAATCTTGTATAATAATCAGATATTAATTTCCCAAAGATTCATGAGTAGAAGGAAAGAGTAAGCATGTAGCCAATTCCAAGGGAAGGTCAATATATTGAAGAGGGAAAAAGCAGAGAGGCCCAGCTTGGACCTGATGTGGGAGCACAGCACCCTGGAAGGGTGTATCCTGTGGCTCCACAAAGAAGGGACAGCAGGGGTATCAAGGCCAACTGCAGTAAAAAGAAGCCTTAGTGTCATCCACTGACCTAGACTGAGGCAGGGCTCTCCTACTCACTGTGAAGTGGGACATTGACATCAGTGTGCATGGACATGAACTGTGAGCATCCTTTGGTCAGAGCTGTGTGCTTCTGCATCTCTTGGGGAGGACCACTGCTTGGCTGACATGGATGCTGTTTCTACGCCAAGCCTTCTTAGCTCCCATGCCAGACATCTCACAGTAGCACCCATGCCACCATTTCCCAGGAAACAGACCCCTGTTGGTGTCAAGGAGAGTTTCCAGGATCATCGCTCCTCTCCTTCACCCGAAGCTCTCTAAGGCGAGCAAATAGCGTGACTACAGATTAGAGGAACAATCTTGTGTTTCTGATAGCTGCTTTTATGCCTGGGTCCATGCCTGTGTGTATTCATACAGTATAGGAAAGGGATAAAAGAAAAGAATAAAGGAAGAGGAATTCTGAAAAAAATCCTTAAAACTTGCAAAGCAAGCAATGACTTAGAAGAATTCCCCACCTGACCAAAAGTTACCTTTGGAGAAAGCCAGTTTTCATATGAAAACGTAGCATGGCACCCACATCCAAAGTCTACCAGTGGTACAAGCTGAAAGCAAGTCACATTCCTACAGTGCTCCTATCTAAAGATTATGACAGAAAATGCAGCACTATTCTGTACCAGTATATATATCCATTTTATATTTACAGTTATAGCATACATACATACACACAGGCAGAGGCAGATGTATTAGTGGAGGGACATGCCAATCCCAGCTATCCCTCTTCTCCTGGGTCCAAGAATGAGGAAACCCCACATATTCCAAGCAGAAGGGACTCCTCTATAAGTGCTCTTATTTCCCAGCTCAGATGTGTACACAATGCTATATTGTTGCTAGAAATGTTATCCTGGGTTGGGAAGCTACTGATCTGATCTAATTTTGTTAGGAACCATTTGGGATGCTTCTCAGTATCTTAGAAAGAAAATTCTCCTTTTGCTTTCACTCTCGTCACTGAAAGGCTTCAAGGACCCACACGTAACTCACTCCCTCATTGGTCTCTGTCTTTCAGGAAACACAGGTAACACGTTTAAGATTGAACCCGTCCTGGGCATCATCACCATCTCCAAAGAGCCAGACATGACAGCAATGGGTCAGTTTGTCCTGTCAGTTAAAGTCACAGATCAAGGCTCCCCACCAATGTCTGCCACGGCGATTGTGCGTGTCTCCATCAGTGTGTCTGATAACTCCCGCCCCAAATTCACTCACCGAGACTACCAAGCTGAAGTAAATGAAAACGTTGATATTGGAACGTCTGTCGTCCTCATCTCTGCCATCAGCCAGTCAACTCTCATTTACGAGGTCAAAGATGGAAACATCAATGGGGTCTTTACCATAAACCCATACTCTGGAGTCATCACCACTCGGAGAGCTCTGGATTACGAGCAGACCTCTGCCTATCAACTCATCATCCAGGCCACTAACATGGCAGGCATGGCTTCCAATGCCACCGTCAGCATTCAGATCGTGGATGAAAATGATAACCCCCCAGTGTTTCTCTTCTCGCAGTACTCGGGCAGCCTGAGCGAGGCTGCACCCATCAACAGCATCGTCAGGAGCCAAGACAACAGCCCACTGGTGATCCGAGCCACTGATGCTGACAGCAACCAGAATGCATTACTGGTGTATCAGATTGTGGAGGCCACAGCCAAGAAGTTCTTCACGGTGGACTCCAGCACAGGGGCTATCAGAACGATTGCCAACCTAGACCATGAGGCCATTGCACACTTCCATTTCCACGTGCACGTGAGAGACAGTGGGAGCCCCCAGCTGACTGCAGAAAGCCCTGTTGAAGTCAACATTGAGGTGAGAGATGTGAACGACAACCCGCCTGTGTTCACCCAGGCTGTGTTTGAGACTGTCTTACTTCTCCCCACCTACGTTGGTGTGGAGGTTCTGAAGGTGAGTGCCACAGACCCTGACTCTGAGGTACCCCCTGAACTGACATACAGCCTCATGGAAGGCAGTGTGGATCACTTTCTAATGGACCCAAATAGTGGAGTGCTCACCATAAAAAATAATAATCTCTCCAAAGATCATTACATGCTGATAGTCAAAGTATCTGATGGAAAGTTCTACAGCACTGCCACGGTCACTATCATGGTTAAAGAAGCCATGGACAGTGGCCTCCACTTCACACAAACTTTCTATTCCACCTCCATCTCAGAGAACAGCACAAACATAACCAAAGTCGCTATTGTCAATGCAATTGGAAACCGCCTTAACGAGCCCTTGAAATACAGCATCTTAAACCCAGGAAATAAGTTCAAGATAAAATCTACCTCGGGAGTCATTCAGACCACAGGAGTACCCTTTGACCGCGAAGAACAAGACCTGTATGAGTTGGTGGTAGAAGCCAGTCGTGAGCTAGACCAATTGCGCGTGGCGAGGGTGGTAGTCAGAGTCAACATTGAAGATGTAAATGACAACTCTCCTGTCTTTGTGGGCCTCCCTTACTATGCTGCTGTGCAAGTTGATGCTGAGCCAGGGACTCTGGTATACCGGGTGACAGCCATCGACAAAGATAAAGGTGCCAATGGAGAAGTGACCTATGTCTTGCAGGATGACTATGGCCACTTTGAAATTAACCCTAATTCAGGGAATGTGGTTTTAAAAGAAGCATTCAATGCAGACCTCTCCAACATTGACTATGGGGTCACCATCCTCGCCAAGGATGGTGGCAATCCATCTCTGTCCAACTCAGTGGAACTTCCCATCACCATTGTTAACAAAGCAATGCCTGTGTTTGATAAACCCTTTTATACAGCATCAATCAATGAAGATGTCACAATGGATACTCCCATTCTCAGTATCAATGCCACCAGCCCGGAAGGCCAGGGCATCATATACCTCATCATTGATGGGGATCCCTTCCAACAGTTTAACATTGACTTTGACACAGGGGTCCTGAAAGTCATTAGTCCTTTGGATTATGAAGCCATATCCGTTTACAAGTTGACGGTGAGAGCCAGTGATGCCCTTACAGGGGCCAGGGCTGAAGTCACAGTGGATGTGCTAGTAGATGATGTCAATGATAACCCTCCTGTTTTTGATCAGCCCACTTACAACACAACACTGTCTGAGGCATCTCTCATTGGAACCCCAGTTCTGCAACTTGTCTCCACGGATGCAGATTCAGGAAACAACAAGGTGGTGCATTATCAGATTGTCCAGGATACCTACAATAGCACGGATTACTTTCACATCGATAGCTCCAGTGGCCTCATCCTGACAGCGAGGATGCTAGACCACGAGGTGGTGCAACACTGTACCTTGAGGGTCACAGCAACTGATAATGGTTTTCCATCCCTGAGCACTGAAGTCCTGGTTCACATCTACATTTCTGACATCAATGACAACCCCCCGGTGTTTAATCAGCTCATTTATGAGTCCTATGTTAGTGAATTAGCCCCCCGGGGTCATTTTGTAACCTGTGTGCAAGCCTCAGATGCGGACAGCTCAGACTTTGACCGGTTGGAATACAGCATTTTATCTGGGAATGATCGGACCAGCTTTCTGATGGACAGCAAGAGTGGAGTCCTCACTCTGTCTAGCCACAGGAAGCAACGCATGGAGCCTTTGTACAGTCTCAATGTGTCTGTGTCCGATGGGCTGTTTACCAGCACTGCCCAGGTGCACATCAGAGTCCTGGGGGCAAACTTGTATAGCCCTGCCTTTTCACAAAGCACATATGTAGCCGAGGTGAGGGAGAATGCAGCTTCTGGGACAAAGGTCATTCATGTCCCAGCCACAGACGGGGATCCAGGAACATATGGACAGATTAGCTACTCCATCATCAATGACTTTGCCAAGGATCGATTCCTCATAGACAGCAATGGACAGATCATCACAACGGAAAGACTGGACCGCGAAAACCCTCTGGAAGGAGATATTAGCATTTATCTGAGGGCCCTGGATGGTGGCGGAAGAACAACTTTCTGCACTGTGCGGGTGATTGTGGTGGACGAGAATGACAATGCCCCACAGTTCATGACGGTGGAGTACAGGGCCAGCGTCAGGGCTGATGTCAGAAGGGGCCACCTAGTCACTCAAGTTCAAGCTTCGGATCCAGATGATGGCGCCAATTCTAGGATTACATATTCCCTCTACAGTGAGGCCTCGGTCTCAGTGGCTGACCTCTTGGAAATTGATCCTGATAATGGCTGGATGGTGACCAAGGGCAATTTTAACCAACTGAAAAATACGGTGCTGTCTTTCTTTGTGAAGGCAGTAGATGGTGGCATCCCCGTCAGGCACTCCCTCATCCCTGTCTACATCCATGTCCTGCCCCCTGAAACGTTCCTGCCTTCATTTACCCAGCCACAGTACTCCTTTGCCCTTGCAGAAGATACAGCCATTGGAAGCACAGTGGACACCCTGAGGATACTGCCCAATCAGAGTGTCCGGTTCAGCATGGTTAATGGAGAACGACCAGAGAATAACAGAGAGGGTGTCTTTATCATAGAACAAGAGACAGGCACTATCAAACTCGACAAGCGCCTTGACCATGAAGTCAGCCCAGCCTTCCACTTCAAAGTAGCAGCTACTCTACCCCTAGACAAGGTGGACATCGTATTCACAGTGGATGTAGACATCAAGGTCTTGGATATGAATGACAACAGGCCAGTCTTTGAAACACCAAGCTACGAGACGATCATAATGGAAGGGATGCCTGTCGGCACCAAGCTTGCCCAGGTGAGAGCCATAGACATGGATTGGGGAGCCAATGGGCAAGTCACTTACTCCCTACACTCAGATTCCCAGCTTGAGAAGGTAATGGAAGCATTCAATATTGACAGCAACACTGGATGGATCAGTACACTGAAGGACCTGGACCATGAGACAGACCCTACCTTCTCCTTCTCTGTGGTGGCTTCTGATCTTGGAGAGGCTTTCTCTCTTTCTTCCATGGCTCTGGTCTCAGTCAAGGTGACAGATATAAATGACAATGCCCCTGTCTTTGCTCAAGAGGTGTACCGAGGAAAAGTAAAGGAGAGCGACCCCCCTGGAGAGGTGGTAGCTGTTCTCAGCACCTTGGACAGAGACACCTCCACCATAAATCGCCAAGTGAGCTACCACATTACCGGTAAGTCCCATCACCCAGTTTTGTCCTGTGGTCTGCTTACTAAAGAAAGGCAGGTGAGCTCAGGATGAAAGTGGTGGAACTTTCTGGTTCTGAAGGAGAAGTCTGATTATGTGGGGATTTTCAGGTGTTGGTTCACCACTCAGCCATAGTCTACAATGCTCGTATAGGAGCTGGTACCAACCTTGATATCACTTCCTGTTGTTTTTAAAAGCAAAATATTTTAACTGAACAAATTAAAATAATGACTCTTTTTAGTAGGAAGAGGTGTTTTTAAACTTTACTCCCCTCTGACCTTCTAATAATGCTAGGAAATAGTAGGATGAACCCACTAAGCTTTCTGCGCAGCTTCCTTCTGGTCATAGAAATGTGTTGTCTTGTACACATGAAAATTAGAAGTCTCAGTTTGACCGTTTGCTGAGAAATTCTAAGTTTATAACTTAGGACCAAAGGATATTTTCATTGCCATCCCTTTTGCCTTGGAATGCCTGCCTATCTTCCCTCCCAAAAGGTTGCTGTTCACCAGGAAAACCAAGATGGACGAATAAGGTCAATGAGAGTGCACAAAGTCTTAGCACTGCCCTGTGAGGCTGCAGAACTCAGCCAGAGTGACAAGTCTGCCCCTGCTCAGGAGCAGCTGTTGGGGATGACCCACTTGCAGCGATGAAGAGGAAGAGTTGGCAGTGCCAGGAACAGTCTTTCTTAAAAACCATTTGGGGTCTTTCAGCCAACACCTTGATGCTGAGACTTTCCGAGCCAGAACATAAGCCACGTGCCAAAAGATTTTAAATAATCCATCAATGCTTGTAGTCAGGTGGCTTTCCCCTTAGAAAAACCACATTATTCCGAGTGAAAAATGAATTAATTAGGATGCCCTCAGGACACGGATTCTGCTTAAGTCTGTTAGTGGAAAAGTTAATTAATCACTGCAGAATAAGATCGTACTGGAGCAAACACCGAAAGCTTGAGAAGGCCACGCTTCCCCGAGGTTCTCCTTTGAGTCTTTTACGGAGCCTGCATTTCTCACGTAAGAACACTTCACACATTTTGTGCTGTCTCTGAAACCTGGCCTCTTTATTCCATTTTTTTAAAAAGTGTATTTCTGAAGTTAAAACACAGAGCATCTTGGTAAGGAGAGACAGAAAAAAGGCAAGGATTTTTGACTTACTTGTATTTTGTTTCTAGGGAAGACACTCCAAGAGACCCTTTTGTACTAGAAAGAATTGTTAAATACCAGGCCTCAACTGTTTTTTCATAGTCTCTGAAGTATCAATAGATGATTTAAAGGGCCATCCCATCAGCTTCTCTACAGTAATGAGCGCAGTACCGCTTAAAGCCCCTCATACTATTAGCAGAGCCAACCTCCAACTGATTTTAATTAGATTTAAGCTTTGCTCTTGATGTAGCACAAGTTGGCTATGCTGCCTCAGACTAACAAAGGAGCATTAATCATTTTATGTAACAAAGGAATGGTGTGGCCTTGCCGGCATTGAAGGCGTTTAATAGAGAGGTTAAATTTGTGTGTGTGTGTGCTGAAATCATATTCAACTAAAGCACAATTGAATTCTAGTCAGTGGTAGCAGAAAGTGATATTACAGGGAGGACCCTGAGTCTCCCAGGGCAGGGTTTCCCAGTCACCACCGCCTGAGCTGGGCAAGTCTCTGACGGGAGCTAGTGTGCTTTTATATATCACAGCCGCACCTGACCCCTCCACCCATGGGATTCCAGCAGTATAGACTCACAAACATCCTATGACAACCAAACATATCTACACATGATAAAAAATCCCTGTAAAAAGAGTGGAACCATTGCCCTGGATGAGCAATGTGACATCTAATATGACTGGAGTCCATTCTTCCCGTGTCCTTCATTATAGTGAAGAGATCCTGGAACCAGTGTAACACTCAGAATTCTAGGACCAAATGCTTACCTTTTTATAAAAATAATAAAAAAGATTGATTTTGAAGTGAGCCACTTCGACTCTAACGATAAAATAATAGTTTGCAATATATTTCCATATGTTCTGTTTGTTGTGCTCAGAGATGACTTTAGGCGTTTTGCTCTTCGTTTGCTATGTGGCGCACTATGGCTTTGAACTCATTACCTCCCATCTCAGCCTCACAGAGCTGGCATTACAGGTGCACACTGCCATACCAAGCTTCACATTAAAATGGTAAACAGTTTATTTGAGGAAAAGAAAATCCATGAATTGAACTGCTGCAGACTGCTCAAGGCCCACCTAAGGGGCAGGAGGGAGAGATAAGGGGCAGGAGGGAGAGATAAGGGGCAGGAGGGAGAGATAAGGGGCAGGAGGGAGAGATACGGGCTTCCAGGATGCCCATGCAATCAAAAGCAAAGTGTACATTGTTGATGAATGTGGAATAGTAAACAGAGGTTAGCTGCTGGGTTCTTTTGGTAAAGTCTACCTTTTAGCATTTCCATAGAGTGGGGGTTTGGGCTACACACAGAGGAACCCAAGCGATAGGGCTGTCTCAGCTCCTCACTCTGTCAGGTCACCACCTATGGCCATTCTTCCCCTTTATAACCTGAGCTTCCCTGTGAAGCAGGAGGTTTTGTGGTCTCATCTGCTGCTGAATCTCTGCCATCTCCAACAGTGGCCAAGCGCAGAGGATAAGTACTTACTGGATGCCCAATAAATGGCCTCCTCCCTCTGCATTCTGACTACTTCCTATTGTCTTTAGCTCAGCCTTTCTGGGTGTCAGAATTGGCATGATTTCTTGATTACGGGGCAGAGGTCAAGTTTCTGTTCCTCTTCCCACCTGTGCCAAGCTTTAGTCTCCATGTGGGTTCATGAATGGAAGCAGAATCTGTTTGGGCCATTGGTCTCCATCTCGCCTCCTTCCCTCCCATTGTACAACTTTGTTCTCATCAATTTGATTGAATTACAATGCTTACCTTTAAACTGTTTCCTAAATGACCTCTGGTTGGGACTCTTACTACCAGGAGTTTGTCCTGTGTGGTGCCAACTTTTCTCCCGAAACTCCAGTCCCCGTGAGAAGACCTCAGCTGTATGATAAAACGTTCATTAAAAGATAGCTTAACAAAGCTAGCTGCCTCTCCTTGATTGTATAATCAACTCAGCGGCTAATGAAATTGTCTTGCTGACAAGAACTACAGTGTAATACCGCCTCTCTTGAGACCAAGAGAAAAGCCAATTGCAACATCCCGAGGAGCCAATTGATGGTTCACAGTTTGAATCTGATTATCTTTAAGGGAGACTAAACAAAAGATCATCCCCAGCTTCTCTAAGAGGACTTCATTTGCTTGGAAGTTTCTGTTTTACTTCTCACACAAGAAGAGCATATAAATATCATGCTTTTTTTGCAGGAGAAATGAATGGACTTTTTACTCTTTCCAGTATCATAAGGGTAGAGAGTTAGGGACACTTGGATGCTCCCCCACGGGCTCTTATGTGGGTGTCTACTCTGAGTCCTCAGAAACTCTGTTTCCACCACAGGAGGGAACCCCCGAGGACGGTTTGCCCTGGGTATGGTGCAGAATGAGTGGAAGGTCTATGTGAAGAGACCTCTGGATCGAGAGGAACAAGACATGTACTTCCTCAACATCACTGCCTCTGATGGACTCTTCGTCACACAGGCCATGGTGGAAGTGATTGTTAGTGACGTAAATGACAACAGTCCAGTGTGTGATCAGGTGAGCTTCAGGGATAAAACTGCTTCTTAGAAACCGACTTACTTCCTCCAAAATTAAAGCCAAACTCATTGCACATTTCTCCCTACAGTCAGAGCAGCATCTGCTCTTGTCCATTGAACACAAGAGGGAAGGGAGCAGAACCTGGTATAAAATGTCCTAAATGTGAAGGGAATCTAGATAACCAGAAAGATTGTGAGCCCAGTCCCTATGCCACTCCCCCAATTAAACTGGAATAAGGAGCCTTAAAGCTAACTTTTAAGAAATTCTTAAGGGTTCTTTTAAATTAATAGCCTCTTTCTAAATCTCTGGATATGAGAAATGGACCCTATATGGTGAGTTGCCTGTTTGCAGATCACGTAGCTCTTACTGGAGCCCAGTTGCTGAGTGAGGTCTCCACATCCCCCGTGAAATATCCTTTTGATTGCTGTCCAAATGCACAATGCTTACACAAGAACTAGATTGTGTTATTTTTTGGCAAAATTAAATAATTGTTAATCTATGTTTTCTAACCTGTGGACCAAGAGATAATATTTGTGCTCTGCATCTTAGAAAAGTGATGTATGTGGACTTAGTCTCACACACTAAGGCCAGATGTTGCCCATGACTCTGTCAAGACTGAAAATGATCTCAGGAGCCCATCTGGTCTCAACAGAGAAATGGACAATCAGTGTCAGAGTGTCAGGTCTCGCGATGCACTGATGCGTCTGTTTCTTCACCACTGTGTCCTCGCTAGTCACAACATCCATGCACGGTACATACAGGGAGTGCTCAACACATATGTGTAGGTGAACACGCACAGAAAATGTAAGGACATGAATATGTTAAGTTTCATTGCACCCTGAAATGTACTCTCAGGCAAAGAAAAAGAAACCACAAAAATTAAACCATATGAATGAATTTTAAAGAAATCTGCTTAAATGGTGGCTATAAAATTTGTACCACAGATAGTCACATTTCAGCCTGGTGTAACACTCATGGAGGATATTGTACCACAGGCAGTAATGATTCAGCCTGGTGTAACACCATCATGGTGGATATTGTACCACAGTCAGTAATGAGTAGCCTGGTGTAACACTCATGGAGGATATTGTACCACAGGTAATAATGATTAACTCACTCTTGCTGGCCTTTGCCCAGGTTGCATATTCAGCATCTCTCCCAGAAGACATTCCATCAAATAAACTCATCCTGAAGGTCAGTGCCAAGGATGCGGACATTGGATCCAATGGAGATATACGGTACTCACTCTATGGATCTGGAAACAATGAATTTTTTCTAGATCCAGAAAGTGGTAAGATGAAATTTATTCTTTGTGAAAATGCCATTATATATTTATGTGAGAGTTTATCTTCCCGTGGGGTCTCATAATGAGTAGACAGTTACTCAGCTAGAGCCTTGATATGAGGCTCTGATGTGCTAGACGCTAAGAAATAAGCAAGCAGTTCATAGTGTACTTGGGTACTCTGGGCTACAGGAACTTGACTTGGTTAGGGTCAGGACTTCCCTTTCCTCTCCTCCCCCTTTGCCTGCCTTCCTTCCTTCCTTCCTTCCTTCTTCCTTCCTTCCTCTTCCTTCGTGAGGAAGCTTCCGTGTCGGAAAAGCTTGCCTTCTCGTGTGATTACCTTCCTTCCTTCTACTCGTGCCTTTCCTTCCTTCCTTCTTCCTTCCTTCCTTCTTCCTTCCTTCCTTCCTTCCTTCCTTCCTTCTTTCTTCCTTCCTTCCTTCTTCCTTCCTTCTTCCTTCCTTCCTTCTTCCTTCCTTCCTGCCTTCCTTCCATCTGTTTCACCACATTTACTAGTGTTAAATAAGCACACAGCTCTGTGAATTGAGACGAAGATTGAAGGGGAATTGCATCACAAGTGCTGGTCACCATGCAAACTAGGTGTGATGCTTAGTAAGAAAAGTTTCTTCGTGGTGAAATCCCTTCGGTTCCCTTCTGGTTGTTATTAGCACTTTTGTCTGGTTTTTATTAGACATTCATGCCTAGTTTCTCCAAAGCTGTGAGGCCCCAAATGTCTTTGCATAAACAGACAAAAATTATAAGGTAAAAGGTTATGTAAACTAAAGTCAGATGCCTGAATTGAAGGTCAGAGCTGGTGGAAAAGTCATTTTCTGTGGTAGCAAATTATTTCTGCATTGTGGATTGGGTGGTTCATCTGGCGGGAATTTTTAAATGAAGTGTAAAGAGCAAACAGCCTGCATAGTTCCTCTGTTGTGCCCATCCCAGTGAGCTAAGTCTTCAGAAATCACTGCCTTCCCCTCATCCCTTGCCCACCTATCCTACCAGGAAGCAAGGGTATAGTTGCATGAGAATATGCCCCTAACTCTCTGGGCCCTATCAGAAGATAGACAACCTGCAACCCCAATAAGGAAAGGCACAGAAAAGGACTTCCCAGAAGACACGCAATGGCAGTCATGTAGGAATACCACAGAAGTCACTGCTGTTCTGAGGAAAGGAGACGGGAAACCAAGGCAATACTCCAAGAGTTACAGCAGAAGACTGCAGGGTGCAGGAGTCAGAGCATGAGAGAAGGAAGAAGCATCTTGAAATAGATCGTACAGGGTCTGGGTGTCCTCCTGATAAATCCCCGGGAGCTTTCTGAAAAAGAGGCAAATGACTCAGTGTGACCTGTGTTGGAGAAATGGCTATATTCGGGAAGGAAACCGAGAAGGAGCCAACTGACAACTCATGCGGCTTATTCCAAATGCACCAATGTTATTGAAGAGGAGCAGACACCCAGAAGTCACACTATGCACTAGAAAGCAACTACTCTGGCTTCTTGCTACACTTACCATTCTCTACTGACACTGAAGCAACTACAAAAGTAATTTCTACAGTTATGAATATATACAAATATTCATATGAATGTGACATAAAGGTAACAAAGAGGCTTTTTTGGAGGAAGAAGGAGGTGACAAGAGAGGGTAATATGGAGGAAAGAACAAATATTGCATATTTTCTCTCACGTGCAAAATAAGATCCAATTCTATATCTACCTATAAGGTGTGACAGTAGAGGGGAGACTGTTTGTAGAGAGGGAGGTAAGGAGATATGGTAATGAGGAGTAAATATGAGCTAAGTCCGTTAGAACCAGGTTATTTTGTAGACTCAGCTTAATCCCTGTGGTGCTAGAACCTATGTTCGTTGCTTTTCCAGGTGTTATGGAAAATACCCTAGCAAAAGCAATGTTCACAGGGAGGGGTGGATTCGGCTCACAGCTCTAGGGTCCAGTCCATCATGATGAGGGCCCCTGCAGCAGCGGCGTGGGGTAGCTAGTTGGTCACATTGCTTCCACAGTCAGGGCACAGAAATGAATTCAGTGCTCTGCTCACTCTCTCCATTTACACAGCTCAAGGAAAGGGAAGGGAGCCTCCTGTATTTAAGATGGGCCCTTAGGCCTCAACCAGCATCATCAGAAAGTCTCTCATAGGAGCTTCAATTTAGATAATCCCTCTTTAATCTGCCAGGAGCCTTGACTCCTATTGATTCTTTGTACATCCTGCCAAACTGACAATCATTGAAAATCATCACTCAAGACCTTTCTGTTACCCAGCCAGTTTGGGTGGTTTTATTTCCCTCTAAAAGATGGGGTAAAAAGCGGCATGTTTAGAAACAGGATATTATGCCCCTGAGTCTATGGGTCATGGACACTGGGACAATTATACACCTAGAGCCATCTCTCTGTGAAAGCTTCCCGCATTCACCAAAAGAAAAAAAACATCAGGAAGTTTGGTGAAAGGATTAATTAATCTGAGGGTCAAGTGGTTGGTTTTCCATTGAATCTAAAATTTTGTGATATTTCCCAGATGCCTAAAAAAATTGAATTTGCTGTATGTCTTCAATTTACAGGGCACTTAGGCCTTATGTCCTTGGTATTTCTTGTGTTTAGAATTCTTCATGCAATTGATTTTCTGCTTGAAAAGATCATTTTGAGAACCATAACAACCATGCTGCTATTTCATTTCATAGGTGAGTTAAAGACCTTGGCCCTGTTGGACAGGGAGAGGGTCCCAGTATACAACCTGATTGCCAGGGCCACTGACGGGGGCGGCCGCTTCTGCCACTCCAATGTCCTCCTGCTCCTGGAAGATGTGAATGACAATCCCCCTGTGTTCTCCTCCAACCACTACACTGCCTGTGTCTACGAGAACACGGCCACGAAGGCTCTGTTGACCAGAGTGCAAGCAGTGGACCCTGATGTTGGTAAGTCAGTTCACCGGCCAGGCTCCTCCCACAATGGCACACTACGCCTAGGAGTAGGTTCTAAGAGCTTCTCCTGCTAGAACTCATAACAGTAAGCCAGATTTTTACTGCTGAGCTGGTGTGCCTCCAATGCAGGAAGAACCCCACCTGTTCTCTTCCTCCTCCTTCCCGGTCCTCCTCTAGTCCTAGAGAGAGAACTAGGAATCCCTCAACCTTGTAACTAAGGATGTGGGGATAGTTTACAGGATCTGGTCTTTTGCTTTTGTGATTTTCATTTAAAAAAAAATAAAAACAGTAGCATTCTTATTTGCCTGTTCCTCCAACGCATAGTTAAAACACTGCACTGTGCAGCAGGGAGAGTTCATTTCTATTTCTAGGAAGACTTCTGTCACGGCCTCCACTGAAATACGACAATCTCCATCGTACTGCCCCACGGTGGGGTGCAAAGACCAACTTTTAAATGTGCTACTAGCCCGAAGTGGATTCTTTAAACTGGTGTTTTCCAGAGCCCCATCCCCATTATTTACACACAGGCACCGCCAGCAGAGTGAGGGTGGAGAGAGAAGGAATAACAGGAACTGGAGTCGCTAGTAAAGTTTATGTTCAAACCCTTTTCCATAATGAGATGAGGAGCTGGAAGGGGCTGGAGCTAATGGCGAGGTAGACCTAAGAGTGCATACGTTATTTATAGGATGGAATATAAATATGAAGGGGCATACAGAGCTGTAAATCAGAGGGCTAGGAAATGATGGGGTGTGCCCGTTATGCTAAGCAGGCCTTTATATAATTCACTGTCTTTCTGCTTAACTCTGAATTGACAGAAAAATTATTGGACTAATGGAAAAGCAAACACATGATAATTAGCTGACAAAGAACGTAGCACCCAGGGTCTCTTCATATTTCCCCTTACAGAAATTAGAGGCTACACTTGAGTTATTGCTCTTCTCACATTAGCATAATTCTGAGGCCAAGATGAAGCCTTTAAAAGCATGTATATTATTGTGGAAAATGGCAAACAGAAAAGGATGTTTATTAGTACGTAATTATGTAATAACTGCAAATAATCTTTTTCAAACGAAGTTTAGAAAACATTCTCTGGACTCTTATCTGGAGACTTTTGGGGAAAGAGGACAGAATTAAAGCTAATGAGTCTTTTAACAATTTAAAATTCGACTTGAGGATGTGTAATTAGCCTATAGATAATATTTCAGAAGCTGAAAGCTTTGAATTCTGCCATTCAGTCCCTTCATGAAGTGACCAGATGTGTTCAAGCGGCCAGAGAGCAGACACACAAGTCTGGTCCCTGCACATGCGATTTGGACGATGTGCGGGTGGGATGGGCGGGACTGAGAGATGTGACCCCAGAGGAGATGTGCATGATGAAGAACACAGTTAGCTTTGTGTCCTTCTTCACGTCTGTCTGGTCAGTTCACCAGGTCGGCAGATGGGGTGGGAGGGATATCTAAATTCTGATCACTTATCCGGACAGTCCTGGATGTCCTGGAAAGTCCTGGAAGAAGAAAAATCAAAGGATATCTTATTATATCTTGATCTTCGCATTTTCCATGATAAGTAGAAGGCTTCTTCGAAGAGCCTCCCATGGAGACCAAGGAACTGGGTACCATAGACACCAGTGTAGGAAATAGATGTGCCTGGCCTTCATGTCAGCCTTACGAAACTTCCTGCATGATGCCAGACTCTTGTTCATTTCCTCAAAAGAACCATGACTGGACTGGCCAATGACGCAGCAATTAAAAATTCCTGTCACTTGCTCACTTCAGAAGCCTGAGATCAAATCATGAAACGCAAGCAAACTTGGAAGGAGAGAACTTACTGCACGAAAGAAGCGAGGTAGACATTGTAGAACAAATGGGAGCCTTATTGTTGCCTGTGCGCCAAGCCGAGGAGGTGCTGGGAGGGCTGATCAGAGCTCACAGCAGTGCGTGTCCCGTGACATGATCTGTGGTGGCCCCAATATCACACAGGTCTCCAGGGTAAATTTCTCTGTCTCTCCTAAAGTGAAAGATTAGAGCAAGCAGCATATGATGGCTATCAGGTGGTTGAGTCAGGGATTCACTATGCAGACCAATCAAATGTGTGGAAGCTGAGTTCCCACTCAGCTATGAAGCTGAATCCAGCCGTCTAGTGTGTTTTGTTTCCTTTTTACAGTGCCAAGCAGAGCTTGATTTCGTTATTATTACATAAAAGTCAGGTTCTTGTTGGATGTTTTCATCTCTAGCACTTCATAAATACCATAGCACTCAGAAGATCAGAATTCCATGTGTTCAGGTCCTATCGTGTGGTAAATAGCTACAGCTGCTTGATCAGTAGCCACAGACCCACTCTATAGACAGGGTCCCCACTAACTGATGGTACCACCCAGTCACAGCTGCAACCTATCTCGTGAAGAATAAAGAAATTTCTACCCTTCTTAAAGAAAATCACTCTGAAATAACTAATATTTAAATAATTATTTAAATAAAAATAAAAATAATTTATTATCTAGATAAATAAAATAATTTGTCATTTAAATAAATAATAAATGATAATTTAAATATTTAAAGAATAATTAATATTTAAAATATTACTCACCAAAATCATATCATTTGTACCCTTTTTGAGGTTGGCATGTTTTCTTTTAGCATAATTTGTTTCAGGTTCATCCAAGTTATTGAGTTGACTTCTAGTGAGAAGTACGAATCCATTTAGCTCGGGAGACTTTTGTTAAGAACATTCCTTTAGCTGGGTGGTGGTGGCGCATGCCTTTAATCCCAGCACTCAGGAGGCAGAGCCAGGTGGATCTCTATGAGTTTGAGGCCAGCCTGGTCTACAGAACGAGTGCCAGGAAGGTTCCAAAGCCACAGAGAAACCCTGTCTGTGGGGGGGGGGGGGATATTCCTTTACATGAAATGGTAAACCAGCTCCATTGGTGTCAGCTCATGAACGTCTGTGTCCTGATCAAACGCTTTTGTTGACATCTTGGTGTTAATGTGTTTGCATTGAGATGCAGCTGTTGGAGGGAAGGGGGCACGTGTCACAAAGTGTAGACCACAGAGTGCTTGATGCCTTTACCAAGAAAGCGTGAGGGAGCCTGTGCTGTGCCCCTTCTGACTAGCACCTTGGAGGACTCAGCCTCCTCAGACACCAGTGGGTCCAAGTGGACTGTGACAACCATAATTCGGCTGCATTATATACGTGGTCCCTCTGCTTTGTTGAGAAATGACAAGATATTAATCCAAAATCTGATTCCATGAATTCCCAAGTCCAAAATCTTTGCTATGAAGCCTTAAGCCTTCACTCTTTAGGTTCTCATTTTAAACATATTATTTATTTTAGTCAAGCAGGTCGTTCCAGTGAATAATTTATAATGAACTAAAAATAACGTCATAAGAATTTCTTCCATTAGGAATAAAATAAAATAAAGGAAGACAAGATAATTTTATACCCATTTAATGAGTTCTAAGAAATAGTGTGGTAACTATCCAGATTTTAGCATTAAGTTCTTAGTTTTCCTGTAAAATGAATATATTCTCAGCTTCATAAATAGTGACATGACTTTATGACCCCAAATTTATGAAAGTTTAATAATCTTTTCTGTAAAGACAAGGAAATTTTGGTCTTTTAATGCATTACCTCTTGGGGTTAATATGCTAGATTTAGTAGACATTTAGGCTATTAACAGTTCTTAGGAGCTCAGGGTTTGGTTTTTTTTTTGGGTTTTGCTTGTTTTGCTTTGTTTTTCCTAAAGTCAAAAAAGCCAAAATTTATTAAGACAACTTTATTAATTTAAACAAAAACAAAACAAACAACAAAAACAAAACAAAAGCACTGGACAAGCAAGCCCTAAATCTCAGCCATTTCCTGGAGGAGAAAGGGAAAGAGAAGAGGGCAAAACCACTATGCTGCTAAGTTAAGGCAGGATGGAGGTCAGCTTCTGCAGCTTAGCAGGCAGCCATGCTGTGATAAGGGCTCTGGAGAGGAGCAGCGAAGCCAAAAGCATGCGAGAAAGCACGCTTAGAAAAGAGATAAGAAAAAAGAAAAGCTATACTTTTCTTATAATTCAGAAAAGCAAACTGGCTTACAAAGCACTGTGGTTGCATACCTTAAAAAAGAGAGACTATACTGGGGGACTATTCAGGCAGGGAAGAATACAGTGGCTAATTAAATGAATAGTTATTCTGCCCATCAGAATTTCATTTTGAGAGGTTTATTTTCCCTATCAAAAGAAACAAGTGTGTGGAGGATCAGAACAAAAACACTGTGACCATTTTAGGCAGCATGGCATGAAAATAGAGTGTGAGTTTGTGCAGGGAAAGCATGCTACAGTCCATGGTTTATGGAAATGCCAATTTCTAGATACTGGGACGTGGGGAGGAATGTTTTTCTTATTACTAATAAAGACCACAAAGAAAGGAATGGATCTAATGAGCCAGTTGCTCCCTTCTTGTTCTGTATTTAATGAGACAGTTGCTCCCTTCTTGTTCTGTAATCCCACAAGAACTGGAATTTGGGGAATCTCAGAAGTGTGCAAGCTCAGAGCACACTTCTAGTATTTTATTTCTACGTAGTCAATACTTAATGAGCAGCCAAGTAACAAGCACTGTAAACGGGACAGCAAGACTTTCCCAGATAAGTTATTTAGAGAGATATCCTCAAGCTACTCAAAGGTCAAGGAGCAAGTCATAAATATAGAGCCACAGAATAAGTGGGACTTGGGAATAATCTTCAGTAAGAATAGACTAAGGAAGACATATTGACCGTGAAGATGAAGCCATAAAGATGGAACTCTGTAAACCCAACTAAAGACCTGGGAAAACAGTCAAGGACAGAGGAAAAGAGCTGGGACCAGAAAATAGGGCAGGGTGTGTCTATGATCATTCGAGAAGGCTAGGGAACATGTACTCAATCAGAGAAAGAAAATGGATGAGCTTGTTTAGGAACTGGATAATCAATTCTGGGTGCACGGAAGACTAACACAGCAGAGCATCTAAAGTGGATTAGAGCAGGACACACAAGGGTACGAAAAAACATCCTATAAAGGTATTGAGAAAGACCACAGGACCAAAATGAGAAGGATCAGAGGAGGCCCGGAGTGAGACTTCCAGTGTGAAATCTGCAAACGTCGGCAAGGGACTAGGTCAATGGCAAGACAGGCTCATCAAGACCTCAACCTTAGGAAACAGATGCAAGTGTTCTTTCTGCTCAAACTAAGACGTGGTATGGACAGATAATGCATTAATAGATGTGAAAAACTCTGTGTCTACCAGGTGGGCGCCCTTCCTGTAAGTCAGGAGAGACATCCCTCTATGAACAGAAAGGAAGGAATCAGGAAGACCAAGGGACCTGAAAACTCTTGAAGAATTATTATATTCTGACCTAAGTGTGTGATTTGCTGTCCCTGCATTGTCCTTCCTAGGGGACACATGATAAACACAGCACATTTAGTCCACTGGGTATTTGTGTAGCAAACCCCTCATGAGGACCATAGCATAATGGGTCCTGCACTAGTCAGGGAACAAAAACTGGAATAAACCAGCCTTCCTGTACATATAATAGCATACAGGGTTTTTCAATGGGCTGGATCAACTATTCCTTCTGAAAGTATAGGCCCTGAACAAAAAAGGAAGCACTCCGTGAGGGGGGTATACTCTAAAGGAAGCACTGGGGGTCTTCCAGATACCTTTGACAAAACTATTTCAGATGAACCTCTCCAGCGTTCCTCCTTTCTAGTCTGTCACTCCTTGAGAACCATAAAGAGCACAGGAAAGTATGTCGGTGAAATGCTTGAACCAACGGAAGTGACCATCAAGTGCCCTGGCCTCTCCCTGGAGTGGTGTGTGAAGTACTGCTTGGGCCTTCCTGTGAGTATTCTATTCCTCACTGGAGCTTCTCAAATCTGATGGGCAAAGTAAAGCACCAGCTTCCATGATCACCCTTCTGATCTCCTCACGAGGAAAAGCAAATATATTCATCACTTACTCCGAGAGAGCTATCTGGTCAGGACGTGGCTGAACATCCAACGACTTGACACCTTTCACAGGACCTCAAAGGCAAACACAGAAAAGCACAAAGAGGGGAATCTGCAATCTGAAGTGTCTACCACCTTCAGTGCTGGGGAGGGGACAGCCTGTGGAATCAGGAGGAAATTGGTTTGGTGTAGGAGGTTCTTCTGTCTCTGTGTTGCTTTCATTGGTTGAAGGAAGAAACTGTGTTGGCCTTTTAATAAGGCAGCACTTAGGTAGGCCGAGTAGACAGAACTGAATTCTGGGTCCGTAGAGCATGAGACTCTTAATCTCAGGGTTCGTGCCCCAAGTTTGGTGTCAGGTAAAGGAGTAAGTCACAAAACAACCCCACACCAGTTTGGAATTATGATTAATAAACAGGTTATTTATTTAAAGGGAAAAACTTACCAATCACGATCCTAGACAACAGCCCTCTGCACAAGCAGGAAAAGAATCTGGTCGCCAGAAACGGAGTCCGAAGCAAGAAAGGGAGTGCACGGCTACTGCTACTTTTTCAAGCCAGAGACCATGCTCAAGTGAGCTGGTACCTTAAAGGCATTATTTGTCGTAGCCAGAACCTGGAAACAACCTAAATGCCATTCAAATGAAGAATGGATAAGGAAAATGTGGTACATTTACACAATGGAGTACTACACAGAAGAAAAAAAATAAAGACATTTTGAATTCTGCGGGAAAATTGATGGATCTAGAAAACATTATTTTGAGTGAGGTAACCGAGACCCAGAAAGACAATTATCACATGTACTCACTCATAAGTGGTTTTTAAACATAAAGCAGCCTACAAACCACAATCCCAGAGAACTTAGACAACAATGAGGACCCTAAGAGAAAATCACATAGATCTCATCTACATGGGAAGTAGAAAAAGACAAGATCTCCTGAGTAATTTGGGAGCATGGGGACCTATAGGGAGGAGGGTTGAAGTGGGGAGGGGAGAAGCAGGGAGGGAAGCAGAGAAAAATGTAGAGCTCAATAAAAATCAATTAAAAATGCAAAAAAGATATTAGCCATTAGCATCCACCTTTACAGCTGCTGTTCCATGCCATGCTCTGTGCCAAGGGCTTCAGATACATTATCCCCACTTTGCATAACCACCCTGCAGTTGGCATGTCGCTGTTGCGTTTACTCTATGAGTAAGCTGCAGATTTAGCTTGTTCTGAACCATAGCTGGTGATAGGACAGCAGGAATCATAAAAGGGAGTTCAGGAGGACTGGGGAACAGATATGCAGGGGATAGTAATGCTCGGATTAGTTCCCTGGACCATCTCTGTTGGTGTCACCTGAGGGCTGGAGGGAAATGAGAGACTCCAGACTAGTCAGGAGCCCTCAGAAGTCAGCCAGCAGCAAGCTCACTAGGATGACCATGTAAAGGAGTCAAAAGTCCCACTGCCAGAGGCCGCCTGGTGTGGGCCATCCTCCAGGGTTTAGGACTCAGTGGTTGAGGATGCAAAGCACAGTGGTAACTTACATTTCAGATGGTGCCCAGGTAAGCATGGCCTGCCGTTCCTCACACACGGTGAGAACCACTCAAGAACTCTATTTCTGCCTCTCAAACACCTTAACACTAGGTCACAGCTACAGATCATTTCTCAGAATAACATTTGTAATTCATAAAATAGGAATATTACAAATTAAATATATAAATGCGAGCATTTTCTGAAGTGTCTGTGTATTACTGTGCATGTCTTCTTTAACATAATAAATACCAATATCCAGCACAGTACGGCTGCAAAGGCACCGGCACCGCATACACCCCTGGCTTTGTTACCTATGTCGGTAAATGAACGCGCCTTCAAATATAGAGATTAAGGAACAGGAAAATTTCAGTGATTGTCTAAGTCACTGTTCTATGGCTGTGAAGAGACACCATGACCAGGTAATCCTTTGTAATAAAAGACATTTAATTGGGTACTGACTTCTAGTTTCAGAGGTTTAGTCCTTTCTCATCATGACAGGGGGCATGACGACATGCAGGCAGGCATGGTTCTGGAAAAGTAGTAGTTGCGAGTTACAACTTTATCCACAGGCAGAGAGAGAAAGAGAGAGAAAGAAAGAGAGAGAGAGAGAGAGAGAGAGAGAGAGAGAGAGAGAGAGAGAGAGGGGGGGGGAGAGGGAGAGGGAGAGAGAGGGAGAGGGAGGGAGGGAGGGGGGGGGGGGGAGAGGGCGAGAGAGAGAGAGAGAGAGAGAGAGAGAGAGAGAGAGAGAGAGAGAGAGAGAGAGACTGGGTCTGACATGGGCCTCTGAAACTTCAAAACCCACCCCCAGTGACACACTTCCTCCCACAAGGCCACCCCTCCTAATTCTTCTCAAATAGTGCCACTCCCTGACACCCAAGCACTCAGATTCTATGGAGGTCGTTCTTATTCAAAGCACCACAGCTACTCTCCTCTGGTAGCTGTCTCTACCACTGAGCCCAGTGACTTGCTTCCTGTAATGTGCTCTTCCCTTGGCACCACTTTGGCTATTAGGCCTAAGAAGGTCATGACGTTCACTGTAGCTGTGGCTTCTATTGAGTCCCCTCGGGCTGCTGTAATGAACCACTGGGTAGTTTAAACAGAAGAAAACTGCTTTTCACAGTTCTGGAGTTTCCTTCTCTAGAGCCAGGACATGTTGGTTAGGACTGGGGAGGGCACGCCTGATTTACAGACTAGCATGGCCTTTCACGTGTATACTAGCTGGGAGAGAAACATATTTTTCTTTCTTTTTTTAAATAGCTCCCATTGCCTCCCATTAAGCTCTCCTCCTGACCTCATTTAGCCCTAATTTCCTCCTAAAAGTCTTCCATCCCACCTCTTAAAGACGAGAGCCTTGACACATGAATTTTAGGGGTCATAGTCAGTCCAGAGGTTCCCTCTCATTCTCTCTCGGATCACGCACACTAGGGAACAACCACTGCAGAGCCGTGAGAGGTCCAAGTGGCAAGAGACCAGGGTTCACCTAAAACTACATGAGTCAGATTGAAAGTCAACCTGCTGCCCTTCACTGAGCTGGCGGATGAACTCACATCCCACCTGACAACGTACTAACAGCTTCACAGGAAACCATAATGGAGAGACAACCAACGAAGTCACACCCAGATTTCTAATACCTAGAAAGCACATCATAGCATGCATTCACTATACTACGCTGCTAGGGTCCCAAACAACTTGCTACGGAGCAATATAGAAATATATGAAGGCAAGTTCATAGGAATCTTAAATTCTATCTACCCATGCTTCGCTAGGAATTCCCTGCAGAGTGGTTATCTCTGGAACTGTCTTACACAGTTCCATGGCAAGCCTCATAGAGACAGGTTCAGGCACCACAGTTACTTTGGCATGGTGTGGGATGGGTGGATATGAGATCTGTTTCCTATGAAAGTCATGGTCCTAGTAGATGTGTACAACATCATTACTGAAATCTAGACCAAACTGTCACTTTTTGAAGAGACTTAGAGACTGGCCACAGAAGACTTTGAAGAGAAGACCCTAACACCTTTAGCCAATATTCTATGTCATGGTGATTTCTCCCAGAAAATATTTCAAGATAGATTCAATTCTAATTTCTACCTTTCTCCTTTAAGCATCATATAATCAATGATTTTCCTGATGCCTTAGAAATCATTACCCCTGAGCTGCACAGGTTAGGGCTAAATGTAGGTATGTATGTTCCTTCCCCCAAGCTCCAATATTGTCTGAAGTATTAAATCTTTGAAGATGCTGAGGAATTATTAAAATATCACTAAAATTAAATAACCCTCTGTGAGGACTGAGCGATTTAATACATTTTCTGGAGAACAATGTACTCCAAGCCTTTTGTCTATTAGATAATAAAACACTAGGCAGAGCGGCACATGCTCGTAATCTCAACATTAGAGACTGAGAGAGGTCTATCTCTGGGGCTTGCTGACCAGCCAACCTCATCTAACCAGTGAGCTCCAGACTAGTGAGAGATGCCATCTCAAAAATAAACAAAAAGATAGATGGGAGCTGGAGAGATGGCTCAGAGGTTAAGAGCACTGACTGCTCTTCCAGAAGTCCTGAGTTCAACTCCCAGCAACCACATGGTGGCTCACAGTCATCTGTAATGAGATGTGGTGCCTCTTCTGGCCAGCAAGCATACAGACAGAACACTATAAACATAATAAATAAATAAATCTTAAAAAAAAGATAGATGTTACTTGAGGAACAACACCTAAGGTTGACTTCTGCCCCACAGACTGACATGCAAGTATCCACACTCAAGCAAACGTACACATATACAAAGAGTCTCTCTTCATATATGTGTGTGTGCGTGTATATATAATAATATGCATAAAGCCGTTCTCCAGAGATCTCAAAGAACTTTCACACCTACCCCCATTACTGAAGGAAAGGATCTTGTTACTCCTACCTGCAGATGGAAAAACTGTTCAAAGTTAAGTGGCTTCCCCGGGGGTCTGTTCAGTAGTGGCTAGGAGACAGTGAAGGGCTCTAAGGCCCCTTAAGACCCCTGGATTCTTTCCCTTCTTTTAGAACCAGGGTTCTTTCAGTAGTGCATGTGGCTCAATACAAGCTTGAGACACGGACCTGTTCTATGTCACACTCGGGAATGAATCCAGAGTGACATTAGGATATAAAAATGGATTAAATATAGCAATCCCATCCTTTACTAACCATCTGAATAAGTTCCCCACCCCCTGGCTGTAATTATAGATGCTATCAGAATCCTCTGGGAAGCTTTCCACAACCAAGGGTTAAAGAAATAAACATCCTAAAATAGCAACAGGACATGCTCCAGACTAAGGTCTGATTCGGGAAGACTGAAGTAAGGTAAACAGGGCTGAACTATTTGCTTTCGCTAGTGAACTTTAATGCCTTGCTCAGCTTAGGAGACTTTGCATTTGACACCTAACTTACTGTTGTCATTACCCTTTCTAAAGCCCAATTTCTCTTAAGTGTGGATCAAAACACTAGTTGTCAAGTGAAATAGGAATCCCTTCTAAAGAAGCTTAAATGGAGAATTTTATTTTCTCCCAAAGTGATCACAGTGACTTGTGCCACGCCCCACTCACTCACACACACACACACACACACACACACACACACACACACACACACACACGTTGGCATGCTTTCTGTACTGGATCAGGCCCTGTGCAAGGCACAGTAATGCAGGGATGGCCTCGAGGAAGACTCGCAGCTGGGGAATTTCTTCCTACTCTTGGCATTTTGTGTAAAAACGCCAAGGTCCCCAGGGTTTGACTTCCTGTCTCTTAGGGCACATTGAGGCTCTTATTTGTAGTCACCTCCCACCGTGAGGCCTTCCTGACAGGCATTATTCTGTATATCATCTGCTGGTGAGTTCCTCCATCTTAGGAATCACAGAACACTCTGCTCACACATCTCCAAGCCCCCCATAGCAGGCATCCTTCTCTCCTTGCTGATTTCCCTCCTCATGTACTTAGGCCTAGTTTGTAGTTTACTCTAGAAATGGTCAGTTATACTGAACTGGTGACTGTCGGCTGGCTGAGAGCAGGCAGCCTAATACTGCTGCTAGAGCTGTCAACAGGGAGCCCTTTGCCTTCTTGTGAGCATCCATAACTCCTGTTGCTCTTGCATCTCCCCAAATGCTCCAGCACTCCTGACATCTACTCTTTCTTCATGACTGAGTAACTTTAGTTTCTGAGAAACTTCTGACCAATCCTTCCTAATAATTCTGCACGTTTGTCTCCTGAGAAACTAGGGACCTTTGAGGTTGCACAGAAGTCCTGTGCAGCAGGAATCTTCAGGCACCAACGAGCAGATGCATGAGTGAAGAGTCAATGAATTAGTCTGGTGTTCATCTTCAATGCTGGAGTATCATCACTGGGTCATAGCATAACACAGAAGTCCAGTATACTAGTAAAGATGGTGGTTTTTTCTAAAGCCCCCTTTGTAGATTAATTAATTTACCCACAATTAACTCCATCAGGCCTAGGACAAGACCAGGCTATGGGATCTTTAGCTTTCTCCATATCACAGAGAATCTCACTGTACAGGGGCCAGCTTCTTGGGTATATAGACAGTGCTGTCTAAGCAAAATAATGTCCCTTACTTATAGGAGGCTTTTCCTGATTTAATTCTCTGATGTAACTGTGCTGGATGCCTTTATGTTTCTAAACAAAGGACCTAGGGTTTTGTTTTGGGTTGGGGCCACAATCTTGTCATCAGACCCAGAGAAACAGCTGCTGCCAAACTTACTTGGCAATCACCCAGGCGATGCTGGGCACAGACGGCAGGGTCTTCCTGACCTAGTCATGGCAGCCTTCTATCTTTTTGGACCTTTTAAAGGGAGATTCAGACCCTGGGAGTTAATATTCTGCCCAGGAGAATGAGGCAGCTTTAGTCATCACTGATTGAAAAACTTTTAAATGGCACTTAAAGCAGAAGACATTAGAAAGTATATTAAAAGGACAGTAATTGCTAAGCTAAAAGTATTGCTAGTTCCTGGACTTCATCATAGGATCTTCCAGTTTAATTCTATATTATCCCAACATATATTTGAAGATAAAACAGGAGCACTCAACCTAAGCTCTTTGGCTCGCTGGGATTGTATTTGCCTTCTACTGAAGATGAGAGAGGAATTTTAGGCCAGCCATTTCCTTTAATTGCCTTAATTAAAGAGTAAAATTTCGTTTAAAAATACTCTCTGCAGTAACTTTATAATGGGGCCTTTGACAAAAGCAATTTTCTAAGTCGCATTACTATCTTTCTAAGCATGATGAGCTAAAATGAACAATGGAAACAACCAGCAGAAAGCCTATACAATATGTAGGCTAATTTTCCACAATTAATTCAAATGGTATGTACATTAAGAATTAAAGCTGGGCTGGAAAAATCTCTTGAAAACTTGGATACTTTCCAAGCTTTGTATTAAAGAATTGTTTCCTGAGAGCATGAATTTTTTAACAGTTCATTTATTTATTTCAAAGTGTCCTGTGCCTACTGTATATGATCTAGAAAGTTAAGCACATGTGAAAAACAATGTCAAAATAGTAAACATTTCGGCTGAATTCCTTCAGCTTTTTCTTCATAAAAATAAACTTATAAACTTGATACTATTTTATGACCTGCATATTTATGCTGATTCATAAACAGATTCCCATGTCATCTATTATATTAAATGACATGTACAAAGCTCTCTATCTGCATATCAATGGACCCTAATTTATTCAGCTGGTATCCATTGTAGAAAATTAAATAGTTACCAAGTTTTCTTTTCTACAGAATTAAACATCATTTTGTTTGCTTTTTTATTTTTTTTAAAAGACAACAAACTATCTTTTTTCATTACACATACTAATCCAAGTTCCCACTCCCTCCCCTCCTCCCATTCCTTCTCCATATCCTTCCACCCCTTATCCACTCCTCAAAGGGTAAGGCACATTGCTTTGGAAAAGGTCCAAGGCCCTCCCTTATTATATTTAGACTGAACAAGGCATCTATCCAAAGATAATAGGTTCCCAACAAGCCAGTACATGCAGTAGGAATAAATCCTGGTGCCACTGCCAATGGCCCCTCAGTCTGCCCAAGTCATGCAACTGTCAGCCATATTCAGAGGGACTAGTTTGGTCCTATGCTTGTTCCTTCCCAGTCTGGCTGACGTTAGTGAGCTCCCATTAGCTCAGGTAGACTGTTTCAGTGGGTGAACCCATCATGGTCTTGAGCTCTTTGCTCATATTCTAATTCCTTCCACTCATATTACTTAGCTTCTCTTGGATCATGAACTATAGGCTCCATATCCTTTTTTATACCTAATATTCACTTATGAGTGAGTACATACCATATTCATCTTTTTGGGTCTGGATTATCTCACTCAGGATGGTATTTTCTAGCTCTATCCATTTGCATGCTAAATTCAAAATGTCTTTGTTTTTTATTTTTTATTTATTTTTATTTATTTATTTTTATTTATTAAAAATTTCCACCTCCTCCCCTCCTCCCATTTACCTCCCACTTCTCCCACTCTTCCTCCCACTCCCTCTCTAGTCCTAAGAGCAGTCAGGGTTCCCTGCCCTGTGGGAAGTTCAAGGTCCAACCCCCTCCATCCAGGTCTAGGAAGGTGAGCATCCAAACAGAATAGGCTCCCACAAAGCCAGTATATGCAGTAGAATCAAAACCTGGTGCCATTGTCCTTGGCTTCACAGTCAGTCCTCATTGTCAGCCACAATCAGAGAGACCGGTTTGATCACATGCTTGTTCAGTCTCAGCCCAACTGGCCTTGGTGAGCTCCCATTAGATCAGTCCCACCATCTCCATGGGTAGACGCACCCCTTGCGGTCCTGACTTCCTTGCTCATGTTCTCCCTCCTTCTGCTCCTCATTTGGACCTTGGGAGCTCAGTCCACTGCTCCAATGTGGGTCTCTGTCTCTATCTCCATCCATCGCCAGATGAAGGTTCTATGGTGATATGCAAGATATTCATCAGTGTGGCTATGGGATGATGTCATTGTTTTTTACCACTGAATAATGCTTTAATGTGTCAATGTCCCACACTTTCTTTATCCATTCTTTGGTTGAGGGGCATCTAGGTTGTTTCCATGTTCTGGCTATTACAAAAAAAAATAATGCTGCTATAAACATAATTGAACAAATACCTTTGTAATATGATTGAGCATCCTTTGGTTAAATGCCCAAGAGAGGTATGGCTGGATCCTGAGGTATGTTGATTCCCAATTTTCTGAGAAACCGGCATACTGATTTCCAAAGCGGTTGTACAAGTCTGCATTCCCACCAGCAATGAATTAGTGTTCCCTACTCCACATCCTCTCCAGCATAAGCTATCATTGGTGTTTTTGATCTATCATTCTGAAAGGTGTAAGATGGTAACTCATAGTTGTTTTGATTTGCATTTCCCTGATGGCTAAGGATGTTGAATATTTCTTAAGTGTTTTTCAGCCATTTGAGATTCTTCCGTTGAGAATTCTCTGTTTAGTTCTGAACCCCATTTTTTAATTGAGTTATTTGGATTTTGATGTCTAGTTTCTTGAGTCCTTTATGTATTTTGGAGATCAGTCCTTGGTCTAATGTGAGGTTAGTGAAGATCTTTTCCCATTCTTTAGGCTGCTTTTATGCTTAATTGACCATGTCCTTTGCTTTACAGAATCATCTCAGTTTAAGGAGGTCCCATTTATTTATTGTTGCTCTCAATGTCTGTACTACTGGGGTTATATTTAGAAAGTGGTCTACTGTGCCCATGCATTGAAGACTACTACCCACTTTCTCTTCTATCGGGTTCAGTGTGGTTGGATTCATATTGTGGTCTTTGATCCATTTGGACTTGAGTTTTGTGCATGGGGATAGATATGATCTATTTTCATTCTTCTACATGTTGACATCCAGTTATGCCATCACCATTTGTTGAAGATGCTTTCTTTTTACCATTGTATAATTTTAGCTTCTTTGTCAAAAATTCATGTGTTCATAGTTGTGTGGATTAATATCTGGGTCTTTGATTCTATTCCATTGGTCAACCTCTCTGTATTTATTCCAATACCAAGCTGTTGTCATTACTGTAAGCTCTGTAACAGAGCTTGATGTCAGGGATGGCGATGCCTCCAGAAGTTCCTTTATTGTACAGGATTGTTTTTTTCTATCCTGGGTTTTTTGTTTCTCCATATGAAGTTGGTTATTGTTCTTCCAAGGTCTGTGAATAATTGTGTTGAGATTTTGATGGGGATTGCATTGAATCTATAGGTTGCTTTTGGCAGAATTGCCATTTTTATTATATCCAAGAGCATGGGCGATCTTTCCATTTTCTGGTATCTTCTTCAATTTCTTTCTTCAAAGACTTAAAGTTCTTGTTGAATAAGCCTTTCACTTCTTTGGTTAGTGCTACCCTAAGATATTTTATATTATTCATGGCTATTGTGAAAGGTGATGTTTCTCTGATTTCTTTCTCAACTTCTTTATCATTTGTATACAGGAGGGCTACTGATTTTTTTTGTGGATCTTGTATCCTGCAACATTATTGAAGATATTTATTGGCTGAATGAGTTCCCTGGTAGAGTTTTTTGGTTCGCTTATGTGTACTATCATATCATCTGCAAATAACGAAAGTTTGACTTCTTCCTTTCCAATTTGAGATGCTTTTTCAGCATCTAATAATATGATCATATGTTTTTTTCTTTCAGTTTATTTATATGATGGATTATATTGACAGATTTTCATATGTCGAACTATCCATGCATTGCTGGGATAAAGCCAACTTGATCATGGTGAATAATTTTTTGATGTGTTCTTGGATTCAGTTTGCTAGTGTTTTATTAAGTATTTCTGCATCACTATTCATAAGTGAGATTGGTCTGTAATTCTCTTTCTTGTTTGAGTCTTTGTGTGGTTTTAGTATCAAGGTGACAGTAGGCTCATAAAAAGAATTTGGCAATGTTCCTTCTGTTTCTATTATGTGGAACACTTTGAGGAGTATAGGTATTAGCTCTTTTTGGATATTTTGGTAGAATTCTGAACTAAAACCATCCAGCCCAGGGCTTTTTTTTTTGGTTGGGAGGTTTTTGATGACAACTTCTATTTCCTTGCAGTTTATAGGTCATTTAAATTGCTCACCTAGTCTTGACTTAATTTTGGTATATGATATATGTCCAGAAAATTATCTATTTCTTTTACCTTTTCCAATTTTGTGGAGTACAGGTTTTTGTAGTATGACCTAATGATTCTTTGGATTTCATCAGTGTCTGTAGTTATGTCCCCTTTTCTTTTCCGGTTTTGCTAATTTGTGTGTTCTCTCTCTGCCTTTTGATTAGTTTGGATAAGGATTTGTCTATCTTGTTGATTTTCTCAAAGAACCAGCTTTGTCTCGTTGATTCTTTGTATTGTTTTCTTTGTTTCTATTTCATTGATTTCAGCCCTCAATTTGATTATTTCCTGTCTTTTACTCCTCCTAGGTGAGTCTGCTTCTTTTTGTTTTAGAGCTTTTATGTAGGTATTTAGTGCTATAAACTTTCCTCTTAGTAATGCTTTCATAGTATCCCATAGGTTTGAGTATGTTTTGCCTTCAATTTGTTGAATTCTAGAAAGTCTTTAATTTCTTTCTTTATTTCCTTTTCAACCCAGGGGTGGTTCAATAGTTCACTTTTCAATTTCCATGTGGTAGGTATTTATCAGAATTTTCTCATGAGTTCTGTGTTCATGTTATTATTACATATAAATTATAACACCTCAATGAAGTGAAATAAAAGTGATCAAAACTTTAGGGAAGAAGGAGCAGAAAAAGCATAAGAGAGAGGAGGTGGGGAAGAGAGCAGTGAGATACTGTCCTCTAGACAAGACGTGCTGTGTAGACACATGAACTCACAACAGCTGTGGTCACCTGCACCAAACCTGCATAAAATCCAGCTAGTTAAGAATCCCAACGTAGAGGCAGGAGAGGTACCTGAGGTTTACAACTATCTGATGAGTTACTGGCAGTTGATGCCTGCCAGGGAGGAAACATCATTTTTAGGAGTGTTCCCCATGTCTTGGTAAATGACTCAACACTCATATGCACACAGACAGCATTTATTAGATTCAGTAAGCAAGAAATAAATATAAAAGGTACCTAAGTGCAGGAGGGAGACGTAAGGGGACCCTGGTTTAGGGACAGATATTATCAAATACATCAAATATGCATATGGATTTTAAAAATAAATAAAAATAATTTCTAGAAAGACTACATAAGAAAACCTTTTCAAATTTCTTCAAGTTATTTCTTCCTCTGCTATGTACTCCCTACTCCACTATACAGACCCGCTCACAGCCATTTGGTATGTGTCTGGTGGGAGGGCTTGTGGGACAGACCATATGCAGGTGGAAAGAGCACATAGATGTCGCCAACAAGCCTCTGCAGGGTGGACAGAGAAGCATCAGACACCAGACTGGATGCAGCCAATCCTGAAGGCTCTTGGTGCCTACAGAGCCTGTTAAAAAGGAGAGCACACATATCTTAAAACTCAGATCTAAGTAATTTCACTCTGCTTGTGGTGGTGATGACTCCTGCCATTTGATTTTGAGTTGTTGTGTGTGTGCTCACATGCATGTGTGCATGTGTGTGCCTCTGTGTGTGTGCATGTGTGTGTGTGTATCTGTGGGTCTGTCTGTGTGTGTGCACACACATGTGCATGTAGAAGTCCAAAAACAACCTAAGTGTCATTCCTTGGACGTTACTTTGTTTTTTAAGACAACCCTATCACCGACTGGAATTCACCAAGTAGGCTAGGGTGGTTGCTTGGCCAGGGAAACTAAAGTATCTTTTCTGCCACCACTCCAGCTCTGGAATTCTGTAACAGGGCTGACTATTTATTTATTTATTTTCCTGAGAATTCTAAGTATTGAACTCAGGTCCCCAAGCTTAGAAGACAAACACCGAACCATCTTTTCAAACCTGGTGCTGTTGTTAATACCGTTGACAGCTTCAGATATAAAGCTAAGTGTGTTGACATTGGGTTGACTCTTTGGGGATGATCCAAGTACACAAGGTATTGTTTCGCACAGAAGCAATAAACTTTGTTTAAGCTCTGTGGCTGAATTTTGGGCAGTCACTGAAGAGTGTCGATCTTCCATTTCCTTTCCATCCACAAGATTCCAGCAGCTCCTCATGGCCCAGCTTTCAGGGAAGGGATTTTCTGGTTCATGCTGGCAGTAGACACCTCACAAGAGGAACTGGAAGTCCACTGGAAACACACACACACACACACACACACAGAGAGAGAGAGAGAGAGAGAGAGAGAGAGAGAGAGAGAGAGACAGAGAGAGAGAGGAGACAGAGAGAGACAGAGAGAGACAGAGACAGAGACAGAGGGAGAGAGGGAGGGAGGGAGGGAGAGAGAGAGAGAGAGAGAGAGAGAGAGAGAGAGAGAGAGAGAGAGAGAGAGAGAATTAGCTCCATTTGCTGAATTCGAAAATGTCTAGAGAGGTGAATTTGGGAAAAGTGACTCTGAGGAGCTGGAAGTATGGCTTTCTGCTATTCTGTAACAGCAAAGCAGGAAAGACTTGTCACCAAGTCACAGAGAGCAGAATCAATCTGGACCAGTGTGGCTGACTCATATGAGCCTTGTAAATGCAACCCTCCCGCAGGAGGGCCAGCGCGGAGTTAAGAGAACAGCATCTCCTCCTCATAGAGATGGGCTCTAATTTGGAGGTCAGAGGAGAAAGTTGCAGACCTGGAACTGTTTGTTTGTTTGTTCTAGGAAAACAAAGATTTTCCTAGAACTCACTTTGTAGACTAGGCTAGCCTCAAACCCACAGAGATCAACCTGCCTCTTCCTCCCAAGTGCTGGGATTAACGGCGTGTGCCACCACTGAATGACATCATATTGTTTCTAATGACACTTCAACTGCCTGTCCCCATAAAGGGAACCAAGGTCCACTAAAGTCACATTCCAACTGACCTCACTGTGAGCCATCCCCTCTTGTCTCTCTTAATTCGACTTGTTTCTCAACAGCAAATCAGAAGTTGCTTTCTCTTTAACTGACCTTTGGGCCTGAAGGGATAAAATCTTCTACAACACCTTCAAGAAGCTGAGCAAGGAATTCAGGAAAAGCAAGACTTAGCTCCATGCCCCTCATATCTAAAGATGCTGAGAGGACAAGGCCAGGCCCTCAGCCCTGGGCTCCTGCACTGGCAGAAAGAATTTAGTAGCTCCCAGCCCACGAGAGGCTCTGGGTTTTCAGCCTCCTGCTCTGGGAAAGAACTGTGTGCCATATGCTGGGGGTGGTCTTCAAACCTGTAGGGAATGTGTGCGATTTAAAAAACGTGTGTGGTGTGTTCATGTCAGCCGCTGCTGTGTTCCTGTAAACACTCCTCTGTGGCTTACAACACTGTCTTGAGAACACAGAAACAATCTAGGCAGCATCCAGAGCTCCTGTTCTGACACTTAGCCAGGTGATTGTTTTAAAGGAACAAACTCGATCCTTTCTGCGTGCCTGTCCACTTCAGGAATTTCTATGGAAGAGTTTATTCTTTCAGCCCTTCCCTGAAGCCACAGTTAAGGGACAAGACTGGAAGAAGAGAGCCCATTTGTCATTTGTTTCCAGTCTGAATACAAATATTGGAAGTTGATGTTTATAGCTGGATGGTTATTGTGCAACAGAAATAAAAGTAAATGATGAAACTTAGGGTGAAAAAATGGCCTCTTTGGAAGGGGACCAAGAACGTGTTCTCTACAGTGGCCTTTTAGTCAAAGTCATACAATACGATTTAGGGCTTTCCTTCCAGATACTTGATTTTATTGATTTGCCAGGAATTTGTTTGTTTTTCAAGGAAACTGTATATGGGGAAGTAAAATGTTCAGTTCTTATTTGCCAAATGCCTGCCACCCTCACCTCCTGGCAAGGTGTCATGCTAGGAAATGTACAAAAAGCCTTGCAGTAGAAAAACCTGTGTTCCAGGTACCATGATTCACAAATGGCATCGCAGATGGTCATCATAGCCAAAGGCCTCTGACAGGTGGCTCTCCTTACTGAGAGCGTTTACGAGGGCTAGGAAGGATGGCTCAGCAGGTAAGAGTGCTCACTGTCTTGCCAAGGACCAGGGTTGTGTTCCCAGAACCCTCTCGGGCAGTTCACTGTAACTCTTGCTCCTAGTGACCTGACGCCCTCTTCTGGGCCCGCAGCCACTCACACTCACTTGTGCGTCCTCACAAAAAGACAAATACGCAAAATAACTAAAAAACTAAAACAAAATCTATTTTAAAGAGAATTTTATAATAAAATGGAGCTGATTTCAACAATGAATTCATCCTACTTTCCTTCTTATGAATTTTAATGACTGAAGCAAATCTTGGGTTTAATACCCATTTGGCCTCTAAATTTTCTTCAGGGGAAATTAATTTGAAAAAGGTTATATATTAATAATAACCAAAGAATTATGGTATTTGTTGTCAATTTACCAATTTTAATCTTGTTCTCGTTTTCAAACTGAAGATTCCATTTCTGTATGGCCAGAGCTATTTCCACAATGGCTTTCTTCCCCGGGCAGGTCTTTCATAAGGAAAAGCGAATATCTTGGTGCTGTGCTTTTGCCTTCTCATCCTGTGTCACCTCCCACAGGCATCAACAGGAAGGTTGTGTACTCCCTGGAGGACTCGGCCAGTGGCGTCTTCTCCATCGACAGCTCCTCTGGTGTCATCATCCTGGAACAGCCTCTGGACCGGGAGCAACAGTCATCCTATGACATCAGTGTCCGGGCCACGGACCAGAGTCCTGGACAGTCCCTCTCCTCACTCGCTTCGGTCACCATCACTGTCCTGGACATCAATGACAACCCTCCTGTGTTTGAGAGGAGGGATTACCTAGTAACGGTACCCGAGGACACTTCCTTTGGTACCCAAGTTCTCTCTGTGTTTGCAACCAGCAAAGATATCGGCACTAACGCTGAGATAACGTATCTCATCCGGTCTGGGAATGAACAAGGGAAGTTTAGGATCAACCCAAAGACAGGTGGGTACATGACAATTCCAATAATACTTCCTGTTTCTTCTCCCATCCCGTCATCCTCCTGCCTCCCTGGCAGGGCCTGCATGCAGACTTCAGTGCCCAGCTCCTAACAATGATCCTTCTAAATTCCAAACACCAAGCAGTGGGCTCACTTAGCAAATTCTTGACCCATGCGTTGACTACAAAACATCTAGTTAGGAGGCTTAGGTCAGCAGTGTTTTCTGTGTAACAGCTGTAAAGTTGTAATGTCTACATTCAAGCACAAGAATGTGTTTGTGTCTCCTTTCCGTTAGCTCTTTTTGGATCCCATGTGCCTATGGTAGGAAGGGAACAGGAGATGAGCTGCCTCTGTACCCCATCTGCAGGTAGCTGACCACTCCCCTGGTCAGCACTATGACTGACACTGGCCATGATCCCCTGCACATCAAACGGGTGCTTTGTTGTCAGTCCAAACAGTGTGTATCTGGGTGGTTTCCACTCCTCTTGGCTCAGCGAACCTTTGGTGTGCACCCTTCTGGAGGAGCTATTCTCTAATAGTCAAGGCTATTCCCATTTTCCAGGTAGGAGGTAAGTTCCTCACACCTCTGACCTTTGCCCGTTTCCTAAACCACTCGGGGAACATGTTGCTATTGTGCAAGATGGCAGAGGAGGCCATTCCTCCTTAGTCGGTACATAGGAAAAGGGTAGTACCAGGATCACCAACGTTCAATCACCATTGCCAGTATTCGGCCATCCTATGAAATCTTTGGGTATACTCATATATTCCAGATGAGAAAAACGGAACTTTTGAGCAGTTAAATAATTTCCCCACCCTTCGCTATTGGTAAGTGGATTATCTAATATTTAATTTTTTTTCTTCCTGGCTCAGGAATGCACACTCAATCCTGTCATGACATAACTGTGTACAAATGTAAAAATGTACCCTAGAGTAAAAGAAGTAGAAGTGTGATTGACAGGCTGCATTAGCAGGACCTCCCAGCAGAAAGTGTTTATTAGGGTCATTACTTCAGATCCAACTGGATGAAGAGTTCACTCATTACAATATGCATTAGCTTTGCCCTGTCCAGCTATGACAATTCTATATGAACACCATGGGGAGGTGGCTAAGGATAGTTTAAAGTTGTCATTAGGTAACTAAACTGGAAAAGTTAAGCTCCAGGGGTAGTAAGTGCTCAGAAAATCCAATTATGAATCACAATGGGCTCTTGATAGAGATATGATTTGTTTCCACCATAATTTGAAGGAAACTATTGGCAGTCTTAGCACTAGAGTTCTCTGGCTGATTATGCCCAAGAAAATGACCTCTCATTTGACCTAATGATTGTTTTCCAGAGAAAGACCAAAACCTGGGAGCTGTCTTTTAGGCACAGTAGGTAGCTAGCAACTTGAGAGCACTGCACCCGGTCACTACCAGATGGGGTTGGGACAAGAAGGATGGGTGGCTCACTTTCAGAGTCCATGTTAGAGGTCACCCTCAACTAGAAGCCTTCTTTTGTTCTGCTCAAGTGATTCCTTATAGCATCACCTGGGCTACATGAGTGTGAACACTTGGGCTATGTGGGTGTGAACACCTGGGCTACATGGGTGTGAACACCTGGGCTACATGGGTGTGAACACCTGGGGCTACATGGGTGTGGACACCTGGATTATGCGGGTGTGAATACCTGGGCTACATGGGTGTGGACACCTGGGTTATGTGGGTGTGAATACCTGGGCTTGCATGGATGTGAACACCTGGGCTTCGTGAGTGTGGACACCTGGGTTATGTGGGTGTGAACACACGGGCTACATAAGTGTGGACTCCTGGGCTACCTGGGTGTGAACACCTCAGCCATGTGGCTGTAGACACTGAAGAGCTGCTGGTTTCCAGGAGCCCTTTCACCTCATGCCACCCTGCCTTGAGATTCCCTGTGTCCTCGCCCTCTGTGCATGCTCACTCCAGACGGGCACATTATCAACAGGCACAGCATCTGTGTGGTTAATTCAGTCCAGCGCTGGCTGTGAGCTGTTGCCTGATGACAGGGAGTGGGGCAGTGCCCTCCAGTCACGAGTGCACATCACATGTACTTCCTTTGCCGGGGCCACTCAGAGACTCGAGAGACACTGCTCAGGGTGCTGTCCCTGTCCAGCTCTCTGGTTTCACAAGCAGAGACTTCTGTTGCCTCAAATAAACCCTGGAATTTTCACAGAAACTGTGAGCACTGCCCATTTCTTCAGGAACGTGTCTGAGAGATGGCCACGCTTTAACTGACGGTGTTCATCAGTCTTCCACAAAGTTTTCAGGGAGTCACAAGCAAACACCCAAACTTGCAGTCTTGGCTAGGAATGATAGAAATCACACTTTGCCTACAGAACAGCTGAACCAGATTCCCCCCTAATCAAATATAAACTTACCTATTTTCCTTCGAAGGGGGTATTTCTGTCTTGGAAGCTCTGGACTATGAAGTATGCAAAAGATTTTACTTGGTGGTAGAAGCTAAAGATGGGGGCACCCCAGCTCTGAGCGCAGCAGCCACCGTCAGCATCGACCTCACAGATGTGAACGATAACCCTCCTCGATTTAGTCAAGATGTCTACAGCGCCGTCATCAGTGAGGATGCCTTGGAGGGGGACTCTGTCATTCTGGTAGGTGCCAGCAGCATCTGAATTCTGGGACAAAACATCCTCACAGCGAAGAAATGAGCAAGGTCTGTCTTAGACTCTGTTCCCATCCCCCATCCAGTGTTTCAGTACACCCTCCTCCAAGGATGCCTGTCACATGCGGGCTTTGAAGAGCTCCTTCCCCAGTGTGTGTGTTTGAAAGCGTCTTACAGGTTCATTTATATCAAGCTATAAATTTCTAGTAATTGCTTTCCTTACAGAAGTATATACTTTTAAAGAAAATGCAAGATAGCGTAGATGAGCTTGTTAAAGCTCCGAGGCAGATAATCCACGACTACAGAGTAACTGACCGTGACTAAAGAGGAAATACATGGGTATCGTCCTACTAGAGAGTGGGGATTCTCCATTGTGAGTGTGAGAAAAGCCCGTGATTAAAGAGGGAGCACGGCCCACTGTGGTGGACAGGCATGGCAATAGAAGAACAAGCCTGGTCACGTGCTTTACACAGTGAGGAAGCAGAGAGCAATGCTCCACTAGGTTTCTGTAATCTTCTTTTCCATTCCGTCTAGGGCCCCAACTCATAGGGATGATGTCATCCATAGAAACCCTCAAATAGTCCTCAGAGCTGTGTCTCCAAGTGATTCCCGACAGCTTTGTCCCTTAGCCCTGGGGTCTGTCATCATTATCTCAAACCCTGATGAAAATCAGGCCCAACTGATGTCAGACTCTGGGAAGGTACAAATTAATAAGGAAATAAATGTCCCATGCTATTGCTGCCCTCTTTGGTCCTACCAATCATCTCCTCCCCTGGGAACTTATCATGGGTAGTCCTAGAATACTGCCAGCCAGAGATGCTAAGCATCAACCTTTTGTCTTTCTCTTGCGTTATACCTTGCCTTTGCTTGTTTCTTTTCTGTGAAGCTGATAGCAGAAGATGCAGATAGCAAGCCCAATGGACAGATTCGTTTTTCCATCGTGGGTGGAGATAGGGACAATGAATTTGCTGTGGATCCCTTCTTGGGACTTGTGAAGGTTAAGAAGAAACTGGACCGGGAACGGGTGAGTGGGTTTGGGTTATTCCTCACCATCCAACACCTACACCATTACTGGGCTCATGGGCATAGGCTCATTATGAGTAGCAAGAAATGCAGGTAGACATTTGGGTTAGATTTCTGAAAGAATTTTATACTGATAATAGCTTTTGGCAGACGTTGGAGATCTTAGCAAAAATGACAAATGTGTACCTTTCTGCATAGATTGAACTTTAGTCCTTCATGAGTCAGAGAAAAAAGAACCCTTCAGCCAGGACACTGCCCCTGGTTTCATCAGCAACTTCAGCCCTACGTGAGCTGGTCAGGAAAGATCATCTGAAGGCACTCGAGGAAAAGAATGATTCCGAAAATCCCTTCGTCCCAGACTGAAATAATTCTTGACTGAAATGTATGTTTTCAAAGAAAGGGAAATCTAGAACCAAACTCCAGAGCAATAATACTAAGAGGCAAACTGAATCTTCTAGTGATACAGCCCTCTAGCCCAGGAATACCAAAATCAGCAGTGTAGGTCAGTGATGACAGTTGTATCAAACAGAGGCTCAGGCCTAGCCTTAAAGGCAGTGGCTCCTCCCCTCGGGGAAGAGCTAGAACTATCAGGCTGCAGTTTTGGTGGGCACAGTCCTAGTGGGCAGAGGCTGGGACAACCTTAAACACCCTGAAATACATAAACCAGCTCCCAACAGAGAGAGAGCCAGCCCCAAATGATGATGGCACCAAAGTCATCGGGATATGAGAAAAGGTGACACAGCCAGAGACTTCAGGTAATCTGAGCATGTGCAGAAGGCCAAGGCTCTGCGGTTCCTAACGCCACCTCTGTGCCTTGTCAGGTGTCGGGATACTCCCTGCTCATCCAAGCAGTAGACAGTGGCATCCCTGCAATGTCTTCAACTACAACTGTCAACATTGATATCTCTGATGTGAATGACAACAGCCCAGTGTTCACACCTGCCAACTATACTGCTGTGATCCAGGTAAGCAAGTCTTGCCAGCTGGTTACTACCTGTGTGGCTCAGCCTCCTCCACGCTGGCTTGTTGAGTGGGGCTTCTATAGAAAATAACTTAGAGTTGGAGACTCTGGATGCTGGGAGTTTACTGCTGACAATTTCAGAGGCTGAGAAGATCATGATCACGGCTTTCCCAGATCTTGTATCTGGCAAAGGGTTGCATTCTGTTTATAACGGTGATTGCTAGCTGTGTCCTCACTTGGCAAAAAAAGAAGAACATGCTCCTTTAGGCTTCTCTCTGAGGACTCCAGGACCTCAACAGACCTGTCTCTCAGTACCATTGCATTGGGACGTAGTTATAGCCTGTAGGTTATGAATATCCAGTATCAACTTGTCTCTTCCTAGGGAAGGTATGAAAGCAACCTATTTTTCCACCTCAATTGTTGAGAAGAGTTATTGAGTCCTGTTTCTTCTACGTATTAGCTGTTTCATATGCACAGCCTGTCCCCATCACTGTGTGTCATGGAGGATGTATACCGACGCCCACTCTCCCACCCCATCCTCACACACTTTACCGTTGAAAGAGCCAAGGATCTGTAAGCGTGAATAGTCTTCTCAAGATCATGCAGCTGGAAAGCAGCCAGGATTCGAACTTGAATCTATCATGTAAACACATAATACAAAAAAATCTTTCTGCAGTGACAGGCTATCTTTAAGAACCCTGTTCTGAGTGGGAGACATATCAATAGGAACCAGCCCAGGACTTCAGAGAGAGCAGCTCCTTTTTAAGCTCAGCTTCCATCGCAATTTGTTTACTGCTTTAAATCCGCTTGCCTTAAAGTCAGGCTGCAGGATGGAGTAACTTACAGCTGGCTTCTGCTTTCAGGGTAGATGACAGGCTTCTCCATTAGACCACTGTTCAGCAGTTAGCTCGTGAGCAGGGTACTGGAGGCTGGAAGCCAGGCTAGGAAGATGTGCTGACCCAGACTGTGAGTGTGGAAGACTTGGAGACACAGCTAGAGATGCTCATGTCTTACACAGGTGCACAGGAGTTCTGAAGAAGAAGCTATTATTGTGCTGGCTTTGCTGTCACAGTGGCTCTCAAGTTCTCCCAGAGCCTCTGAGAAGGAGTGGAAGGAGAGAGTGCTCGGGTCTCTAGAGAGCCCTTTGGGATAAGATGGATGATCTTGAGTGTGGCTGTCTATAACCAGCCTCCTTCACACAGTGACACTGAGCTGTCTGGTAACCAGGCTGAGATGTTCCTGAAACAAATGCTATCCCTGTCTGCTCATCCCTGGCCATTGTCAGTGCAATCTCAGCCCTTCCTGTTCAGATTCTGATTTACCTCTCATCTGCTCCTGCCAGCAGCCACACATGTGATCGCTCTCCTTCCTCATCCCCGTCCCTCCTCCCCTCTTTCTCTTAGATCTCTGTGGTTGTGAACTCCCGAGGCGCACTCTGCCTCACCCCGCCCTTGTACCCTCCTCAGACAAAATACACTTTGCCTTCTCAACATTCCGTTTACGACATGCATCCATCAGCTGCACAGACTGTTTCAGATGCGGAAGTCAGCCAGGACTTCTTCCCCTGCAGGCTGGGCTTGTCTGTAATTTCACACCCTTCCTTCTTAGACGGTGACCCCAAGGACACACATTCTCTCACTCTTTACATTTTTTTCTGCGGAGGAAATGGCCTTCAGAGAATGAGCAAACAAATCAATAAATCTTCTGTTTGTGTGGTGCTGAGTATGTTGTCTGTGTAAAGCAGTAAATCTTCTCTGGGATGACATGGTCCCACGGTGGGCTCCAAGGAGAGGCAGTGCCTGCAGCCTGGTGCTCAAGCAGGCAGAGAAGGGGCAGAACAGAAACCTCTGAGGTTCGCTCCTCCTCCTTTTCCAAGGCTTCCTCCCTTTTTCACGCCCAGAATAATGGGCTTATCCCAGCACCTGGTTATCTTTTTCCCTGTTCCCTTTTTCTTTCTTTTTTAATTTTAAATTTTCGTTATTTAAATTTCAGCATATGTAGCCATGGCTTTTCTAGAACTCATTCTGTATTTTAGGCTGGACTCAAACTCATGACAATCCTCCTGCCTCTGCTACCCAACTGCTAGAAATACCTGTGTGAGCCAGTATCGGTCTCTTTGACTCACTGCACTAGACTTTGGCCTTGGCGCTGTCTAGGCTGATGTTGGTTTTAGGAGTTAGCCTGCTGATGACACCAGGGTTAAGATGATTGGGTCCCAAGAGATGAGGAGCAGGGTACAGGGTGTTGGTGGAGCCCAAGGCTCATATGCTGAATTAACTTATGATAACTATGTGCTGCTGAGCACGGTGGCTCACACAGAAAAAGGGCTTTCAGAGTGAAGAAGATAAACTTTGACCCCAGAAGAAGGCATGACTCATCCTCATGTTCCTGTTGTGAGGCCAGGTTTCCAAAATGGTTGCAAAAGTTGAAGACTGCCCCCCCTTCTCAAGTTGATAAATGTTCTATCTACTTTCTTTTCCCTAGAAGAACATGGAACAGCCAAGTTGTGGGGTGGGTTGTGAAAGTTCACTTGCTTTCATATATTGACTGGAAAGTTGCTTGCATGTCTCCCCAAAATGTCTAATGTGACACCGTGTTACAGTGATGGGCCTCCACGCAATCACAATACAGCATAATCATGTTGTGACTGGAGTGAGGACCCACATCTGCAGAGACTGTGGTCTCCTGGCACGGCAGTGAGGAGGCTACTACAGAAGGGAAAGAGGATACCTGCAACCCCAGTCTGTTTTCAGAAGACATAAGTACCATGGGGAATTCCTTATGGCGAATGCCTGGCTCTAACTTAGCACTCCCAGCCAGTAATGATGTTTTATTTGTTGTTGTTGTTTTGTTTTTATTTTAACCTCCTTTTTGCAACACTCTTTTATCCAGGAAAACAAGCCAGTGGGTACCAGCATCTTACAACTTGTGGTGACAGACAGAGACTCTTTTCACAACGGGCCTCCCTTCTCCTTCTCTATTTTGTCGGGAAATGAAGACGAGGAGTTTGTGCTGGACTCCCATGGGATCCTGAGGTCAGCGGTGGTCTTCCGGCACGTGGAGTCCCCAGAATACCTGCTGTGCATTCAGGTACAGCTTGGCCGTCTGTCCACACTGGGTGCTGCTCTCTCCCATGCCTGTCCCTTCTGCCTTCACTAAGTCAACATAGTAGCTCATGGTAGTGAATGAGTGTTCCTCTTCTAAGCCCAAATTCAATGCCTGTATGGGGAAAAAAGCACAAAGAGGCAGAAATGGCGGTCACGAGTTGTGCAAGGATCACAAAAGGGAGCCATGAATGGCCAAGCACATGGAATTCCTGCCCAGGACATTGCCTAGACCAATATTTGGATTCTAGCCATAAACCTGAATGATGCTCAAGCCGCTGTTGCCCACAGAAAGCTGCCTGACCGTTGTGAAGGGTGGCTACGGTGTCCAGCTATCTAAACAATGCCCTGTCTCAGAACATAGACTCCAGGGACAAAGGGGAATTTTCAGTGTCTGCTCACTGCCCAGCACAGTTCTCTGCACGCAGCCTAGAGCTTGGGTATCACATCTCATCTCCCACAGTTAGCCCTCTGACTTCCTCATAGGAAACATCCACGAGAACCTTTCTTCCTCCAAGGGTCCCTGTTACTTTACCCTCTCGTCCATATTCAAACTCTCTCTGTGAGAGCCTGCTCCGGCTTCATTTTCTTCCAAACCATCTCTGCGCCCATCCCAGGCCAATCCTTTTACTTTGTATCATAAGAGACAAGAAAATGAAAATTCCCTAGTCCACTTTTTCTCATTTTATCAAAAAAAAGCTTTATCGGGGCACAACTTTACCTATAGATGTCTGCTTTTATGGCTGCCCCTGGGCTGTAAAGACATGGCTGGGTGTTTATACAGATAACATAACCCAAACATCCTACAGTCACCCAGTGCTTATGGAAAGTGCTTACCAGCTAAGCTAAAACTGTCCATGGCTGGCAAGCCTTGCAAGCCTGGGCCCTCAGCCTCTGGTCTTTAGATTCTGAATGCCAGGGTCCTTAGCTGTACATCATTTCACCATCCTTCACAGGCTCCCTGTGCTGCCACCTTCTGTCCAGTGACATCATGCCTTTCTGATAGTTGTCTGACCTCTTGCACCGGGGTTGGCAACCTCTGGCAGATCTATGAAATTCAAAATCGTCAATGTCCTTCGAGGTGGCCACAGTTTGACTCCAGATTCAACCTAATTTACCAAACTTCCTTCCACCTCCGGGAAGTCTCCGTTTTAGCATCTTGTGATTCACATATCCAAATAAACAGATACTGGTGGTAACCATGCTAATACCGTGCACACAACTGCTCGCTAAGTCTTTGTATGGGCGATGCCTGTGGTGAACACTTTGTAATCACTTCCTCTTTTAATTCCCACAAGAACCCTAGGGGGCTGAAACCACTGTTATATTCATGTGTTAAAGATGCAAAGCTTAAAGCTCAGAGAGATCAAGTAAAACTAACTTAAAACCACAAACAAAATGTGTAGAAAGCTAAGATTCAAAGCCTGTATGATGCCCAGGGCTTGGATTCCCACTGCCGTCTACATTTGAGGATACATTTCCTCTGCAATAGCTCTGTCTACAGGGTCACTGAATCCCTGAAGATCTGACCCATGGGGACCTGACTTTATTCTGAAACATGACACCATTGACCCCTCTATCATGCATGACAGGTGCTCATTAAAGACCTGTTGTCAAGGTGATTGTCTCACCAGTTCCTCTGTTAAGAGAGAAGGGGGTTTTTTGAGCTTCCCCTTCGGTGTGTCATCTTTTGTATCCTGAATCTTTCTATGATGTAATTCTCATTTAAGTAATGGCATTTCTTCTGTGTGCCAAAAGGTGTCACCTGGTCCAGCCAAAAGGAAAGAATCCAACAGAAAACAAAGATTCCTTCTCCAAGTGAGAACATCCTTGATGGAATATTTTTTTCTGTTTTCTGTCCAAAATTAAAATAAGACAAGCCTGGTGTGGGCAAGCTGGGTCTTGTAGCATCCTGCCCATAATGCCTGGCTCACCCCACTGGCTTGATTGTGTTGACACATTTTATTGCCCGTCACCCAGCCCCAGAGAATGACAGAATGTGATAAACCGCTCCTCTACTTGAGTGCCCACCTCCGCAGTTTTCAGAATATTGACAAGGAATGGAGGAAGAAGCGAACCTGGTAGAAGGTCCCGAGAGCTGCTGTCTCGGGGTGACATTTCAATTATTAGTCTTAACTCTCTGTTTGTTCGCCTCTTTGTATCCTTAGGCAAAGGACTCGGGAAAACCGCAGCAAGTTTCTCATACCTACATCCGGGTGCGGGTCATTGAGGAGAGCACCCACAAACCCACAGCTATCCCTCTGGAAATCTTCATTGTCACCATGGAGGATGACTTTCCTGGTGGGGTCATTGGAAAGATCCATGCCACAGATCAGGACATGTATGACGTGCTCACATTCGCCCTGAAGTCAGAGCAGAAGAGCTTGTTCAAAGTGAACAGTCACGATGGGAAAATCATCGCCCTGGGAGGGCTGGACAGTGGGAAGTACGTCCTGAACGTCTCTGTGAGTGACGGCCGCTTCCAAGTGCCCATCGACGTCGTCGTGCACGTGGAGCAGCTCGTGCATGAGATGCTGCAAAACACTGTCACCATCCGCTTTGAGAATGTGTCCCCCGAGGACTTCGTGGGACTGCACATGCATGGGTTCCGGCGCATCCTGCGGAATGCGGTCCTCACCCAGAAGCAGGACAGCCTGCGCATTATCAGTATCCAGCCTGTGGTGGGCACCAACCAGTTAGATATGCTGTTTGCTGTGGAGATGCGCAGCAGCGAGTTCTACAAGCCAGCCTACCTGATCCAGAAGCTGTCCAACGCCAGGAGGCACCTGGAGAACGTCATGCATATAGCAGCCATCCTGGAGAAGAACTGCTCAGGACTGGACTGTCAGGAGCAGCACTGTGAGCAAGGCTTGTCTCTGGATTCCCACGCGCTCATGACCTACAGCACAGCTCGCATCAGCTTTGTGTGTCCGCGTTTCTATAGGAACGTGCGCTGCACCTGTAATGGTAGGTTCAGCTAAATGGCTGTCCTTCTTTATTGGTTATTTTCCTCACTGCTTTTACAAAATACCTGGCAAAGACACTCAAATGAGAGTCTATTTTGTGTCACAGTTTGAGGCTCCAGTCTGTCATTGAAGGGAAGTTATGACAACAGGACATCGATGCAGCTGATGGCATCTGTATCTGGAGTCATAACGTTGAGAGCAGGGAATACTGGTGCTTCGTTCTCATCCCCTTCTTTATTTAGTTCAGGACCCTAGCCCATGGGTGACACTGCCCACATTCACGGGGAGTCTTGTCAGATCAATCAAACCTTTCTAGAAAGCTCTGTAGGTACACATGGGTATTTCTATAGTGATTCCAAATCTAGTCAAGCTAACGGTGAAGATGAATCCTCCCACCTCCCACCTCTGAGAACTCAGAGGGAAACCCACATGCAGCTCTTGCATTCCGTCACTCATTCACCTAAACAGTAATTCTCATGTGCCTAATACAGATGCTGAGGCTGTAGAAGAAACTAGAAAAGGGAAACGTTGGGCCCCATAGCCATGGAACTGTAGCTTAGTCTGTGAGGGATGACCACTCCCAAGTGCCATTGATGTCACTGCACAAAGAGCAGCTGATGCACGAAATGCTGCGACCCTTGTTGCCGCCTGCTTTGATCTTACTGTTGGAGTATAAACCCCGCCCCCGCGGCAGGCTCAGCCAAGGCAGCTTCCTGTAGACAGAGATAAACTCAGGTAGGGATCATCACTGGAGGGTTTGCCTGAGGGAAGCTTAAAGGATGAGAGAGGAACCCATCCCAGCGAGAACGAAAATGCTTCCCCCTCTGGAAGAAGTGGCAGCCATGACAAATGAGACTAGAGAGGGCCATATCCACCCTCAGCCATTAGCTAGGATGAAGAATTAGGAAGGACCCTGAAGCAGCAGGAGACATCCACTGATTAGAAGGGAAGAGGTGATGGGGTAGGGTATGTCCATTACAAAGGGTGCAAAACAGGCAGGCTGGAGGGTTCTGCTGGCGAATGAGTTAGGAAGCTGTAGCACAGGTTAATAGCAGCACCATTTGCCTCCCTGAAAAGCAGGCCAGATGTCTACAAGTGCAGTCAACGGGCAGGCTAACCTCAGAGCAGAACAGACTAAGCTTCCTGCTTGTCATTGAACCTTGACCTTGGCTAGTCAAAGGTCATAGCTGCACAGTCACAGGCCCTCAGTAATCAGTGAGAAGAATTGTTCTCTCTGACTCTTTTCCTCTCTTTGACTTGGGAGCCATAAATTCACGGCCCTCTCTAAGAAAACCACACTGGAGTTGCTCTATCCAACGTGAATTCGGTCCACAGGGACTGTGGCTGTAAGAGAAGCCATTTATAAAAATTCCTTGTGGAGACTTAAAAACAGGCAGCAACTCAGGCATCTTAAGCACCATTTTGGTTGCAGTTTGGGGAAAAACCTCATCAAAGGGAAAGCTGAGGACCTCAGCCCCTTGCAAGAGCCATCTTGACAGCCTCAGAGCATCCTTCAAGAATGGACACGTGCCCTCTGGTGCGAGTGACTTTTGTTTGCATTTTCATCAGCAATGCAGCGACAGCCAGATCTGCAGCATATGTACTAAAGCGAGCTACGAAGTAATTCAGCACAAGCATGCTAGGGAAATGCATTTCTAGCAGATGCCACCATGAACAATTTATGAGTGCCAGCTGTCCAGGTCTTGTCTAGGTGTCCTTTGCAGACAAACTGATTTACGCAGCAAAGCTGTGTTTAAGAACCCACGTGGTGGTTCACGGCAGGGTTCACAAGGATTTCGGGACAGGACGGGGTAAACTCTGCAGGGGAAACTGCAGCAACACATCAATCCTCAGACTCTGCGAACTCAGAGGAAAGCAGAATACTTTGAGGCAGCAATGTTCTAGACAGTGAGGATTCCAATGCAAAGCGCGCAGCCTCCTCAGGAGCCCGTGATGACGAGGCAGCCTTGCTAGCACCTGCCTGCTAGAAAGAAGCTCAGGGAGAGAAAGCACCCTCCTGTAGCCCAAGGAAGCCTTCTGTGGAGTGTTTACACAGAGACCAAATATGTGGGGGCTCTTCAGATATAAATATAAGCTCAAGACATAAGGGTTAGCCAGCTTTATAGGAAAGACATAGTGGATTATTTATTGTTTTGTTTATTATTTTAATGCAAAGATTTGCTCTGTGGTTTATATATTATTCTTGTATTATAAATGCAATGTTTCAAGGTCATGTACCCACCTAGGACTGCTATAGCCACTTTAAATCTTTCTACTCAATAAACCTAGAATGTGAATGATTTTGTTACTCAGCCCCTCGGGAAGGGAAGAGGAGGCCTTCCGAACACACCCTAAGCCTCTCTCTAGTGAGACTTGGCTTGGTCAGGAAAGTCCTCGGCTCTAAGTCAATCTTAAAATGAAGCTGAAAAGAAAAGTTCTAAAATGTACTATAAATAGAGTTGGAAATATCTGGCTCAGGCTCATCTTCAGCAGACAATGCAAGGATAACCTCCAACAAGAGAGCTGTGTGTCTTGACCAAAATCGCATATGACCTCACCCTGGTTCAACACAGAGATCAGAAACTGTTTCCTCAAGGCCTGTGTGTCGAAGGCTTGGTTTCCAGCTGATAGAATTCATTTAAAATGTGTGTGTGTGTGTGTGTGTGTGTGTGTGTGTGTGTATGTAATATGTGTATACTTGCACATGAGTTCACACATATGTGCCTGCGTGTGTACATGTGTATATGTGTGTGTGCATATGGAGGCCAGATGCCAGGCATCTTTCTCGTCCTCTCTGCATTTTATATATTGAGGCGGGGTTCTCTTGTTGACTCTGGAGCTTTCTAATTTGATTAATCTATCTAGTAAGCTTGTCCCTGTCACTGTAGTCTGTGCTCTGATGTCTCGTGTGGGTTTGGGGCAGTCTGAATTCAGAACTGGAAAGTCCTTTCTCTCATCTATCACCTCAGCCCCACTGCTGGGCTTTCAAGAGGTGAATGGAGCTTGCCAGTTCTAAATTCATCTGTGAATTAGTCCACTCATGAATACATAGTTGGAGAGTTTGTAGAGGTGGCTCTGATGGATCGAAGAGCATACCTTGAAGAGATTGTTCATTAATTCTTTTCTGTGTCTCTCTGCTCCCTGGCTGCCAGGAGGTGAGCAACCCTGCTCCATCGCTGTCTCTCACCATGGTGTCTGCCTTACCTCCAGGCACTGAGGATCAGTGACAGTGGTCAAAGCCTTTGAAACCATGAGCCAAACCAAACATTTCTGTTTCAGCTTAGTTTACTCAGGTATTTTATCACAGAGGCAAGGGGTGGGAGAAATAACAAAAAGGAACAGATCTCCATCATAATAGCAGTTACCTTTCTTTACATATCAATGAGAATCTCAGTGATATGTGCTCCCTGAGAATTCTCAGTTAATCATATTTCCTAGTAGAGTGGTCAGCGTGATCCCGGGAAGACAGATGGTGTCTCAGACATAGTTTGTAACGGGTTTGCAGCAGGTGCCAAGCCTCATAGTCAGGTGTAGACAGTAGGCTTGGGTAATAGCCAGGAGTCTGTCAACACATGTGCCTCTACTGCTGATGAGCAGGAAACCAAACATGAAGGAGAGTCACAAGTTAGAGAAGAATAAATTCTCCCTTGGGCTCAAGGGGCAAGCTGTTGTCCCTCTCTGTAGTTTCCGTGGAAGTGGAAGTAGAACAAAGGAATGTAAACAGTTAGCAGGTGCTAGCTTTTGAGGCATCTTTTCATTTATTAAAAATCAGGGATCACTGAATTCAACAGACATTACTCTCCCCAACACACATAGACATGCATACACCCACTCTCTAACTCACTCACTAGTGTGGCGCTTCTTCTGTTTATCCTGGGAGACTGACAGATTCATTAAATGGTCTTTCCCACCACTTGGTGGAATAATTAGCATGATAAATGAATGTAGTGATCATTTAGGGCTATATAGTGATGTTTATACAGAGTTGGCCTCAGTACTCTGCCCCCCCTCCCAACTTCTAGCTCATCTTTTTCTCATGCAGATTTTTGGGTCCAATTATCATCATTAGCATCTTGAACCAAAATGCTGAGTTGTGCTAACAAGTGGAATCCAATGTGAATTTAACTGCCAAATAAGCTCATTAAATCCCAGCTACCCTGAGACAATCCCTTTGAACAAAACTAGAGAGACGGAGAGACAAGGCGAGAGTTCTGATGTCCTGAGATGACTCCACGTGAACATTGGGAAGTCAATGAGCGTTGGCATGCCAGTCAGGAAGTCTGACATCAAGTTAAATAGGGAGTGATAGATGTCATGGCCCTCCCATAGGTAAGCAAAAGGGAAGGGCGTCAAAACAACACGTGAGACAATACTGATTATACTCATTTTAAATTTTTCATTAGCTGCTCAAAAAATATGAAATAGACATATATCAAAAAGGACATATTGTCTAGAATAGGCTCCCAAGGTGACCATCAGCATTTAAAGTCAGTGTGTTTATAGCCACTGTGGCGGAAGCAGCTGCCTGGTTTGTCATGTTTATTCAGATAAGAAACAGAGAATGGAACCTAGAGGGCCCAGGGAGATGGCTGCGACATTTCCTATGAGGTATGCTCTATGATAGGCAGGATGAGTGAGACAGCAGGCACGCCCTCCACCAGCAAGGGCGGGCACAGCAGCTGCGCAGAGCAGCGTCTGGGCACTGGAGGTGATGGCGTCAGCTGTGGTGGGTTGGAAGCCTGACGATTCCCTTATCTCAATTCCATTCAGATAAGGCCTGAAATGGACATTTAAGCAACGAAATGAACTTGGGAAGAGCACTTGTGAGCGTAGAGGTGGAGTTGATAAGGGATTTATCACAGATCTTAAGCTCCAGGATTAGTAGAGAGGCACACAGGAAGAAAGGGTGTGGGCTTAGGTGTGGGCTTCCCAAAAGACAGTCACAGCTCACTACTTTTTTTTTTTACAATCATAAATATGAATTGAGTGTTTTTGAAGTTATTATGGCTGAAAGATTGCTAAGGGATTTAGACAAGATCACAAGGTGGCTCCTGAGGTTTATCAGACAGGACTACAGTTAATTACATAAACGTGTAGATGCCGAGGATGCAGGAAGTTGGGGTCGCGTCACTCACCATAAACAAAGTCAGTCTACTTGTTTGTGAGACTCTCAGGAAATATCCAGAAGAGAGGGGGGGCCCTCTAGAGGACATAGACATTCAAGACTTAAGCTGAGTCTATTATTTTAATATTTCTAATAGGAATATTTTCTCTATGACGGCAGTCTTTACAGTCAATGTTACTTGTACTAGAATTCTTGATTTTTACCTGGCTAAAGGCCTTTACCAGACTCAGGGATGAGAGGCTCCTTTTTCTCCCAAGGTCCATATAATTCTCCTGTCTTTCTATATTGCCTCACTGGGAACTGAGTGGGGTCTGGCAAAATGCCTGGAATTAGGCAGGAGGCCATAGGGGAGGGGGTGAGGGTTCATGATGAAGAGTGTGAGACCCAAGGCATGGAAATGAAGACGTGTACCGTGCACCCACAGATCGAAGTAGGGATGGACAAAAGCCTTAATATTTCTTGGTCCGTGACCAGTTTCCAACTCTATTTTACACTGTTAGAATAACCCTGGACACAGTGACCCTATAAAGGAATCAGCTTTCTTTAAAAACTGATGAACCCGAGATGTGATGAACCTGTTGACAGGTTCGCAGCTGCAGAACTCAAACAGCTGAGCCCAGGTTCCTATCTGACCGTCTTACTGAAGCAGCTGTTGGCCTCAGTACCTTGCTACCTCTGGGCAGCTATAAGATGAGCTTGGAAGCCACTCAACCCAACCGCAGGATATCTGGTCTGCTTCCATCGCAGATGTGAAAATTGAGCTAAAGTTTAAATACAAGCCCAGGGTCTCTCCAGATGATTGTATACCGCTCCACCAAAAATCCATCCTCTTGCCTCACCACAGATTCAGCCTTGACAAACACACAAAACCCTGCCTGCTCATCCCTGCCCTGCACCCTGCCCTCAGATAGCTAACAGGAATGGTTATTGAGTCCGCGGGTCCTCTTTTCTCAACCAAACACCAGTGTTCTTTTACTCCTTGATATAAACAATAGCATGCTACCAAGAGTAAGAAGGGACAAAATCGGGGTACAGAGGAGATAAAAAGGAAGGAAGGAAGTGCCCAGTTTTAATTGGAGAGGACGAGAAGAATATGTGGAAGCAGGGGTTTTTAATGATGGGATTTGGCCAATCAGGAATGCATGTTGAGTTAAGGAAGCAGTGACGAAAATAGCTCAAACTTTGGGCAGCGTGTGAAGATGCATGGTGAAATAGTTGGCCCAAGTCCTTATTCCCATGAAGCACCATGATATCAAGAAGGTGAGCAGCGCTGGGCTGGTCTGGATAGGAAGGAGTAAAGAACAGTCCTTTGGAATAGATACCAATAGATAGGACAGGAAGGGGAGCCTATTGATTGATGGCTATCGTGACACATTCTAGTAAATATAGTTAAGTAAAATGAAGGATTCTGAAACAACATGACACTTGAAACTTGGTTTTGAGCTTTTTAAAAGAAAAAAACAATTCTGAATTGGGTTCGTTCTCAGGCTAGAGTTTGTTGGTGCTAATTGTCTGAGGACATTTCATCCACACAAGATGGCTCCAGGGAGGATATCTTGAATAAAACAAAGCTTGGCCATTAGTGTGATAATTAATAATAATAATAATAATAATAATAATAAACATGGCTGAGCCAAGCATACTGTATACCCTGGCCGTGTCTCTGCTTCTTGAAGAGTCACACAGACTGCTTCAAATCTCAGGAGGAATAGGTCCTATATCTTCTTGCAGGCCATGAATCAAGAAGGCATCTCACTGACTTACACAGCATTTACCAAAGACACAGCCTCTCAGCAAAGCTTGTGGGTTTGGGATCGGGATTTAGCATTAGTTATTGGATTCTTCAGCATAATGAAGCAATGACATAAATCAAGAAATGGACTCAGCTCCAAGTGGCAGCTTAATAGTTACAACTAGAAGCTGATGTATTTATTAGCCATGATCAGGACATTAATTCCAAGGGCTGTGGGAATACTGTTGGCAATGAGGAGAATCGTAAATATGGAAGCAAAAGCTTCCAAAAGTCTCCATGGAACCACCCTTGAACTGCACAGAAGTATGAATGCTCAGGTGGCTTTTCTGTTGTCAGTGTTGTAGAAAGAGAACAAAATTCCACCTGAGAAGAACTTCAGGAAAGTGGAAAAGTTGCAGAGAACAGAACACATCTCATGTGCATTCCCCTGAGGTTTGAAGAACAAGCCATAGTTGAGGTAGGGAAGATAGTCACCTGGAGCCAAAGGAGAAGGAGCAGGAGGAGGAGGGAACAGATGTGCCTGAGGTGGAAGAGGCTGAGGGACTGTGATGACGAAGAGACTGTAAGGCGTGCCTGAAGTGGACCTGGTGAGGACGGTGTTGTGGTATGGAGACTGTGAGGAGCTCTATCTGAGGTGGACATGGTGAGGGGTTGTACCTGAGGTGGAGAAGGGTGAGAAGTCATGCCCGAGACCTAGAAAGAGAGGGGTGTGCCTGAGGTGGAGGTGAGGGTTGTGCCTGAGATGGAGAAGGAAAGGACTCTACCTAAGGTGGAAAACCAATGGCTTTGGAGCGGAGGTGGAGGTAAGGGACTGTACATAGGGTGAAGACAAGAGCTATCCCAGGGATTAGAGAAAGCAGGAGGCTTTTACCTGGGATGGGGTTGGAAGCATAGACACATAGCTTACCCCAGCCCTGTGAGCATGAAGAACAAAGGGCTCCAGGCCTGAGTTTATACCTCCAATACACTGTGGTATTCAATGTCATTGCTCACTTTACAAATCTGCCCCAAGTCCAGCACCAGGTGTGAAAGGATCGGGTCTCTTCTGCGGTTTGTCTTAGCATCACCAGCTTTGCAGGCCTCTTTCAAAGGTTCCCACGAAGCTATTTTCTCAGGCTCTGGCCCATTCACTTTCCACAGAGCTATGAAAAATCTTTGTCCTAAATTTCTGAAAGGCAATCACAATCCAGAAAAGCAAGCAACATGTTCAGACCACAGAGTAAATAAATGAAATAACTAGCCAGGTCTTCAGCTTGTCAATAAGATCAGGACCCTTTCCCCTCACACTTCACCCCCTTTCCCCAGGGGAGCTCATTCATCCTGCTTGGTGTTGTGAGGGAAGCTACCGCCGCCCACCCTATAGTAGCATAGGACAAATAGAGTCATTTGACTTGATGGAGTGGGAGTCTTCTCCCTTCATGCTCACTCCCCATTAATGGATGCTGGAGATGCAGACCATGCCAGATCTACGGCCCCCACTCCCTGAGCGGTCACAGAGCACAGCACAAGTTCATTAAACCTGGATTATTAATGATAGTTAATAAGATAAACTTCCTCCCAGAAGCCAACAGGAGTTGACACTGTCATCTCTTAACTGGTACTTGGAGCTGATGAGCCGCTTTCTGCCACCAGATAGAGGTCTGTAAAGCTCTCAACAGTAATTGGGTGTCCACAGTTGCCTGAGAAGGAATACATAAACATGGGGACTTCTAAAATCAAGTTAACCACTCGGCGCCACACAGGCAGGCTTGCATTCCTTTGTACCTAGAAAACATAGACCATCACTGAAAAGAGCATGAATCCCCAAAGTGTTCCCAGGACCCAGCCCTGGGTCCATCAGAGGCCAACAGACAATATATGCTTCAAAAGGACCTGCTTCCTTTGCCACTTTCAGAGAGCAGAGAATTGCTGAGTTTGATGTAGAGACTTCCCTGCTCAGAGGAAGCTTGTTTTCAATAGTTTTATGCATTTATTTGGAATAAACTTGTTGACCTAACTGCATTTTGCCAAAGCATACTGAATGCAGACTGGCCTGCAGACTCTTGTTTGATGTTAGAGTTCCTTAAGCCACCAGAGTGTGGGTCTGTGAGCCGAGCTCTCTGACAGGCAGCTGGATTGACTGTTTGTTTATGGCTAAGCAGATCCCAGGTTGGAATGAAGGCCAAGGGACCCCTGCAGGTACCGAAAGCTGCCAGAGTAACATTCCTTACCCAAAAAAGTCCCCTTCCCCAATATAGAGCTTATTAAAGCAAAAAAGAAGGAAGACATGATCTAAGTCCAATCAGATAGAATGAAAAACATATGTACATAATTATATATGGAATATTGTTATTCACTTGCTGTATTTGTATCACTATTTTTCATACATACTCATGCTGCTTTTCCCTAGTGGGGATTGGATCTAAAACATTCATTAATTGGTGGCTGTGGTTTAATTACATGCATTTCTGTGTATTATGACACAAAGCCTTGAGAAGAAAAAGAGCTGTGAGCTTGAAATCCAATTGCTGCTAAGTGAGTTTGTGCTCTATCGCTAAGTCAGAGATTCGGCAGATCAAGTGAACAGTCCTGCGCTAATTATCACGAGGAGAGTGGCGGTGAGAGGCCACGCGCGAATGAAATGGAGAAACACCTCAGTTCTGAATGTCCTCTGACGCATGATCATTACCTTTCATTAGATACATTCACAGATGTTAGTTTAATTTTAAAAATATTATCGCAACATTTATGGGAATAAATGTATTGCTGTCGCGTGTCTAAACTTACCTAAACAACCTTTTCTTCTTTGACAATGGGTGCTTTTAAATCAGAGTTTTGAGAATGTGAGATTTCTTAGAAGTGTAGAGTAACGTGTGAGGGTTATAACAGATAATGAATGTAAATTCTACAGCGGTGTCAAAATGTAGAGTTATCCGAGACGGCATCCCTAGGTGTCCCTGAAGCAGAAAGGTGTAGGAATGTAATGGATCAAGAGCAACAGGCTTCTGTACATAAACTACCACATGTGGGGCTTCTTGGAAGTTACTGTTAGCTGGAAGGGTCTACCCAGATAACCCAGATAAAACCTCCTCCTCTCTAAAGAGGTCTGATGCTCTCCCAGGAGTTACCATCCCTTTTCTGGGACATCCCTTGATCTCACACACCTGTCAAAACAGTGATCTGATATGTAAATGTATATGTGCCTTTCATGTCTGTGGATATGGTTTCCTGCCATCTTTGTAGGCCCTGGATTCTTAGCTCATTGGTCTCACGTGCTTTATTGAATTAATATTTTTAGTTTTCTTGTTGAATGAATACAACAAGTTATTATTTGTTGAACAAATATACCTAAGTTATTTTAAAAACTGGTCATCAGAGCTCCTTGAAGTGGCTTATGAGATGGTCAAACATCAGTTGATATCTCACTAATACTGACTTGGGGTGAAATCAATCTCAAGATTGACTTTTATTCTAAATATTGAGTTTAAAATTCCTCCATCTTCTAAACCGAGAGCTGCATCAATGCCAAGAGTGAGCTTTGCAACTGGGCCCCAGCTAGAGGCAGATGGGATTGGTGAATCCTGACTTTGCTGGTACTGGATGCTCCTCTTGAGGGCTACAGTTCCAAAAAATGTTTGTAGGCAGTTAGCTCCATATTCCTGCTTTCTCCTGGACAAAGAGATGACTATCATGGGACAGTCTTAATGACCAGGGAAGGCATCATGGAGAGGAGTGTGTTCAAGGACCAGCTCGTACCAGTGAAGGCGGCACCTGAAGTCTGGTGTGTTCCTCCTTCAGTGGAAGAAGCACCCCAGCGAGAGCACTAAGCCACTGAGGACTCAAATGCATCTGTCATTGCATTGGAGGCTTAATTTCAGTTGATTCACTTTTTCAAAAGTCTTTTGACCCTTAAATTCTTTCAGGCTGAAAAAGTCCTAAGATACATTTAAAATACCCTGAGGCCTGTGAAAAACCTGCTTCTTTCGAAAGGCAGTGTTAAGAATATTCCTAACACGAGCTCTCTGCCGACGATCCTAACACTAACTCTCTGCCGAAGAAAAATCCAATCAAGCCAAATCACGGACAAGCCAAATTAAAGAATACCCAGGTTTAATGGGATTCCTGAGCTCTTAGGGTGGCCCCGAGGGGAAACCAGAAAACTGCAAACGTGATCACAGGGGTGGGGAGAACACAGAAGGGACTTTCCGGGGAGCAGTTTAAATAGACTGGGGAAGTGGTCAAGGTTTTGGCTGGCTACCTTGCCCCTTCTTGGGGGAGGGGTCAAGGTTTGGCGGGCACAGGGACCGGGCCTCCAAAGATGGAGGCCAGAGACTGGGACTTATAGGCGATACCTGCCTTCACCCTAGTTCTGACCTAATTCACCTGGGCCCTAGTTCATTTTAATCTTCTTCCAGGGATTTCCCTTCTAAGGGATTAAACTTTCATCTGAAAGCATGAATGGAACAGTGGAGTGGAAGCCAAGGATAATTCTGCTTTTTTTCTTATAGTTGTCAGGGGCTCATTATAGATAATCAATAAAATACCATGTGACAGAAAGGATTAGGAAATTAAATAGGCTGTGATTTCACAATTTACAGTTAGACTTTTATTTAGGAATATGTACTCCCTAACCATCACCTACACACACACATACACACACACACACGCACGTACACACACACACATGTACACACACACACACACATTCACACACACACATGCCTTCTCTCCCTGAAATCAACAGCTAACATCTCTTACAATCTGCCCTCAAGTCAGAGTGGTATTGGGCTGTAGAAGAGAGATAAGCTCACGGTGCTTACAAATGACGCTAGGATTTTGGAAACTTTTGGTACCTCCTGGCAGAGTTGATGGGGGTGATCTTTCTTTAGTTGAAATTGGCTCAAATAAAACTTTGGCATGTTTTGTCCTAATAAGATAAGCTCTGGATTTTCCTTTGCCCTTATCCTGCTTCTGCCTGCCCCTAAAATGCTGACAGACACAGAGATCTGTAATGGACACCAATACCCCATGTTGACCCATCTTAATGCACATTTCTGGGTGGTCCCTTTGTAGCTCACTTGAGATTCACATAAAGCCCAGGCCTTGACAATTTCTCATGATCCATAAAGTTGGTGCTGATCTTTTAGTGTCCTGATCATGCTTCTTCTGCCTTTGCCACAGGAGGAGTGTGTCCAGGGTCTAATGATCCTTGCGTGGAGAAGCCGTGTCCAGAGGACATGCAATGTGTGGGCTATGAGGCCAGCAGGAGACCATTCCTCTGCCAGTGTCCACCAGGGAAGCTCGGAGAGTGCTCAGGTACGGAGTGCCATGGACAGCTTCAGGGTTGGATCTCCACTCCTGAACCATTCTCTTTGTGTGAATGTCTCTGCCCAGGCCCCTCCAAAAGATGTGCCATGCGACACATGGCCTATGCTCACCCTCGTGTTTAACTGGAACATGTCTCAGCTGGTCTATGCTAACAAGAGGTAAGGCGGAGGTCCTTGTGTAAAGCGGAGGCCGTATCCTGGGTGCACGGCCGTGTTTCATGGCTGATGAGAGTGTGCAGCTATGGAAGACAGGGTGCTGCTATCAGGACAGAGGAGACAGAGCCGCTGGTATTCAGAAGGCTGTGCCACGCTGTCCTTAAAATCTCCAGGCCAGCAGGAGGTAGATGTGAGCCACTCTCATCAGCTCCCCGTAGAATAAACCCAGCCCTGAACACCAAGTAAGACAGCTCTTCCCGGTGGAGCTCTAGCTGAGTCCACATTGCAGAAAACTGAGATGTTCACCTTTGCATCTTAAAGAAGAAAAATCAGTGTTTACATCATTTCATCCAAATAATTTCCAACTTCGGATCTTCATCCACTTTGACATTTTTCTCCACTTCTTTCACTTTGATTTCACTCCCTTTGCTTCTCAAAGCATCTTCATTTGCTACACTGGTAGTGAGGTGTGTTTAACACCCAGGCACACAGATGCCAATCTTGGAACCAAAGAGAGCTACTATTTCTTGTATTTCATGCACACGCAACAGCATGGCTGTGGGTAATGATGAGCAGTGTAAGGGATGATAATCACACTGGTGATCGTGGGAATAAGAGCTCTCGTGCCTATGTATAAGGCACTTCGCTGAACAGAGCCTTTAGAAGCTTTCTGCAAAGGGAAGTCCTATTATAAAAATGGAAACCAAACTCCATCATGGTTGGTGTTCAGTCTAGAGCTGCCCATGAAATGAAGGGAAAACCAGGAAGCCTGAGCAAGTCATGAAGGGGTCCCTACCCCAGCACACATCTCACGCACACAGCATCCCTTCCTGCCAACTTCTAAATGGAGAACTTTGGTTTGCTCGTGACCATCATCCATTTGCTTTATTTCCATTCTCCCTGCTTTTCACTCTACATGGCTATCCATCTGTTTGCTGCAGCATTGTGTTGGAGAAAGGGTTAAGGAATTAAAAAGAGGGTTAATTCAGAACGAGGTGGGTTCAGAATCGGGTGAGTAAGTGGGTTGGGCTACACAGGTTAGGAAGGGGTGGTTCTGCTGAGAAGCCCACAGCCATGCTGGCCGCTCTGCCTGACTTTCCTCTGAAAACCTCTTTTCTCCTGACCTCAAGCTTAAGCCTGCACTTTTCTAAGAGAGAAGGAGAGAGAGATGAGAGAGAGAGACAGACACACACACACACACACACAGAGAGAGAGAGAGAGAAAGAGAGAGAGTAGAGAGAGAGAGAGAGAGAGAGAGAGAGAGGAGAGAGAGAGAGGAGAGAGAGAGCCTGAGAAAGGAAGCCTTGTAGTGCATGATCAGCAAAAGGAACTGTGACTGCAGAGGGCTTCCTCTCTTCAACCACTGACACCAGATGGCTGTTTGCCACTGAGATCCTGGAGAACATAAGTATTCCACAAGAGTAGCATCACTGCCTTGGCCTTCTTTCATAAAACTGAAAATTCTTTTTATTTGATTTTATTTTTCACTATGAGGGATTGAATTAGGACTGCGTATATGCAAGGCAAGCTCTCTATCATCGAGCTAAGCTTTCATTTGCTTTTTCATTTGAGAATAAGTCATTCAGGGTGACAATGAACTCACTCTGTAATCTAGGCTTGAGAGCTTCCTGCAGCAACCTCTCCTACTGCTGAGATTTCCGTCATGCACTGCCTGACCCAGGCACGCTCACGTGTCTAAGAGAAGGCAATGGTGGGGGAGGAAGCAAATGATATCTTTTAATAATGCAAAGCTTGGAAAGAGGGAGTTAAGAATCTAATGATACTAAGAAAATCCACATTATGGAATTCACCAAGTTGCTCTGAACATGAAATAAGTGGCATGAATTTGGTTAATAATTTAATGACGTAGAATTGTGTGAACCGGCTTTAGTTGAGATGCCTGGGTTCCACCCTTTCCTGCTGTGGTCTGTAATCAGCTTTCCTGGTGTGTGTGGGGTGGGGTCCTTGATCTCTGGATTTTAAATGAACGCCTTTGCCATTGGAATGGTCTTTTCAGGGCACACTTCTCTCAGCTTTGCTGGAAACAGCTACATCAAGTACCGGCTTTCTGAAAATAGCAAGGAAGAGGACTTCAAGCTAGCCCTGCGCCTGAGAACCCTGCAAAGCAATGGGATTATAATGTACACCCGGGCCAACCCCTGCATGATTCTGAAGGTTCGTAAAATGGCTGCATGCTTCTGCAGTTCTGTCTTGTAGTCATCTGCATTGTTGTGAAGACAACTTCAAACTTAAAACATTCCTCCCCGCTTCAACCTCTCTGTGCTGTGGTTATACGCATGAGCCACCATGCCCCAACACAATCGTTTCTTATATGGCTATACTGACTATTAGATTGTGAGATACTGAAATTATTGTCTTGTGAGTTTGGAAACCAGAACAGACTTCAGGACAAAGAGAGTGAAACGGGGTTGGAAAGTGTGCCAACATCCTTCTGCTTAGTTGTATCTTAAAGCTGGCTGGAGGAGAATAGATACCCACCTACGGAAAGGGCTTGAATATGTATTTATATTCCAGTCACCCTATATCTCATTAGGACAGACCTCTCCATGAATCCCACGACAAGGCCAGTCCTTTGACCGGTTGACTATCCATGTCCACCACAGGTCTCTCCATACTCTGGCTAGCCACACTGTCGCTGGGGAGGATATAGGAGACCTTGGGCACAGATATTCTATATATCCTATCATGACCCAAGTCACCCAATTTTTAAATTTTTTTATTTATTTTTTTAAAAACAATCTTTTCTCATTTTACATGCCAATACCAGTTCCTACTCCCACCCCTCCTCCTCCACCTTCCCTCCCACCTCACCCACCATCCACTCCTCAGAGAGGGTAAGGCTTCCCATACAGAGTCAACAAAGTCTAACACATCATTTTTAGGCAGGACCAAGGTATACCCCACTATATCTAAGCTGAGCAAGGAATCCCTCCAAAGAGAATGGGCTACAAAAAGTCAGTTCAAGCAGTAGGGATAAATCCTGGTACCACTGCCAGTGGCCCACAGACTGCCCCAGTCATACAACTGTCGCCCACATTCAGAGGGCGTGGTTTGGTCTTATGTTGGTTCCCTCACTGTCATTCCCCAGTCAGTGAGTTCCCCCTTAGATCAGTCAACTGTTTCTGTGGGTATCCCCATCACAGTCTTGACCCCTTTGCTCACATTATCACTCCTCCCTCTCTTCGATTGGGAAATTAACAATTTTTCTTTTTTCTTTTTCTTTTTTTTGGTTTTTTGAGACAGGGTTTCTCTGCAGCTTTTTTAGAGCCTGTCCTGGAACTAGCTCTTGTAGACCAGGCTGGCCTCGAACTCACAGAGATCCGCCTGCCTCTGCCTCCCGAGTGCTGGGATTAAAGGCGTGCGCCACCACCGCCTGGCGAAGTTAACAATTTTTAAGTCATTTTCTGACCTCAAAAGTTTGCCTAAACTAGCCATATTTCCCTTAAAATAAACCTGGCATTTGTATGCAATAATCTAGAAAATTCACGATTACACCAAGAATACTAATAGATATATCTGTCTCTTTCTAATTTCAAATTTAATATTAATCTTCTATGGACATGTTATCCCCACTTACCTGATCAAGAAGAACAACCCAGAGAGTTTTGCATATTCATCCGAGGTTGCTCAGTTACTGAGAGCCGAGGCCCGAGACCACAGAGCAGCATATCCCACCCCATGCTCTTCGCCTCCAAGCTCCCCTCCACTCACTGTCCTGACGTTCTAGCTCAGCAGACCACAGATTACATCCTGCGCATCTCTAGATCAGATCTAGCTTTGGGGTCTAGCAGACAGAGAAGACCAGATCCAGGGTCTGGACGTGGGAGTGTGGGAGAAATAGCCTTCCATAATCTGTCCTGTTCTGTATCTCAGTTTTTGTTTCAGCCTCTTTTCCACTGTGCTATTGCTAGGGCTCTAGGAGTCTGCAGTGCTTGCCCAGTGAAAACTGAGCATGCAACAGGAGCAGCTAGAAATGTAACGGGAAGGAGCCTCACCAGAGCCACCAGGGCCTGGTACCTCTGCCCTCCCTCTCCTCTTTCAAGCTCTAACAGGTTACAGTGGTGTCAATATTTGCTGTTAGATAATCCCCGCGTAGCACTAAGCTTGAGAGGGAACAGAATATCCAACAAGGATGAGTCGATCCTGAATTGAATCTGGTCCTTTGCCCGTCCCTGGCAAGTGTGTTACCAGTGTACCTCTCTGGGGAGAGAAAAGAAGAAGCCCCTGAAGGAGCCCTCGCCACACGGGTGTGTGGTACTGCATGAAACAAATGTGTTTCTGAAAGTGGATGATCAAATTCCTAAATATGAATTCCAATAATCTAGGGCTGGTTGCTATTTGAAGAGACCCCCTGTGAAGGCCTTGGGTTGTGGGCCATCACTTCCCTCTCTGTTCTTCTGCACATGTTGGGTCTGCCGAGAGCAGGAGGCAGCTGTACTGAACTGGGGCAGATCTTCACCCATGTTGCCGGTAATATCTTCATAGGGGGCTTGCTGAACACTGAGCCTCACAGAAGATTTGATCTCATTGGCTTTGGGTACAGTGCACACCTTGTGCTTTGCTTCAGCCACTAATATGAAATCCTGGCTTAAATTGCACCTCCTCATTGCCTGCATTCTCTCAAGCAGAGTGTGTTCTGTAAAAATGTATTTAAGACAATCAGGGGGCAGAGGGCATCCCCTGACATCTGGTAAAGAGTTGCATGGTGATCAGGACAAAGACCTTCACGGACAGAAGTATCATTGTATCCTAGCTGCAATAAAAAGCACTTGTCATTCCATCTCCCATTACAACCCTGGCTTCCAAAAGAGATTTGAGACTTACCATAAACACAAAAATGCAATAAAAATCTAAGCACCATTGACATGGAAATAAAAGGTTAAAATGCAATCAATGAAGTTAAAAAGAAAAAGAAAAATATCATGATTGAAAAAACAGCATAGAAAATACATTAGTCGAGCACAAACCCACTTCTGAGCTTCCTGGCAACCAAGGCAAAAGAGTATGTAAGGGCTCAGTCCCCTTCATGCCTGTTAAGAGCAAAGTGTCCAATTTCCAGAGCTGACATGAGGACAACTCAAAGCTCAGAGCCTTGGCATCAGACCTTTTGGCAACAAGTGGAGAGCAGACGGAAACCTCGGTTGCTAACGTGGAAATGTTCTTAAATATAAAAACATATTTAGGAATGTGATATGTCAACAAGTCATCTAACCAGATTATTCTCTGATTTGACTTGATACCCCAAAACTGAAAGAAAGACAGGGTGCGTTTGTAGGTGGTGTGGACGGGTCTTTCCGTCGCGGACCACAGAGGCTGCAGAGTACTTTCTCATGTGTCTCTCTCTGGTTCCCACCCCCACCCCAAAGGCAGTGCCCATGTCTGCCTGTGAGAGGAGTGGGGCCTGGAGGAGTTCACAGACGTCTTTGACGAGCAACAACTACTCCACAGTACGCGTGACCGTGAGCAGCTTAGAGGCACCCGGGAGTCAAGAAGAGGCAGCCACCCGGTTGTTTATTTCCTCATCCAGTTATTATTTTTCTTAAGGTACCCGACATGTCCAGTAGCCACTAAGTGGCCTTGAAAAGACATGACTGAAGGTATCCTTTCCAGAGACTACTTAATGACCCTTGTGATGATTGGTCTTAATGGAGAACTTGATTAGACTTTAGGGGATGCATGAGGCCCACATCTAGCTATGGCTGGGAGAGGCTTTCGGAGATAATTAACCGAAAAAAAAGACCCACCTCAAATGTGGGAGACTCCTTTCGGAGCCTACTTTTTTTCTGCTTCCAGACCACCAAGATGGGAGCTGTCCTGCTCCCCATCATACCCTCCTGGGTGGGATGCACAAGGCCCCCTGACAGTGCAAGCTGAAGATAAATCCTCTTCTATGCTGTTTCTGTAAAACATTTTGGTCACAGCAATGATAAAGCTAGCTAACACAGCCCTCTAGCAAGACTATGCTACACTGAACCCTACAGAGATATACTAAGGCTCCAAAGCGATCCATAATTTAAAATTTGAACTCAAAATCCTTTCCTGTGAAAATGACTTTTATGGGTCTGATTTCTTGTCTTTTAATTCCCTAGCCATTGAAAATTGGTCCGTGTACACCACTGACTTCACACAACTCTAAAGGTGTAGATGTTTTATAACATAAGGGCATCTATCTTTCTCTGAATTTTGCATATCACTGAAAACAATCGCCCACCTGCCCAACGGATAAGCCATCTCAATGGCGTGACTCCGGCCTTCACAGCCCAGAAACACTTCAGTACCCACTGTCTCACTGGTGCTCTGATTTGAGGAAGTTCACCTTTTGCAAGGAAAAATGCTTTAAAACTTGACAGAGAAAAATTAACTAATATTGAAGTATGGCTTTCCCATATGAAGGTGACTCAGATATTTCAAAGAGGAGAAAGTGTTCTTTTGTCTCTGGCATAGCATACCTCTTGTTATTAACTTCTCACAGGGTAACTTTGGGCACCAATATTCTAGAGTGTCATGGCAACAAGCCTAATGCTTCAAAATGCCTAGAACCATGAAGATGCAGGTGATGTTTCTTTGGGGAAAAAAGTAAAAACTATGGGCATCTGGCTTCTTTCACTTAGCAATCCTGCTGCTGTTATGTTATAAAAGGGGGAAGGAGACTTAACCGTGCTCAGTATTCACGGGGGATAAGTTTAGTTCCTTAGCTGCAGAATTTTGATGTGTGTGCATGTACCAGACACATGTCAATTCTTTCTGGTTATTACCCACAGGCAATGATGATGGGGGAAGGGAATGAACCAAGTAATATGTTAATTGGAACACTTCCATGAACTGCGCCTTCACCACCAGACTTTCTCTGACAGACTGGGGATAGTGTTTTGTAGCCATGGGGCTCCACAGCAGATGGGCTTCTGCGGAAGAAGGTGTCTCCAAAGCTGTATTCTATCAGTTTATTGTTCACACGCAAATACAGATGTGGGTATTAGCTGTGCACTGTCCCTGCGCAAGTTTGCTGCAATTTACAACAGCCATTCAGTCTAGTTTGCTAAACAACAAAAGCCAGCAATTGCACACGATTATAGGTGAAAGCTCTTTGGAAATGAATGTATATTTTCAGCCCTTTTCACATCCAAATAGGTATATTACAGAGCAGTGTGTGTGTGTGTGTGTGTGTGTGTGTGTGTGTGTGTGTGTGATGTGCCATGTGTGATGCCAGCCATTCTGCAACAGGCTCCATGGCACATTTTTTCATTCTCCAAACCCAAGCCCACAAAGGTAGAGCCATGCTATCCAGAGAGCAGGGTGGTGCAGGCAGACCTGGAGTTAAGCTTTGCATTCTCTGAGTCCCTGGCTCTGCCCTGCTCTCCAGGCTCCCAGTGTTAATGGGGCATGAATCTGTGACCTTGACTCGCAGGGGAGACAATTGATAGAGTCACAAAGCAGAAGTGAGAGTCACTGGATGGTCTGACTCTGGAACTTCCGGAGACAGAATGCCCGTGAGGATGAGCGTGCTGTGGATGCCACTGGAGCTTCACAAGGAAAACGCACCGTGCCAAGATCAGCGCTGCTCATTTCTAAAAATCCATTTAACATTTCATTTCGCTAGCTGCTGGTGACATGGAAGGAGTCCATGTTGGTCTGTCACTTCTATCCTTCCTTTCTCTTTTTTTTTCTCTCTCGACGAAAGTCTGCGCTATGCTCAGCAATGCAGGTGTCAGCCCCTGTCAGGACAAACAGACCACCCCACCCCATTCACAACTGGGTACTGGAGTCCACAGAACCATGTCTCATGGTGCCCAGCTGTAAATCTCCTAGATCCCAAGTTTAAGCTTGGCTACAAAGGGACCTGGTTCCCAATCCCTCCATCCTGATGCCATATAGCATTCCTAAGAAATACAGTTTAGAGTGGAGAAGCAAGGATCAAAGGCCATCTCCTCAACAGCAGGGGAGCCTGGGTCTACATGGACAGCTAGGATCCTTCTGTGGTATAGCTTTCTCACCTAAGGACAATGCTCCCTGGTGTTAGCCTCCAGGAGATGAGGAGGACGCCCTGAGGTCTCCCCTGCAGCACCCTGACGAGGGACTGGAACACCTCCAGAATGCAAACAGCTGACCAGAAGGTCCTGTTGTTACATACGCGTGAGCGCCAAGCCAGGGGTGCCTAACTCGTAGCCAATGCACTCTAGTGTAGTTATGAAAGCAGCTCAACACAAAATTATAAACTCACTTCAATGTTATTAGATTTTCCATGATTTCCACTTTATAACTCAATTGTGAAGTTCTCAGATATGAATTTTCATACTTTTATAGATGACAAAAAGGAATATAAACATTTATTCTTCACACGGTGTAGTCCAGGGATGACAGAAGATTGGCCACCCCTGCTGTATGCAGCAGCCAAGCCTGGACACTCTGGGAGTGCCTCTTGTCTACACCATAACAGTGTAGGAAAACCAGGCTTAAAAACGACATCAGTGATCAACACAGGGAGTTTAAAATCCGCAGTATCCACAAAGCGGGGCACCAGGAAGCCTTGCTTCTATCTGGCTCTCGTCTCTCCTACATCACACTCTTGCAAACTGATTCGGGAGGATGTTGCAGAGCTAACATGTGGCCAATCGCCTACTAGACTAGCAAGCCCCAGAAGGGCTGGCTTCGTCGCGTAAGCTTCTTGCCTACCACATGGTGGGTGTCCAGTGATTTTTGGTGAGTTCATGGAAATCATTCTTGTGATTGAGATGGGTGCAAAAACAAACAAGATATCGTAGTGAGTCTAAAGCGGGGATGATCGGCTGAAAGAACCTTTTTAAAATACCACTGTGAGCTACCTGGTCGCCCCTATGAAAGGTAGCGAGAAGATCTGAGAAGTGTTTCCTCAGGCCAATGTTTTCCTGGCAGGTAGTGGAGGACTTAGTTCACACAGGTGCAGACACAGAACATCTGCCCGGTTGGGTTCACAGCGTTCCGGAGCTAGACTCACGAGGTTCTCTGCATTTCTTCCCCGCGCAGATCGTGGAAGGCAAACTGTGGTTCCAGCTGGACTGTGGCAGCGGCCCTGGGATCCTGGGCATCTCCAGCCGAGCTGTCAACGACGGGAGCTGGCACTCGGTCTTCCTGGAGCTCAATCGCAATTTCACCAGCCTGGCCCTGGACGACAGTTATGTGGAGCGGCGCAGGGCGCCCCTGTACTTCCAGACTCTAAGCACCGAGAGTGCCATCTTCTTTGGTGCCCTGGTGCAGGCCGATAACATCCGCAGTCTGACGGACACACGAGTCACCCAGGTCCTCGGTGGCTTCCAGGGTTGTCTGGACTCGGTGGTGCTTAATCACAACGAGCTGCCCCTCCAAAACAAGCGCAGCAGCTTCGCGGAAGTTGTGGGTCTGACGGAGTTGAAGTTGGGCTGCGTGCTCTACCCGGATGCATGCCAACGCAATCCCTGTCAGCACGGGGGCAGCTGCAGCGGTCTGCCCTCTGGTGGTAAGTGCACCTGTGTGCAGGCAGGGGAGGACATTCACCTGTGGGAGGCTCGCCCTCACAACCAGCATCTCCCTCCTTCCCCAGGACCCTCCTTGAGAAACCTCTGGTCTGCAGAATCTTGATGGTTGCAGGTGATTCAGGTTAGCCAGTAACTGGATGCCAGATTGCAGATGCAACTGCCTCTTCCCCCCCCCACACACACACCACACCCTTCTAGACTTCAGTTCCCTGCAAGGTGTGACTTCAGGAGCCTGCACTGACTGGAGCTGCTATCCGAACTTGGATAGAACTTTACCCAAAACTAAAATTAATGGAGGAGTTGACTTGCCACTCTGGGAAGATATCAAGAGTTAAGGGTCTTTAGAGCCTGCTTTTGAGATGTGTCTTGAAAATAACTCTGATCTTAACTCTACAAGGATGCAAGGCATCAAAATAAAGGAGAGGGGCCTGGGGGATGCTCCAGTCAGCCAGTGCTTGCTTTGCAGGTGTGAAAACCTGAGTTTTATCCTTACGAGTCATATATTAGAAGCTAGACATGGTGATGTAACCCCAGCACTGGGAAGGGGGAGACAGGGGACTTGACGGCCAGCCAATCTCCAAATCAGTAAAGATGGGGTGTCTGAAAAATAACTCCTAAGGATGTTCTCTAGCCTTTACTACACCCTCCTACTCTCTCTCTCTCTCTCTCTCTCTCTCTCTCTCTCTCTCTCTTTCTCTCTCTCTCTCTCTCTCTCACACACACACACACTCACATACACACACACACACTCTATATAGAGATGAAAATATACAATATACTGAGAATCTCAGGAGGGGAGCCAGTCAAGGGTGGGTGTCTTCCCCAGGGATATCGTCAAGGGGGAGGGGGAGAGCAGGAGAGAGATGGGAGGTGGGGGGAGGAAATGAAGGGGGAAGGAGGAGAGGCAGATCCACTGAGCATCTCTCCAGTTGTTGAAGGCTCAGGAGCCTGAGATCTTAGAATTTCCACCTGGCACAGGGCCTGTGTGGTGATCCACTGGGTCAGGCTTCCTTCTGGCCAGCTGCCGCCTCTCAGTAGCCCCACCTGGTCCCCTCCCGGCCCCTTTGCAGGTTTACTCAGCAGCCGCCTGAGTAGTGGATTTAAACGTTCTTCACAATCGCTCGAGACTCCTCGGCGTTAGCATCTACTTTTCGTGCAGCCTGACTCTGAATTTAGAGTCCGCTTTATTATTAGAATGTTATAAACTGTCCGTGGGATGATGTGGTGCAGGAACAGACAGCAGAGCTGTTCAGACTCACATACGTCACTGTCACAGTGAGGGCCCAGCGCCCTGGGGGAAGTGTCTACAGTCTCAGTTTAAGAAATCTATTTGCTGTTTTCACTGTCTCAGCAGTATATGTAAATAAAGGGTGGTTATGGCTCCATAATTCCCGAATGATGAGCAGTGACTCTCCTCTGGCTGCTCTGTAAACCAGGCCCTGATGAGAAATCATGGCCAGTTTTTCATGAGGCGAAAAAAGCTCTACCAGTGTGAGCCACTGAAAATATACGAAAGGGCCATATAATTAAATTGGGTTGAAATGGAACACCACGCCATGTCAAATCCTGGGTACGCAGCCACAAATTGTAACATACTTTAGCCATGTCAGAGCCTTGTTTTTTCCTGGCAAAGCAAAGGTCTTCCACAGAGGGTTATCTTTAAAATAATAACAGTCACCGAACAAAGGGGAATCTGGCTCAGCAGGGTGCATTTTTAACTCCCATGAAATCCTTTAGCTAAGTACCCAGAGCAGGTATGTTATATAACCAAATGGCTCCAGGGCCCCTCTGAGGAACACCCAGTTTTTTCCTGTTTGGTTTTGTTTCATTGAGACAAAGTTCCCTATATCCTAGGACAGCTTCAGACTTAATGTGTAGGTAACGAAGAACAGGCTCAGATTTTTGGTCTTCCTGCCTCTACCTTCTGAGCACTGGGACCCCAGGCATCACCACCACACTCAGTGTGCATGGCACTGGGGATCAAACTCAGGGCCTCATGGATTCCACCAGCTGAACTGCACACTCACTGTTTCCCATACTCCTTCCTTCCCTTCCCTAAGGGTCAGACTTGCTGTGTATTGTGCTAACTGTCTCTCTTTGCTCCCCCATGTTCTATTTTCCTCCATGATAGGGCTTTCTTCTCAAGTCTGGGCTCCTCAGCCCCTCTTCCTTCCAAGATGACGTAGTCTCTTGTCAGCTTTGGTCTTCTCTTTGCACCTAAGAGTTATGCTTTCCTAACATGATGCATGCGTCCTCTCTCACATCCATCTCCATCACTCCCTTGCCTCAAGCCCACTGCTCTGCTGATTGAGCGGACCCCACAGGGGCAGCCATCCCACAAGCCACTGCAAGCCTGGTTGAGAGACCCTGGCTCTGGAAGCGTGGCTCCAGGTAGAACAACCACCAAGAATATCAGAGATCCTCTTCCGGTATGTGAGGGGGAACCCACAGGCTTCCTGGCTGTAGGATGAAGCCTTGACCTCAAAGAAAAGGATCTATTTTTCTTATCTCCATTTTCTATTAATATCAAAGGCATTGTTAAAAAGACTTTTAAAAAGATTTGTTGTTTGAGCCGGGAGGTGGTGGCGCATGCCTTTAATCCCAGCACTCGGGAGGCAAAGGCAGGCGGATCTCTGTGAGTTCGAGGCCAGCCTGGTCTACAAGAGCTAGCTCCAGGCTCTAAAGCTGCAGAGAAACCCTGTCTTGAAAAACCAAAAAAAAAAAAAAAAAAGATTTGTTGTTTGTTTTTGTTTTATTTTATGTGTATGGGTGTTTTGGCCACGTGGATGCCTTGCACCATGTGCATGCCTGGTGCATAGGGAGGCCAGAAGAAGGCATCAAGCTCTCTGGAACTAGAGTTAAAGGCAGTTGCCATGTGAATGGTGGGAACAGAACCTGGGTCCTCTGGAAGATCAGCTAGTGCTCTTAACCACTGGGCTGTCTCTCGAGCACCTATCATGAGCATTTTTATCATGTCCTTGTTTTTCCTACCTGAAAAATCCCTTTTGCCAAGTTAGGGGGGTGGGTTACAAGAAAGGGATGAGCCAAAAGTCAGGCCTCTACTTCCTGCTTATGGAACCTTAAATTAATCATAAAGTTACTTACGAGAATCACCTTCTATAAATCACGGTGAGATGAAGTACAGCCATGGCCTCATGAACTCCTACACCTGCCGGAGAGGTCTAATCACAGAGCCATAGTCTTGGGCTCCCAGATCAAAAGCTGGGATACATGCCGCATTCCAAGAGGACATTTGAATTAAAGACATAGACTGAGGTCACAGAGGTAAGCCCTTGCCCACAACAATCTGATGACAGAGTTCACTGAAACATCAACCTGCTTTTTCCTTTTGGTTTGGTTTGGTTTTTAACTCTCCCCCGTGGATCTCTGTATGGTACCAGAGCATGATTTGCTATCACCATCCCCTTGATCATGGAACAACACTGGACGACTGGGTGTTGGATCTCGTGGTCACAAACTCCATTCTCAAACTGTGGTATGGTGTTCCAGAACATTAATAGTCTGCAAAGCAGTCAACCCACAGCAAGCAACATTTCATTTCAGGATGGATTCCTCCCCCAACTGCCCCGAACCAACAAGAGCCTTGGCACAAAGACCAAAGAGTTGCATCAACCAGCCTAGAATGGCATAGTCAGCAGCTCTGACCAACCTTATAATTCTTCCTGCCCAAGAAGCAGTCCTTGGGAACCCCAAAGGAGTCAGCACACAGAGTGCAAGCTTGGAACGTGACTCTGTAAATCAACCACAGAAGAAAGGTTCACCCTTGATAATGTCTTAAAATTACATACATCTCATAAACATGACCTGCAAACAGCAACCACCATGAAGAAGAACTGGCTGCGACCGGTTCTAACCCTCACACTTTCAGACCCATTGGGTGGTGCGCAGACCAGGGAGCACCCACATTCTGAATAAGATGTGCACAGTTCTCCATACGTCGTGATGTTCAACTCCAGACAATTAAGGGAAAACACAGAGGAAACTAAGCTGTAATTTAGTGAAGCAGGGCATTAAGCCGTGCTGTCACCAGGCTAGAAGCAAATCCTCAGACAGCTTTGCATGAAACTGGAAGCCTAAATCCTGAAAGGAAGCCCTTGCAAATTTTCAGTGGTCATGGGTACAAGTTTGAGTGCACAGAGTACTGGACTATTGCTTACCTTGCAAACGGTTGTATACTAAGACATTTTATTTTTCAATACTCTGGGAACATTCTTCCCTTCTACCACCCTCTCACACTTTAAATTAAATACGTCAGCAAAGATAAATAAAAAGTCTAGCATCACACACCAGGGAAAGTATGAAGCCAGAATTTTATTCCTCACTCTACTTGTGTGTCCCAGGAAAAGCTACACCATCACTGAAGATGCTGGAAAGATGCATCTCAGATCCCACCCGAACCTGCTGGTTCAGTCTGTAGCCCAGCAAGTCCACTAGACAATACTCTGACTTTACCTTCTGGCTCCGAGTAGCCCTGGAATCTGGGGAATCTTCTAGTTCTTGTTTCCCACTGTGTTGTGGATATTGGTTCTCTGTAAGAAACATCAGATGACCCAAGACACTTGTTAAAATGAGGTCTTGATATTGAAGTGGCTCTTGATTGTTTGTTTCAAAGGAAATATATCTGCTTGTCTCTGACTTCTGTTGTCCACATCAGAAGAACCCTCTGCTGGGTAACCAAATCATGCTTGCAAACTCCTGGATGTTTTACCAAGAAAAACTCAAGGGCAATGGGGAGGAGACCCAAACTTGAAGTATCAGAATCTCCAGGAATTCAGGCATCTCTGTTTTAACAAGGCAAATTCTGTGCACATTCAAGTATGAAAACTATTGACACCAGAGGACCCTATGAGTTTTCTATCTACAGGAATGTGATCTGTGTGGTCCAGAAGAGGTAAAGAGACCCAGGACATTTAAATGAGTTGAAGGTCAGATGGACAGATCTGGAACATCACTCTCTTGTCAACAAAATCAGGTTACCCCAAGATCATCAAAGGTCAAAATAATAGTACCTGCCCAACCCCCACCTTGGATATTCTACATATCAAGTCCCATGATGGGCACTTAGATGTTTCAGAGAGATGGACACAGATGTGTTCTTGGCAATAAAGCCCCTTTAGCCACCTTGGACCCTATTTTGTGAAGTATTTAGTTCCTCTTCTTGTAAGAATTAAGAAGCTCCGTCTATCAGACTTTATCAAGTGGCTGCATTGTGTTGACCCACATCAAGTCCTAAGTGCCACGGCTGTTGTCATAGCCAGCAGGTGCCATGTGTGTAGCCTTCTTCTCCTTCCATTTCACATGTGCTCCGCTGTCGGCCCGCTGAATAGAGGCGCAGGAAGAGTGGATCTGACGGCTGTACTTATACAGTGGAGATCATTTAGATGAACTCTGAAACATATGGAAAATGTTTTTCATATTTGAGTGACTTTCTTCGAAATAATGAGTTCATTAATTGTAGGTGTTATTTTTGTAGCATTAGTAACAACAGATGCTAACAGCAAAGTTCAAAAGGTCTAAGTCATGAGAAGACACAAAAGAATAGCCTAGAAGATAAAATTCTACTATATACCTCATGATGTGAGCACAGAAAAGCTAACACACCCTCAAGGAACCTATCCAAGGTCTGGCTGAACACACAGTACCTGAAATGTGACCCACCTGTCCTGGGGAACAACACAGTATTCTCCAGAGGTTTTCATTTGACAGGTTCCTAAACCATTGAATGTACCTTGCTTGCAAAAGAAAAAAAAAAGTCAAACTGACAATGATAAGGGACAATATCAGCAGTAAAATTATCCCCACTCGTGTTTAGCATGAGTCTCACCTGAACTCTCTCTCTCTCTCTCTCTCTCTCTCTCTCTCTCTCTCTCTCTCCCACCCCCCCCACATTTCCCATGTTAGCTGGGGTTTGCAGAGTCTGGGGGTCTTGATACTCAGCCTAAAATTCATGGTGAAAACCTTTTCTGGCTTCAGCTGGTGGGAGGGAGGCATTGACAGAGATAGATGAGAGGGACAGAGACAGAGAGAAAGAAAAAGTACACTTGGGTGCATGTACATGCTCATGTATGTGCACGCAAGTGGAAGCCAGAGGTCACCTCCACTGTTGTTCCTCAGCACATGGCTCACCTGACATCTCTGGCATCCAATAATTTAGTTAAGCTAACTGAGTTCCAGAGACTCTCCTGCCTCTAACTCCCTCTCAGGCGCTGAGATTACAAGACGCACCATCATGCTGGACTTTTTACAGTGGTTCTGGGGCTCGGACCAAAATCAAGTCCTCATGTTTGTGAGACAAACACTTGGCTGGCAGAGCTATCTCCTCTGCTTGGAGTTATCGGGTTTATAAGCAACAGGGAGGTGAGACTGACTTCAGAGTCCACAGTGATTCCAATCCACTAAAGCTCCTACTACCTGTGTGGTTCATTGACTTCTGGAATCTAGAACCCTGTTTTCTCTGGCAGAGCATTCACGAGTATGATGATCCAGGAAAAGCAAGGGGGTTCTCAGAAGGCAAGTGTCATGGACATGGCCCCATGCAGTGATGGGCAGCAGTGGCCCCATGCAGTGATGGCTTACAGCCAGGACTCAGCCCTGGACCCAGGTCCTCAGTAAATACACAAGTCATGACCATGTCATACTTCAGCCAGCGTGGCAGAGGATGAAACTCTAGGTCTTGGATACTGTGTGTGTGTGTGTGTGTGTGTGTGTGTGCGTGCGCGCGTGTGCGCGCGCGCGTGCGTGCGTGCGTCTGTCTGTCTGTCTGTCTGTCTGTCTGTGCCTCTCCACATCAGTGCTGAAGACATTGTTTTCTTATCATGACAATGGACCAAAAGAATTGATGTTCATCAACACTGATGAGCAGAGCAGAAGGCTGAGGCCACTGCCCACGTGAACTGGGTCGAAAAACACCCAGGCAAGGCAGGATCAAGACAGGAAGGGTCTTGATCATTTGCCTACAACACCCAAATTTCCTCTATAACTGCCTGTTCTGGTTCTACTTTTTGCATTTAATTTTGTGATGTTCTTCTTTGAGGAAGGGGAGGAGAAGCACTTTAATTTGCCTGGGTACAGGTTTCAGAACCATCTGCATGGCTATAAGTGGGAGTGTAAACAGGAACGCAGATTTGGAAGCGAGGCTTAAAAATACACTTGCCGTGTCGCCAAGATTTGAAGGGAAAGAAGCTGTGGCTCTTTCTGTACACACATTTCAATGCCAGAAGGACCATTTCCTTTGTACGGGCTGAGAAGTGTTCACCGTCCATCTGCTCGCTGGCTTCCAGAACCCTGTGAGGACCATCTTACCTAAGGGCCTGTTTTCTCATTTGTAAAGTAGCCGTGATGATAACTACTGTTTAAAGAATATGATGCATACAGTCGTTATAAGAAGTAAATGAAACCTACGTTATAGAAAGCACTTAGACATTTTCCTAGTCATTTGAAAAGTTATTATTCTGGTTAGTGATTTTGTAACTTCTCTCCCACCTCCCTCAAAGACAATTCTTATTCATACTTTGAGAAATTATACAATGAATGATTTTTTTATCTTTTATATTTGTGACATTGTTAGATAATATTTGTGATCATTTGATACTTTGTCTAGGAATGCGTGTATGTGCATGCACAGGTTATGTTATGTGTTGATGTTTTAGTATGTGTAGGTATAGTTGTGCATGTATAAATGTGTACATGTGTATAACTGTATGTGAATGTGTATATGTGTTGGCATATAGGTATGCATGTGTTGGTACATTGCATGCATATAGGTGTATGTGATTATATGTTAGTATGTGTATGTGTGCATGCATATGTGTGTGTTAGAGTGTGTGTACATGTGTGTATGTACATGCTTGTGTGCATGTGTGATAGCAACATCAGGAATTCTTGGAAAGAACAGAAACATACATGACTTTGTTCATCTACTGATTATTTGGATCCCAGAAGGATTGTCTGTTCTTGTCTGTCTTACTATTTCTCTTTTGCTCCCGGGAGAACTATGTGAAATTATCACAAGTTCCCCGCTCTTCTTGGCAAGCCATAGTCTCACTCAACAACGTCTAGACTCTACATTGTTATAGAAAGTTCTTGGACTTGGGAAGCTTGGATTCAAGTTCAGGCTCAGTCACTCACCAGTCCTATGTCTTAGAATAGCCTCTCCAGTGTCTCTTGGGGGAATGTTAGTGGACCATTCCCCTGTCCCTCCTAGGATCATTGTGCTTCTCTGTTGAGTGACTGGAAGTAACATCCAAATCACTAGATCACTTGGGACTATTAGGGCAGACTTACTGATGTGAAGATTGTTAAAACACAGTTCTGTGACAGAATAAAGATAGTAACATCATGGTAGTAACAGGTTAATTTTGATAAACAAGACACAAGGAGGATGAACAATAGATGTCATTATTGACTTAAAATCTAATTTGAGTATTTTAACCCATTGATTCCTCTCGCACTGTGTATCAAAAACTTCCTCCAAAATTAAAGGTTTAGGAGCAGGCTTGTTCCCAGAGCCCTCTGACCCCTTGTCTTGTGGGTCTGAGGTCACAGTACAGCTCTGAGACAGTCTGCTTCTTGTCTGATGACTAAGAAATGTGCAGTGAGTTGTTGTTGAACTAATATTTGGTGTTGAAAAAAGGGCAGGATGACTCTGACCAGGCCTGAGTTTAAGTCCACCCAGCTGTGTGAGTGAGTGTGAGCAAGTATTGGCTTCTCTACAGCTAGATTCCTGGGCTGCAAACATCTTTTCCGATCTTGGATCCCGGTGCTTTTCATAGTTTCTTTCCTGGGTGTGTGCTGGTAACACTCCCTACTGAAGTGAAGGCCCTGGTTTGCAGTGCTGGCTGATGTCTGTGATTATCCTGTTTCTAATTGGTGGACCAGGGGTGGAATAACTGGCCTGCTAAACCCCAACTGCTGAGAACCGGCACCAGCACCTTCACCTAACACATACCATTCAGTCTTTAGAGGCAGGAAGTCAGTCAAGTTGACGGCTCCATCAAGACAGCGTCCTCCAGAAGATCACGAAGGGATTTCTGTAATTTGGAAGAGAGAGTACTTCCGAGAAGCAGAATCAACAGGAAGTATCTGTCATGCTCTCCCCCCCACATACACACCAACCACATATCAAACGCATGCGCATTCACACCCATACACAGAAAGGGAAAGAAAGATTTAATCTTATAGAATTTACTAATGCGAGTTGGAGCTAGCAAGTCTAAAATGTGTAGGGCAGGCTAGCGGCTGGAAATCCATCTAAGAACTGGTTTTTGCAGCATTGAAATAATAATCCATAAAGCAAGCCAATTATCTGGAAATGGGTAACATTTCTTTGGTGTTGATTTTAAGGAAAAAATTCTTGGGCCCACACACATTACGGCGAGACCTAGCTGACTGTAAAAGTTGATAAATTTACAAACACCTAAACATTTAGGGCAGTGTTTAAATGGCAAAAGCACAGTAACCTAGCTGGCCTAAAACACAAAGTAGCCTATCACAGAGATCAAAATTCCAGAAGAAACTATACAGGCAGAAAAGCACCATGAATTATTATTAATATCCTCAGAGAGATAAGATTCTATGATCATAATACACAAATCTGAGGCTAAATCTGTACATTAGCCAAAAGAAAAGGCCGGTGAGGTGGGGGAGGGGACTTCGGTGACATAAAAAATGGGGGGCTTGGAAGATGTCAGTCTCAAAAACAATTCAAAATGAGAAACTGTCCCCAGAACTCAAGCAAGAAGTGAGCATTTAAGAGCACAGTCAAGATAGAGAGTTCCGGGAAGGTCTAAATCTTAGATGCAAATAAGAAAACTTCCATGAAGATGGAAGAGAGAACAAAGGAAATCACCAATAAAATGATGCCAGAAAATTTACCAGATTGAAGGATGAGAATTTCAAGATTACAAGGGTCTACTGAGGATCCAGCACAGGCTAGAACAGGTCCATGCTAAATCACAGAATAGCTAAAGCTCATCAAATTCCAAAATTATGGCCTACCAACATATTGGAGAAAAAAAATCAGGCTTCTTACAATCTTCAGAGACTTTGGATTCCCCAAAAACAATAAGCAGAAGATTGTTTCAATTTCCTAATGTAATCTAATTTTCAATGAGGCCTAAGGATTTAACCATACAAATTCTCATAAAATTTGCCTCCTACAACCCCTTCCCCTGGGAGGTAATTACAGAATCTCCAAATGAAAGAGCAAATAAACCGGGTGATTCCGAAATTGAGTTTTAACATAGGTATACACAGGAGCTGCATAAAGGGTCAACTATTGGAGGCAGAGCTCCCAGAAGCTTCACAGAGACCTTAGTGTGGGGAAATATGAGTCACCGTGTGCAGTTCAAATAGGGAAACCCACCTGGTGAAAAGTCTGGAGGTCAATTTAAATAAGTCTTCAGAAAAAGAGCAATCCACAACACAGGTCCACCTTCGATTAATTTTTTAAGACAAAGACATGCATGAAAATAAAAAGTCATAGTTCGCTAAGCAGTGACATAGCTATTTAAAATAATGAAAATACTGCTTGTTTAATTAACATTAAAAGACTACATCATATTGAAGGAAGGCCATAAGAAGACTGTCCACATGTGGTGTGATTGATGTTTGAAATAAAAGATATAATGCGAAGCCAACAGAGAATGGTTGTTAGACACAATCGCAAAGTACCAACATTCCACAGAAGAAAAGATAAAAATACTAAAAGGGATGGCTGGGCCGTTTCTACGGCAGTATAAACACTGTGATTGACAACGCAGAACGCAAGAACCTCTCCCATTTGTAAATCTAACTCTAAGGGCAACAACAATTTCTTATTGAAAAACAATAACCGTAATAAAGTATCCTTTCCACCCCGCGACACAGGTAATACTCAGAGAGTCTGCATTCCTCTCCTAGTTATGTTTTCTGTAGTGCAGACATCCGTGCCTACTTTTACATGAAAAGTTCATGAATAGAATGTGAAGGAGATGCAGAGATGAGGCTTTGCATAGAGAAGGTGAAGGGTTAGGGCTTGAGTTTCAATTGAGTTGACTTGGCCTCACTTGGAGCTCAGGATCTGAGGGAGCATGGCACCAGTGACTTTTCCCATTGTGAGCTGTCACCATTTGCAGAAGGTGATAGAGAAAGCACTGTCACCTTGCTAACCATGCTGGTCTCTGCTCTTAGTGTCTCTGACAATATCATTGGCATTCTTTCCAATCTAGACAATTAGGTGAATATTTTGTGGACTAATATAGAATCCAAACTTTACCCGGGTATTTTATGGCAAATGGGTTCCACATAGCCAATGTGCTGATCATTTTTGAGCCTTGCTCAAGATAAGGAGCTAGGAATGCTTGTTACAGGTGAGTCTAAGAACTCTGCGTACCACTGTGGCATCCTCAGCTCATGAGGCCCTCTGTTTTCCCCAGGCTATCAGTGTTCCTGTCTCTCACAGTTCACGGGGAGAAACTGTGAAGCAGAGATCACAGCCTGCTTCCCCAACCCTTGCCGGAATGGAGGATCCTGTGACCCCATAGGAAACACCTTTGTCTGCAGCTGTAAAGCCGGCCTCACGGGCGTCACGTAAGTGTGACTGTTCACAGACTCCCCTCTCTCTACACTGCTTCTTGTCCTAAGAAAACAACCCAGCATGTAGTTCATGAGAATAAATGGACATGCGGCTGTCTTTCCCACACAGCACTCAAAGGCGCTGGCTCAGTAGAGTAGTGGCTGCAGTGCAAGAAGGCATTCAGATTTCCTAGCACCCACATACAATCCTGGGCATGGTGTCATAGACTTGTCATCTTCAGGCTGGTATTTCCTGGGTCTCATTCGTCAGTCAGTCTACTCAAACTGTGTGCTTTAGGCTCAGTGAGAGATGGGAATCACAAAACAGAGATGGAAAGTGATAGAGGAAGACGTTGATGTGCACCTCTGGTCTCCACAGGCATGTGCACACAACCACACTGATGAGAAAACACCACACACAGACACACCAACACACACACACACATACACACACACACCACTAACTACATTTTTTAAAAGTACTTACAATGTCAGTAGGGAACCCCTAGGATTGCATCTAATTTGTATATTTTACTATATTCCTTTGTACTTTCAGGCTTATTCAATCCCTGTGTATTCTATAAGCACTTCAAATGTGCTTGGCATTAGCTAAAATTTCCAATATGATTATGAGATCTACATAAAACTCACTTCCCAGAACCCACCAACTGGACTCTACTATCTCATGTTTAATGGCTATTCTGAGAAATTAGTCCTTTGAAAACCCTTTTCCTCCAGGAAATGAGGGAAATTTAAGTGTTAGTCAGGTGGAAAGGGAATACTTTAAATTCTGAGTGAAAGGCCACTTCCAGGCATGCGTGATGGTTTCAGAGTGTGCTCTCGGTGAGGGCTAGTCTAATTACAGGTCAGCGTGGCATGCTCATTAGAGTGAGTCTCTAAGGACTCCACCTAGAAATACTTAGCTGATGTTGAGCTGCTGGAAGTGATTTAAACTGATAAGGCCGCATTTATTTTTAAACACCCTGTGATTCTAATTTCTGGCTGACCTGGCCCCAATCTGTTCAAATTGGGGATATTTGGACTACATTTTAAAAGGTGGATTACCAAAACTATAGATGAATCAGCCTTTTCCATGGCATATTGGAACAATTGCTTAAGTAGAGAGGCACGGAAGACAGAAGCTCCAGCACGTGCTGTCAGTGTTCAAGAAGAAATCAAACTAAAGGCTTGCTGTGTGGGGGCCAGAGAGCCAGGCCGGTGGCGAAGACCACTTGCTTTTTTGCCAGAGGGCCTGAAATCAGTTCCCAGCACCCATGCTGGATGGCTTGCAACCACCTGTAATTCCAGCTCCAAGGGACCCAGTGACCTCTTCTAGCCTGTGCAGGCACCTGCACACACATGGAATACAGACAGACAGACAGACTCACAACACACACACATGTGAAAATTAAAAATGTCTTTGGATGTCTGCTTTGTAGTTATACTACTGGGCGGGGGAAAGAGGCCTAGAACTGCCCACAGATCCCTTCCTTGTCCATTTCTCCCACCTGGTGCCACCATCCATATTTCCCTGTGGAAATATTGGGGGACTTGATTATGAGGTCCTACATGGCACCCTTGGGGAAGGGGTGCAGAAGTGTTTTACATGATGGGAGAAATGCATGCTATATGCTATTTCTGAAATTGCACAGTTTTAAATTCTAATGTGCGCCTGACCCAGAGGATGGGAGAGGGTTCCTTTCCCACACCATCTGGTCTTCCCTTTATGCTCCTCGCCCACCAGCTTGTCCTTCTCCAAATCCCATGGAGACCTGAGAGGGCACACCTTGACGCAAGGAAATGGGCAAGGGATCGGTGGACACAGAAATATATAAATTCATCCTTAACTGTATGCCCCTGTGTACGTACACAATGCACACACAGATATGAACACACAGCTATGAATATGATCAAACATATTCTTACATATATATATATATATATATATATATATATATATATATATATATACACACACACAGCCACATGGCATGGTCCTCTTTCGGGGGTTCTGTCTGTTTTAAAGCCTTTTGTCTGAGCTCTGAAGTTGGAAGGTCTTCTGTGTGCTTTGTCTCTAAAGGTGCGAGGATGACGTGGACGAGTGTGAGCGAGAGGAGTGTGAGAATGGAGGCGCCTGCGTCAACCTATTCGGCTCCTTCTTCTGCAACTGCACCCCGGGCTATGTGGGTCAGTACTGTGGCTTGCGTCCCGTGGTCGTGCCCAACATCCAAGCTGGCCACTCATATGTGGGCAAGGAGGAACTAATAGGCATTGCTGTGGTCCTCTTCGTCATCTTCACCCTGGTCGTGCTCTTCATCGTCTTTCGCAAGAAGGTCTTTAGAAAGAACTACTCTCGGAACAACATCACGCTAGTGCAGGACCCAGCCACAGCCGCGCTCCTGCACAAGAGCAACGGCATCCCATTCCGCAGCCTGCGTGCGGGCGATGGGCGCAATGTGTACCAGGAGGTGGGGCCGCCTCAGGTGCCAGTGCGCCCCATGGCCTACACACCCTGCTTCCAGAGCGACTCCAGGAGCAATCTGGACAAGGGCCTGGATGTACTGGGTGGTGAGCCACAGGAGATGAGCACGTTCCACCCGGAGTCCCCACGCATCCTGACTGCGCGTCGGGGTGTGGTGGTATGCAGCGTGGCCCCCAATCTCCCAGCTGTGTCACCCTGTCGCTCGGACTGCGATTCCATCCGGAAGAACGGCTGGGACACAGGACCCGAAAGTGAGTGAGATGCAATAATGGGCGGGTGCCCTGGGAAGCCCCTGGGTTTCAGCAACTCAAGCCATGCTAACCTCCGAGAAGGAAGGAGGAATGAAAAAGGCACTCTCATGACTGAGTTGAGTGTGGCTGGGGTCGCCCAGCATCGGGCAGAAGGTGGGGTTTAGCATCCACAGGGAGGCAGGTGTTTAAGCAAGCGAGTGGCACGAGCTAGTTACAGTTTTGAAGACCGCCCTGACAGACCCGGCAGGGACTGAATCAGACTTAGAAGGAAGGCTGTGTTGGCAAAGCAGGTGACTGCTCCCTGCCCTGGCATCAGAGTGAGACTAAAGCAGACTCTGTTGTCCCCTGGCTTATCAGCAGGCTGCACACTTTTTGTATGCTAGAGAGAAGCCTGAGTTTCTGTACTGTGCTATATATGGGGGAGGAGGATGGAGTGGGTTTCAAACGGTCCTACCGAGCATGTTCAGACAAGGAGGTAAACCGTGCTCCTGGACAAAGCAGACATTACGGAGGCATTACATGACTTAAGCATGAGTCAATTTCAGTAGGAAACTATTGCAGAGGGGCTCCTAGAATCAGGAAGCTGTTAGATCAATAATAAGGATGCATGCAGGGGTGGGGGCAATCCAGAAGTCGAAGAGATGATGGTTGACCATCATGTGCACATGGGGAAAGAGAAAGTCGGCCGCTGGACCTCGGGGAGAAACTTGGAGATCCCTGTTTGAGGGCAGAGAGCAGGATGAAAAACAAATTCTCCCTGAAAAGCAAGAGAAGGGGGAAGAGAGATGGCGTTTATTACAGAAGCTGAGCACGTCCATAAGGTTCATAGTGTGCCGCACAAGGAACCGACCGAGACAAAGGAAGACATAGGCCCTGTGATTTGAAGAGAGTGCAGGGATAAAGCTGCCAGTGCTGTGTGTCTGCCATGTGATGGGCTGTGCAGCACGGGTATCATCACCAGCTCCTGGAGAAGACTAGCCTGAAGGAAGCAAAGGCCATATCTGGGCACAGACAGGTCCCAAGTCTGCTCTCAGCAGGAAAGAGGCAAGGCAGAGTAGAGAGAGCATCGCTCCATGGGAGGGGAGACTCAAGAGGAGGTCTTTCTATTCTAATGTCACCAACATGCCACCTGCTGGTTCCGTCCTGTGGACACACATGCCTTTGAAGTCATCCCCTGGGCTCTCAAGTGGAATCAGGGATCATAGAATGCTGTGGAGAGACCCTTGCTTGGTTGTCATTGCTTTGTGTGTGTGTTGGATCTCACTATGCAGCTCTACCTGTCCTGGAACTTACTGTGTAGACTAGGGCCTGGAACTTAGGTTTCCGCCTGCCTCTGCCTCCTAGGTCCTGGAATTAAAGCTGATGCTACCACACACCCAGCCAAAACACTCCTTTTTTATTTGGAAATTAAAGGAGTTTTGAGTTAAAGGCAAAACAAGGGACTTGCAGGTGTTACTGCCACCCCCAGGGCCGGATGACCACCTGCAGGCTCTTCGGTGCTCAGGGTTCAGTCATGAACGCCTTGTCCTTTGCATGGCCAAGCTTTGAGTTGAGGCTGTTGGAGGTGAATACACACGTGCAGACGCACACGGGCACATGCATACGCACACACGCGCGCGCCCACACATGCACACACACATGAGTGCACACACACATGCACACATGCGAACACACACACGCACACACGCACGCACGCACGCACGTGTCTCTCTACACCTCTATCACTTGTTTGTCTAAGGCCCTGGCTTAGCAGAAAGCATGTGGGGGCTCTCATGTTTGCTCCTGATGTTGCTCTTTATGGGGGGATCAGCAGCTGCAAAACAAAGTAACTATTCCCATAATCACAGGTCTGTGTCTCTGCACCCTCACATTCCAGGATGCTCTGCAGTATTTCTTGGAGAATATTTTCCGTCACCACCTCATGACATGACAGCTTTATTTTCGGAATCGACCTCAGGCCAAAACTCACACTTCCCCCTGAAGTATCATTGGATTTTATAGAGCACGCTTTCCTCTTTGTTAAACAAGCCACAGTTAGAGCTAGCGAGACAGTTTCTGACAACTAATTCATTGTGGGCTTGACCACCTCAAGATATGGTGCTTTTTGTTGCTTCCTACACCTCTCAAATTAGAAAGAGGGGTTTGTGTGCATCCAGGGGGTCTAGCTATTTTCCTGTAGCAGAGACAGATAGAAAAATAAACACCAAGTGAATAAGGGAAAATTCACATCAGCCTGTCCTCTTTCCAGACAGAGAACATTGGCAGCCACGAGATGAAGCGCCACTGCCCTCTAGAAGGCAGAGCTGAAAATTCCACTCCTCCCCGGAGATGGAAGCTGGGAGAAATATAACGGCTTTCTTGCCTATAAAATATTTATGCCCCTGTTTTAAAAGTAATCTCATTTAACCTGGTGTTGACACCACATTGGTTCATGTAAATGACATAAATTAAGTCTGAATGAAGAGCAGCTCAGCTACTCCATCCTCATCGCACTCTCTCCACAGTCCTCACTTGGAGGCAGGAACACTTACTTTCAGCTGACAGCTATTCGGAAGCTCATTTACCACGGGTTAAGGGTTCCAAATCCATAATGTAAATCACTTGATTGACAGACCTTTGCCCCCTATGGCACAATCAATTTTCCTTTGTGGAGCTAACTTATTTTCTCGAAGCAAATCAGAAAGCTTCTAAGAAAAAGGGGTAGGGAGGGAGAGAGCAAGACTGAAGGATTGCACAAGGCTGAGTGACGGTTCTGCTTTCTCTCGCCTGTTCATGAAGACAAAGGGGCTGATGACCCGGGAGAGGTGACCTGCTTCACAAGCAGTAACAAAGGCAGCAACTCCGAAGTTCAGTCCCTCAGCTCCTTCCAGTCGGACTCTGGTGACGACAATGGTAAGCGCATTCCCTGTCCTGTGCTGGGGTCAGCGGAAGAGGTGAGGGCTAGCACTGCTGTTTCTTGTCTGTGTGGTGGCTTTTTTCCGTTTTTACCCATTGTTGAGAATCCTTGCCAGAGGACCCAACGTGCCACTGGTCAGGGCAGGATCTGCGTCCGTGGGGCTTGGACGGTGACAGATTTGCCTCCTCCCCGTGATGCTTCAGAGCAAACCTGACAATGCAACTCCCTTTCTTGCTGCCTGTGTCCTCGCACCCCCTGCGTTCAGCCACCACATCATTAGACATTACTTTGGAGACAGGATGGCTATTCTGTAGAGCCAGTGATGCCTTTGTTCAATTGAATTTCCCTTCTAATCAATCATTTGGGGTCGTGGGATTTTGGAGAACTGATTTAAAAACTGTGACACAGACTCTTAGGGGAAAAAATGCCTGTCTGCCCAGAATGCCGCACGCAAGTCCCTGTGCTTCACAGACTGCTTTGATAACTCCAAGTCGGGTGCATCCAGCTCCCACAAACCTGTACTGATGGAGAAGATGCTGGTGTTTCTAGCTAAGAAACCAGCTGTGGAGGGTAGGCAGTGACGGAAGAAGAAAGTCCAACTAGCAATGTTTGTCACATGGTGCTAAAGCAAGAATTATTTCACATGATCATCCAGGGGCAGGCGGCCCCACCCCAGCCAACACCTTAGGTGGCCTCTCTTTTAACAGCAGTTGGCAAGAAAAAAAACACACTTGCTAATCAATGTGATCTTTCAAAAAGATTAAGAACAACACAGTCCCAGTCTCTGAGCAAACAGGGAAAGTGGCCAAGAGGCAGTTGTAGAATTGTAGTTTGCTTTCTCATGTGTAACCCAAACCTCTCCCACATGGTCCCCCCAACACTAGCCACCCCTGAAGAAGTTTCATTTTGGGGGTTGGGAAAATGACTCCATACGTTAAGAGCACTTGTTCTGTACATAAGGGCCTGAGCTAGGGTCCCTGGCACCTACAAAAAAATCACATGCATGCGGTGCATGGCTAACCCAAGCCCTGGGAGAAAGACAGGCCAGGCGGCAAGCCAACATTCCAAGCTTCCTGTCCACTGATAGAACCTGCCTCGAGGCAGTGAGGCTGAGAGAGAGAGATAAACATTTAGGCATTCTGTTCTGGCCTCCATACTTATGCACTGGCCCATGAGCCTGAATACATGCATACACCACACACAAACACACATGCATGAGCACACACACATATAAATACACACATACAAACACACACACTGATGTATCTATCTGCTGGGATAACAAACCATGTATCTTAATTTCTTCTGGCCATTATTGAAATAAAGGCACTAACCCAGGTATATGATGCATCCTCCCTTCTTTACCTCCAGTGAGATTAAAAAATACTATGGCAACCTTGCATTTTATGTTAAACGTTGAGAACATATAGTTTCAGAGACTAGGCAGTAGCTCCAGCCATAATGTCTGGCTGATGGCTCTCAAAGGCTCTCTAACTCACACGCCTACCCCCCTCAGGATCTGCATCTGGGCAGGAAGCGCTAGGCCCTTTCATCTGAAGTCACGTCATCTAAAGCAACTAAAATAGACCAGAGGTCTCCTTCACATACCCCAAGCCTCAGCAGCAAGAGACAGGTCTCAGGTTTGTCTGGACCATCAGTGGCATGTGTGAGGCCATCAGACTCATAACAATACCCAAACTCCTACACAGTTGACATTGTATTCAGAGCACATTGGTGACCAACAAGGAATTATGTCCAGGAATAGGCTTCCGCTGAGGGCCTCAGATGGTGCTAATGAGAACTCTCCATGAGTTCCCTGGGCCACCGTCTTCCTGGTTTGAAGTGACAGTCCATAGAGTGGGAAGAGATGGCACAGGGATCCTTGACAATCATGCTTTTTTAGAAGTATGGCCTCCTAGCTTTCTGTTGTTTCCATTCTGTTCCAACAGAACCCAGGCCTCCATATCTAAGTGTCCTCTTGACACCAGCCCTGAGGGACAGAGTGTGGAAAGGAGTTTGTGTGCAATGTCTTCATTATTGTTGTTATTAGTCATTAACATGTGTTTGAAATATGTGACTAACCAGGAACTGTCCCTCCCCTCCCTCCTGTCTTCTTTTCCTGCCAAAAGCATCCATAGTGACTGTCATTCAGCTTGTCAACAATGTAGTTGACTCTATAGAGAACGAAGGTATTTACAGTTATTTTTTTTGGTTTTGATTTTTGTTTGTCTGTCTCCTCCTTTTGTGGCATGTCTGTGTCCATCTAGAAAGTTTTCTTCTGTGGTACTTTATCTGAACTGACTGTAACCAACAGAAAGTGCATGATGATAGTGGTTTTAAGTGAGATAATGGGGTTGGGGATGTAGCTCAATGATAGACAGCTGGCCTAGCTATCCCAAGACTCTGGCTTTGTTCTCCAGCACCAGAAAACAAATCAAATTCAATGCCAGATGTCTCTCTATTGATTGCAATAAACTTAATAATTTTGAGAGAAAATCTACTTCATATTTTTAAATATCTAGGTTCTCTTATCAAATGCCTTCAAAGTAAAGAACATTCATCTGCAATCCAGGTTAATCAGTTAACATTACATTCATTATAGTATGTTTTTGAATACCTGCTGTGAGCTGTGGATACTTATAAAATCATCAGAAATGAAAATTTTTATGAGGATTAATTTTGTCAGTGCTTTAATAAAATTATAACAAAATACAGATGGGACTTATCTCTTAATTTCCTAACTAGTGACGAGGGGAGGGGGTTAAAAGCCTAAACTTAGTGTTAGCCTTGGTTCCTAAGGAGTGATCTTCACGCCTCTGAATTATCTGCTTTGTCTGTCTCCCCATGGCCTAGATGGCCCGGTTCACTTTTCACTTTGTGTTTGAACAGTGTCTGTCATGGACCAAGGACAGAACTACAACAGAGGTGACTCTGCCACCACCCAGGATGACAGCTTATTTCTGTGTCTCGCACCTCTCCCCTCATACTGACCATGCCCCCTCCATCCCCTCTGAGTCTCCCAGTTTGAGTTTTGCATGTTCCAGGCGTCTTGTGTGCTCAGCTCCACATGCATTTAGCAGCCTCAAGCCCTGTGTGTGAAACTCACTCGTTTTCCTGCAGGGCTCCATGCTCTCTGCAGTTCTCGGAACACAGTGCAACTCTGCCCGCATGTTGCCAGCCTGGCCTTGTGCACAGCATGTGGATGGGAGGGGGGAAAAGGTGGATATTGTGGAGCCTGTTCCATCAGCATGCCTTTGTTGGCCATTGCTCTGGGCCTCATGATTAGGAGTCTGCACAGCCAGGCACCTTCTCTCTGTGCTCTCTCTCTGCAGGCCAGAGCATGGCTGGCCCTATGGGTCCTCAGAGAGTTTGCATATGACCTTGGCTATGGGGTTTCCTTGGCATCAGTAATGCACGGCAGGCCCATCCCTGCTCCTTATCCCCCCTCGCCCCACCTCTGGTCTGTGCATGGCAGCCCATCCCTGTACCTCATTCACCCACCTCTGGTCTGGAGGCAGTTAATCATCTGGATTTCCTCTCACAGCCTATCATTGGGACACCTCCGACTGGATGCCCGGGGCACGGCTGTCTGACATCGAGGAAATGCCCAACTACGAGAGCCAAGATGGAGGATCAGCGCACCAGGGCAGCACACGAGAGCTGGAGAGCGACTACTACCTGGGCGGATACGACATCGACAGTGAATACCCCCCACCTCATGAAGAAGAGTTCCTAAGTCAGGATCAGCTGCCTCCTCCGCTGCCGGAGGACTTCCCTGAACAGTATGAGGCCTTGCCTCCCTCGCAGCCCGCCTCGCTAGCTGGCACCATGAGCCCAGACTGCAACAGAAGGCCCCGGTTTCACCCCAGCCAGTACCTCCCTCCTCACCCGCTTCCCAACGAAACAGATTTGGGGGGGCCACCCTCTGGCTGTGATTTTAGTACTTTTGCAGTGAGCATGAACCAGGGTCCGGCAGACAGCGTGTCTCTGTCCTTGCACAATCCCAGAGGCACCTCGTCCTCAGATACGCCAGCCCACCGTGGCTTTGACGACTCTGAGGTGGCCATGAGGGACTACGAAAGCGCCGGTGAGCTCGGCCTCACCAGCCTTCACATTCCCTTCGTGGAAACGCAGCACCAGACCCAGGTGTAGAGGACACCGTGGGTGCTGTGCCCTGACTCTTACAGCGTAGAAAGAAACAAGCCGCACTTGGGTCTGGACGGAGAGAAGTCTGTGGAAATGTGGATTGTCTATGAGGAACCCCTTCACAAGTCTCACTGTCCCAGCAAGCTTGACTCCCAGAGTGACAAGGAGCGGCTCAGACGTTGTTTCTGGGGGAGGGGGAGCTCACAGTCCTTGTTTGTGAATACCTGTGTTTATGGCTTGGAGTGCAAAGGAGAAGAAATGAGTTTACTTTGTCAAAGGGGAGAACACAAATGGCTTTGTGCATTATTGTGCCCCGGAAAGTGAGAAAGCAAAGGTCCTTGCAGTATTAGCCCCGCCACCGTCAGAGGGGCAGCATCGCATGTGATTTTGAGCCAAGGAAGTGAAAACAGCAGGGCTGTCTGTCGTAGAAGTTAGTGTTCTAGATGAGAGAAAAGAATGGCAGTGTTTGACAGGGTGGATGGAAGCCTTTAAAACTGGCTCTGTTTTTAAATAAGCTGTCTAATTTTTCAGCTATAAAATTAGATTTGTGTAAAATGCTTAGTGTGCTCAGATTTTTTTCTTGTTTGTGTTAAGCATCCAGATTAATATAGTTGGGTTTGTGATCTCTGAGAAAGTTACCATGAAAGAGCAATAAGAGGCTATCTAGTCTCCAGTGGGTGGGTTGGGGGAGGTTAAAGTTCAAACACCAGAAAGACTGTGACGATCTTGTTCTGTGTTTTCTGGCAAATAATCCTAGCCGTAGCTTGGTTCTAACATTCCTGCAAGAACAGGCCCCTGCTGGTCTATTGCTCTCTAGAATGAGATGTAGTGGAAGCCTAAACAGAATTCACAGATTTGCGGAAGACAGGATGTGATGCTGTCAGACGTTTCCCCCTAGGGGACCACACTTCTTCACACTGAAGGGGAAAACCGTACGTGTCGTTCTAAACTGGTAGTGGTGTCATTATAAATACTCTTAGGTTTTTAAAGAAAAAGATAGGTAGTGACCATGTATAAATTAAATTGTATGTATGTGTGTGTGCATGTGTGTGTGAGAGGAGGGCCTAAGTATTGCTCTGAGCGTGCACTCACCACAGCTGCTCTTGAGGGAAGCTGCCCCAAAGGGTTTAGGATTCAGTGTTTGAAATCGTGAGGGGAGCAAGCATTGCTGTTGCTCACCTTCTGATTTCCCTGATCTCTAGTCTAACAGGAACACCAAATGCCATATCTTACTCCAATTCAGTTAACCTTATTTTAGTACTGCCATTTCTAGTAACTTAAAGCAAGTACCGTGATTTTTTTAAAGACAGTATTTTCTAATTTTTCAGAACTACTATTTGAAACTGAGTAACATTTAATTACACCCTGGGGTCTCCCTCCCATCGAATATGTGGCCTTTGGCCATCACTTTCCCATGACAGAATACTCATCCCACTGAAAATACAGAAACCTAGCATTTGAAGGTTAAAGCTGGCAGTGGAGTTAACTTGGCTCTTTCACTCTGAGCAGCTGTGGCCACCGCCTCTGCAGTGAGCCCGGGAAAGGAATGCGTATTTGCACATCTGCCTGTGAGCAAATCTCTGTATGGATGTGTGAAGGGAGCTGTCTGGGATCTGCCCATCAGTCCGCGGCTGTCTTTAATCCACTTACCTCTCTGCAGGAGCTGATGTTTCTGAACATCTGTCCTTTCATTCCCAAACTTCCTGAGTTAGAGAACATGTTTGTCCCGTTTCTTGGCTTTTCTCTTGTATTCTCTAGCTTAGACTCACTCATGGAGGCATTATCCACACTGTGGTCTTGAAATAAATGAATGTCACTAAGGCTGCTTTTAAGAATAAAGTCCTTAGTATTTTTTCTTATGTAAGAAGCACATTTGCAAGAATCACAAAGAAAATGACAAACTAATGGTCCAGAATTGAATCACTGCTGTGCTTTTAATAACACAACAGCATAAAACCATCAAAGTAAAACCAACAATTCATTTCTTGCCCCCAGGAAATATGAGATGAGATCCACACCAATGAGTCACCCGTGCTTAGCCAGCATCTCTTTTAGAGAGAATGCCTGGCCAACCCTATAATGAAGGCATAAATAGAGCTATCTGCAGGCAGTGGCAGAGTCACCGAAGAAATCCCTGCCCACCCTCTCCTCTGACCTACATAAAATCCTTTCTTCTTTAGGACACCTTCCTGCTAAATTTCAGCAGAATAGCTCTACAGACATCCAGATGAGCGCCGGGTCTACTGGGTTCTTCACTTTCTAAAAATTAGGTTTCCTTATAGACTAGAGGATAGAGTACAGTGACTTCACATGCATCTTGGATGGGGTGACCACAGTTTAGCAGAACGGGGTCCTTAAGATTTCTTAGGCTAGCCCCCACACTTTATAAGGGAGGAAGCTCACCCGGAGAGAGGAAGAGACTTGCCCAGGCTCAAACAAAAGTTAACTCATTGACCCAAACTGCCACCCATCCACGTAGGCACAACTCCTTATCTGTAACCTTACACTCCGCTAAGCTGCCCTGAGCCGGCAGCTGCTTCCTTCTCCTAAACCCTTAACTTCCCACTGTTCCTTCACTGAAATATGCAAGGATAAAACAAAGACCTTTTCTCTGGGACTCTGATGGGCCCAGAGATTTGGACATTCAACGGAATGCTGCTTTTGCCAAATGAATGTTTCTAGGATGGGGATGGAGTGAGTACAGAACTCTTCAGACTGTAGGCGTCCCTGGTAGTGAAACTGATGGTATATAACACACACACTAAGTGTGTCTTATGGTTTTGATGTTTTTGTTTCCTCCTCATAAGCTCTGCCTACTGTCTGTTCTTGTCCTGTTCACCGTGATGGAAAATTAGCCAGTGTAGTGAGTGTCTGTGTTTCTCTTGGGAGATGTGTGGCACACGTTCTGGTTAGTGTGAGAGAAGCCGTCAGCCTTTGTCACACTCTAAGCGGGAGCTATAGGGCTATAAAGGACAGACATGTGCTTCACTCATCCCCTTCCTCTGAGAGGATTTTGCTGCTGAGCCTCATCCCATGCCTGCTTTCTGTGTACCCCTTTCCTGCCCACTCACAAAATGCAATGAGAAAGTCATAGCAATATACTTAGGTCAAGGCCATAATCTTACATTTTAAGCTGTTGGAGTCACAGGAAGGCCTGGGAGATTTACCTGGAACTGCCATAGGAAATCACTATCTCAGAAGAAAAGGAAACATTTCCTATTGGCCTTTTTCTGCTGACTCCCTACCCATAGTGCTCTGTCTTCTTTGCAGATGCTGGCAGGGGATGATGGGGGGGGACAAAACACAATAAACAAACAAAAAGACAAAGAGGATCAGAATAAACCATTAAAGACACATATAGATGAAGAAATAATTCAGGAAGATCTAGTGTTCGTGTCGCGTGGATTGTCGGGCAGTCGTCCGGCCTCCTCACTGCTGCAGACCCTGGTTGTGTGTGCTTAGGTTTGTGGGACATGGGGCTTCCACGGGGCATTTCTTCAGTGCTGTCTTTCTGTGTGGTCCGTGAGGAGGCAGTGAGTGTGATTGTTCGTTTGTCTTGCAACCTCCAGCTGTACTGCTGATCCAGACCTACCTTTTGAGCTCCCGGCGGTGTGTCGCAGGGAGTTTAAAGTCGCCATGCATGGGTTTGACATCAGCAAATATTTAGCCAGATGGCTAAGAATAAGGTATTTCTTTCCTTATGTAATAATGAAAAGCAATAATTACAAAGTGTTTAACAATACACAAAGGCCATAATTAGTCTCTTCCAGTGTTCGGAATTCACTAGAGAATTCTGTAGTCATTTGGAGTATGTTGGGCCCATTAGTGTGTCCTGCAGCACCCTTCAGCAAACCAGCCCCTGGATTGCTCCTATTTAACAATGCTATGAGCCCATACTACTGGATTTGGGGAGAAACAGATGTGTCTGGAAATGAGGAGGGGGTCCTTGGAAAGCACTGTTACCAGAGACCATGGTGTTCATTTGTCTGTTATAAACAGGCTGGTTTGTAAAAGATGTATGTTTTTGGTGTTTTAAATGTTTATAAAATTGTACATAGGTGGTTTCCATTTTCCAGGCATTTGTAGATACAGTATTTGATGCCTATCCGGATGCTTTAATTTGGAGGGTCAAATAGAATTCTTAGTCATCCACATTGTTTGTTTGTTTTTTTTTTTTTTGTTTGTTTGTTTTTTTTTTTGTTTTTCGAGACAGGGTTTCTCTGTAGCTTTGGAGCCTGTCCTGGAACTAGCTCTTGTAGACCAGGCTGCTCTCGAACTCACAGAGATCCGCCTGCCTCTGCCTCCCGAGTGCTGGGATTAAAGGCGTGCGCCACCACCGCCCGGCTAGTCATCCACATTGTTGTCTGCAAACTTTTGAGGTATACCCACGAAGAAAGAGGACTTTAGATTTGAAAAAGATGTTTCTATTCATTTCAAAGTATATTGTGTCTTTCCTTAGATTCTGTTGTTTTCATTTAACTCCGTTTTCAAAAAGAAAAAAGTGTTTCTATTGACTTTTTTTAAAGATGAATGTGTTTGGCCCGGTTATTAAGCACTCGACCTTCACACCATTTCCTAGATGGAATAAATTGTCAGTCTGCCACTTCCATGCACACTCGCCTCAGCTCCATGCACACTCGCCTCAGCCCCATGCACACTCGCCTCAGCTCCATGCACACTCGCCTCAGCCCCATGCACACTCGCCTCAGCTCCATGCACACTCGCCTCAGCTCCCACACACATCAATGCAAACCTTATGCAAAGGGGAAAGTGGCAACTTCATTGAAGTTTGCCCCTTACAGACATGGATTGTTCTGCACATATTGCTATTGACGATATTCAGTCTTATGTTCTTTTTCTTAGAAAAAAAAGAAAAGAAAATAGAACAAAAGAAAAAAATGAAGGAAAACAAAATGAAATAAAAGGATACAAAATTACAGCCAAAAACTAAAACAAGAAAAAAAAAATCTCCCCCATGGTGTCCAGGTTTGTAACTGCCAAATTTGATCATTAAAACACGTTTTCAAGTAAAAGGGAAAAAATGCTATGAAACTCTGTCGTGTTGGCTTTTCTTAAATGTCGCCTCACATGCCTCTGGCATTCAGGAGCAAGTGCTCTGACAGGAAGACTCATCCAGCTCTGCCGATGCCTCAGAGAGGGTCTCTATTCTGAAGGACATGGTATAGGTTCTTTTGTTTCATCTCAGATATTTTTAAATGATATTCTGAAGCCAATATAGTAAAATCTATGTAATGTCTTATGGGCATATAGTCTGTGGGCATTTGACGCATGAACTACTGAATACTGGAGACTAGACAGCAGAGGTCACCAACTTCTACCTCAGTTGGAATCACTGCGCCCAGTCCCAGCTCTCCAAAGCAGGGCTCCACTCCCCCACCCCGCCAATCCTACTCTCTCTCATGAGAGTAGGCCTCAAATGCTAATCTGAGGAAGTGACTTTGAAGGTTTTGAAAAAGGGATACTGTGTGTCTCCCCTTGGCGAGGTGGGTCAGGGTCAGCAGGAAAGGCACCTGAGCTTCTGGGAAAGTGGGCTGTTCCTTCATCCACTCCATCCACTGTGGGACTACACCTTCTGGGTTCTGGCTAGGATGCCAAAGTCTTCAACCACAAGCCCGCTGGAATACCACAGCTATGCACGAGTCCCCTTCAGGCTTTTCAGAGAAATCCTCTGAGCTCAAGGCTTCCCCTTCGGCAGAGAACCCTTGGTGACTTGTGAGACACAGGTAAGTAGTGAAAGTTGGTTAGGAAGATAGGCACCAACTTATACACCAATTCTTTGAATAAATATTCCTATTGCGGCTGATTTGGTTAAATAACAGAAGGGATGGATAGAGAATTTCATATTATTCATTGTAATATGTTGAATTTCATACTGTAGAAATGAATCTGTATGTATGTATTATTACCAGCTTAGGATATACACACAATGTCAGTCTTTTGCTCTGCATTAACCCAGAGGAGATTAAGGTTGAGATCAGCAAATAGTAATTTGACTTGTTATCTAAAAGATGCCAGAACCCAAACATTCATGGAGCAAAGGAAGAGAGCAAGGGATGATGGAGAGAGAAGCACAGATGTTAGTCTCAGAAACGTGGCTGGCCAGGATGTAGACACCAGGGATCAGGGACCGCCCCCTGCCCTGGGCTTGACTCAGAGCTCCTGAAACCCCCAGCCCAACGACTCAGCGTTAATAGCCAGAAGCAACTGTCCATACTCTTGCACTATCTCACTGGGCATGCTCCAAAGGCCTACAAAAGGCCTGCCCCTCTGCCCAGCCGGGCACTGTGTCTGCTCCTGGCAGAGGCAGTCACCATTCTATTCTTCTCCCCAGTAAACCTCTCGTGTGAGTTTGCTGCGTGGTGTGACTTGGTAGTATCCCTTGGCTCCCAAATGCCAAGATGTCCTTGTGCTGTAAGAACTCTTTCACATCCGACCAGAGGGACAAAAGTAAACTCAAGAAAACTCATTCCCTTTGTTTCCTCATGCTTCTCATAAAGTCCATTGGGCATGAGATAGAAGACAGTCCTTAGGGTGCTAACCTGCTGCTTTAGCAGACTGTTGACTCTCTAGATAACACACAATTTAAAGATTCAATTCCTGTCTCTCATCACTAACCTTTGTGTAATGTTTATTCCGGTTATAATTGTAGTGATGAGTTGTGGGCAGGCCTGCTTTTCCTCCCGCCCGGCTCCCAGCCACCTGGCTAGCTTATGCACCGAAATAACAACACACAAACTGCATTCATTTAAACACTGCCTGGCCCATTAGTTCTAGCCTCTTACTCACATCTTGATTAACCCATATCTAATAATCTGTGTAGCACCACGAAGTGGTGCCTTTCCAGGAAGATTCTAGCGTATGTCCATCTTGGGCCGGAGCTTCATCACGTCTGACCCAGAGAGCAGCCATGGCGATTTATTAACTTCCCTTCCCAGCATTCTGTTCTGTCTACTCCGCCCACCTAAGGGCTGGCCAATCAAATGGGCCAGGCAGTTTCTTTATTAACCAATGAAATCAACTCAAACAGAAGACCCTCCAACATCATTTCCCCTTTTTTCTGTTTAAACAAAAAAGAAGAAGGCTTTTACCTTAACATAGTAAAGTTACATATAACAAAACAGTTATCAAGCAAGAATTACAGTTACAATATTTATATTTACTTTATCTTTTATCATAACTAAGGAAAACTCTATCTATTTATTCTTCAACTCCATCAAAGACTCCAGAAAGATATAATATTACATAGGTGAACAAGAAGTAAGCTACTTCCAAAACTCTAGAAATCACAGAGACATCTTGCTACCTGGACAGTCACCCAAAGTTCTTTTGTACCATTGGGGCATCCATCTTCGGCCTACAGGCCCATAGTATCCAGCAGATATTTCCATGAAGCAGGAAATTTCAAAGGCAGTTCAGTCAGTATCTGTTGTGTCCTATAGAATCTCTCGCAGACTCTTTCATAAGTCAGGAACCCCAAAGAATCATCTCACATTTAGGCAAGTTCAGCAGTCCTCTCTCTGCGGGTTTTTGTGTCCGGTCTATGCATCAGTCCAGGCAAGAGCAGTTTCTTGCCCAAATGGCTATCAAACTCAATAAGGAGCCTCTTCGATGCCCATCTTCCTCTTGAAGTAAATTGGTGCTGCCAGGAGCAGATGTGTCTCATTGTCATGAAAAGCTCGAAGTTACTAAAACATTTAAATGCCATATTCTGTAGTCTTTGAAAGATATGAAGAATGCCTATCTGAAATATATCTATTCACATCTAGAACATCTAACTAACATGACTACAAGCTTGACTATTATTGATGATTATCCATTAACAACCTATATTTTCTAATTATACAGTACATTTTTAAAATGAACTACACAATCATAATACCTTAATTAAGATCAGAAATACATATGCATATAACAAAATTGACCTTAAATTTAAATCACTAAAGCAAAATTCATATCAATGCAAATTATTCATATCTATATCACCAGTACTTCACATTTCTTCCCATCCCGTCTACTCCATCCCACTCGGCCCAGGCCTGTGCCAACACAGCAATGTGCTCAGGTATTGAGCAGGAAGAAGACATTCAATCACAGATGTGTCTTCCTGTGCCTCCCTTTGCAGGAAAGCCTTGACTTAAATCTTCCCCTTTCCTTGTAAAATGGTAAGGCAACCCAGAGATGAGACTGGTATCTTAGATGGGGAAAGAGAGTAGGTTTCATCTGCCTGCTTTCTGTGCTGTGTCTTTGAAGTAGAAGATCAGGATTCTAATTTGGAAATAACTCTCTCAAAAGTTCTCTCCTTGGATCAGTCCCAAAGACTACTTCCAGTTTGACATTCACCAGGAAGATTCACATGACGCTACAGCAACCATACTTACACCTATGATTTCCCTAAATGAAAGAATGCAAAGGAAATACAGGGAGAAAAACAGCTGCATGGGGAAAGGAGGGTGTGAACTACAAACAATGCTGTTCGTAGATTTTCATTGTTTTGCAGAAACACTGAAGAATGAATCCCTTTGAGCAGAAACTACCAGAGCCTTACCAAAGCCCAGTGCCCAGATACCATCAAGGGCCAATCTTTCACAGGACTGCAGTCAAGTTTAAAGAAATTTTAAGCACAGTTCCTTAAGATTTGCACCAAAGTGACATCCCTGGTTCTGCAGACTCAGCAGTTAATGGTTTCTGCTTCTCACAGTGCGCTGTGGGGAGCTGAAGCCTGCTAAGAGCCCACAGGCACCCCTGTTATGGTTTTCCCTTCCCTTTTCCACAGCAGTAGAGGCAATGACCCTCCATGCCTCTGCCAGAGCATCCTGTGTGAGCACATGAAGGTCAACGGAGTGATTCTGTCAACTATGGGACTTGTACAACATCACCAAAACTCACTATCAGGTTAGGAACAGGCTATCTGCACAGAAGGGAAGAGTTTTCCACCCAGAAGTTTATCTTGAGAAATATTGGTTTACTTGCATTGTTTTTTCAAAATTTCTGCCACTTTTGCCTTACTCCTTTGCTTTTAAAATTCAACTTAAATTTTAAACAGTTTTGCCAACACTATACCATTTTAATAAGGAAAATTTGGATCAATCTGCACATCAAACATTAAGTGGCAACATTTACCTGTACACACATACATATATATGCACATACAAATATATAACTTTAACAAGCTTTAAAATGGCTTAAACAGAAAAATAAATATTTAAAAATTTACATATAAGGTGTCACATACCATGATTTCTTGAACAAAGTGAGTTTTAGTGGTTCTTCACCCCCCTTATCCTCAGCCTCAACCTTGATGCCCCATTCTGTATAGATAGAGTTTCTGTCCCACATGGTCCCACAGCTGTTCAGTCCCAAATAAACATGCAGAGGTTTATGTTGATTATAAACTGTTTGGCCTATTGCTCAGGCTTATTATTAACTAGCTCTTACAACTTAAATTAACCCATAATTCTTATCTATATTTAGCCACATGGCACAGTATCTTTTATCAGTAAGGCATTCTCACCTTTCTTCCTCTGCTTCTGACTTGCAGCAGCGTCTCTGTCTTTCCTCTTCCCAGAATTCTCTTAGCCTGGTCACCCTGCCTATACTTCCTGCCTGGATACTGGCCAATCATCATTTTATTAAGCTAATATGAGCAAAAAATCTTTCCAGGGTGCAAAAGTATCTTCCCACAGTAGTAGTGTGTCCTCCCTAACCCCTTGCCTTCTTTCATGTCTTTCCGCCCACCCTGTCCTCCCCCGTTACTTTGTCCCCTGCCGTCACCTCTCCTCTTTGGTTGTTTAGGCTGTACCTACATTTACAGCTGAATAAACAGACGTGTAAGACATTTCTCTTAAAAAAGGGTTTCTTCTATTTATTTATTTCATTAAATATTTATTTACTACAGTCTGATTATCCTTTATCCCTTATGTATGGGTCCAAAAGTGTTTCAAATTTCAAATTTTGTTTAGTTTGACTCCTTGTATGTACATAATGACCTGTGTTGAAGATGGGACCTTAGTCTAAACATGCAGTTCATTTACGTTTCACATCAAGGATATATTTAGTGGGCCTGGAGCCTGTCATGTGAGGTCCAATATAGAGTGATCCTATTGTGGTGTGTCACTACTCAAATGTTTCAGATTTTGCAGCACTTGGAGCTTCAGATTATGGACGTCCAAGTTGTATTACTTCTTTCTTTTTATTATTTCCTGAGCAGTACAAGTTCATTACAAACCAAGAAAATGAAGACAGAAAAAATGTTCTTTTATCAGCACCTTTTTGTGCTACTCTTTTTCATGGGTTTTATGACCTATCAGCTCTTCAGACATCCCCACTGCTCTCCATAGGATCCCTTTCTTTGGCTTTGCATACTCCCCCTAGACTTCTTGCAAGGAGTGCTCCTTGATTGGGTAATCTCACTGAACCTTATAACCACTGAGAAGTTCAGATGAAGCAACTTCACATATATGTGCTATGGGCTAAATATTCTGTCTCCCCAAAATACACATATTGAGACCCCAATCCTAATGTTCTGGTTTGGGAAGTGGGGACTTGAAAGACATCAGTTATGAGTGTGAAGCTCTCACAAAGAGGATTAGTGTCCTTACTATGAGAGGAGAGGCCCTGAGAACACTTCTGTTACCTTCTTCTATAATAAAAAGTGGGCATTGCAAAATGGAGAGATCCCCCGACTCCAGCCATACGGGGACCCTGATCTCAGACTTTCACTCTCTAAAACTGCAAAAGACAAGACTTGGCTGTTTATACATTTTCTAGCCTATAATATTTAGTAATCACATCCCAAATAAACAAATGTAGCCCATTAAGTCCCATGTACAGGTGAAAGGAGGGTTCATAACAAGATTTGTTTTGTATGTATAAATTTTCATGAGACTCGCTGTGTCGCTTACCACCCTAAACACCTCCCTTGTCCAAGCTGGATTGACTGATGGGGTTTAGGATCATTAGTCTGTTGTGTGTCTCTGTTCAATGGTTGTGCTCCTCACTGCACTGTGATCAGTTTATGGCTTATAAAAGTAAACTCTTAGTGATAGGCTAATGTCTGACATTGATGTTTCAGTGAGCATTGTTGTGAAAACAGGCACACTTGCAGGTGTTCCTGAAGACAGACTTCCAGAAAGAGAAAATTTTAGGTCAAAAGATGTGCCTGTCTGTTTTTAACTCTAAGAATTTCTTCCCATTTTAACTACCAATGAGACAATTCAATAATTATAAATAGAATAATTTATAATCCTATGAATATTACACATTCCACATATAGCAATCTATTCAATTCACTCACTCTGTCAGCTAAGTGAAACTGATTTTATGTTCTTTAAGATTCCCAAAAGACCCTGGGTTCCAATGCCGTGGCCCTTCACTACCATCCCCCAAATCTGGCTTCTCAGCTTCCACATTTGTAGATTGCACTGGCTGGTTTTGTGTCAACTTTACACAAGCTAGAGTCCTCGGAAAGGCAGGCACCTCAGTTGAGGAAATGCTTCCATGAGATCCAGCTGTAAGGCATAGTCTCAATTACTGATCATTGAGGAAGGACCCAGCCCATGGTGCCATCCCTGTGCTGATCCTAGGTTCTATAAGAAAGCAGGCTGAGAAAGTCATGGGGTCAAACCAACAAGCAGCATCCCTCCACGGCCTCTGCATCAGCTCCAGCCTCCAAGTTCCTGTCCTGTTTGAGCTCCTGTCCTGACTTCCTTCAGTAATGAACAACAATAAGCGTAAGACAAACTCTTTCCTCCCCAACTTGTTTTTGGCCTTGGTGTTTCAACACAGCAATAGAAACCCTAAGACATAGATACTGTCAATTGTAGTGTCCCTCACTTTGTACAGAGAAAGCACATGTGGAAGGCCAGAACTGTAGAGGTTACATGTTCAGAGGCACCAGACACCTTCTTCTCAGGCTGGATGCTTGGACAGCAAAGTATGTGGGAAAAGATTTCACATAAGCAGTTCATACTGGTGTCCACTACAGAAGCTCACATTGGAATGGTCATGACTTTACAACCTTTAGCCTTAGCATTGCCTGTTTCTGCAACATAGGAAAACCCCAAATCATCCTTAAAGTATACATGTCCAGGCTGAGGAGATAGCTCAGTTGGGACAGTGCTTGCTGCACAAACATAAGGTTGTGAGTTCGATCCTCAGAACCTACCTTTAAAAGCCGAGTGTGACACAGCATGCTTGAACTTCCAGCTCTGGGGAAACAGAGACAAGCAGAGCAATTGGGGCATGCTGGCCAGCCAGCCTAGCCAACTGATGAACAGTGTCTCCAGCACTGGGGTCTTAGTGTGCCACCCAGCCACGCAGGCTCTCATCCATTCACTCACTTTCTAAGGAAGTCAAGATTCCCATCAATGTCAGAAGCTGATCTTGAGTGCTAGGCTTTAGGACCGCATCATTGCTGTGACCCAGAAACAGCATTTAACTAGGTCACAAAGGAATGAGGTGACAGGTGAGGCAATCTGGGCTGGAGAACGCTAACACTCTGAGTGCTTGTTCTAAATGGTAGGAAATTGACTCGAGAGGGATGAGATCAAAATGACCAAAAGGACAGCGACTTCAGGGACAACCTGAAAGACCATGAAAAGAGACAAGTCATCCAGCCCAGAGACAGCTTCAGAGGGCTCAGCGCATAAGGGGACTTGCTTCCTCATGCCTCAGAATATAATTAATTAAGAATTCAGGATACAAGGTAATTAGAGGAGCCGTACCCTGGAGGCATTCTGCTCAATTATTCTGATTATTTTTAACAATGAGAGAACGTAATGTTCTGGTCACATGGCATAGACTCGCATTCGGGTAATGTGAAGAGCGATGTTTATGTAATGGCATCAGAAAATTAAGTTATTTCCTTTGATTTTGATTTTCCAGTGAAAATCAGCACCAGATAATTGAATCAAAGCTAGGGAAATGATTGTAGGACATGAAAAAATACCTGAAGGAAATGTTTTAGTTCAATTTTGTGTCATCCTTGACATGAAGCTATAATCACTCTTATTTATAATCTGTGTATGTATGTGCATATACATGTGTGTATGTGTGAATGTGTATGTATTATGTCTTTTGTGAATATATGTACACATGTGTCTATTGTGTATATGTGTATAGGTACCTGTGTGTATGTATTTTTGTATGTGTGTATATGAATATGTATGATTGAATCTTTGTATGTGTATCTACATATGAGTGTATGGGTATGTATCAGTGTATATGAATTTGTGTTTGTTTGCATGTGTGTATGTGTATGTATGCTTATGTGTGCATATATGTGTATATACATTTCTGCATGTATGTATGTGTATATATATACATATATATGTGTGTGTGTGAAACCCAGCATCTGCATGTGCTACAGTTTACTACAGCTTCAGAATTTCCTGCTTTCCACATAACTCCAGGCAGTGCTTCTCTCAGAGTTTCCAAGGCTTCCCATGGCACAGATGAATTCCTCAACTGACCAGTGAGAGTGTTCAAGACTGTTTAATGATCACCTAGTATGTACTGATTTTTATTTTTACACCGATAAAGCTCCTCCCTTAATTGCACTATGAAGATTGAGCACCTCACACAGGATTTCAGAGACTTGGGTTTGTCCTGTCCTGAGGTTTACTGTATCCCTGACTAGATATTTCATGCTTTCTTACCCAGTGCCTATGAACAACCATATTGGGCAGTAGAGTCTTGGCAAATGTATGCGAGTTTAAAGTAAGGACATACCAGATTAGGGGAGTTCTTAATTCAAAATAACCATTGCCAACAAAAAGAAGGAAAGAGACAAAGAGAAAGTCATGTGGCCACGAGGCTGAGTGCTGCTTCTACAAGTCAAGGAACATCAAGGGTCAGTGACAACCAGGAGACACAGGAGTTGCCTGGAGAAAATACTTCCTTGGAGTGCCAAGGAAACACACGGTTGTGTGGGACCTGGAGTTCCAGTTTCTACTCTAAAGTCCTAGATAGCAGAGGAGAAAAGATGGGAGAACTAGAGGGAACATGAGAGACACGGAATTAGGAAAGAGAAGATAGTATGTGACCCCCATTTGAATCTTGCTCTGTCAGTGCCAGAGACAGCACCCTGTACCTCCACAGACAGTGTGTAACCACTGTCACTAGCCAAACCCCAGGAAGCGCAGCTGTGATCTGTTGGTAATGTAACAAAAGCTCTCAGAGCAGAGCCCAAACCAAAGGAAGGCATGGGTAAAATCCTGTTTACAAAATGAATGTGTGCAGAGTGAAGTTCAGTGACGCTGCATGAGGAAGGCATGGCAGCTATCTTACACATCCATGATACACACCGAGTACAAGGGAGGCGTCTTAGTAGGTGCCCAGGTCCATTGTCAGCAAGTGGTCAGACGTCTAGTTGACCCAAACATACACCTTCATACAACAGGGGGTTCCTGTTGAGGGACCACATCTAGAAGTGAGAACTGGGCTCTGTGATGACTCCTTTTTATCCAAAGACAGGAGTTGGCAGCTAATGGGGACACATCCTGAAGAAGCAAGTGGTTTCAATGATGTAAGCGTGGCTTCAGGCTGCCTTTCCCACTCAGTGTCTGGTAGCTTGCTATTTGCTGGAAGGCTCCACGGAGGGAAGAGAAGTCAAGGGCTTTCCTCTCTAGACTCTCCTGTCACAATATGCACACCAGTTTTCATGGTGGCATTGTAAGACAGTGGCACAGACGCTGTGTGGGCTCCGCCCCACAACCCGTAGCTCAGACAATTATACTATTTGGGATAATTGTCTTGTAATTGCTGCTGTGATGTAAAAGCTAATGTTATCTTCCAATTGTTCTGATGTCTTTTCATGAATAATGCAGTTGTCCCGAGAGCCCTCTGCCAGTTTCTCATTTAGACTGGCCCTGTGTTTGAGTTATGCACCATTGTCTCCCAAAACTAATGTGGCAGAGACAATATAGAAAATAATGAGGACTTGGTAATTATGGGAAAATGGGAACATAAGTAGAGAAAGGTTTATCCATGGAAATATTTCCAACTCTTGATAGGAAAATAGGATGAGCATCGTGGTGAGGGGCAGGATTCTCTTTAGGAATCTTAGTCTGGTAATATTCGTGTTGTGGTTGACATATTGTTATGTGTGGCAGTAGAATCGACTAGAAGGAAAACAGGGTGACTTTTCTCATTTGGATTGTGTTACCATCAAACTCGAACAGCTCTGACATCATGAGCTGGTGCGCATCCCAGAGAAGCTGAGACCGCAGCTGCTTATCTGAACGGACAATAGAAGCCTAGGTTTCTGTTTCCTCTGTCTAGGACTTGGATTAATATCACAAGAACAATTGTGTCCCAACAAATAAGAGAATCTTCTCAGAATTTCAGTTATGCCTATGGCTAGAGAAGGGACTATCTCAGTCTATAGGAGTCTTGAACATTTATTTCTATGACAGTGACATAGAGTTCATCCTGACTGGGCCATATCAGGTCAAGAAGGTATGGCCTATGTCATAGATGAGAACCAACTCCAGTTCTGAGACAGCTTAAAGCTCACACTCCTCGTTTAGAGAAAAGTCAGCCAGCTATATCCTACATGACTTTTCTTGGCCTCTACATCCAGCTCGGACGGTCAGGGTAAAATCCACACAAGATGGCCATTTATTCGTCTATCCATGCTGCAGGCCAGCCATCTGTCCCCCATGCTCACCATGCCAACCCTAGCACATACTTTAACATAGGTCAGTTCCTCTGCCTCTTGAATCGGTTTCCTCTTGTTCTTCAGTTTTCTTCGTTAGATCTCAGGTTCCTCCAGAGCCTACTAAGTTTCCCCTATCGCTGTGCTTCTGACAGCCGGCATTTGGTCTTCTGTTACATGTATGACTCCCCCTACTAGACTGTGAGGCCTGGGTGGTAAAGCCTACACTCACTCCAGGTCACCACAATCGCCATGCACAGTTGGGACACTCTCCATTCTGTTAGATTCAGTTGGATACAAGGAGCAGGGTGATCATGTGAATCTGAAGACGACCTAATCACTTTGAAACTTCTCATGGAAATGTGAGTAGCAGAGGATTGTTTCATTGTACTGCCCAGTAGGCAGCAAATGGAGCTAGTAAAGACTCCTAATACTTGACACACAACCACAAAACAGCCAATAATTTCCACTAAGATGTCTCTGATACGTTTACATTATGCTAAGGTCTGTGTAGGACTCTGGATCACCAGCCCCTACCGACCTATCAGAGGAAAGCTACCAGCCTTTCTCTCTATCTAGGGATGTAGCTCTTACATTCTGTCTGCATGTAGCAGCCATTACCTGCTATGAAACTTCTAAATCTGCTTGCCTTATTGTAGGGCTGCCCCAAATACTCATGGGACTGGATCGCCCACGCATCAGAAAATATATGATTGCCTTTTCCCTAAAAGGTGCTTTTGGATGTCCACTGAGAAATGACCTAGGAGAGGACAAGTACTTGAGAGTTAGTTGATATACTGATCAGCTATTGTCGACTCGATACAAATTAGAGTCGCCGGGAAGAGGGACCAGCAGTTGAGAAATTGCCTGTGGGCACATCTGTGGGGCACTTTCTTGAAGAATGATTGATGTAAATGGTCCCAGTTTACTGTAGGCAGTACCACCCCTGGGTGGGTGGGCCTAGTCTGTTTGAATAGGCTCTAAGATGGAAGCCAGTGACCAGCATTTCTCTGTGGCCTTTGTTCCTGCCTCCACCTCTCTGCCTCAGCGTCCCTCCAAGATGGATGAGAAGCTTCAAACCAAAACTTCTTACTCCCTAAGTTGCTTTTTGCCAGTGTTTTATCGCAGCAACAGGAACCACATCAGGACAACTGATGTCTTAAGTTTTCTTTGCAAATTTAGTTTTTGAAGCCATCCTCAATGGCAAGCATTGAATTTTTGAGAATTAAGAGTGAGCTGACATCTATTCATGCCTTCACTCATCTCAGTATATATATACGTATATATATACATATATATATGTATATATGTATATATATACGTACACACACACACACACACACACACACACACACACACACACATATATATATATATATATATATATAGAGAGAGAGAGAGAGAGAGAGAGAGATGTCCTCTCATTGCACAGTGCTTATTTGGTGACACTAGAACTCTGGGTGCTTCAGAGATAAGTGCTTAGTTCTCATTCATTTTCAGCAAAGCTGTAATTATGATTCATGCAAACGTAAACAAAGAAATTTGGATGAAATGGTTTGTCATCTTGTGCAGGCCTCAAAAAAGAGGTGGGCACAACATGTGAGCACTTAGCCTTTGATCCTTACCGCCCCTTCACCTGCCTGGATCCCCGTCCAGCACAGGTGGCTTCTGATGACACTGGCAGCTTTAGGTGCTCTGCAGCTTGGTCTGGGTCTCAGTAGGCATGGGCTCATGCTGGCAGCAGCTGGACTCTGACAGGCTTCCCAGAACAGGAGACTGAGTGAAGTTCTTGATATCTGTCTCGTGACAGGTCTGATCGCTTCCTGCTATGATTTCCAGGTCTGTGCTGGGTCAGGGTTTCCCAGGAGATTTAACCTGAAAGGGAGCCAACCTGACAGGAGAAAAAGGCAATGTTATTGATAGCTGAGAAGCTGAAGAATGACACCTCCAGCCCACCACCTCAGAATCTCGAAACAGAAGTAATGGTATTCCCAGCTTGACTCAGTCGCGGTTCAAGCGGGTTCCTGGAGAGTGACCCATTTTAAGTCAGAATTATCAGTATTTGAGGTATGTGGTCTTTGCAAGAGATATCCGATCATGTGTGCAGTAAATTCCTCCTATGGTAACAGGGCCCATGTGCACACAATAGCACATCCTAGAAGGCGCTGAGGATGCTATATCCCACAATAATAGGATTCAGGGAGCTTTTGTACTTTACCCCAAATCAAAAAAGAGACAGGATTTGAACCCTGATAAGCCACAATCAGATCAGCACTCTGCTCTCAACTCTGCCCAGCCTGTAGCCACCTCACACAATCTTATACACTCTTGGAGTGATGACCTCAGAGGCATGCTGGCCCAGCAAGAAGGTGAAAGGGCAGAGTTCAAAACTCCTACCAGTCACCCATAAGATTATTCTTTTTCTTCATCATTGAAGAAGAGCCCCTGCCCAGAGGTAGAGTGGAAGTGAGTCTGGGATGTGGTTTCTGGCACCCAGTCCAAGGCCATTTGTACTGCCCAGCCACCTGACACCCCGGTACTGAACTCAAACGTGTTATTGCATGTTATTGCAGTCTAAGACAGGCATGAAAGCCATGGCAAAGTGTTGTGGGAGGATCTCACCATTAGTGGAGTTCTCAGCATTCTGTTTGGTGCTGTAAGAATTCAGTCAATTCTGTCCTGTTCACCAGCACAATGAGGTATTTCAGGCCTGACTGGAGACATAGGGATGGGCAATAGCAGTGTGTACATGTGGTCTATCTATTCTTGAAGAGACCTGCCTGCAGGCTTCCTGTGCTCTGACGCACAGCAAATACTCCTGGTAATCCTACACAGAGGGAGAGAGGCACATCATATGTGCGGCAGTAGAGCTTCAGGCTGTCCAAAATTCCACATAGAGCTGAACAGCATAGGGACAGTCCCCAGAAACTCAAAAGCAATTCACAGAACTCTTCAGTGTGGTGCATAAGGACTCTTCTGACCTGTGATGCATTCATGTAGGCCATAAAATGTCCATCAGCTGCTGTCTCTTTGTCCCCAAGCTATCTACTTGCTTCAGAACCAGAAAACCAAGGACAAGGGCCTTTCATTCAAGTGATGAGCATCTTCTCCCTAATCTTTCAGGTGGATGTCTGACGGGAGTGAGGGAGACACTTCCAAGGCTACACTTCCTTCCTCTAGCCTTGTAAATAGAGCCTGGGCTACCCAAGCTGTATGAAGGTCCCTGAGGATATGAAGAACCTGGGAAGTATCCCTGGCGGTGTTCTTGATGAGGTCTCCATGGAATAGTGTTTACTGGTCTCGAGCATTCTGCAGGAGACCCCAGTGGTGATCCTTTCCACCTTGAGTTTGCTCGGGTCCCAGGCACACTTGAAGGACCTTGACCATGTGAGGAGTGGTAAATGCATTGGGGAGCAGACAAGCATGCCACATCAGACTCCAACACCATTCCCTACCTGAGGAGTGTGCCCTTCTCTCTGCATTCTGCAATACATCACCCACTAGGAAGATGTGCCCCCACATCTTGGACTCTCGGTCACAGTGCGAGCCTTACCTCTGCTGACTCCTCAGATTTCTTCATGACTCTCTTCTCAGAACCTCACAGTTGCAAACAAATGCCTAGTTGCTGGGAGAGACTACTTGTTTGTTCCCAGCTGCTCAGGCCCGAAATAACCACATAGAAACTTTATTAATTAAATCACTGCTTGGCCTATTAGCTCTAGCTTCTTATTGGTTAGCTCTTACATCTTAACCCATTTCTAGTCATCTGTTTATCACCACAATGCTGTGGCTTACCAGGTAAAGTTCTGTCCAGAGTCTGTCTCTGGTGGGGCTACATGGCTTCTCTCTGACTCCACCGTCTTTCTCACAGCATTCAGTTTAGTTTTTCCCCCACCTATCTCTGTCCTGCCCTGCTATAGACTCAAAGAAGTTTCTTTATTCATTAACCAATAAAAGCAAGACATATATAGAAGGACTTCCCACACCACCCAGTGATGGTGGATTTATTACCATCCACATGGTTGAAGCTGAGAACATTCATGTGAATCTTCTCCTTGACTGGGGCAATAGGCTTAGGATCCTCTGCTAAACAGGACAGCATGGTAAGTCTAAATTCTCCTACACTTTATGTCCTCCTACTGTGCTCCTGTCCAGCAGCCCCTCTCCTCCTCTGCCTGGTCTGGAGTGTGGATGAGGGAGGTAGATGACTGCCCAGCTTAATGAACAAAGACACCAAACTTACATGGAGACTCACTGGGAAGCATCCAAGCTGTGGGGAGAGATGAGGGCAGCTTCTTCTCCAGAGAGAAGAAACTGCATCTGGTCTGATAGAACAGTTAGTATCTGAGAGCCTAGAGGAGAGGGTCCCTGCCAAGAGAGTCACAGTACAGTCCTGTGTTCTGAGTAGTGAAGGTTATGGCTTAGGAAGTGAGGAGGGGTCCTGCCAGCAGCAACGGCACAGTCCTTGCTCTAAGCAGGGCATGTGTAGAAAAGGATGTGTGAGGAGATAAGAGTCAAGCAAGTGTAAGTGCTCTCCTCAGGTTTAGTTTTTTTCTAAACTGAACGTCTAATTGCATATTTCTTATGCTCAAATGGCTTGATTATTCTTTATTGCCCTCAGGGGGAAATTTTACATTTTATTGTGTGGGAGCAGCTCAGAGTCATCTGGGACTGAAGGCTAAGAGCCCCTAGACACCAGTACAACTATCTAGGACATCTGACCAATGCTGAGCATATTGGGGGGGAGGTGCTGGCTAGTTTTATGTCAACTTGATACAAGGTACAATAATTTAGAAAGAGAATACCTCAGTTAAGATGTTCTGACCAGACTGGCATGTGGTGCATTTTTGATGATGTCTATCATGGGAGGCCCAGCTCACTGTAGGTGGTCCCAGCCTTGGGCAGGTGGTCCTGTGTGTTATAAGAAAGCTGGTTGAAGTGGTGTGATGGTGCACACCTTTAATCCCAGCACTCTGGAGGCAGAGGCGGGCGGATCTCTGAGTTCGAGGCCAGCCTGGTCTACAGAGCAAGTTCCAGAACAGCCAGGGCTACATAGAGAGGAAGAAAGGAAGGGAAGAAGGGAGGGAGGGAGGAAAGGAAGGAAGGAAGGAAGGAAGGAAGGAAGGAAGGAAGGGAGGTGGAATAAGTCCTGAGGGGCAAGCCATTAAGCCGCACTCCTCCATGGCCTCCGCATCATCTCCTGGCCCCAGGTCGCTGCCATGACTCCCATCAGCTGTGGACTGTGACCTAAGAACCGTAAGCTGAAACACACCCTTATCTCCTCAAGTTGCTTTCATCTGTGGTGCTTTATCACAGCAACAGAAACCTTGACTGAGACAGGGTCATTTAAAAAGAGACCAAAGGAGCTGGTAAGTGTGTGAGCGCCACCAGGACTTGGAGCACCTTCATCAGGACTTTCTCCCTCACAACAGAGTTCGGATACATAGCGTCCCAGGATTCCCAGAGAACCCACTGTGCATGGAATTTAGATCCATTTCTGACTTGGTAACCCAGGAACATGATGTAAATGCACTGAGCACTCTTTCCTCTTAATATGGAACTCCCCGGCTATGACTTTTCAATGTATATATAAAAATCATACATATCTATGAGTTGTACGATAACATACATATGTAATATAGAAATTCAAACAAGAGTGATTTGTGTTTCTGTCTCACATTTATTGTGTTATCAAGGTTTGAAGTTGTTCTCATATAATTCTTTATAAACTAAACAAGGATTTGTTTTCAATTCAGGCACCTTACTGTGCTGTGAAACATAAAGCCAACTCCTCTTGTCATAGAACGGAGAACTGCAAAAGCCCTTATTTGACCTTGAAACTCCCCAGTTTCATCAAGATACCTTTGATCTCTTGGAATTTCATTCTCTTTAAATTAGCACAACAGCAAATTAAGCTCATAAGATGATTGTGCCTTGGAGTCAGATGACCTAGGTCTAAAGCCATGCTCTACTTCTTACCGTGTGGTTCTAATGTCTCAGAGCCTCAATGTCCTGATCCTTAAAATGATGAGACTGCCATATGCTTGCTCGTCACTGTAAAGGTACCCTGGAGCAACTTAAGGGAGTGTGGCGGTGAATATGGTGGTCAACTTGATGAGATGTAGACTTACCTGGAGACACACCTCCAAGCCTGTCTACGAGGGGTTTCTAGGCTAGATAAATTTGAGTAGGATCCACCCTGACTGTGGGGAGCACCATTCACTGGCTAGGGCTCTGGACTGGGTCAAGCAAAAAGAATATGAACCAAACAGCAGCGTTTATCTCTCTTTCCTACTGTGCTATGAATGTGGTGTGGCCCGTAGCCTCATGCTCCTGCTGCTACACCCTCCCGATCACAGTAGACTACACCCTCAATTGTGAGCCATAACAATCCTCCCTCCCTCCCTTCCTCCCTCCCTCTCTCTGTCCCTTTCTTCCTTTTTTTCTTCCTTCCTGCCTGCCTGCCTGCCTTCCTTCAGCTGCTGTATTAATTACTTTCCTGTTGCTGGATAAACTGCTATGACCAAAAGTAATTCAAGAGATAAAGAATTTATATTTCAGTTTCAGAGGAAGAGTCCATAAACTGGGAATACATGGCATTTCAACAGAAACAGGAAGGCAACTCATCACATTTTAGCTGTACGTAAGAAGTAGAGAAAGCAAGCAGGAAGTGAGCCAGGCTCTAAATCCCCAAGAATGCTCTACTAACTAAAGGTCCCATAACCTCCCCAGGCAGCCCTGCCAGCCCGGAAACAAGAGCTCCAATGGCTAAGCCTGTGGAGGAGAGTTTTCAATCAAACCATCACTCTGGAGGAGGCACATATTTTGTCTCAGAGATGAGACTAGTAACTGATACAGAGAGGAAGGATGTGGCTCATGGTTCAGGAGTTATCGTCATGGTAGTGGGATGGTACCATTCATAGTGGTGAGGGGTTTTGAATGATCAGAAAACAGTGAGACCTTGTTTGGGAATAGAAGCAGCTGTGTTGCCTAAGTCCTACATCTAGAGCTCTAAAGTCTCCCGTTAGACACCATACCCAAAGCTTCCCAGCCTCTCCAAACAGTGTGACTAACAGGATACTCCAAACATGAGCGTCTAGGGAGCATTTTACGTTCAAATGGCATGCCTGGCACACAGTGATGATCCATAACTATAACTGCTGCCATCCTGTTGGGGAAGCTGACCAATCCCTTGTCTGAGGGGCACAAAATACCTTTAAAAGATCCATGTTTTGTTTGTTTTGTCTCTTTGTCTTCCTGGGCTCCTCGCTGGAACCTTGGCTTTTGTAAGTTCCCTTTTTCTCTCCTTTATTAAAGCTGAATGTTATTTATTAAAGCTAGTCTGGTTAAATCATAATTACCGATCGACCACGCCCCTTCACCATCCTGTCTTCTTTTCCCAGCCTGCATTGCTGCATGGTGCTCACTCTGAGGTAAAGTGCTTACATAAGCATAAAAAGACCCGCCCAAGGTCACAACATGAGAAGTAGAGAACAAAATTGTCTATCGCTGAAGACTCGGGGGACACTTCTTGGTTTGCAGTCTCCAGCTTTCTTCTGAGTCAGACTGTCTTCTCAAGAATTATTACTTCACTTGCCCCATTTGAGCCATTTCCACAGTGAGTGTTTGTTGGTACTGGCTGGACCAGAACTGAAGAGACAGAGTTAAGTGGCTTCCTGACATTGAAGTAACCAAGGGGCGAGTCTTCCTGAATGGATGACTTTTCCTGTTCAGGGTCGCCTGCCAGGGACAGGGAGACATCCCTGCTACCTATAAATCAGAAGACCCTGGCCATTCTTCCTCATTTTTATTTTAAGAGGTGTTTATAATTCATGAGCATAAGTAAAATTATTAGAACCTATGCAATGAGATGGATAGGCCTTAGAAATGAATTTACACTGGCAGAAATACTCGCTTCCAATGGGACAAACTGTAACCTCCTAGAATAAAAAGCAAAATGTTATAGTGAGCCTCTAGGATGGACAAGGTTCAATATCAGGATGTGTTTGTGTGTAAACACGGGGAGGACTTTTGGGAAAGCAAGCAAAGAGAGTGGACTTTGCTCCTAAGGGGGTAGATAAGGTAGGCAACACTGGCATGGGAACTAAACATACCTATGAACTCATTTCCTCTTGGGAACGATAACCTAAGCCCTCGGTGGCTTATAGTGAGCAGTGGCGGCACAACTAAATTTCTTACTTTATCTAAGATTCTACATACAGACTTGATCTGTATAACTACATAAATGTGTCTTACAATACTCAAAATGAAACAGAACCTTTTTGTTTGTTTGGCTGGTTGGTTGGTTTTTTGAAATAGGGTTTCTCTGTGTAGCTTTGGAGCCTTTCCTTGAACTAGCTCTTATAGATCAGGTTGGCCTCGAACTCACAGAGATCAGCCTGCCTCTGCCTCCTGAGTACTAGGATTAAAGGCATGTGCCACCACCACCCGACAAGGCCAACAAATCTTAAAATAAAGAATTTGTGCTCTTAGGGAAAGAAAGAAAGAGGGGGACAGAAGAAATGAGGGAGGGAGGAGAGGAATGAGGGAAGGGGAGGGAGGGACAGAGGGACGGAGGGAAAGAGGGAGGAATAAGAACGTTGGAAGACAAGCACATGTCTTCAACCATTAGGAAGGAGACATGTCCACATACTGTAATGGCTCCGAGTCAGTGATTTTGCTTAAAAAATGGATACAAAGGAAAAATGGCCTTCCTTTATTTTCCAGACATTAGCAACTCCCATGACACACTGCATTGTGGGAAGTACTGCCTGAGCCCTGTGAAAATGGAATGCTTCTTCTCTGAGGTACCAGGGAGCATCATTCATTCAACAAGTCACAGAATCTCTACCCTAGGGCTTCTTACAGGCCTTTTCTCCATGATACCCACAGCCCAGAGGAGGGGAATGAGGACAGGGAAATTGGAATCTCAATCGGGATGTCTCTTTTCGTAAGCAGCATCCGTGTCCCACACTTTTAAGGCTGTTTCTCCAGGACTGTGGAGCATTTTAAGCATCCAAATCTTTACCTGATTTGGATCACAAATTCCAAGTGGACTCTGGGCTTCAGGATGGAGGCAGAGCAGGTGCAGGAAGAGAGGATGGAGGGGTAAAGAGGATAGGGGTCCTCCATTCCCAGTGTTTGCTCAAGAGCGTCCCAGGAAGAAGCTGGGTAGCAGAGAGACCGTTTCTTCTCAACAGAGAAAGAGCACATGGCACGGGGTGAGGAAGTGAAGTACAGGATGCTAAGGGTTAGTGGGAGCCAAGTTTCCCGGGGACGACTTTCTGGACGCCTGCGAGACGTCTGCGGAGAACTCGTTCATTCCAGCAGCAGTGGCGATTGCGTCTCTCCAGTTCTAACTTTTTCCATTGGGAACCATATGAAGCAATAAATCAGACTTGAGCTGTATTCCATATTCATTAGAATTTTTCCCTCCCTTGAGTCTAGAAATCTAAGTTCAGATTCTGTCTCCCGTGGGTCTCCATATGACTTTAGATTGGGTACCGATTCTCTGAACTGTGAGAACTCCCCCGACAGCAGAGATGGTAAACCAGTTCTGTCAGGTTACAGAAGAGGCAGACAACAGTTTGGAAGGAAAACCAATGGGCTCTGTGTAGAATACGGAGCAACCGCACTCCTGGTAAGCAGAGAGGTTGGGAAGAGAAAAGAGATGTGATGTGGATATATCCTCAGGTGGCCCCTCCCCCTGGTACTCTTGGCTGGCTCACTGGCAGTTTCCAAGGCAACACTCACAGTGACTTGCAGAAAGCGCAGTGAAACGGTCAGATGTCTATGATGTGCCTGTTTATCAGATAATGCAGCACCATACAGACCTGAACTTGCACGTTAACTTGTGAGCACATGCATTTATGAACATTTGGTACCTTAGAAATCATTTAATTAATACATAGGAGATAATTGAACAAAAGAAAAATTGGAAGAGAAAACTTAGGGGGTAAAAGAGTTGATTGCATATCAAACAAACAACTAAAATATTATCCTGATGAATGTCAGATTCTAATGAACTGTGTTTACAACTTAACTGTTATTTACCATGTAAGGATAGCACACATATTTGCAAATTGTTTTATTTTACTGTCATTTTATAGCTTCTCTGTGAGAGATAATTAAAGCAAAGCCAGTTTCAATGAAGCTACTCAAAGGGACACCATTGTTGTGCCAATAATGTGCTATGTAAATGCAAATTATCAGAATCCCTATTATAGTGAAAACCGCTTTTATCATTTTTATTAGACTGACATGTAAATATTTTAATAGCGCTCTGATTTATAGAGCGCTTTTCTCTCTAAAAAGATCAACATGCCCAGCCATGCATTATTTAACAGATTCCTCCCAACCCTAAGGCATGAGGAAATCTATTCATCCCCTAATCCTTTCCCTGAGATACTCCCACAATGCCCAGCTAAAACAGGTACTCAACACTTGACAACTGAGTGAAAGAAGGAGGTGGCATTTCCACAAAGCTCACACACATCCGCAGCCTTCTGCAGAGAAGAGAGTTGCAGGAGGATGGGGCTGGCCATGAACTAGAAAAGGTCAAGGCATGTGGGGGAGCACAGAGGAATTCAAACGACTCGGCGAAAATGGAGAACAGCAAAGGAGTCATTGTGTGAGAGAGCTGAGGCGATGGCTAGCATATAGGAGTCTATTTTCCCAAACCCTGGGAGATGAAACTGTGAGGGGAGAAAAAGAAAGAGATTATGGGAAAATTCACTTGTAATTGCTGAGCTTAATGTTCTGAAGAAAAGCCCAACGGAGTGATAATCTGTACATGTTAAGTGTCAGGGAAGCCGATAAAAATGCAATCCCAGGAGAGCTGTCTTCACTCGCCTGGCAGAGCCAGAGACTTATCCGTGGTGTGAACATAGAAGTCCGCACTTGATATTTTCCAAGAGAGTGGCTAATAGGCAAAACTCACCATAGAGTTCACACATGCATTTAACTAGAGAACCCATTTTTAGAGACATATATTAACTTCTTGAGAAATTAAGCTGCAGAGAAACCCTGTCTCGAAAAACCAAAAAAAGAAAAAAAAAAAGACTAAGGACTAGTCTCAAATATACTAGTTTGAAGAAAAGAAAAATGGGGCAGAAATGAAGTCCCCACGTGTTCATGTTTCCTGAAAAGAAATAAGCCCTAATCTTGCTAATCTCTGACAGTTAGCAATATTCAGGATTCGATTCATCTACATGCCCAGATGCCTGGAAACCGCTGCCACCAATTCCTACTGTCCTGTGAACTGTCCTGTTGTGAATGGGATATGTATACAACAACGTTAGCTACTGCTGATTGTGTGTACAGAGAAATATGGTGTTTTTGTGGGAATTATTACTGTCAAATCCTCACACCATTAAAACAAGCCACTGCCCTGTGTGTGAGCATCGACTCAACATGCGCTAAGCCAGAGTGGATCTGTGGGTCCTACAAGATGTGCAGCCACCCTGGGCCTACACTGGAGATAAAGGTGTCATACTTGTTCCAGCTGTTGATGGATGGAGGGAGCAGTAATCTGACTTTGCAGGCAACAAAGATGGTTGCTGGTCACCGCTGAGGTTTGTTTGCTCATAAAGAACACATGGTGACCTTCTCTAAGCTTGGCAGTTACTCGGTTCCACACACCCTTCCTTTTCATCCTCCCCGTCAGTCCAATGTGGAAGGATTTCAGGGCAGAAGCTGATCAGATATGGGGATCTCAGTGCCACTTTTCTGATGTCAGACAAATGTCTCATTGTCTCCAGGTCTTCATAGTACAAGTGGACGTTTACATGGGTCTAGAAGAGAACACTGAATGCTCCCGACTGTAATAAATAGTCTTAGACTCTAAGCAAGAGAGAATAAAAACTGAAATAAACCTTCAAAGTTAAAATATAAACCACCAAGCCAGCTGCTGGGAACCTCTAGAAGTGTTTTCTATATTTTTACCATTGTGAGCAAGGTCACAGACAGTAATTCTAAGATGAAAACAATTTCGTTAAAAATATTTATCAAAAATGTCATTGATGAAACTGTGCTGCATTCCTTCGGTGGCTTCTGAATGTCCTGAGGGATTGATGTCTGTTAAGCTGGCACAGAACTGACCCTGCCCCCTCCACACACGAGAAATGGAGACCTGGGCATTGAGTTGTGGGCATCACACCCATGCATCTCTGTCCAGTTAGTCCTCGTTTGCTCTCTCCTGCCTTCGTATACAGTTTCAAGCTTGACTTGACTTAAACCCCAGTTTCTTTTCAGTGTGTGTGTGTGTGTGTGTGTGTGTGTGTGTGTGTGTGTGTACTCCACCTTATTCTTTGAGGCACAGTCTCTCAATGAAACCCAAAGCTCAACAAAAGACTAGTCTAATCAGATAACTTGCCCTGGGTCCTGTCTCTGTCTTCTTCCACTGTACTTAACCACTGTGAGATGGGGTCTAGGGCTATGGATTCCAGTTCTCACAGGTGTGCAGAGAGTGCTTTATCTCCTGAGTCATCTCTCCAGCCAAGACTCCAGCTTCTTAAGCTGCCGGTAGCAACCCCATAGAGGACCCAGGTGACACATACGAAATAATGGCAACAGTAAAAGGTCCCTAACCAAAAGTTAATTCCGAACCAAAGGTGTAGGGGCCCTGAAATGTTTCTGAGGCCCTTGCCCTTGCTGCAGCCGTGGTGCCGGAAGGACATGGACATGGTGCGCTTTGCATGTCAGTTCTGAAGAGCACCATCAAATGACGCCTCAACAGCCGCGGCTCCGCCCCCAGACTGCTCTACGTTAGGAATTGATGTGTTCTTACTGTGCGTGCAAAGTTGTCTGCTCTTCAAGAAATGTAGTGGCTTAATCACAGGAAACAGACTTTTAATACTTTCCTAACAGCCCACCACGTATCAGACTATCTGGATTATACTGTTCTGCGAGACAGAGTTTTAATATTTTACTATGGTCATTTCTCAGGATGTACCAAATTAGGACTTCTTTTGATTTTAATATGTTGTTTGACTTCAAACATTGCTAACTTGATACTGAAAAGAATCCTTAAATAAATTTTGGCTTGGGATCAGGAAAGAATTTCCAGCAGTTGCTGAAATGGTCCTAAACGTCCTTCCGACATTTGTACTACATAATTATGCAAAATAGTATTCTTAAGATTGATGATTACAAAACCCAAACACTGATCAGCTCTGGAAAGCATTAAGGATGTTCTGTATCCGCAGCACTAATCACTCAGCCACAATTTAGGTCTTTGTGCAAGACAGTCACATCCATCTCAGTTTGCAGCTTGTCCTTCACAATGGCGAAATATATGAACACCCAAGAATTGTTTTAAAATGAATCTCTTTGTGATTATTCTGGGCTTGTCTTGTTTGACCATTGTAAATACCGTTATGTCCAGGCCTGCATAAAAATTTCTCATGGGTTGAGGGGTGTAGAGAAGAGTTTCAGAAGTCCATTCTTTGATCTTCTCCAGGACTCCTTCCAGAAACCGCAGGAGGTGATCCTGTGTCTGAGAGCAGCAAGTGGATGCTCTGGCTTTACTCTGAGATGCTGCTTCCTGACAGTGGAAAGGGGGCAGAGGAAATACAATATTCGTAGATTCTTGCTAGCCGGAGTTTACAGCATGTGGAAGAAGTTACCTTTTAGAAGCTGGAATTTATTTTGTTCTAGGGTTCCCAGTAGCACGTTCAGTCAGTGAAGATCCAGTGGCATCCTCCACAAGCGCCTTGTCTTCTCTGCTACCCACAGACTCACGGAAAGAAACAGAGTGTGAAAACTGGACCGCATGCTGTCCTGGGGGCAGCAGACATCTTGCTCTCCACTCCAAACCTAGCGCCTGTGTCTTCCCATCCACTAAGAGGGGGAGAATGAGGTCCTCATACCCTGACCGCCACACTCAGAGGCCCAGAGGGGAAACACACAAGGATTTGGCTTCTGCACATGAAATTATAAAATGCATGGGGCAGAGACCTGACTTTATCTCTGTAGCCTAGGACAAGGTACCCAACTTTCCTGAGCCTCAGTTTCCTCATCCATAAAATGGAGAGTATTACAACTCTCAGTAAAATATTTCACATAACAGGTATTTAAAGTCGCAAGCATATGCTCAGTAAATGCTAGCTACAATTATTATTTATGGGCATTTGCTGTTGACGTATAGAAAGTAGTTTCCAAGGCAGCACTGCCCTGGGGGAAAGCATCCCAGCCTTGGTAGGCCTATTTATTTATATTATATTTACTCAGCAGCCAGACAGTCACTCGCAGAACACAGCTTCTTTGTCCTGAAGATGGATTTGCAGAACACAGCTCCCATTTCCCATCCAGCACTCCACATGGCACATGCTGAGATGTGGGGGTCAACTCTTTCTTTCAACAAGTTCTCATTATCCGATTCTGAACTACAGACGAAGTTATAAACATTTTAAAAATGTAAGTTAAGATAACAAAGTGTTAAGCCACACTGCTCAGTAGGCTAAAAGATACCTGCCAGCCATCCTGGTTCCTTACAGTGCAGACTGACTGAAGGTATCCACAACCCAGCTTGGAGACTCGCTGGCGGGTGCCATTATAATGGGCAACTATATGGGAGAGAGATGGGAGAGACGAGGAGGAGAAACAGCCATGTACTGTGATTTAGAGGCAGATATGAAGATCAAGGACAGTGCAGGTTGATGTGGGTGACCTTCTTGCCATCTGGGACCAAGGAGAGCCTGGGCTGCTGCCTAGGGCCATGTCTGGGTGTGTGCCCCTACCGTAGCTGCCATCTATGTTGACATCCATGACCCATGTTGCTAACAAAGGCCACAAGAATGTCTGGGGTCTGGGCTGCCACCTGTGGCCCTTCTGGTGTCTGCGGGCTGTGCCACCTCCAGGGTCACAGTGATCTGGGAGCCTTGTACTGGCACTAGGGGCAATGATGACATCAGGGCCCAAACTGCTCAGGGGCCATGTCTAGGCCCATGACGCTGTAGCAGCCAGTGTCTGTGACAATGTCCATGGCTCAGTGACCTCTGAAGGCTGTTCAGATGACATCTGAGTCCATGATGGTATCCCAAAATCATGCTGCCACTAGGGCCATGCTAATCTGGGCAGCCACCCAGGACATGTCTAGGTCTATATCACATCCAGTGTCTGTGTTGACATCTGTAACTCCTGATACCACGGAAGACCATGAAAATACCTGAGGTCCAGGCCGTCACTTGAGGTCATGTTGGTCTGAGGGCTCTGCAGCCACAGGGCCATGCCTATCTGAGTGGTCTGTGCTGGCACCTGGTTATGGTAACATCTGGGCCTCGGCTACTGCCGAGGACCATTTCTGGATCCATAGCTCTACAGCAGCCAGGGTCTGTGTTGGTGTCCGTGGCTCCTGATACCATCAAAGGCCATGCTGAAGCCAGGGGTCTAGGCTGCCATCTGAGAGCATGCTGGTGTCCAATGGCTTTGCTGCCACCGGAACCATACCGGTATGAGTGGCTTGTGCTTCCTCTGGGGCCATGGTGACATTGGACCTAAGCTGCTCCTGAGAGCCATGTCTGGGTCCCTGGTCCTGCTGCAGCTGGGGTCTGTGTTGATGCCCTTGGCCTGTGTTACCACAGGGGTCATAGAAAACATGCTTGCTGAAATCCAAGGGCATTGCTGATACAGCCCTGCCCTCCACTGGCCTTGGGATAGCTGGCCCTGCCCCTCACTGGACACCATAGCAGCAGAGTCGACCCCACCCCTCCCCACTGATGTAGAAGACCTGACCTAGGTGAGCTGGCTCTGCCCCTTGCCTGACAGGGGTGATCCCAGTGGCCCAGACAGACAAATTCTGGTACCGCCCAGACCTAGAACCTGGGCATTGGATTGACCCACCCTAGCATCTACCCCGTCTAGGACCTGCTGGAGTATATGAAGGAACTGGTCCCTGCAGAACATTAGCCACAAGCTCCCCATGGCTCTGGGTGTTCATCAGATATTCAAGAGGAGTTTCCATGAGGGTCCAGTGATGATGGGGTACCAGAAACTGGAGGCCTTTGAACAGACCAATGACTCACTGCAAGGAGTCATTGTGGGTGGGATTTCTGGACAAAGGGTAGACTGTGTGGCACACCACAGCTCCTAATGCCGCTAGGATGAATAAAAATGTCTTGGAAAGATGGAGGAGAGAGGTGGGTCTTGTCATTCTTTTTGTTTTGTTTTTAATTAATTTGGGAGGAGGGTCCTTCTGGGGGACACTGCAGGGGTGAGGGGCAGATATAAAGGAACAGGGAGGTAAGCAGGATTCAGGAGCATGATGTGAAATTCCCAAAGAATCAATAAAAAAATTACTTTATATAAAAGAGACAACAAAGCATCAGTTAAACTCCATCCCACTTTAGCAAGTTTACTTTAAAGACTCCCCGGAAGGCCAGGTCTGAGTCTCCTGGCACTCTCAGAGGTGTTTGCCCAAATGTGGCAGAATAATTGCTGGCTCAGCTCCCGTCATGCCTGACACCTCCTACACTGGTGTCAGTTCTGCAGCCTGCACCCCTGCACCCCTGCACCTCTGTACCCCTGCACACAAGAGTGAGGGTGTTCCAGCTTGTTTATACAAGCCACACTTCCAGCTTCACCAGCCCCTCCACAAATCATGCCTCGGGCCTGGGGCGCTCTCCCCAATGGTCAGACCACCTTGTGGGAATAGACCCGGGTAAGAGACATGCACAGTTGATGGAAGTGGCTCTGGTCTATGAGGAAGATAGTTGCAGCCTCCTGCACACCTAGAAAGAGGAAATAGTCGTGTTTGACCATTGTCCTTGACCTTATAAATTCCTCTGCCTATGAGAAGACACAGCTGAAGTAGGCAATGGGAGGTTACAGGAAAAGAAAGGGCTAGAAATCTCTAGGAAGAAGAGCTACCATTTGCAAAAACCCTGAAATGGGGAGGAACGAAATAAGATTGACAGTTTGGAGTGAAGAGAAAGACTCAGAAACTACAGGTGTCAGAGAGGATGGGGTGCTTTGAAATGTTTTTTTTTGGGGGGGGGGGGCTTTTGTCTTTATGAGCAATGGGAAGGCATTTAAGAGTTTTAACCAGGGATGTACTCTTATGATGCTGGGGATGACGGCATGTTTACACTGATTCTTGTTGCCTGACACAATGCCTACAGCTATACCTACAGCGGATCGTAGAATACGTGACTTGAGCTTTGGAGATTAACAACAGGAGCATTCACTGGCGGCTCCAGATGGCACTGTTGCCTGTGCAATGGGGGCAGGAGCCAGATGGGAAGGGTTACAGGCAAGGAGAGGTGGAGAAGTTAGGTGCCTGGAGTTTGAGTAGCTTTGAACAAAACTGGATCAGCCAGGGGAAAGGGATTTAAAAGAAATAGCTAAATGGGGGGTTGAAGTCAAGAAATGTTTTCCTGTAGGATTTAAGAACCAGAATTTGAAAACACTGATCACAGCCAGCAAAGAAACACACAACAGACTTTTTAGATAGTCATTTATGTAAGTTCTATAGGAAGACAGTATGGCCTGAGACCCACAGAGGATTGGGAAAGAATGCCTCTCGTTTGCAGGAGCTAGACAGGGAGTCCAGCTAAAGGAATGGTGGGGAGTCTGTGGGAGCACCAGGCACTTCCTCCATGGCTTACTTTTGTCTGGGTGGTAGGAGAGAGATCAAGACCCAAGACAGGGTAAAAAGGAGGGAATTTCAAATCTTTGCAGAGAAAGAGAAAAAGGACTCAAAATATGGTAGGTTGTGGTGGGTGTAATATTTTTGTATAACTAATTATATATTTATAAAATACATATTACCCTCCCCTTCCCTGTCCTTTGTTACAGTCCTTGAACTCTCCAAAGTGATGAGTCTGTTTTGTATGCCATGACATAACTTAGCTTTGCAGCCCTAATAGCTTCTAGGTGGGGGTGGCTGGTTGCCAAGGGAACCAAATCTATTACTAAATGGTCCTAACCTCAAGCAAGGGAAATGGAACTAATGGTCATTGGTGATCAATTATTTAATTATCTATGCTTACATAATAAAGTCTCCATAAAATTCAAAATAAAAGGGAGTGGAGACCTGACTGCTTTGGTTGGAAAAACCTGCAGAGGGTGGTCAGACAAAGAGGCCACAACCTGAGACAGGCAATTGGTGTCTGAAATGGAAGGGTGAGCTTGTGAGGTTGAACCCTTAATCTGTGGCTCTTCACTAAGTCTGTGCTTGTTAGCATCGGAGAGCTGGAAAATAGCTTAATATGGAGAAGGCAAACTTGTGGTATCAAAAGCGAAGTCAGGGGAAGTCAGGAAGCGAGGTTAGAGATAAAGCAACAAGGAGGGGAAGTCGGGAAGCGAGGTTAGAGATAAGAGACAAGGAGTAAGTCTCTGGTTATCAAATGGTGAAAAGCAAACACAGGAGAGTGGCCGGGGTCCCAGTTCTGTGGATCTGGCTTGTATTGGTATGAAGATAGGGATCTATAGTACTTTTAGTGTGTTTTTGAAATAAGTTATCAGAACAGTGGCATTGCCTCTCTTTGGTGTCTTCAGTAGCTGAGAAATTCATTTTTGTATAAGAGAGAAACTGAGTGAGAGTCGAGAGTCTCGAATATTCATCATTATCAAGTCTCTCCAGTAAGCAAGAATGTGTCGTCTCATGAGCTGGAAGTTATTAGGTGGAGAGTCTTCATGGCTTGAGCTTGGAAGTGGGAGTGACATTGACCTCCATGAGCTAGCTGGAGGGATGCAGAGCTCTGGAGGAAAACCAATTACTCTAAGACTATGGGTGCTCACTGTCATAGGGAGAACAGTAGGAAGGCTACAGGGTCCAGTCTGAAGTAATCCAGGCTCAAATCCTAGATCTTCCTCTTAAAGAATAGAACTTGGGTGATGGAACAAACCCCATTTAAACCCCTGTTTCCCTAACTGTGAGAGCAGAAAAGCCAGCCAACTGTCCATGGATGCTGAGCAGAATTTCAATGCTATACAAATCAATCATGACTGTGTCTTCCATTCACCCACTTTATCTTCATCACTTTCTAAGAGGTGTGGTACTTTCATCCTTATTTGAAAAGTAAACTGGAGCCCAAAGATGTGAAGTCCCTTGCCCAAGACCTCTTAGCTAGTGAGAGTCAGTCTGACCTGCTTACAAAGTTGGGGTTTCTTTGGTTAGTTCATTCATTGTTTTATTTTGAGTTTTGGGTTTTTCATTTTTGTTTTGCTTTTGTTTTGTTTTGTTTTGTTTTTAGTATATATATTAAAGCTGACACCAGGCATTCATGAGGCGTGCCACTGTCCGTCACTGGGCTGTGCACTAGATATCTATGCTATTCTGTCTCCACAGTTGGTAACCACGGCTAACTGTGATGTCCCTGTAGCACTCTCCCACAGGTGATATGCCATCCTCCCGACACCACAGAGCCACTGTGTGGCAGAGCTGGGCATAAACCAGACGGCTGCATTTCAAAGCCTGCGCTCTCCCTGCTACAGCAAGTGCCCTACAACGAAAGGAAGGCATAGAACATCTGGGTAGACTATGAGACAGCCAGTGCTTCTGGCTCCGGGTCACATGATGCTTTTACAGACAACAATACCGAGGAACTTCCAGTAGTCTATAGTGCAATATGATACTGTGGTTGGCACAACTGATGTTTCAAAAGAGCTAATGTATCCTGGTTTAAACGTCCCCAGCTCAGGTAAACGATAAATGTCCATTAGTCCGCATCTTGCTACTTGTTACTTAGAAGCTGGCTTAAGCTGAGCTTGTAGCTTTGCAGGTTCTAGTTCTTGACTGAGTAGGCGCCTCGCTGTCCTCTGGTAGGGATGCCAAATTGCAGGGAGCACGGCCAAGGAGTGAAGGACAGGGCTGGAGTTTTAGCTCCTTAGGAGAATCTTTGTCAGAGGCCTGAGTGATGCCCTGAGAGGGGAGGGAAGAAGAAAGGGAGAAAGGGAGGGGGATGGAGAAAGAAGTAGGGAGAGAAGAGGATGAAGGAGGAAGAGGGAGAGAGAGCACCAAATCCCAATTTGGAATAGTCCCACATGGCCTGAGACCTCCCTGTGGCTGTACTCTGTAAGTTTCACCATCTCCCACCAGTGCCGCCATGAGGACCACCAACACTTTAACGCAGGACCTTTGGTAACATTCCATATCCAAAGGGTTCTCCGGGATCCCTGTCCATCACAATGGAAATGTGTTCAGTTCGTCCCCAGATTCTGTTCTCTGATTCAACACTGGGCAAACATCCAACTCCACAGTCTCTTTTGAGACTCCAAGGAAATACTTCAACAATTAAAACTAGTTCCATATTTTTAAAACACACTAGTGTGTCAGACAAAGGGTGTGTCATTCCTATTTGAAACAGAGTAAGGGGAACTCAACAGTGGAACTAGATCGAAGTCTCTGCCAAGACCAGCACTCCCAAATTCAAGCCCACTTGTGTTTTCCCTCGCCACCACTAGGGGGCAGATGTGCCTACAGTAATGTGCAATTCTTTTTCAAAAGGTAAGCCACTTTCTTAATAAATGATAGATGTCTCGCTGAATCAAGAGAGGCCTGTTTGACCCTTGGCTGATGAGGCAGAAGGGTGGGGCAGTATGGATAGGGGAATATGGGAATTACAGAAGAGGTGATTGATGGGTGGAGACTGGTTTTCCTTTCAGGTAAACTGTCAGATGTGAGGAGCCATGTTACATGGGGTTACATGATCCCCTAGGTGATGTCAATGGGAAACCAGGGGCAAAATGCACTGGTTCAAGGTGAAGCCATACTTTTTAAAAGTTATCTTAGAGTTATAACTTATCTTTTTACAGTTATAGCTGCATAATTTATCTTATCAGAAAAAGACTTTACTTTAAAAGGTAGGTTTTTTTCATATTTTTGATGATTCTTCCATTTATTCAGAAATCAGAATTTGTATACAATTAGATGTAGTTCCCAGTGCATGTAAAGAAATCCACCATTGAAAATTGTGTAGGGTCTTGCTCCTAGACAAAGAACTACAGGCACCTAATGACTGCCAGGATTAGAATTAGCCTCGCCCAGAGGTTAGCGGCCTTACCCATGGCAAAGTGGCCAGCCCTGAAACCATATGCACACAAACACTATTGAACTCAACACATACATATCTGTAACAACAATAATCAAAGAAAAAGAGGTTATCAACTGAAAAATAGGGGTATGAGGGAGGGGTTAGAAGGGAAGAACTTGGGAGGAGCTGGAGGGAGGACTTGGGAGGGTTGGAAGGAAGTAAGTTAGGAGACTGATCAGTATATGTCAAATAAAAATGTATTAAAAGAAAAAGAGAGTCAACTATTTAAAAGCAGCGCTTGGAGAGAGAGAAGCTCATTTACCAGAGCACTTGCCCAGCATGCACAAAGCCCTGGGTTTGGTTCCCAGTATCTCAGAAACTAGACACAGTGCTGCACGCTTATAATCCTGGTCATTGACGGCAGGAAGATCAGGACTTCAATGCCATGCTTGGCTCTATAGCAAATACATGACCACCATGTGCCCTGTGAACTTGGGCTGACATCTTGGGGATGAGAGCATAGGACAAAGGATATATCTCACTTCATATCAGAGAGAAAGAGTGGACGACAGAGGGGCCCATGACAAAGTGCTACTCCAGAGACATGCTTCCCTTATCCCTGAGAGAGACCAGGGTCGTGGCTCAAGTACCCAAACCCTCTAGACAAGTCCTGCATTCTAAAATCTACAACCTCCAAAAAGTGCCAGGAGCTGAAAACCTAAGTCATCACAAAAGTGCCCCACCTTCTGCTGGAGTACTCAAGTCATAGCTAGCCCCACAACCTAGCGTGTTTCTATGACGAACCCATGTGCTTCTTCAAGAATTCTCAAGCTCATCTGGTGACATCAGTCATTCCCATGGGGTGTTTTTGGTGGGGGTTGGGAGAGTGGCCTGCTTCACACACCAGAACTAGCTCAGATCTCCATGATGAAGCATTCATCCTGACTTTGTTGCCTGGGACAAGAGAGACCCTGGAAAATTAAGTGGACTAGAACAGGAAAATATCTCAAGAAACCACAGGGAGAAGCTAGACAGCTTTCTGGCTCTGTGGCCTGAGAAACCCAATGCAAAGCCATGAACCTCAATAGCCGTGGGCCTGTGTACTAATGGCAGAAAGGTTTGGTCTACTGGTGGCATCTCTGCAGAGGCCCTGAGGAGAAACTGAAATGTCCTTGTGAGAGGGGAGTGCAGGTCCCTCTGCCATCAACGGTCATGAAGGCACACACACTGTGCCTGCAGAGATGGAGCCCATACATAAAACTCATCATGCTATTCCCTACAGGGCTCACTTGCCTAGCAGCCTGTTCTGAGACTGCCTGTCCGATGTCTGCATCTCATCAAGATTCCTCTACTGGAGTCAGGATTATTACTAACTTCATGTCACCCTTTCTCTTGAATTTCTCTATTGAAGATTTTTGGCTTAAGGTTTATTTTTAAGTAATATTCCTCAAGTAAACAACCACTTTTCATTCTAATAAGACAAAGATTAAGCAGCTTAAGTTATATACATAAATTGTAAACTAATTATATAGAATAATTTGGATATGAATTTTCATAACATGTGTAGCACACATACTTTTATAAATAAAATAAATCTTTAAGGTTATTTGTTGAGGCATCCAATTGAGAAACTGCAGGATAACAAGCAACAGTGACGAGATGGCTCAGAAGTTAAGAGCACTTAGAGTTCATCCAAAGACCCGAGTTTAGCCCTCAGCACCTATGTCAGATGGCTCACAATCGCTTCAGCTCTGGCTCCAGGGGGTCCAGCACCCTCATCCTCTTCTGGACTCTGCAAGCACAAGCATTCATACATGCAGATACCCACACACCAACATACGTGTGTGTGTGTGTGTGTGTGTGTGTGTGTGTGTGTGTGTAAAACAAAATAAAACAAAGTTTTAAAGAGATTAAGGAGACTTACTCAGGAGTCAGTACTACCCAAGGACAGGGTCAGGACCTTCTAACTGAGTGCTGAGATCACTATCAAATAAGAAGGAAGTACCTCCTATCTGTTAGTGACAGAGTTACTTCTGACAATTGGAAAGCAAGATCACTATCAAATAAGGAGGAAGTACCTCCTATCTGTTAGTGACAGTGGCTTCTGACAACTACAAAGGAAGGGTCCATTTTTTGTCTCTATAATGGAATCTGTGAAGCTGGATACTTCAGAAATAAGAAGTTTCTTTGGTTTACATTTCTAGAGGTTCAAAGACATGGTTTAAGGATCAGCTTGTTTCCGATGAAGGTCTTATGGTCCATGGCATCACAGTGGCAGGCACATACATGAGAGGGATAGATCACATGGTGACAAAGGAAATAAAAACAAGACTTTAGATTCATGATATAGTGGAGGTGGGGGGACGCTTGTTTGCTCCAGCTTCCCAGCTATCTTAGACCCAAAATAACCACACAGAAACTGTATTAAATAATCACTGTTTGGCCCATTAGCTCTAACTTATTATTGGCTAACTCTTATATTTTAACTTAACCCATTTCTAGTAATCTGTGTATCACCACATGACAGTGGCTTACCACCAAAGTTTCAGCATGTCTGTCTCTGGCAGTCTCTCTGGCTCTGCCCTTCTTTCTCCCAGCATTCAGTTCCATCTTTCCCACCTACCTAAGTTCTGCCCTGCTATAGGTCCAAAGCATTCATTAATGATATTCATAGCACACACAGAGGGGACTCCCACATCATCTCCCCTTTTCTGTTTAAATGAAAAGGAAGGCTTTATCTTCAACATAGTAAAATTACATATAACAAAGCAGGTATCAAGCAAGAATTACAGTTATAATATTTATATCTACTTTGTCTTTTATAATATGTAAGGAAAACTATCTATCTATTCTTCAACTCCATCAAAGACTCCAGAAGTATATAATACTACCTAAGTAAACAATAAGTTCATTGTAAGCAACTTCCAAAACTCGAGAACTGACAGAGACAGCTCTCTTCCTGGACAGTCCCCCAAAGTTATTTTGTACAATTGGAGCATCCACCGTCAGCCTACAGGCCCATAGTATCCAGCAGACTTTTCCATGAAGCAGGAAATTTCAAAGACAGTACCGCCTATATTGGCAGTTTGTCAGTCCATTTTTTTCTTCTGTGTCCTGAAGAAAGTCTAGCAGACTCTTTCATGAAGCAGTAACCCTTAAGGATCATCTCACCTTTAGACAAGTTCAACAGTCATTTCTCTGTGGGTCCTGCATGTCCAGTTAAGCAGTCCAGGCAAGAGCAGTTTCTTGCCCAAATGGTCAACCAACTACATAAGGAGCCTCTTTGATGCTCATCTTCCTGTTGAAGTAGCTTGTGCTGCCAGGAGCAGACATGTCTCATTGTCATAAAAAGTCCTAAGTTATTAAAATATTTTAAATGCCATATTCTGAAGGTCTCTGAAAGATTTGAAGAATACCTATCTAACTGAAATATATCTTTATACATCTAGAAAATCTAACAAACATAACTACAAGCTTGACTGTTATAGATGATTAACTATTAATCTATATTTCTTAATTATACATTACATTTTTAAATGAACTACACAAACACAATACCTTAATCAAGATCAGAAATACAGCTGAGCAGTGGTGGCGCACGCCTTTAATCCCAGCACTCGGGAGGCAGAGGCAGGCGGATCTCTGTGAGTTCGAGACCAGCCTGGTCTACAAGAGCTAGCTCCAGGACAGGCTCTAAAGCTGCAGAGAAACCCTGTCTCAAAAAACAAAAAAAAAGATCAGAAATACATATACTTATAACAAAATTGACCTTAAATTTGTATCAATAAACCAAGATCCATACCAATGCAAATTATTCATATTTATATCATATCCCTCTTTAAATGTAAAGAAACATTTACAAACAATATTTGGGATTATGGGCATAATTCTGTCCAAATTTCTTCCTGCTGTTTATTGGGTGAGGTAATTTTTAAGAGTGTTCAAGGCAACCTTTCAGGGGATCTCAATCCATCAAACCATATTAGCCTGGTATTAATCTACAGGTTCTCATCCTCTTTGGAGACAAAAGAAGAGTCTCTTTTCCAAAGCAACATATCCTTAGACTTAAATTTTAAAGTCAAGATACCTTTACATTGGTTTAGCTTAGCAGCCTGTACAATGAAATGTCTCTCTGTACTTAGCTCCTTCCCAGTCAAAAATTCAGAGAAAACACAATAATATACAAAATCTAGACTCTCTGTGAATTTTCCATCTTTACATTGCTTATTTTTCTTTATTCCTTTTAATCTATGACTGTACTCTGTATCTTTAAAGACTTTTTTTAAATGATTCACTTCTTTTCCAACTCTCTGTACTCCTTTTCTTCTCTCTCTCAAGCCTACATATATTTACCCAACACTACAACCCATTTAGAGTTCTTTTATGTCTGAATCTGTCCTTATTGCACTTTCTGTAATTCTTTACTGTCTTGAATAGCTTTTAAAATGGTAAACAGCTTGGTTGCAGCTACTTTGGATGCTGGTTCTGCCTTTCTCCACTTTTAAAATTGTGGAGGTACCACTACTTCCAGCTCTGGGGCCACCAGGTAAGAGCCTTGCTTAGCACTTTAACTCTGAGAATGAGTGTGCAGCTCATAAATCTTTTTTATCTGAATAATAGCTAAATAAGTGCACAGTGCGGCCTGGAAATATCTCTGTGTGTGGTGGCAGGAATCCACCATGCTCTCCTGTTTGTGCACACCTAGCAGTCCTGATCCCACCACCTGCCCAGGCCAGGGACACTGAGCTGGTTCTCAGTACTTTCCTCCCAACCTCGAGTGGGCACACAAACACCTGGCCCCACAAATACCATTCAAATGCTCCATAGCTGGAGTTTGTGCTGGCAGCATGGCCCAGGAAGCTGCCTTTTTTAAAAGGCACAGTTTTTTTCTGCTACCAGTGAATCAGGAAAACCTCCCTTAAAGGACACTGCCAGCTGAAAAAAAAATGAGGATAAACTTTGTTTTTCTGTGTCTAGCTTTTTTAGGTTTTACATTGATTTTGTCCACCACGTTTGCATGCCAAATGTAGTGGAGGAGGGGCTGCTTGTTTGTCCCAGGTGCCTGGCTAGCTTAAACCTGAATGAAATAAGCACACAGAAACTGTATTAATTAAATCACTGCTTGGCCCATTAGCTCTAACTTCTTATTGGTTAACTCATATCTTCATTTAGCCTATTTCTAGTAATCTGAGTATCACCACGTGGCAGTGGCTTACTGCCAAAGTTTCAGCATGTCTGACTCTGGCAATGGCTCCATAGAGTCTCCCTGGCTCTGCCCTTCTTTCTCCCAGCATTCAGTTTTGTCTTCCCTGCCGACCTAAGTTCTGCCCTGCTATATAGATCCAAAGCAGTTTATTCATTAATGGTAATCACAACACAGAGGGGACTCCACATCATCATGAGACCTACCTTAGTCCTTTATATGAACAAAGCCTCCCATGTTTTCTCACCAGGTCCCTCCTCTCCAAGATTCTGCTACTCATGGCCACCTCCACTCTAGGGACCAAGCTTCCATAAATAAGCTTCCAACAGCAGATTCGAGGTACACACTCAACACATACCCAACCCAATACACATCTAATCCAACACGCACTCAACACATACCCAATGCATACCTAAAACCCACCCAATATAACACATACCCAAACCACAGCATAGAAGAAGCAGACAACAGTTTGACTTTAGAACAGGATGCAGATGTTTTGGGAATAAGCTCAAACCCTCAAAATCCCTCAGTCTTACTCTGGAGGACTCTCTGGCCCAATTTTCCGTCCACTTCTCTAGACTAGGCTCTGAAATCACTCCTTCTAGAATGTCTTCCTTGAACATGAAACCTACTCTGTTGGGTCTGACACTTCTCCATTACTTGAGTGCCATAGCCCTAAACTCTTTTCAGGACTGCCTCTCTGGATCCACTTTAACTAATAATAATGTTTGCATAAATTCTAGTGGGTTGAGGAAGGACGAACTTGGGGAACATCTCACTCTCCTAGCCAAAATCCCTTTCTTTTAGAAAGAGCAATATTTTAGAGTCACAATAAAATTTGTAAAAAGAGCCATAAGTAGTTCCCAAAGACCCCTGTCCTATAGACACAGCAAAGATTATAGTGCTTTTTACTGCTGAAGAAATAAAATGTTATGGGAAGACAATGAACCCCCACAAAGGGCTTGTACTAATTTTCGGGGAGAAATTAATAACAATTATCCCAAAACTGGTAGACTTAACCTTATAAAGAGAACTTCTTGGATTCTTTGGCAATTGTATGTGATGCTCCAATAACTGGAGCCCATACATTTACACTGATGCAAATAAATCAAGAAAGGCAGGTTACAAATCAGAAGGATTAAGTATGGTGGAACAAAGCCCTTATAATTCTGTCTAGAAGGCAGAATTATATGCTATTCTTATTGTACTAAGGGATTTTAAAGAACCTCTCAATATAGTTACTGATTCACAATACACAGAAAGAGTTGTCTTGGATATTGAAACCGCTGAATTTATATCAGATGATATGGAATTGACTTCATTAGTCATCCAGGTGCAAGACATAATTAGGAAGAGGCTTTGTCCTATATTTATAACACACATCTGATCCCATATGGGTCTTCCAGGTCCTCTAGCACAAGGTAATGCAGAAATTGATCAATTATTGATTGGAAGTGTGTTGCAGACCTCTGAATTTCATAAAAAATTATGCCAATAGCAAAGATTTAAAGAAAGAATTTTCTATTACATGGCAACAAGCAAAGAAAATTATAAAGAGATGTCCTAGTTTCTCTTTCTATAATCAAACACAATTGCCTGCAGAGAGTAACCCTGAGGGTGCTCAAAGGAATGAAATCTTGCAGATGGATGTGTTCCACTTTGCAGAATTTGGTAAATTAAAATATGTACACCACACTATAGACACATATTCAGGTTTTCAATGGGCAACCCTCTGAACTTGGAAAAGGCTGATTCAGTAATCAAGCATTTATTAGAAATTATGGCCATGATGGGCATTCCTACACAAATAAAGATAGATGATGGTCTGGCATATGTATCTAAGAAAATGAAATGGGTATTTTTGCTTATTATAATATAAATCACATTACAGGTATATCAAATAGTCCTATAGGTCAGGCAGTTATAAAAAGGTCAAATCATACTATAAAGGATATGCTGAACAAACAGAAGAGGATGGAAAATACCCCCAGAAATAGATTGCATAATGCTTTATTAACCTTGAATGTTCCTAACACTAATGAGAAAGGAACAACAGCATCAGAGAGGCATTAGATAATGGGAAAAAAACCTTTGAATTGAATCAATCAGTATACTTCAAGGATGTGTTGGCCTCACAATGGAAACCAGGAGATGTGCTATGTTGGGGAAGGGGTTTTGCTCTTGTTTCCATGGGAGAAGAAAAATTATGGATACCATCAAAATTAATAAATATTTGCTTTGAAAAGGAGAAACCTCTTAAAACGGAGAAATGACAGCTCATCCACAACAGTGACAATCATACAGGTGGTAAGGAAACCTCATAAGGGTTGGGGCAGGGTTCTGCTCTTATCTTTACAGGAAAAACACATCATCAAACATTCAAGAGACCCTGGATGTTTGAATGCTGACAGAAGGAAAAATAACTATCAACTAAGGATCATCTAGAAAATGGAATATGGATCATGTATAAAGGTAGTGGTTATACTTACATTTACACACACACACACATATTCAGCTGGTTTTGGAGTTGGGCAATATCTCTGTACTTCTCTAAATCCAAGCTTTAAAAGGAATATTCAGAGTTTCTGTCTCCTATCAGGAGCCATCTGGTATGGGACAGAAAGAACACTTTAGGGAAAATTTTATTTTCTTCATCTCTATTTTGTCTATATCATATTCTTCATTGAATGTATGTTTATATGAATGATGTTTAAGTTTTCCACGATGAACTATAAATTTTTCTACAGATCCTTTGAAGTTTTTCTACAGTAATCTTTGAAGTTTCCAGAAAGAAGATGGAGCCCCACAGCAACAACTCCACCTATTGAGATAACATCATGATGCTGACAGCGCTACTATAAGACCAGCTGCTAAAATGGTGCACCTTCTCATGATGTTCTGGCCAGAACTCCAAATAAGAACTTTGAAAAAACTCTATCAACTGCTCGGAAATTGTTTGCAACTATACTAGACAGTAATTTTAAAACTTAATCATCACTTTACTTTTGCAGAATCCCATTAAGAGAACATCGCCCCCATGACAACAATAAGCAATTCTAGAGGACAACACCCCCTATCAACAAAAAGTTTGTCCTTAGGGTTAGGAACACTGTTTAGGGGTTGTTGGTTATTACTTGTACTAAATAGAGGGTTGGGGTGAAAGCTATGTTTGTTCAAAAAACAAAAGGAGTAACAATAGTGGGTAATAGAGTGAATACTTATGAGCTATTATTTATGGATAATTTACATTGGTATAGTTTTGTACATTGACACAAGTTCAAATTGTATTTGCTATTTTTGTTTACATTATTTATACACCTATGCAAAGTTATTCTGTTATATTGTATATATGCATATTTCTGTCTCTGTTTAGGATATTTTAATATTGCATTATATATTACTCCTACCTCTGACCAAGATACTTATAGATTGTTTACATTTTGAGATCATTATCCTTATTTGTTGCACATTTGTTTACAGATTATTTAATATTCTGATATGACGTTTTAGTCTTTAAGTTATACAGGTATTAATTATTATAGGTCAATAGTTGTTCGTGTTTGTTGTACTTACAGTCAGATTAATTAGGTTCTTTAGATATCTAGAGAGTGTATTCTGTCTAGATAGGTAATCTTCAACCACTTCAAGGATCTGTAGAACATGACATTTAAATAACTTAGGTTTCTGTTGACATGAGACATGATTGCTCCTGACAGCACCAATCTATTCCTGAGAGAATGTTGAGCACCCAAGATACTCCATTCAGAGTTTGTTTTCTTCTTGGCACCATTGGATTTTGGGCAAGGAACTGCCCATACCTCATCCACTGACAAAGTACATGTTATCCAGAAAAAGATAAGCAGGACACAAGGAAAAAGACTGTCAAACCTTGCCAAGACAGGGTAAGACAGTTCTGAAAATTTTCCTGCCTCTGATAATGGTCTGTCAGTTATTCTGTGCCTTAGCCAAAGTTGGTTGCTTCAACATTGCAAAATAAGACTTTGGATGATTGCTCACATAGTTAACTGTCTCTGTCATATATTGCCCACTTTGGAAGCTGCTTGACTGTACTTCCTTCCTGCTCAAGTAATATTATCTCTCTTCTCAGGCCTTTGATGGGGTTGAAGATTAGATAGTCTTAGTTACTGTACTCTTATGATCTAGCCAAGCCATTTCCTATAGAAGACTTAGACTCCTTAGGATGTTTATTAAAACATTTAGCATGCATTCCTTGTTTAATATTGTTTATGCTAGCTGTAATTCTAATTATACTTGATATCCATTCCTAGAGTATATAGTTTTGTATTGGTTTGGAACCCTCTTATTTTTTAAAAAAAAGGGGGGAAGTGCTGTGAAATGACATTCTGTTCCTCAGCCAATAGCCTTTAAGATACCAGCCCACTTGGGTGTGGTATCATATTGTAAAAGCAGTTATAAGCGTGTGCCCACTTTTTTCCTTCCAGCTTCTGCTTTCAGCTGCTAGACTCTGTTCCTGTTCATGCAGAGGACTGTTATCTAGGACAGCGATCTGTAAGTTTTCCCCTTAAATAAATAACCCTTTTATTATTCATAATTCTGAACTGGTGTGGGATTATTTGGTGATTTCCCATCATCATCCCACCACCTCCTCACCCTGTCCTGAGCTGGGCAACTCTAGTTTGCTTATTGACACCCCAAGTGGCTGGTTTAAAGTCCTACCCAGGGACACTCATGCTCCTGACAAGCCTTCTGTGTCTCCCAGGGGGAGTTCTCACTCTCTGAAATGCCTCTTTATATATCTTCTGTCTTTAAATACCTGGCTTGGGGGTAACCCCAAACTCCCAAAAAACACAAAATTCAAGAGGATCCCAAACTCCCCTGCAGTAGGAGCCCTTCTGAATTTGCCCCTGGCTTCAGCCTTCATTCTACTCAGGGGAAATCTTTCTCCTCTCCCAGGATCCAGACATGCTCACCTTACCCAGGCAGGTGTGCATTTTTGACATCCTGCCACATTTTCTGCTACTAATTTTTGGGAAGAGCTTGACTACATAAAGCCACATGGACAAAAACAACATTCAAGAGCTGGGAGGTAGCAAAGTAGTTCAATGCTTGCCTACATTTACAAGATTTGATACCCTAGAATTGACAAATTAATTACTTGATTAACTACATCTCTATCATCTAGTTCTGATTTCTATCACCACAGATGAACTTTGTACTTAATGAAAACTGAACCAAATACTATATACTTCTGAATGCATAGTATTTGATACTTACTGCCTTCTTCTATTCCACTTAATATATATAGGCATAAGAAGGTCGCACGCGCACGTGTGTGTGTGTGTGTGTGTGTGTGTGTGTGTGTGTATTTGGTATATATTGGTTACACTCTGGCTTCATGTGGTGCTTTTGATTCATGCTGTAGTGGTAACAGGCAATTTTTATCCCATTGTGTGAAGTTGACTCACCCGCTCTTTTGCTAATAAAGGTGTGGTTTGTTTTTTGATTTGGACTGAGGCACACAAAGCTGCTGTGGAGAATGTGGGATAAGCCTTGTCTTTTTATGTTGAGTTTAATTCTGAATTTCTGTGTAATCTTGAGCATCTGTCCTTTGGTGGGTGGGCACAGGAAGGCACAGGCACTTCTTTAAAGCCCCGCCCTCTTTGCCATGTCCTTGGGCAATATGAGACTCCTTTGATTGCTCTCTTGGTAAACTGGGGTTTACTGGTCACTTAGAGTTCATGGTTCTAGTGAGTATTAAAACTGCATGGGAACAACATAAGGGACAGAAATGCGGTCATTTCTCAGAGAACATTCCTTCCATCCTGTGCTCACATTTTTCTGACATTCTTGGCCAAACCCACATTATAAAAAACCTCCAGCTCTGTAGTAGAGTTTGAAGTCAAGGATTATGATGCCTCCAGAAGTTTCTTCATTGTACAGGATTGTTTTGGCTATAGTGGGGTTTTTTTTTTTTTTTTTTTGCTTTTCCATATGAAGTTGAGTGCCATTCTTTTGAGGTTTGTGAAGAATTTTGCTGGAATTTTGCTGGGCATTGCATTGAATCTGTAGATTGCTTTTGGTAATATTGGCATTTTTACTATGTTAATTCTACCTACCCAAGAGCATGGGAGATCTTTCCACTTTCTGGTATCTTCTTCAATTTTTTTTCAAAGATTTAAAGTTCTTGTCATACAAGTCTTCTACTTGTTTGGTTAGAGTTACTCCAAGAAATTTTATGCTATTTGTGGTTATTGTGGAGGGTGATGTTTCTCTGATTTTTTTCTCAGCCCAATTATCATCTCTGTACAGGAGGGCTACTGATTTTTTTGAGTTAATCTTGTATCCTACTACATTACTGAACATGTTTATGATTTGTAGAAGTTCCTTGGTAGAATTTTTGGGGTCGCCTATGTAAACTATCATATCATCAGCAAATAGTGAGAGTTTGGCTTCTTCTTTTCTGATTTGTATCCCCTTGATCTCCTTCTGGTGTCTTATTACTCTAGCTAGCACCTCAAAAACTATACTGAATAAATTTGGAGAAAGTGAACATTATTCCTGATTTCAGTGGTATCGCTGGGAATTTCTCTCCATTTAGTTTGATGTTGGCTTGCTGTATATTGTCTTTATTGAGATTCCATGTTACACCTGTAAGAATGGCCAAGATAAGCAACACTGATGATAACTCATGCTGGAGAGGATGTGGGGTAAAGGGAGCACCCCTGCATTGCTGGTGGGAATGCAAGCTAAAACAGACCCTTTGGATGTCAGTGTGGCAATTTCTCAGAAAATTAAAAAAACAACCTTCCTCAAGAGCCAATAATAACACTTTCGGGTATATATCCAAAGGATGCTCAATTGTGCCACAAGGACATTTGCTCAACTATGTTCATAGCAGCGCTGTTTGTCATAGCCAGAACCTGGAAACAACCTAAATGCCCCTCAACTGAAGAATAGACAAGGAAAATGTGGTACATTTACACAATGGAGTATAGTGATGAGCTGCGGCGGGCTGTGTTCCTGCCGCCCAGCTCTCGGCCACCTGACTAGCTTATGCCCCAAAATAACAACACACAAACTGTATTCATTTAAACACTGCCTGGCCCATTAGTTTCAGCCTCTTACTCACATCTTGACTAACCCATATCTAATAATCTGTGTAACACCACGAGTGGTGTCTTACCGGGAAAGATTCAGCACGTCTGACCTGGTGGCTGGCTTCATGGCATCTGGCTCAGAGAGCAGAGGCATGGCATCTTATTAACTTCCCTTCCCAGCATTCTGTTCTGTCTACTCAGCCCACCTAAGGGCTGGCCAATCAAATGAGCCAGGCAGTTTCTTCATTAACCAATGAAATCAACTCAAACAGAAGACCCTCCCACATCAGTGGAGTACTGCACAGTGGAAAAAAAATGATATCTTGAATTTTGCTGGAAAATGGATGGAGCTAGAAAACATTATCTTGAGTGAGGTAACCCAGACACAGAAAGACATATATCATATGTACTCACTTGTAAGTGATTTTCAAACATAAAGCAAAGAAAATCAGCCCACAAATCACAATTCCAGAGAAACTAGACAACAATGAGGACCCTAAGAGAGACTTACACAGATCTAATCTACATGGGAAGAAGAAAAAGACAAGATCTCCTGAGTAAATTGGGAGCATGGGGACCTTGGGAGAGGGTTGAAGGGGAGGGAAGAGGCAGGGAGGGGTGCAGAGAAAAATGTAGAGATCAATAAAAAACAAAAACAAAAAAACAACCTCCAGAACAGACCATGTACCCATATAAACATCACTCTTAAACCAATATCCACATAAGTATTTTTTAAAGTATTGGCTTTCCAACACTGACCTCAGGGCCACCCACAACACACAACATGTGGCTAAGGGATAGTTTTCCTGTCACCTCTCAGAACTCAACACTTGTGGCTTCTTTGCTCTGGGGTGGATCCCCATTCCTCCGGAGTCATGAGCTCTTCAGAGCTGCACCATCTGGCAGATGGCTTCTCAAACCTGAAGATCAGAAACCACCCACCAGCACCCACTCCAGTCTGCAAAGCTGGGTGTCCTCAAATGGACACAGCTTCTCCACGTTGGAAAGGAACTAGGGAGTCTTGGTTTTTAGGGACTTGGATTTTAGACCTTACCACTAGGCAACTTGAGGTGGCCCAGACAATGGCTGAGCTCTGGCGGCAGCGCAGAGATCCACAGCGCTGTTCCTGCTGTTCCCGGGTGTACTGCTGAGGGATGTGTTCCTTTCTACAACACCTGAGCCCCGGTCCTTGTCTGGATCCTTTATTTCTCTTGCCCCTCTGCTCACGTTCAACTAATTGTCTCCTTTAGGTCCCTCTCTACAGCCTCTTCCTAGCACTCGCTGGACCTGGAGGAGAGGCGGCGGGAGTGCCCCAAAGCTCTGCTCATCTGTGTGTCTAACCTACCCTGAGATGCCTGAGAACAGCTTTGGGGCCAATTGCTGCGAGGCTGGCGGGCTGGCAATGCGCCCTACTTGGTCTGGGTCAGCGGGCGAAGGACCACCAGGGACTCCCCGGGCTACTTGGGTGGCTCCCACGCTGTCTACTGTGATAATTGTCACCATAGTCCTGGATGTTGTGGGAAACGTCCTTGTCATCCTTTCTGTGCTCAGGAACCGCAAGCTGCGGAATACGGGTAAGTACCAGCTTCCTCAGGGCTGGCTTCCTTCTATGCCCTGCCACTGCTTCAAAGCCCGAATCTTAGATCCTTGCCCATCCCACAAACACCCCACCCGCCCCCTTTTCTCTCCTCAGTGCCCTGTGTCTCCTTCCATTCATTTCATCCTGGTCCCAAACTTTGGTTCTTTGAAGAACTTAGGGGGAAGTTTTGGTCCCCTGATGTGAAGCTATTCTGGAACTTTACTCAGGGCACACTTGATACACTAGTGCTAATGTGAACTGAGCCGAGCTTTTCTTGTGTACTTGTTAGTGGCAGGATGTGGGCGTTGTAAAGAAGTAGGCTGCTATTTATGGCATTTCAACTGTTACTGCGAGATGGGGCCTCTTTTGGCCATGGACGCTCCCCACCTGTGAGTGAGACCCCTTTCCCTGCCTGCCGAACTGATTTCATAAGTAGGCAATTAGAAAGTCATTGCTTGAGGGTGAGTGGACTATGCGTGGGTGCGAGCAATGGATGGATGAGCATTCTGTTAGGCACCGTGTCAAAGACTCATCTCGTCACTAGGAGATACAATTCCAAGTAAAAGTGTTAATTTAGACTCTTGTGGGCATGGCTTGAGTCAACACTGGCTTTTCTGAATGAAGACAGAGAAATCGGGGGACTCGCTGTGAGAACCATAACAAAGATTTGGCTATAACAGGTGACAATTCTGAAATCTTTTTTTTCCTTTCCTATATATTCCCAGTTCCCCCTTTCCCTGCAGGACAACAAAACCAGAGCTCCTGACAGGGTACAGAGGTGTGCTACCCAGTGACCTGAGGAGGAACCTCAAGGATCTACTGGTTGATTCTGGAATTCTTTTTCTTCCTCTTTTTTTTTATATTTGTTTTTCTTAAAAGAAAGCAAACTATCTTTTTTCATTATACATACCCATCCAAGTACCCACTCCCTCCCCTCCTCCCATTCCCTCCACATACCCTCCCACCTCACCCCCATTTAATCCTCAGATCAGGTGAGGCACATTGCTTTGTGGAAGGTTCAAGGCCCTCCCTACTACATCTAGGTTGAGCAAGGTATCCATCCAAAGAGAATAGGTTCCCGAAAAGCCAGTACATGCAGTCGGGATAAATCCTGGTACCACTGCCAGTGGCCCCTCAGCCTGCCCAGCCATGCAGCTGTCAACCACATTCAGAGGGACTAGTTTGGTCCTATGCTTGTTCATTTCCAGTCTGGCTGGAGTTGGTGAGCTCCATTAGCTCAGGTAGACAGTTTCAGTGGGTGAACCCATCATGGTCTTGATTCCTTTGCTCATATTCTCATTCGTCCCTGGGAATTTCTCTAGAGCCAGGTTTCTGCTAACCCTGGAATGGCTCCCTCAATCAAGATCTCTCTCTCTTTCCTTGCTCTCATCTCTGTCCTTTCTCCTTCTCAACTATCCCATTCCCTCAAGTTCTTCTCACCCCTCCCATTCTCCCCTCCTCTTCTGCTCTAATGTCATTGTTTTTACTGCTGAGTAGTTCTCTAATGTGTAAATGTGCAAATTCTCTTTATCCATTCTTCGATTGAGGGGCATCGATGTTGTTTCCAGGTTCTGGCTATTACAAACAATGCTGCTATGAACATAGCTGAACAAATGCCTTTGTAGTATGATTGAACATCTTTTGGGTATATGCCCAAAAGTGGTATTACTGGATCATGAGGTAGGTTGATTCCCAATTTTCTGAGAAACCACCATACTGGTTTCCAAAATGGTTGTACAAGTTTGCATTCCCACCAGTAATGGATGAGTGTTCCCCCTTATTCCACATCCTCTCCACCATAAGCTATCATTGGTGTTTTTGATTTTAGCCATTCTGACAGGTGTAAGATGGTATCTCAGAGTTATTTTGATTTTTATTTCCCTGATGGCTAAGGATGTTGAACATTTCCTTAAGTATCTTTTGGCCATTTGAGATTCTTCTGTTGAGAATTCTCTGTTTAGTTCTGTATCCCATTTTTAATTGAGTTATTTAGAATTTTGATGTCCAATTTCTTGAGTCTTTTATATATTTTGGAGATAAGTCCCTTGTCTGATGTGGGATTGGTGAAGATCTTTTCCCATTTAGTCAGCTGCTTTTTTTGTCTTATTGACTGAGTCTTTTGCTTTGCAGAAGCTTCTCAGTTTCCAGAGGTCCCATTTGTTTATTGTTGCTCTCAGTGTCTGTGCTACTGGGGTTAGATTTAGGAAGTGGTCTCCGGTGCCCATGCATTGAAGACTACTACCCACTTTCTCTTCTATCAGGTTTAGTGTGGTCAGATTTATATTGAGGTCTTTAATCCATTTGGACTTGAGTTTTGTCCACTGGAGTAGATAGGGATCTATTTTCATGTTGGCATCCCTCCTGGCATGCTGGGTCCCAGGGAAGCCTCTATGTGTGGAGTCTCCCTGTTCGGTCCTTAGGTTGTCTGTCATGAGAGACATGGTTGAGGAAGTAGCCATTGCTGCTTCTCACCTAAGGAAGATGGGAATCCCACTTCTTCATGCCACTTTGGACTGTCCCACTCTGTGTTTCCCACAGTGCTCAGCAGCGAGGAGTAGAGAGCAGGTGAATTGTTGGTGCTTCGTTCTCTTCTCTACCTCCTGATGCCTGTGCTGCAGCCTGGCACCAGAGAAACAAACTAACTAACGTGGTATCCACACACATTTATTCCTGCCCATGGCAACTTCCACAGTCACTCAATATAACCAGTGTTTTCTTTATTTCTTCCTCTTCCTCCTCATCCTCCTCTTCCTCTCCTACTCCTTTTTTTTTTTGAGGTGCTAGGAATGGACAAAGGAATCGTATTCATGCTAGGCAAGCGCTCTCTGTGTGCCATATGCCCAGCCCTTGGTCGGCTCTGTTGGTGACACTCATTTATCTAATGTAATATTGGCTTAAACTACGGTAAAGTGATATTTCCAAATGTTCTGAAAACCTGCAACACTTTGAAAATTGGCCCCATCCACTCTCTATTTTTTGTTTGTAAAGTGAAGAATTTACATTTACCTCAGGAACAACTTGTCTCAGACTTTGTACTCAAGTCTGTTCCCTAAATCTGTCAATACTGTGCCAGTTCTGCTCCCATTGCTGTGAAGAAATCGACAGAAGAAAGGAAAGGTTGGTCTGGGCTCACAACGTGAGGGTGCAGTCCACCACGGTGGGGAGGGAAAGGCAGCAGGAGCCTGAGACAGGTGGTCTCCCTATCTTCACAGTCAGGAGACAGGAAGAGAGCTATGCTGCTTCTCAGTTCAGGCTATTTTGTTGTTTGTCTAGACAGGGGCTCTCCTGAGAACATGCACGGACTTCGCCATGCCCGCTTCACCTCTGCCTTACTGTGTATAAACCTTGTGCTTTGATCACTTCCTCTCTCTTTAGAAACAATCTTCTATCAGGAGCTTTCTCCCACCTCTTCCCTCCCCTCTCCTCTCCTAAACCCTCAGGCTTCTCTCCTGCCTTCTCCTGCCCTCCCCTCTACTATCCCTCCCCTCTTTTCCTGCCTTCACTCTCCCTGCCCTGCCCTCCCTTACTCTCCCCTAATCCACAATACCCTTCCCTCCTTTGTCTTTCATCTCTCAATTTGTCCTCACAGGCAAATACCAAAGTCTCATGTTTTTAAAGAAAAGAGTTTCTCCTTAGCCTTAGTTGGGGTTTCCACTGCTGTAAAGAGATGCCATGACCACAACAACTCTCATAAAGAAAAAACCTTAGTTGTGGTGGCTGACAGTTCAGAGGTTTGTCCACTATCATCATCACACAACATGGTGGCCTGCAGGCAGACACAGGGATGGAGAAGGGGTTGACCTGTAGGCAACGGGAAGTGGTCTGAGACACTGGGCATGGCTTGAGCATATATGAGAGCGCAAAGCCCATCCCCACAGTGACAAATATCCTCCAACAAGGCCACACCTACTCCAACTAAGTCACACCTCCCAATTGTGCCATTCCCTATGACCTTATGGGGGCCAATTAAATATAAAGATGGGAAACTCGATGTCCAAAGTCATTTTGAACACAAGTAAACTCTTCAGAGTTCAGAAGGCAAACAAAGAGGGGCGGCTGGGGTAGCTTGGCCTTTCAGAGTTCTGTCTAATGAGGACTGGACAGTGTAGCACTGCCCACCCCCTCAGAAACAGACTTACCAGAGAGGAGACAGGATAGGAAAATCCTGTATGGGAGATGTGCTCTACCTGCGAATAACGGAGGCGTTCTACTTCAGAGAGCACAGCCCTGTAGTGGCGGCCCCTTCCGCTGATACAGCTTGTCTGACAGAGACAGGCCGGATGAGTCACCACAAGACTCTTGTATGAATGTTCATTACAAGCCATTACACACAATGAGGAACAGAGCTACACACTGGTTGATTGATTTCTCACCTGGCTGGGGGAGAAATTGGTGCAGCAGGGATCTCTTCCCTAATCTCATCCAGAGAGACCCCAGCATCTCAGCACCTCACAGATGGCGGGCAACATGAGATCCGTAGTCACCTAACTGGATTCTTGCCAAGACGCTAGAAGACAGTCGGGCTGCTGGGCAGATGACTCTCCAGCAGGGCTGGCGGATCTCAGCCTTTACGAACAGTCGGCTTAATAGGGGAGAGTAATTGAATCGCTTTCCACGTGGAGCTAATGTGTTCCGCTCGCTATTTACAGGCTGCGTGCAGCCTCTGGGGCTTTATTAGGGGAGAAGCCACATTAACACAGCAGTGCCTGCCTTGGCTTTCCCAGAGAAACAGCTGGCAGAACTGGCACCGCTTCCAGCTTTGGACTTTTTATGTCGCGTTTGTACATTCCAAGAGCCTGTGTTCTGATCATCCAGAAACAGTCAGGACCTGCAGCAACCAACCTTCTTATGTTGGTGAAAGGAAATGTTCTTTACAAAACCACCACTATGAAGATGGGGAGGGAGTCTCCAGTAGGAGGAGCCACAGGTGAAGAAGTCACAGAAAGTTCAATAATTGCCCAAATGCCTGTGACCAGAAATGGACAGAACTAAGTGTACCTCAGATTGCTCCAACCCCCAACACCTTGTGCAAACACCAAAAGGAGCCCTGAGATCCCGAACTAAGACAGTTCCTACCCTCATTGGGTTGAAGGCAGGAAACTTGGGAAGCAGTCCGTGTCTTGCATCAGCTGCTATTCTAGTTGCCATGACGAGACACCTGCCACTGGCGACCTGACTCAGTAACTGTTTGGGAGTGTAGCTCATCACCATGGGGAAGGCCTGTGGCAGGGTTGTGACGTAATCACACTGTGATGGCAGCCAGGAGGCAGAGGGGGTCAAACGCTGTCTTTTTTTTCTCAGTCTAGGATACTGGCCCAGGGGATGGTGCCACCCATATTTAGCATGTGTCATCGCTGCTCAGCTACCCTAGCCTAGAAAGACTCTCAAGACACACCTAGAGATGTGTCTGTCCCTTAGGTGGTTCTAGACAATGAAGAAAAGCTGCCACAGCCAGAAAGCTAAAGGCCGCTGGTGGTAGAGAAAACCACCAAGGCTGACAACTCACAGACAAACCATATCTCCCTCAGGACACACACACCCTTCAGATCCACCAGATCTACCCCAGGACACACACACATCCTCAGATCCACCAGATCTCCCTCAGGACGGACGGACACACACACACACACACACACGCGCGCCCTCAGATCTACCAGATCTACCCCAGGACACACACACACACACCCTCAGATCTACCAGATCTACCCCAGGACACACACGCACACACCCTCAGATCTACCAGATCTACCCCAGGATACACACGCCCTTCAGATCCACCAGATCTCTGTCAGGACACACACACGCCCTCAGATCTACCAGATCTCCCTCAGGACACACACGCCCTCAGATCTACCAGATCTCCCTCAGACCATACACCCTCAACTGTGTATTTTTTTCACTTTGAAGTAACAACCAGGAAGAAATGAGTCTTAACCCACAAAGTTTATTTACCCTCAGATTACAGCAGGATGAAGCCAAGAGAGCAGCCCATGCAGGATCCACCATCCCTAGACTCCATCCTCCCTGTGTGGTGCTCAGACCCTGGACCATGCTCCCTCTCCACCCACACTCTTGCCAGGGTTCACACTTTGGCAACCCGTCATACCCCCTGGCCATCTTGGATCCCATGCTGGCTCTAGATAGCGGTGTAGCCCTGAGGTCCTGAGAATTCCCATAGTATAATGGGACTTACTTTCTCTCCATTCTGAGCTGGGCTGACCTGGAGCTTTTGAGATGAAAATAAGCACTTCCTCAGGTCCCTATCCAAGGTACTCTGTACCACACAGCCTTCCGATCAGGTGAGCATGTGTGTTGGGACCCGGGCAGGCTGGAGCTAGCCCTTTCCCGACCTGTGTTTTAACACATGCATGCTTCATGTGTAGGTCTGACACATGAACTTCTCTCAGTGTCTCAGAGCCTCCCATTCCCTAGACTTCAGCTCATCCTCTCCCTTTCCCCGGTGCTCCGGACCCTCAGGTGGACTGAGGAAGGCGGGAGTAGGTGCAGCTGTAGAATGAGGACAGATTTGAGGCACCTGTACCAGGTGGTAGCAAAAGCCGCCCAGAATGACACAGCCCCCGCGGCAGCATGGCTTGTGAACTCAAACACAGACCCAGGAGGCGGCCCAACACCATGGAATTGTCATGGCACTTGACAGCAAGAGGAGCCATGGACACAACCAGACCCAGACAAGTACAGATGCAATCTGAGTCCTCGACAGTCTGGAAATGCCGTTTGGTTTCCACCCCCAGTGCTGATGAAAGCAATTCAGAGAAGCATAAAATGCTAGGTGCATAGCTGTACCGTGTGTGTGTGTGTGTGTGTGTGTGTGTGTGTGTGTGTGTGTGTGTGTGGTTTCTGTGTGGATGCACAAGCATTTATGGGTAAAGAAATCGGGGTTATTATCCTTGTATTCTCAGGTGCCATGCACCTTATATTTCAAACAGGATCTCTTAACAATGTGGAGCTCATGGTTAGGCTGGACTGGTTGGCTAGTCATCGAGCCCGGGAGATCTATCTGCCTTTCTTTCCCTGGAATTATAAGAATTATCACTCTGCCTGGCTTCTTTTTTTTCTTTTTAAGATGTGGGGTCTGGGATCCAAACTCAGGTCTTATGCTTGAGTTTCAAGCATTTTGCCCACCAAGCTATCTCTTCCCACCCCCCAAAATAAAGGAATTGTGAGGCCTCTACTAACTGCTAATCTGTGCTTCCTCCTTCAGGTAACTTGTTTGTGGTGAGTCTGGCTTTGGCTGACCTTATGATAGCCTTGTACCCTTACCCACTGATCCTCGTGGCTATTGTTCGTGACCGTTGGGTCCTGGGAGAAGTCCACTGCAAAGCCAGTGCCTTCGTGATCGGCCTGAGCGTCATTGGCTCCGTCTTCAATATCACAGCCATTGCCATTAACCGCTACTGGCGCATGTGTCACCGTACAACCTACCACCGGGTCTGCAGCCACTGGCGTGCCCTCCTCTACGTCAGCCTCATCTGGCTCCTCACTCTGCTGGCCTATTTGCCCAGTTTCTCTGTGGGGAACCTAGACTACGACCCACGCATCTATTCCTGCGCCTTTAACCAGAAGGCCAGCACCCGGTACACAGCAGCTGTGATGGCCATCCATTTCTTCCTTCCAATAGCTGTGGTATCCTTCTGCTACCTGCGAATCTGGGTACTGGTGCTCCGGACCCGAAGGAAGGCCAAGGCTGAAACTCAGCCACGTCTGAGGCCCAGTGACTTGCGCAGTTTCCTAACCATGTTCGCCGTGTTTGTGGTTTTTGCCATATGCTGGGCCCCCCTCAACTACATCAGCATTGCAGTGGTCATCAACCCAGAGGTGATGGTCCCAGAGGGGCTCTTTGTCACCAGTTACTTCCTAGCTTACTTCAACAGCTGCCTTAATGCCATTGTCTACGGGCTCCTGAACCAGAACTTCCGCACGGAATACAAGCGGCTCCTCTCAGCGCTCTGGAACACTGGGTGCTGCTTCCATATCGCTTCCAAATGCTGCCTTGCTAAGGAGCCACAGAGCCCAGCACCACCTACTGCCAGGGCTCCCATGCCTGTCCAGGAGGGCTCTCTAGCCTGCATCAATTGCATGGACTTAGCAGCAAAGCTTTGAAATGAGGGGAGTGGAAATACCGTCACAGTGCTATGCAACAGCCTGCTCATCCCAGTGAGGAAGTCTGTCAGGGAGCAGACGCTCCACCACAGATTGGGCACTGGATTCCAAAGGGCTGGGGTAGAAGTCAAACTCTATCTACGAAACGTCGTTTTCCCTGCCACCTTGTCCTGTTTATTGATGTCTCCCCTTTCTTGAAGGGCTAGAGGATCTCTTGATTACCTAGGCCGAAAGAGAAAACTCTGTATCATTGAAGGTAGGTGATTTCCAGGGACCCAGGAAAACGGCAGGTGCAGAGGGCCCCCCCATCACCTTTTCCTGCACATCACAAATATAGCACAGCACATACTGTATCCATTTCTACCACACATATATACACCAAAGCATACCACACAGAGAGACATCAGACACATACCATGCATGCTCACACACCGTGTGCATATGTACCAGATGCATGCATACCAAACATAACCATATACCACACATATATACAAAACATAGCACCACACATGTACACACTGCATACATATTCACCAGACACACACCATACTCACATACATACAAAACATACAACACATGCATACACAGCACACACATGCATACCATGGTGTCGTCTTCAGATGTTAATTGAGTGTTCTTGGTGAGTGTGATACAGCAGAACAGGGTGCCTGCCCTCTGAGAGGGCAGTCTGTGGACAGACTGGTATCAAGTTGGAGGTTGTTTCCTGTTTATAGTCACTGTGGCGAATGCTTGATATACTGTTGGTGTGGGAGAATTGTCTATATTCTGTCAATTATGTTTTAAATAAACACTGATTGGTCAGTAGCCAGGAAGGACAACCAGACAGGAAGTAGAGGCGGGACAATGAGAACAGGAGAATTCTGAGAAGGAGGAAGCTCATTCCTCCTGAGACCTGCCCAGATCAACGAAGAAGCAGGATGTGACCTGTCCCACTGAAAAAGGTACTGAGCCATGTGGCTAGCATAGGTAAGAATAATGGACTATATAAGCTACAAGAGCTAATAAGAAGCCTGAGCTAATGGACCAATCAGTTTATAATCTTATGGAGACCTCTGTGTGAATTTTTTTGGGACTTGCCGGCCACGGGAACCAGGCAGGGTAGAAACCCCAATGAGCAGGCCCTCATGTTACATACTATCGTATCTAACTCTTTCAAAATCCCTGGAAATAGATACTATCATGTGTTTGCAGAGTAAGATACTGAAACTCAAAGAACTTGACTGATTGGGTGAGTCCAAAAGGGTCCTAAGTTCAAAGGTAGGTGGAGAGCCAGGCCTGTTAGCACCCTACTCAGCCCTTGCAGACTTGGGAACAAGTAGCAGAGATGCATTGAGCTAGGTTAAGTACCTTATATGCATGTAATCCTCAGGGAGAAAATATACTGGCCATGAGGCTTTCCTGGAGGCAGAACAAGGGGGCACTGATATGCTGCTGGCTCAGCTCTATACCACATCTTGACCTTCCCTGGAGTGGGAAAAATCCAGGCTGACTGAGCACTTTAGTCACCTAGTTACCTGGGTATTCCTTAAAAATATGAATTCCCTGGAACCTGCCAATATTTCAGTTATGGAAATCTGATATGATATCAGAGATCCACTAGGGGAGTGATTAGGGATATGAGTGGCACCTTTAAACTGAGGGTGGATATTCCCACTTAGGGAACTCCACAGTTCACACCTCGGTCTGAGAGAGCCCTCCAATGCCAGAGTCCTCACACTCCATGCACTACAGCTGGGTGGATGTCAAAGTTGACCTCCTTAGGCAGATGTGACTCTGTCCTCTCTGCAGATACCAAAGAAGTTTCCTGTGACCCCGGCTTTGAAAAAGAAGGAGTCATCACTTGCATGTCAACAGGGTGACCCTACCCTTTCAATCATCCCTGTCTCCTAGTGTTAAATGTGTGTGTGCATACTCAGTAAATACAGGCAGAAGGATTACAATCTCCTTTCATTTTCTCAGCCTAATAATATCTCTGATCCTCCAGGTCCTTGCATGTAAGTCTAATAACCAGGACCTTTTCTTGTGTCCTTAGGTTTTCAGGATGAAGCAGTATCCTAGAGATTAATGGGAAGTGGGGAAAACCAGGGCATCTGACAATGGGCATACTCCATGGAGTGGTCTCCCACCACTGGCCCTGAGTTTAACCAAGGACAGTCAGCTCCATTCAAAGGGTTTAGAGATGACTCACCTTCTGCTTGATGAGCCCTACAATCTCTGCAAAGGTGCTTTCCAGCCATCTTCCTTCTGTGATCTTCCTTGGGACACCTGTCTTGAGATTTTTCAGGAGGTCCCAGCCTTCAAAGGGACCTCAAGTTCAGATACTGACTTCTGACTGTTTGACATCTGAGGTCAGCCAGCACTTTGGCTACCATGGATCAGGACATACAGACATGAACACATACTTAGTCAGAGACACACTTAGGACACAGAGAGTCACAAGAGACTGACAATATAATTGCCAGTTGGATACACTGCAATCATTGGTTTAAAAAGAAAGAATTAGTATGCATAAATAAATGTATAAATAAAAAATAAGCAAAATCTGAACTGTTTAAATTTTCCAAGGTGGAGAGGGTTTTAAGACAGGATCTCATATAGTCCAAACTGGCCTTGAATTTGGTATGTAGCTGAAGATGGCCTTGAATTCTGATCTTCTTGCTTCCTCTGCTTCCTGGGTGCCAGAATGACAAGCATGTCTGCTGCTACACCTGGATCTGAGGAGCAAATCTGAATGCGAGCTGTGTGATGATGTCAAGTGCAGAGTCAGGGTTATAGAGCAGAGCACTAGAGATGGGTAGGCACCAATGCAAGAATTCCTCCAACAACCTAAAAAGCAACATGGTAACACGAGAACACAGTGGTTACACAACAGGAAGACTTGATCATCCTAACCCAGAAGAAGCAGAAAAAAAAGTGACTTTAAACATAACTTTATGAAAATAATGGAGACTTTGAAAGAGGAAATGAAAAACTCCCTTAAAGAAATGGAGGAAAAGACAATCAAAACATTGGAACAAATTAATACATCCCTCAAAGAAACCCAAGAAAAAAAATCAAAAAGGTGAAGCAAACAGTTCAAGACTTGAAGACTTAAATATAGGTAATAAAGAAAACACAAACCGAGCGAATTCTGGATATAGAATATCTGGGTCAAGAAACAGGAACTACGAGACAAGTGCAACCAACAGAATACAAGAGATAGAAGAAAGTATCTCAGGTTCTGAATGTACAATAGAGGGAATAGACTCATTGGTCAAAGAAAACATTAAATCCAACAAATTCTTAACACAAAACATCCAGGTAATCTAGGACACCATGAAAAGTCCAAACCTAAGAATAACAAGGGTAGAGGAAGAAGAAAGTCTCCAGCTCAAAGACACAGAAAATATATTCAACAAAATCATGGAAGAAAACTTTCCTAACCTAAAGAAGGATATCCTATAAGATACAAGAAGCTTACAGAACACCAAATAGATTGGATCAAAATAACTGTCTCCTCACCATATAATAATCAAAATGCAAAACATACAGAATAAAGAGAGGGAAATCAGAGAAACATGACCCTTTACAATAGCCACAAATAACATAAAATATCTTGGGGTAACACTAACCAAAGAAGTGAAAGACCCATTTGAGAAAAATTTTAAGTCTTTGAAGAAAGAAATTGAAGAAGATACCAGAAAATGGAAAGATCTCCCATGCTCTTGGATAGGTAGGATCAACATAGTAAAAATGGCACTACCAAATGCTATCCATAGATTCAATGCAATCCTCATCAAAATCCAAACACAATTCTTCACAGACCTTGAAAGAACAATAATCAACTTCATATGGAAAAACAAAAAACCCAGGATAGCCAAACCAATCCTGTATAATAAAGGAACTTCCAGACACATCACCATCCCTGACATCAAGCTCTATTACTGAGCTACAATAATGAAAATAACCTGGTATTGGCATAAAAACAGACAAGTTGACAAATGGAATCAAAATGAAGACCCGAATATTAATCATTACACCTATGATTTTTGACAAAGAAGCTAAAATTACACAACGGGAAAAAGAAAGTATCTTCAACAAAATGGTGCAGGCATAACTATATATCAACATGTAAAAGAATTAAAATAGATCCATATCTATCCCCATGCACAAAACTCAAGTCCAAATGGATTAAAGACCTCAATATAAATCTGACCACACTAAACCTGATAGAAGAGAAAGTGGGTAATAGTCTTCAAAGTATGAGCACAGGAGACCACTTTCTAAATATAACCCCAGTAGCACAGACACTGAGAGCAACAATAAACAAAAGGGACCTCCTGAACCTGAAAAGCTTTTGTAAAGCAAAGGACAAAGTTAATAAGACAATATCATGAAGGGTTCACCCACTGAAACAGTCTACCTGAGCTAATGGGAGCTCACCAACTCTAGCCAAACTAGGAAGGAACAAGCATAGGATCAAACTAGTCCCTCTGGTTGTGGTTGACAGTTGCATGGCTAGGGCAGACTGATGGGCCACGGGTAGTGGCACCAGGATCTAACCCTACTGTATGTACTGGCTTTTGGGGAACCTATTCTCTTTGGATGGATACCTTGCTTAACCTAGATATAGTAGGGAGGGCCTTGGATGTTCCACAAAGCAATGTGCCTTACCCTCTATGAGGATTGGATGGAGGTGAGGTGGGAGGGTGTGTGAAGGGAATGGGAGGAGGGGAAAGAGTGGAAACTTGGATTGATATGTATAATGCAAAAAGATAGTTTTTCTTTTTTAAAAAAATTAATTAATTAATTTTAAAAAATCCTAGAAATCTAAGATGTGATCAAGAGACCAAATCAACAGGGAAAAGTCCATTAGGCTCAGCCCTCTACAAAGAATGATAAGAAACTAGAATAATATGGGACTGGAGGGAGGTGGTCCTCCCCGGGGAAGAGCACACCAATTGGTTTTCCAGTGCCAAATGGTCAACCATGAAAACACATAAGTGTAGTGATGGGAGCTGCGGGCTGTGTTCCTGCCTGACTCCCAGCCACCTGGCTAGCTTATGCTCCAAAATAACAACACACAAACTGTATTCATTTAAACACTGCCTGGCCCATTAGTTTCAGCCTCTTACTCACATCTTGACTAACCCATATCAAATAATCTCTGTAACACCACGAGTCGTGTCTTACTGGGAAAGATTCAGCATGTCTGACCTGGCAGCGGGCTCCATTGCATCTGTCCCAGAGAGGAGAGGTATGGCGATTGCTAGAGGTATCTGCCTCACTCCCAGCATCCTGTTCTGTCTACTCCTCCCACCTAAGGGCTGGCCTATCAAATGGGCCAAGGCAGTTTCATTAACCAATGAAATCAACTCAAACAGAAGACCCTCCCACATCATTTCCCCCTTTTCTGTTTAAACAAAAAAGGAAGGCTTTAACTTTAACATAGCAAAATTATATATAACAAAACAGTTATCAATATTTATATCTATTTTACAGTTATTTTACAGTTACAATATTTATATCTATTTTATCTTTTATCATAACAAAGGAAAACAACTATAACTATCTATCTATTCTTCAACTCCATCAAAGACTCCAGAAGGATATAATATTACCTAAGTAAATGAGAAGTAAGCAACTTACAAAACTCTAGAAATCACAGAGACATCTTGCTGCCTGGACAGTCACCCAAAGTTCCTCCGTACCGTTGGGGCATCCATCTTCAGCCTACAGGCCCATAGTTTCCAGCAGACATTTCCATGAAGCAGGAAATTTCAAAGGCAGTTCAGTCCATATTTGCTGTGTCCTGCAGAATGTCTTGCAGACTCTTTCATGAATCAGGAACCCCAAAAGATCATCTCACCTTTAGGCAAGTTCAGCAGTCCTCTTTCTGTGGGTTCTTTGTGTCCAGTTTATGCGACAGTCCAGGCAAGAGCAGTTTCTTGCCCAAATTGCTATCAAACTCCATAAGGAGCCTCTTCAATGCCCTTCTTCTTCTTCTTAAAGTAGCTGGTGCTGCCAGGAGCAGACATGTCTCATTGTCATGAAAAACCCTAAGTTATTAAAACATTTAAATGCCATATTCTGTAGTCTTTGAAAGATATTAGGAATGCCTATCTAACTGAAATATATCTCTATATATCTAAAAAATCTAACTAACACGACTACAAGCTTGACTAGCATCAATGATTATCCATTAACAACCTATATTTCCTGATTATACATTACATTTTTAAATGAACTACACAATCACAATACCTTAATCAAGATCAGAAATACATATACATATAACAAAATTGACCTTAAATTTAAATCACTAAAGCAAAATCTATATCAATGCAAATTATTTATATCTATATCATATCCCCCTTTAAATGTAAAAGAACATTTATAAACAATATTTGAGAATATGGGCGCAGTTATTTCTCTCCAAACTGCTTCCTGCTGAATGGGGGCGCTGTTTTTTAGGTCTTTCATGGTATAACCTGTGTGCCAGGGTCATCTCAGTCAGTAGATGAGCGAAGTAATTTTTTGAGGGTATTCACAGCATCCTTTTAGGAGGGCGTGGTCTATAATACCATATTGTGATAGAAGGAATGCATAGGGTCTCATTTTCTGTAAAAACAAAAGAAGAATCTCTTTTCCAAAGTATCATATCCTTAGAGCCAAATTGTGAAGTCAAGGTATTTTCAAAATATCTATGTTGGATTAGTTCAGCAGCATTTATAAACAAATATCTTTTAGCAGTTGTTGCTCCTTCCTCAGAATTCAAACAATTCAAAGAGAGCATAATAGCATACAGTATCAAGATTCTCTGTGTATTTTCCATCTTTGCGCAGCTTTGTTTTAACCTCTATTTCTTTTATTTTTACTTTTACTTTTTGAGACAGGTTCTCTGTATATCTTTGTCCTGGAATAACTCTGTAAACTAGGCTGTCCTTGAACTCAGAGATCCTTCTGTCTCTGCCTCCCAGGCATTGGGATTAAAGGTGTGTACTACCACACCTTGAAGTCGCAGAGGTCAATCTACCTCTGCCTCCCAAGTGTTGGTATTAAAGGTGTGTACCACCACACCCAACTACTCTTTTTCTTTTTTACTTTTAAGAACTTTAACTTTCAGCTTGCATATATTTTAACACACTGTAATCATTTAGAGGTTTTCTTTGTTTTTGAATCTCTCTTTATTGTATCTCTCTCTCTTTTTCTGACCACATAAGTCTTTAATTTACCAAGCAATATTGGTAAGACTAAAGTCGTGGCTTTGGCGGCTGGATCCAGCCCATTCCTTAGCTTTCCAGCCTCATGGCAGAGGTATCGCTGTAGACATGTTTATTGCCACAACTCTGTAGTGTTTCAAGGTCCCTGCCAGCAAGCAAACTGCAGCATTCTGCTCACAGACCACACCCAGTTGGACTGCCTGCCTAAAAGAGTCAGAGTTTGCCCTTGCAGGACGGCCCAGAAAGCCGGCATTTTAAAACGGCACAGTTTTTTCCTGCTATAGCTGAAAATCGAAAAGCATAAAGTCGCCTTTTTATTAACACTATTTAAGTGTTTTGTGATAGGACCTCTTAAAGAGCTGCAGGGTTTTGCAGCTAAAGCTAAGTCAGGAAGCCTCTCTTAGATGAGAGCACTTGTTTGCCTCTTGCAAGCAGAGCAGACATGAGACATTGCTGCTACCAAGAAAACATGCTTTACTCTATTCTTTCCCAAGCTTTCTGTGGATGCAGTTAGACACGTGGGTGCCATTCTGTAGTGAGGAGCTGCGGGCAGACCTGCTTTTGTCCTGCCCAGATCTCACACGGCTAGCTTTGCACCCAAAATAACAACACACAAACTGTATTCATTTAAACACTGCCTGGCCCATTAGTTCCAGGCTCTTATTGTCTAATTCTCACATCTTGATTAACCCAATTTTAGTAATCTGTGTAGCACCACGAGGGGTGTCTTACCAGGAAGAGTCTAGCCTGCATCCATCTCAGAGAGGAGAGTCATTGCATCTGCTTGAAGCATCTGACTAACTTCCCTTCTTCCCAGCATTCTGTTCTGTCTACTCCACCCACTTAAGGGCTGGCCTATCAAATGGGCCAAGGCAGTTTCTTTATTAACCAATGAAATCAACACAAACCAGAAGACCCTCCCACATCACATAAGTATCATTATATACACTGATGTTGTTATATTTAGGAATCATAAGTGTATACACACACGTGTGTGTGTGTGTGTGTGTGTGTGTGCAATAATAATTGATGAAAAATAGGCCATTGATTTGAAGGAGGTCAGGACAAGGTATATAGAAGGATTTGAAGAAAGAATGGGAAGGAAGAAATGTTGTGATTATAATTCCAAAAGCAAAAAAAAAAATACTAAACTTAAGAATCCATGGATCAATAGGCAGGGAAGTAGAAACTAAAGACATTGAGAATCTATTCAATAAAATTATAGTAGAAATTCCCCTAAATCTAAAGAAATAATGTATATCTAAGGAAAGAGGTACTTAGAACTGAACATAAACCATAAACCAAGAAAGATCTTTTCACAACATACTGTAGTCATAATGTCAAAAATATAAAATGAGGAAATAATTTTAAAAGCTGTAAGAGAAAAACACCAACTCACAAAGGCAGATGAATCACAACAGATCAACCCAGAAAAGGCATAGTTATGTACTGTTGTGAAATATTATTTTAAGATGTGATACATTTGTTCATGTTATGGAATGTGGAACATTCCTTTAATGATACAAAGATGTATTGCCTCTGTGAAACTGTGTTACTTTGCCTACCTAAAAATGCCCGATTGGTCTAATAAAGAGATTAATAGCCAATAGCAATCTAGGAGAAAGGATAGGCAGGGTTGGTGGGAAGAATAAATAGGAGGAGAATCTGGAGAGAGAAGATTGAGTTATAGAAGAAAGGAGATTGGGAGAATGGAGAAAAAAAAAGAAGCCAGCCACATAGCCACCAGCCAGACATGGAATTAGAAAGAAAGAAAAGCATACAGAAATAGAGAAAGGTAAAAGCCCCGAGGCAAAAGGTAGATGGGATAATTAGTTGAGAAAAGCTGGCTAGAAACAAGCCAAGCTAAAGCTAGGCATTCATAAGTAAAAATAAGGCTCTGTGTGATTTATTTGGAAGTAGGGTAAAGGGCCCCCCAAAAGAGTAAAAACAACCAACTACAATGTATTTCAAGATTATCAAATAATAAATACCAGTTGAGATTGCTATACCCAGTAAATCTATCTGTTCAAATAAAGACATATCAAGAAAAGCACAAACTAAGAAAGTTTATGACCACAATAAAAGCACTACAGAACATACTGAAAGAAATACTCTACACAGTAGAGAAAAATGACAGTGTTGATTACAAAACCAAAGGAATAAAAAAGCCCATGGACAAATGGATTCACTGACAAACTCTGTAAAACCATTAATGGGAAATCTAACACCAATGCTCCTCAAACTACTGCACAAAATAGTAAGCAAAAGTATAACACCAAAGTCACCCTACAGAGCCTTCATTGCTCTGATAATAAAATTGAATATTATATTTACAAATTGAATTAAAGAACATATTTAAACAAAAATACACTGTGAACAAGTTGGTTTCATCTGAGGGATGCAAGTTTAATTCATTCTATACAAATTAATGTAATATAATGTATAAATAGACTTAAGAAGAGAAATCACATGATCATATCAATAGATGCCAGAGTTTGGCATCCTTTCCTGATTAAAAAAAACCCTAAGCAAAACAGGAGTAGATCCCAGACTCAACCCATGCATCCTCAGCAAGAGCATCAACAATCTGTGATGGAAATGGCCCATTGGCAGACATAGACTGCACAACTGATCATGGTTCAGAAAAGCCTAGGCAACAAAATGAATCAGTGCTTACCTGCCAGATCTGTCCAGTTTGCAGGTGTCACATACCAAAGACTGAGAGTGAGCTGGTACAGCCTAGAGGACTCCTGACTGAGCTACCCAATGTCTGAACAGGGTAGGCAAGGGTTAACTAAGGAGGGGGAATAAAACACTGGCACAGAGCATCCCACAGCTCCATCAAGGACAGCTCAGGGACTGTACTCAGAAGATGGGGAAGGACAGTGTGGAGGAGAGCCTAGCAGAATACTAAAGTGGGGCTGGTGTGAAAATGGGATCATCCAGTCTAAAAGGCAGCGAGACTTCTCTTGGTGGAGAGTCGATGACTGAGTTATAATGCCCAATTTCGAGAGTCTCCTTACTTTCTGATCATTGGGATAACATCTCATTCCTGCCTCCAAATTTTTTGACACTCAAGCCGTGAACTCCAAGTAAAGTTTCAGGGAAGCCCACACTTGGGTATCAATAGATTAAACTCATCCAGACTCCCACAAAAGAAACACCACAGAGTGGGTGTGCCCTTTGCTGAGAATACATTTTTTATGTCAGTTTGACTTCTTTTCACCAGATCCTAGCATACAACTTTTAAAACCATAAAATATGCAAAGATGGCAGAACACATGATTTGTAGATGAAAGCAAACCATCCACAGAGATACACAGGGAGCTGTTTTCAGAAAGTGTTTTAAAGTAAATATGAAAACTGTCTTTAAAGTGGAGGTGGGGAAGGTGAGACACATGCAATGTGCATTTCCACAGAGAAATAAAACCTGTGTTTTATGAAAAAATGGAAAGACATAAAATGTTATTTGCAAGATGATAGAAAATCTCTTGCTACAGAGGGAAGGGCTCCAAGCAAAGCCAAGGACAAAGTTTCATAGGGCACATCTTAGTTGGGTTTCCTATTGATGTGAAGAAAGAGTGACCAAAAACAACTTAAGAAAGACAGGGGTTGTCTTCGCTGGCACATCCACATCACTGACCATCCTCAAAGGTACTGAAGGCAGTAATCTGGAGACAGGAATTGAAGCAGATGCCTGTAAAAGCGATGATTACTGGCTGGCACATAATGCCTTACTCAGCCTGCTTTCTTCTACTATCCAGGACCACCAGCCTAGAGGTGGCACCCCCCTCTGTGAGTAGATCCCTCCCACAACAATCCAGAAGATGTCTCTCAGGCTTGCCCACAGGGAAATCTCGTGGGTACATTTTCTTACTCCAGGTTCCCTCTTCCCGAATAAATCTAGCTTGTGGCAAGTTGACATAAAACTAGCCAGCATAGTGCACATCTGGCAGAGACAGGCATAAGCTTCTGAGAATCACATAGGAAGACATCACTCTAGTGATGAACAGAGAAAGCCCTGTAATGTACTGTCTGCCAGGCAAGCTTTCCTGGGCCCCACTGTCTAGAGTTTTAGTCAGTCAGTCACACAGGAACCCTCTGCCTGACACTGACATGATAACCCAAAGTTTGCATGCAAGTATTTGTGGCAGCTTTTTCACAGTTACCAGAAACTTTAAGAATCTGATACTTGTTAAGAAAAAAAATGAAGGAACCTCTCCTGTGCTTCATGCTTTTCTAAATGGCCTCCTGAGACACACATGCATTGTCTAGTAAGATTGCAGCAGTTCAGAAAAACTTTAAAGTTGTTTTTGTGCTGTGGGAGATCCTTCATTCAATAGCCTTTAAGATTCCAGCCCATTTGGGCATGGTCTCTTATACTATAAATGCAGCTGTAAACCAGGCTCTCAGTCTCTTGCTTCCAGCTCTCTTGCTTCTGGTTGCTAGATTCGGTTCCTTGTTCCCATTCGTGCAGAGAACTGTGATCTAGAACTGTGATCTGTGAGTCTACCCCTAAATAAATTAACACTTTATTATATGTAATTATGAACTAGTGTGGCATTATTTTGTAACTTCCTTCATCAGTTTTGGAAAGTATACTCCATTTTCATGGGACATGTTTACTTGCTTCTTCTGTTTGTTGTACTGTGGGTTGAACTTTGGACCTCATACGTGGTAAGTACTCAGTCAGAACATAGTTAGTAGTGCAAGTAGTATTCATTCATTCATTCATTCATTCATTTTGAGACAAAGTCTCAACAACAAGTTGCCCAGGCTGTATTCAAACCAGGAATCCTCCTACATCAGCTTCCCAGGCGATTATATACTCATATGGCCACAGCCATCTAGCAAAAGTATGTCTATGGTACATCTAAATCTTGGATGCAGTTTAAAAACTATGCAATGATAAACTGGGCATGCCTGATAAAGAAAGGGTTGGTCTATGTCTTTGCCATAATTAGTATCGCCGGAGAAACTGGAGGAAATTGGGGAGCACCCAGAATTTCCGTGGTTTCATTAGCTTACGGCGGGGCCATTGCTGACATCCTGCTAAAGCACAGAATTATTGTGGCTGAGACCTGTGGCTGAAGGACAGGTTGCATTGGCTTCTGACCTCCAAGACAAGTCTCTACAGCACTGGCAGAGTGAAGTGCGCAGCTTCCCAAGAGCGATGTCTGGAAGAAAAGCAGCCACATGGAAGCACAGGTTTAGTTAAGCTTACTAGGCATTGTCTCTTAGCAGGCTCCATGGCAGAACAGCAAATGTAAAAGATTCGTTTAGCAGACTTTAGCAAATAAATTCAGGTAATTAAATATATAATTTTTAGAAATATATTTGAAGATTTCTGAGGTAAATTACATTACATTATCAAATTAAATATTTCATTAAAATTATTTAGTTTCTTTGTTTTCCCAGTTTGTAGCAAAAATTTCAAAAACACAAAAATTGCTTACATTAGTCATAAAAACTGAGAGACAAATATATAGATATGTAACACATAGTTTTAAAGAATGTGAAAGAGGGCTGGGGACATAGCTCAGTGGTTGAGGCACTCACTGGGCAAGCATGGGGAGCAGAGTTTGGATCCCCAGAACCCACACACAGGCATGGCAGCCCACCTGTCCTTCCAGTATTCTCAGAGCATGCTAAGCAGCAGAACTAGCTGTATCTGCAGGGAGCTCAGCATTTCATTGTGAGAGCCTGCCCCAGTGAATACAATGGAAGACTAGTAGAGATGATTTCCAGCAGCATCCTCAGGCCTCCCCCGTGTGTGCACACACACCCCACATGAAAATGGGGGAGTAGGATTTAAAAGTGTAGATATAAATGAAATATATATTTAAATGTAAAGTTATAAAGAATATAGTGGCACTGATCACTGTTTCCTGTAGCAAATCCCATGCTGTCAGGGGACCTGTGCATGAACATGCTCATGATTCAGGGGTGAAATGTCTTTCACGGTTATTAAGTTATAAGCTGGAAATTGCTTACCTAGCTGTACAGCTCTTAGGCCAGGCCAAATTATGCCCAGTAGCTAATTTCCCTTGAAGTCAGGCCAGCGATGGAGCCAGTGTGTTAAGACACCAATCGGGCCAGCTCAGAGAGACTTTCGATACCAACTGCAGGTCTGAGGCTCTGCTGGGCCTTGTGCCAGATCAGAGGCTAAACTCCACGGCTCTGTAGCGGCTCACCAGTCTGAGATGACTGACAGGCATTTGGCAGAAAGAGGGGAGTGGAGACATGAGTACACCTGGGCCTTGCTCAGAGGACAGCTTCCCTAGCTGAAGCAAGGAAGGAATACAAGGCCCGGCTTTCCTGCTTGCCACCTGACTGCTATTGCCAGCCAGCTGAGGGTGAACTGGCAGCAAGGATGACCGTGCTGTGCACTGAGGTCAAGGAGGACCTCAGTGACTGTGAATTATTGCCAGTGGTTGGTGCTTGCTGTGGGCCAAGCTCTGCACGGAGCTTTCAACGCATTATCAACTTCATTATTGCAGTGAATTGGTTAAATGGATGACCGCTTCAAAGGGGTGGTGGGGAAAAGGAGTTCACCCTCAGTAACTTTCCTAAATTCATACATGGAGGTACCTTTAGCTCATGGGGAGAAGACAGGACTCCCGTCTGGTCTCACTTTCCCCAGTCATCATGCAGAGAAATCCCACCAAGCAGCACTGCACAGCTGGCATTAAGACTAAACTCCTAAGACATGTGTGCATTAGGATGTGTCGTGTGGCTGCTGAAAACAGAGCTGTGTATCAAGTCCCAAAGGGTAAGCATTGCATGGTGTGTCTGTTTGTTTGAAAAGTGCTCTAATACTGGGATCAGCTCACACCATCTCCAAGCAAGCATTTTGTTTCCTTCCACATTGGCCCTACTTTCTGAATTGCCCAATCACGGTATCTCAGAGGAGACTCTTTCTTCCTGGCCCCTAAACAGAAGGTAATTGCCCTTTAACAGCCGCAGAAGCCCAACTCTGACCTAATTGCACATGAGAGTCCAAAAGGAAAACAGAGCCCTCTCGGTGTCTGACCAAACTGCAATTACCAAGTTAGGCTCTGCACAGCTAATGCCCCATGGACTGAGCAGCACACTGCTGCGGGCGGATATATTGAGAAGCCATTGTCACGGAGGAAAGTTAATCTTTATGTGGGGATGGAAATCCTCAGCCCTCCTGCTCCCTTGCCTAGTTGTTTTCCTGAGTGAGGGTTGCAGAGTGTATCATTTTCTTCTTCATCCAGTGAAAAGAAATTACAGCCTGCTTCTGGGCTGTGGAAGAAGCCACAGTGGTACACACCCAGCACAGCTCTTGTGGACACAGCTTCACTGCAGACAGGAGAAGAAGATGATAGGGCATGTGCCCGCTGCACAGAAGCAAAGCCTTCTGACCACAGTTAGCACTACAGCATTGCAAAGCCTTTAGCCATACCAAAATGAAAAATTAGGTAAAACAAATACTTCAAGGCGTGAAAGGGGGATACAGCTAATCATGTAAGAATAATAGGTGCAAATAGACCTGACTGGTAAAATTGGGCATGGTCTTCTCATGTTTGGGGCTAGCCACTGATAAAAGGAGCAGTGGTTTGAACTTAGATGTCTCCCAAAAATCTATATATGGAAGCCCTGACCACTATGTAATGGTATCTCCAGGGAGATAATTGAGTCATGAGGAAAGAACCCTCACAAATGGGATGCGTGTTCTTACAAGAGGAGCCAGGGGTTTATCTTTCTTTCAGTCTGTCTTCATCAAGGAAGCAGCTGGCAATCTGGAGACCAGGGAGAAGGGTCCTACTGGACACAGGGTCTAACCTGCAGAACTGTGAGAAGTAAATTTCTACTGCTGAGATACAGGGGAAAGCCAAAAAAAACCCACTCTGAGATGTTTGCCAAACTAAATACCGCTGTGTTAGCCTCTCTCTGTATGATGTAAAAGCTTGCAAGAGAACTCTTCAAGATTTCTGTTGTAGGCAAGGAGTTCACATTGGACAGTCAGAGAAGCTGGTGTCACAGCAGCAGAAGATGGTGACAGAGGTGACAGAGAGCAACTCACTCAAGAGGAAGCAGACAGAGGACAGTGCTTTTTCCTTGAATCTCTTATCTCTGGGTTGACCCTGGAGAGTGAAGCTCACTTTGCGGTCAGGTCTTCCTGACCACACTCAGCAATGCTCTCCATTAACCGTCATGGAAATTCCATGATGTATGTCTTCTGAGTGATTTTTAGATCCTAGCAAGTTGAAAATCAAAACCAACTGTCAAACCATTTTTTCTAGTGCTTTTTTTCTTCTTCTTCTAGAATTCTTTTTCTTTTCTTTCCTTTCTTTTATAGAGCTTCTTCCCAGGTGGAAAGTTGCTCACTGAGGGAAGTCATGTTCCCTGGGTTAGCTGTCTCCAATCTCTTCTTTCTTATGAGGGAAAGGAAGTTTCTGAAGTCCTCATGAAATCTCCCACCCCTACACAGCCTCTCTAGACCCTTTGTTTCCTAGTAATTCGGTGGGTCTCAAGGTCATGTGACAATTTTTCAGCTATTTCTTATGAAAAACGTGACCTAATCATGTACCTAAATTTTTACATCATTATCTGATAAATATCTGGCTTGGTTCCCCAGTCAATGTTTCAAAATGCAGTGTTGCAAAAGTAGTTCCAGTTGGAGATAACTTTTACTGTATAAACACACTCAGAAGAGAAGTACATTTGGCCCAGAGGAGAAAACGAGGGAGAAAAAAATTAAAATGCGCCCCACTGGCTGTGTTGTGGGATATCTGTCCTGCCATGGTGCCACTCACATTCAGATGCACTGTAAGGGAAGCAAGTCACACATGCATAGATGTATCTGGACTCATTCCTGACTTTGCACAGAAATCTCTCTTTTTTTTTTTTTAGTTTTATGTGCATTGGTGTTTTGTCTGCATTCATTACTGTGTGAGGGTATCAGATCCCCTGGAGCTTCAGCTGCAGACAGCTGTGAACTTCCTTGTGGGTGCGAGAAATTGAACCCAGGTCCTCTGAAAGAACAACCAGTCCCCTTAACTACTGAACCATCTCTCCAGCTCAGGAATCTCATTCTTTTTAAACCTGCCTTGTAAACAGAGATTGGTAGACTAACAATGTGATGGGTCTAGAGTCAGTACTGCCTTGGAAGATAGCAGAAATGAGAGAAAAAGAGTCTTCTGGACCATTAGCACAGAAAGCAAGTCATGTCTTGGAACTTGGGTCTGAACAAATACACAGGACATACAAATTCACTGCAAACATTTACTTTGTTCCGTTTGTCTTTCACCACAAGTGCCCCTGCCTTCCAGGGTGACTCCTCTACCCCGTCACCATAGCAGCTGTATCCCACAGTAATCTCTGGAAACAAAAGCCATCAGCTTGCACATAGCCCCCCACTCCATCTAGCCTCGGCTCCCCACCTACTTGCCTCCACCTGGATGGCAGTGCTGGAGATGGAAGACAGGAAGCACAGGAAGGAAACTTGCTCCTAGAGTCAGGAAGATCAGGGAGCCACAGTCATGGCCCCCAAAAGACCAAGGCAGACCAACTTTGGAAGAGTGGGCAGATACCTATGAGTGCTTGAAAGAGTTGCTGAGCGCCTGTGGAGCAGAGCCAAGTTCATATTTGAAGGTCAGACATTCTCAGGTCTCAGTTAGATTAGTCCAGAAGGAAAACAAGCAGGCACAGATGCTATTGGCAGTGCCTGAGAATGTGTGCTGCTGTTAGGAGCAAAGCTGTCAGGAACAGCCCAGAACATATTTGGCCTCACATGAAGATTTATAAAAATAAAATATGCACATTTTAGAGAAATGTAAGAAATAGCATTGACTCAAAAGTGTCAGCTTCTAGAATTTCTGATACATGTTCCTGGAATAGACTTCTTCTTCTGCATAGTTCTGAGAGTCATTAAGAATGGAGAGATTGGTCATGGTTATACACACTTCCACATTAACGAGGAGTTCATCAATCTCCATAGGTCTCTTCCTGAATTCTCCTGAAGTTCATAGCTGCTTGGGGATGATGGAGTAGCAGGCAGAATGAAGAACACAAGTGCTCGCTTAGATTTATGGCCTCCTTTATCACTCAAGGGAAGGACTCAAGGATGCAGAATATTAAATTTTTATCAATTCCCAGCACTAGATTAAACACTGAGCTACATGATAGATGAAGCTGGGATTAATTAGTGTCAGTATTCATATAAATTGTTCGTGATAAGGAACAGTGGAATCATGGGAAGTAGATATGATCCATCATCATTTCTCTTCATTTGCTCCAACTGAGAGGTGGGCCGGGAGGAAGACATGGTGTACATTCAAGGAACGTGGGCACAGTGGTGATAAAATTATATTCATTTCCTTTCAAGTAGTCAGGAGATGGTCCATGCACCTGAAATTTAAATTTGTTGTTCAAACTAGCCAAACGCTTCCACTCTAAACAAAAATCTGGCAGCTGGAGAGATGACTCAGAAATTGAGAGCGCTTGTTAGGCATTCAAGGACCAAAGCTCAGTGCCCAACACCCCCATCAAATGCATCACAAGCACCTGTAACTTCAGCTCCCGGGATTCTGAAGCCCCCTTCTAACCTCTGTGGGCACCTGCGCTCGTGGGCACAAACCCAAAGGCAGATACAACACAAACACGCATTCTTCTTTCTAAGCCAATTTTTTTTCTGTCTGTAGCATAATCTTTCTTTCTGACTGTGTAAATGACCTGGGGGAACTTTCAGTGGCAGCAGTATGAGCCTTCTCACCCTTTTGCAATTTCGGCACACATGACAGGAAAGAGGACACGGTCATCACTGGGCTGGGCTCACTCACATTCAGGACTCCGTCTGATTACACCCGGAAGTATAGGGTGATGTCTGGCGGTCGCTGCCATGAGCCTTTCCTGTTCTCTGGCAGGATGGAGACAGAGGCAGCGAAGCAGAGAAGAGTCCTGAACCAGAGAGCTTCGGGGACAGAGCAGCACCCAAGGCTATCAGGGAGGGTAAGCAAAGCCGGGGTGACGGTAAGGGGGATACTTCTTCATACTTATTTTAGTTCTTTTCCTGTTGCTGTGATAAACCACCATCCTGAAAGGCAGGTTTGTCTTAGCTCACAGTCGCAAACAGATTCACAGTCGTAGCATGGTAGAAAGGCAGGAACAGGAAGTGGGTTCATCACCCTTTCACCCACACACGTGATGGAGGCAGAGGATGGTGAGGGAGAGAGAGAACAGGAAAAGGGTCAAAGCTATAAACCTCCCCCCAGTGACACACTTCCTTCACCTCCTAAAGGTTCCGCAACCTTCCCAAAACAGCGCCACCAACTGGCGATCCAGGAGAGACCAGGCTTCCTTAGCCTGGTACACACATCTTTCTACCTGTCAGGCTGCCAACAAGCGAAACTACACGCGCTGTGGTTTGGGTGCCCTCTGAGGTGTTCTGGCGGCATCAGAAGCGGGTTTGGGTCTTAATGATGAGAACTAGGCACAGTCCCCATGAAAACAAAGTGCATTTAGTCTAACAGTTCAGCTTTGAGAGAGTCGCTGTACCGTCCACTCATCCATGTGTAACCCGCATTTGGTGAGTTAGGGCAACACCTTTTTAATCTTTCAATAGCAAAAGATTAAAAGTAAGACAGTATCGAAGGACTGAGAAAATAGTCTTCTGTGCGGTTCCACTTTGTGACGCCATGGCAGCAGGCCGCCATGGAACGGCTCTTCACATTCAGGTTGGCCATAACTCCGGTTAGCCAATATGCAAAGCAGCAGGTGCAGAAGCACCATTTTACAGATAATGTGAACATGGGATAAGCATTTTATCACTGTAGCACAGACTTGGGCGCAATCAGTGAACACTTGCACCACTGTTAAAGCATAGGTCTGGGTGTGAGTGTGGGGTGTTCCTGGAAGAGGCTGGCAGGTGAATCAGAGGCTTCAATAAAGACCCCCCTTCACCAACGTCAGCAGACACCACCCGACCATTGAGGGCTTCATCGGTCAAAAGGCCAAGATGGAATAGACGGACTCTCTTATAGACCTGGGATATCGGTCTTCCCCACCCTTGGAAGTCAGAACTCCCGGTTCCTATGAAAGTGGCCTGTTTCTCTCAGCTGAGGATCAGGCGTTATAGGGGATCTATGTATCTTCCGATGCAGCCTGACTTTTTACCACTGGCTTTTCTTATTTTCCATGTTGCACGCGGCATTTTGTGGGACTCTTTGACCTTTAAAATGTCAAGCTCTGAGGCAGTGAGACGGCTCAGCAGAGAAAGGCATCTGCTCCAAACCGATAACCTGAGTCCTGTCCTCGAGACCAGCAAGGTGGATGGGGAACCTAGCTCCCATCAACTGGCTTCTTGGAGCCATACATGTGCTGTAGCACACATGTGCATACACATATATACACATGCACACATGCACACACAAGTAAATGTAAAAATAGAAAATGGAAGTATTAAAAAATGAAATTAAATGTCATGAGCCAACTCTTACAATGAATATCCTCGTTTATGTCTATGCCTTCCTGTATGTCCTAGCCTTGACTAGAACAATACTGTCTCATAAAATATCCACTTGCTTACGCTGCGTGTTTGGGAGGAGGGCGGCTGGGGACAGGTGCAGGAGGGGCGGCAGCTCCACTACAGTTATTTCCTGTGTGGCCATGCCACCTGTGCTCTCTCCTATTGAATATATTCAGAGTGCTTGCTTTGTTATTGTTTGCTTGGGTATTTTTGTTTGCTTGCTTGCTTTTTTCATCTTGTTCTGGTATTGTTTTCTTAGTGTCTCACTGTGCCACCCAGATTAGCCTTGAGCTCGTGCGTCAGTCAGACTCCCTAGTGCTGGGATTCCTGATAAGCTCCACCATGGCCAACAACTAGACAGAGTCTGAAGTGTACAGTTTGCTTGGCACTGTGTCCCCACACTCCACACTGGAACATTTACCTTGCCTCCCTGGTGCAAGCGCCTCGAGGAGACACCTGCCTTTCCATGGAATCGGTCTGTTCAGATGTCGGGCGAGCATTCTCGGGACACAGCTGCTGGACCAGCTGAGACAAAGGTATTCTGGGAAGAACACAGATGACATGTCATCTGTTGTGTGAAGATTCGAATACAAGCGCAGCTCTAAGCCACACGCCATCTATTTTAACACCACACGAAGCATTGGTAAACGAGTTTGGCAAGTACAGCTGCAGAAGAAGCAGACTCAAGATGAAGGTCTTTCATGCCAGCCTAAAGGGAGAGGCACAGTCAGGGCAGATCAGGTTTCAGAGCACTGATCGGTGGGGACAATAAAAGTAGTTTTGTAACTTTTTCTCTGGGTATATTTCCACGTGTGGGATGTCTGGGCCACAAAGGTCTAATCTTAGCTCTTTTGATGACCATATATACTGGTTTCCATAGTGACCACACCAGTATACACTCCCTTCAAAAGTGCGGGAGCCACTTGCTCACAGCAGCCAAGCCAGGGGTGTCCACCAAGATGTCCATCACCAGGTGGTGCATACACAGTGAAGCTCATTCATCCCCAGAGAAGAAAGGAGTTCTCACATCTGTGGGGAAACGGATAGATTATTAATGAAAATAAGCCTAGGAAAGACCAAAGTGCATGACAGACTCGAAGGAAAGAGCGCTATCATACCTAACACAGTGAAGTATGGCAACTAAGAGTCCTCAAGAGACTCCTCCCCAAGCCCTGCACCTTGCTGGCTGCCTGGGGTCTGCTGCAGGCAACGTCCTTCAGGCCATATCTATGTCTCCGGGGAAGTAGCTTCAGGACAATGGTCCAGTTCCAAGGACAGTTTACTCAGCTAAATCTTTGTTCCTCCTATCCTTCTTTTCTTCTTCTTCTGTTTGGGCTGCGCAGTTCTTAGGTTTATATGCCTGCGTCAGAAGAAGAAAAGGTGCATCCTTCTCCACTGGCTCGGCCCAGCTCAGGAAACACACACTGAGGAGTGCTGGAAGAGGGGCACCGGACTCCACAGTGTCCACTGCATCCCCATGCCATCTTTTTAAAGTGCATTTAAAAGCCGTTGTTCTACTTATTCTGCTCACCAGGGAGCAGATTTCCACAGCCCCATGAAACTCAGAAGGAGGGGGCACACATCAGCACAGCATAGAGACACGACCTGAAAATGAAATGGAAAGTGGGGGGATCCTGAAGAGAGACACCCTCAGACACTCTCGGCAGCTCTACTTACAGTGCCTCCCTGGCAGGAAAAAACCATAGTGCTGAGACTCCCTTCCTTCCTAGGGAGACGGAGCACATGAGAAAACTCAAGACATCTGGGGAGCAGTCAACAGTCATGATAGTGGAAAGGAAACCTTGATTCTAAATGCAGGCCAGACCCCACCCGCTCCTGAGAACAGGAAGAGAGCATGCTCAGGGTGGTGGGACTGCAATGGAGATCTGCTTCCTAAGACATGCAGGCACTGCACAGCAAGGACTGCCTGGACCCATGGTCCTGGGGATGACAGGGTTGAAGACAGCAGGACTGAAGCCCCTGACGCCATCATGTCAGGGAAGTCAGAGTACAAGGTAACCCATGTGTATTTATTTCTGATGTTGTGACGAGATCAAACTGAGGTAGTAGCCTACTGATCTGATACTACTCCAGCAAGATAGTCAAGAAGGTGACAGTGGAGGCTGGGAATGTGGTTCAGCTGATAGAGTACTTGCCTAACATGCATTAAGCTCAGAGTTCAGTGCCCATAACAGGTCTTCGCAATGCATGCCTATAATCCTAGCAGTTTGGTATAGATCGAAGGATCAGAGTTCAAGCCCAAGCTCATCTTGAACTGTATCAAGAATTAGAAGCCAGCCTGGACTTCCTGAGAACATCAGAAGACCAGAATGTCCTCGTTTGCTTTCTATTGCTGTGATAAAGAACGAGAAGAAGGGGTTTATTTGGCTTACACATCCTGATCAAAATCAATCGCTGAGGGAAGCCAAAGTAGGGCAGAACTAAAGCAGAGATCATGAAGGAGCATTGCCTACATGGCTTGTTCATCATGGCCTGCTCCTCATGGCTTTCTCATGATTCCTCATATAACCCATGACCGCCTTTCTAGGAATGGTGTCCTCCACGGGGGACTAGGCCCTCCCACATCAATCATTAATCAACAAGACGCCCACAGACTTACCTATGAACCAATCTGATGAAGAGTTTTTCACATGAGGTTCCCTCCTCCAATGTGTAGATGACTGTAGCTTGTATCGAGTTGGAAAAATAAACTAACCTGCATGAGGGGGTCAAGGGCTTGTGGACACACAATGGCTCAAGGACTGTGTACCAAGCCTCTTCCACAAAGCAACACAAGCAATCATAGATCAGTAGGCATTATACATCTCCCATGAAACGCCATAGTAAGCACCCACCATCCTCCTCACGAGGAAGCAATCCCACAACTCCAGGACACGATGTATCCTAAGAGATAATGAACCCCAGTGTCCTTTGTGGCAGACACCTTAGACAATATTTCTGTATTATAGCCTTTGGTTTTTGTGATGTGTATGTGTGCGTGTGTGCGTGCATGTGTGTGTGCGTGCGCGTGTGTGTGTGTATGTATGTATGTATGTATTATGTATGTATGTAAGTATGTATGTATTCCCCAACACTTAAGAGGACTACCACATGCAGTACCCAGAGAATTGTGGAGTGAACTGTGGCTATTTCAAAGGCTAAACTATGGAAGATGTCTTGACTTCTGACTCATGTTATCATATATTAGTGTCTGTGGAAGAGGCTGGTCATTATGCTATGAGAAAGAAACACAAATCAGCTTCACAGAAGGGCTCATGTCTTGAAGAACTGAGACCCCCCTCTGCCGGAGTCAGAACCATCTTGCTAGACATTGAAGCTAGGGACCTTGGAAGCGATGCCTCAACCTCAGGCAAGCCTTCAGACATGGCATTTTCAGGCAACGTGTTAATTTTTCTCATAAGAGGCCCTCTGCTGTGGTATAAGGAAAAACATCCCCAAAGCCACAGCCATGAGAAACAGCGAGAGGATACTTATGGTTGGTTCTGGCCACTAAAGTTTGAAGAAACAACAGACAGTGAAGACAAGAAAGGAAACAAAAAGTGAAGGAATTATTCTAAATTAAAGGAAACATAACATTAAAAAGAATATAACGACCAAAGGTAATGAAAGAAGCCACATTAGAACTCAGAAGGGGGACCCGGGAGCGGGGTGTTAGGGATGTAACTCGGAAAACTTGGATGGTATTATTGGGTCACTGTTGACACGCTGGGTGTGACGGTGTGATGGGTTTGTTCTTAGGACATTCAGGTTTGAGCAGTGAGGGATAGAACGTGATGTTGTTTTTAGTGCTAAACACTTAGGAATACAGGTTTATAAAGAGAGAGAAGAGAGTGGGAGATGGGTCTTGGTGGAGTTTGGGTTTTTATTCTGTTCTTTTCATTTTTCTATTCATGAATATCTTCAAAATAAAAATTTGATAGGAAATAGACATATAATTTACTTCTCAAGAATTTATCCTAATGGCACAATAAGTAAGCATGAACATTAAATCGTAAGAATCCTACCATCCTCTTCCGTAGTCAGAAAGCAATATTTCACACATATTCTATATTATTTTTCATTCTTAATGAGGTATACTCTTTCTATGGAACCCAGTCTGGCCTCAAGCTTCCAACCCTCCTACCTTGACTGCTCCGAGGGCTGGGATGACAGTTGTGTGTCTCGGGTCGGCAGGGACAGGAGCCCCGTGGCCAGGATAGATTGGTGATCTCCTGCTTTAGTGAGAGACCCTATCTGAAAAAAATGAGGAAGATGACATACGTTGGTGCTCTAGCCTCTCCATGCACCTGCACTTCTGTACCCACACCCACACACAAAAACATGTATGCATACATATACCCCCCCCACACACAGACACACACACATACCTTTTGAAAGACTCACAGGCCAAGCCTTTATAACATTGCCTTCCACGTGATTGACTGTGTAAGGGGAGGAAAGCATCTTCCCCTCTGTCCATCCACATACTCAGTTCTTCTCTCTGCCTGTGTTACTGTGAAAGCATGCCTGCTCTACCAGCCCATGGAGCCTGCACACCATGGTTACTGTTCACACATAAAAGGGAGTATTTAAGGGTTTCTATTCAGTATCCTGTTTCACTGCTCTGTATATTTAGCCTCTCACTAAATCAAATTAGTTTCATCATATTATCATTTAAATGAGTCTCAATTTCTTAGAAACTGAATTTTCCACTCAGATCTTAATCATTTTGTGATTTTAGCATTTTCCATGAGAATTTTAGAAACATCTTATTGAATCACACACACAAAAAATCTTGTTGATATTTTTACTGGAATGATAATAATATCTAAATAAATTGGAGAAAACTGCATTTTAAAAATATCAACTCTTTAGATTCAATTCAATCATAATATACTTCTCAATATATGCAGATTGGTGTTAACTTCTTCCAGTACTATTTATCCTTCCTCAAAAAGTTCTGGACATGTTTGTAAGCTTTAGCAAAGACATTTCACACACATATGGCTCAAACTCCCAGAGACTTGTTCTCCAGTGTCGTCCGTGGCTATAACACATGTGTGTCATATGGTTTCCACGTACGTGTGTGACCTGGGGAAGCCATCAAGGAATGTGTGTGGCACTGTGGAGACATTTTGCTGGTGGCAGAATCACACCTCCCTAGAAAGCTGTGGTTGTGCCATCCAGCGCTGGGGTTGGGTTTTAAGTTCTAGGGACATCTGTGGCGCCAACAGTGGCTGTAAAGATCGACTCTCCAGAGCATTTGGTTCCTTGATGTTTAGCTCTATTTCTGTAACCTCTGCTTCCGTGTGAGAGCTAGTCAACATGCAGAGGCACAGACAAATGTGTTTGCCACTAATTTTGTTCATTCTTCTTTGAAAAGAATGGTGCTTGAAATGTAATTTTCTACCCAATATATAGAACTATGACTCACATATTTTTAATCTAACAACATATCTAAGTTTTTTTATCAGTTGAACTTAGATTTCTAGATGTGTTCATTATCTTCAGTGATGATGATTCATTTCATACTACCTGAGTCTTAATTTTTCTTCTCATTCCTCTTTTGAGTATGGAGGTAAGTGTGTACACATGTATGTGCAGGTGTGCGGATTCACGTGCACATGATGGGGGATGGGACTCTAGGTCAATTTCAAGTGCTATTCCCTAGGACACTACGTACTTCATTGATCTGGGGTTTGCTAATACAGTCGGGTTGTTAGCCTGTGGCTGGGAGAGCCGCCTGTCTCTGCCTCCACGGTGCTGGGATTAGAGGCGCTTGTCTCCATGCCCAGCTTTTTATAAGGATTCTGGGAACTGAATGCAAACCCTCAGGCTTACACAACAAGCAATTCCCAGGCCGAGCCATCTCCCCAGCCACCCAGTCTTCGCCCTCATCTTCTTCCTTCCTCTTCCCTTCCCCCATTCTCATCCGAGTATTAGGTAGAATCTGCTTTTAGAGTTACCTTGTGTGGGGAAGGGTTTTGTTACTTGATTAAATCTGTTCAATGATTTTCACTCTGTTCAAGATTGTTATTGCTTTTGATACATTTCATTTCCCTGTTGTTTTACCCTTTAAATACTTCTATATCTTCTAGTGTGTTGTGGACTCTGTCTGAAGAATTCGTGTAAACAGCTCTTTCCATTTCTACTATTATTTGCACCTTCTCGTTTTTTTTTCATCTTTTGTATTTAGCTTGAGGTGTTTTAGTATAGCATTTCCAGTATTTGCATTTTGTGGAGGAAAGCTAGTTCAAACAATTCTTTTCTCATGATTGGTTCCCTTTTATAATGCCTGAAGATGTGAGAAGTCTTGGCACGCATCTCTGGTTCCTTGTTTCTCTGCTTTCCACTGATAGTGTCAGCTGCTGGAAAGCAACCCAAGGATTCTCCGAAATCCTTGGCGATTCAACTGTGAATGTTCCATTTACTTACACAAGACTGTAAACTTTAACCACGTTTCGTGTACCCACAAAACTTGCTTGACATTTATTTTAGGAAACTTCATTTGTTCACTTAGACTGTTAAATATATTTGTTAAAATAAATTGAGTTTACTCACCCTAAAATGTACTTACTATGTCTGGAGTTAATGAACCCATAATTCCCTTAGTCTACAAACTAAATATTAATGACCCCACTACTTTATACTGAATGGTTTTCTTCGGTAATGAGAAAATATCAGAATCTAGTGAATTCTTTCTCTGATGTCTGCTTGAAGTAAACAGAGCCTTTAGCAGATTCTAACAAAGACTCTTTTTTTCTCTGTGAAGGTTGAGTGTATTTGAACCAAAGGGCTTCAAAAAGGAGATACAGAGTGATCTAGACAGGCCAGCTAGCTGACTTCATGGCTATGACATTTTTAGTAGGAGCTGATAAAGTAGCTTTGGGTCAAATCTGCTCTGTCTGCCTTGGTCACCGCTTGGTCACCTGTGTAGAACAACTCTGAAAATAATTATATGTGAAAATGGCATCTCTCTGCCTGGGCTTTTGAATGGCAACAAGATAGAGACCCCTTCATGTTGAATGTGAAATGAAATCCTACTGAAGAAGCCACCCACATTTCAGTAATGTGAACCCACATAAGCCCTTGTTAGAGAGAAATAGGAGGGTGTCTAGGATGTGCAAGTGAGACACTGGGTACGGTAAACAGATGACGAGCTTGCAAGAGTCCCCTGGCTAGACAGAATGATCTGAGGCTTTCATTATTCAAAAGGTAATTAAAGCCACTGGTGAACAGGGTAACCCAGAAAGCTAGTGATCGTGTCCTTTCTCTTTAGTACAAAGCTGATATGCAAAGTTCACTTATGATGCCCCAGATCTCTAGCTGAAAAGTGGTACCTCCTGAGCAGAGTGGCGCCCTAGGATTTGTTATGAAAAGGTGCACAGGAGCTCTGGAAATGTAGAATGGCTTGTTTTGTCACTGAACCCTGAAGCAGCTGAAGGATACCTGGTCAGTGAATGCTAATGAAGACTGGTGACCTTCCTACTGCAAAAGATGCAATCAGCAGGCAGCTAGCCACTCTTTATGACCCACAGAGGGACCGGTCAAGGATGCAGGCAGGTCTCTGACACGTTCTTCTCTCTGGGGGAAATTTGCTGTTGGAATGAGTGATGTCGTTAGTTAGCTAGAACTCAGGGATGAAAACAATGAGAGCAGTTTTTATTTGGTGCACACATTTGTGGGAGATGTCAGTGATGCTAGCTAAGATCACTCAACACGCATTCTTATGTCTTCAGTTAACACACTTTCCTCCTTTGTGCACCAGGAAGTCACCGTGGAGAGTCTGTGCTTAGCAGGTCAAGTGCAACTCAAAAAGAGCACACAGCAAATGGACCTTGGGCGAAGTTGCCATTTATGTGCTAAATTCTTTTGCAAATACTGTTAGCCCACGATAAATAAGTGTTGTGGCTGGAGGACTCTTTGCCTCCAATATTCCTCTCCTTAGCAAATTTCTGCAACAGGAAGAGCGACTGAGTCCCACCACTGTCCAGACATTCATTCACATGGAGGCACAGAACAGCCCTATCCCTTGTTTCTCTAAGTGAAGGAGTTCTCTCTGTCCTAGGCACCTCAGAGAGTACCTGGAAACTTCCACCTGAGGCAGTGGCTACAGTATTCTGAAGCTTCATAGTAAGAGAAAAGTCAGTGTGCTCAGCTGTGAAGTGGGGCACAGGACTAGAGTCTCCCTAGATCTCTGCATCACTGTGAAGACGCTGGGCTACAGGGCTTGAAGTCATGTATTTCCCCCAATAAGAGTTTTCTTTTAGAATGCCACTAATTTCTTAATAGAAGTTTCTCTCACGTCCTCAAGTCTGGCATAGAATCTGGTACTAAATAAAGGGTCTGCCATCCTCATGCATTATAGAGCACTGAACAGTTTCTGCCAAATGATAGCCTACCTCTGCTAGAATGTCACAGTTAGCCTACACGTGGATTTGGGCGTCTGTACTAGATATTTTAAAAAGAAACCATCATACTATAAATACAGGATGTTATACATTTTAAATGCTTGCAAACTCTTCCCTAATTTTCCATGATTTTGACTGTTCTTGGCAGTACAAACATACACAGACCCGATCCCATAGTGCTAAGTACATAGTAGCAGCGACACAGAAAGTGGCCATCAAAATGTTCAGATGCTCACAGTGTTGGAACGGAAGTTAGAAACACAACCAACACAGCACATAGCAGTGGTTTGGAAGGCAAGTTAGGGACAGTAAAAGGCAGAGGATTCGGAAGGGTGTGTCCAGCAAGCTTGAGGGATTGACAGACGCAGAGCTGCAAGTGAATTGCTTTGTATCATTCAGCTCAGGGTTCCCAGAACGGAGAGGGTGTCTCTGAACCACACACTTGTTCTTCCGAAGAGGAGCTACCTGGCCTTCCTCAGGTGGAGTGTGGAGACGGTTCACATCGGCCCTTCCTCCTAAGTCAGACACTGAAGTCTAAATCCTGCAGGAAGTGTTCAGTGTGTATTTGTCATTTTGTTTTGGTCTTCTTTTTGAAACAGGATCTCAATGTATAGCTCTGACTTAACTGGAACTCACATATAGACCAGGGAGGCCTTAGAATCCCAGAGATCCCCTTCCTCGTTCTGGGAATAAAAGTGTGTGTCACCACGCTTGGAGCCAACTGGTATTCTTTTTAAAGGAACCAAGAAACCATGTTAAACCGATGTGGTGCTAAATACACTTGGCAGGTTTCCTCTGGGAAATCCAAACCCGGCACTTCCTTGTATAGAACTCTGGAGTGTGAGGATGCAGACACTTGTGGGCAGCTACGAGTCTAGCCACGATTGCCAAGAGGGCTACTGCCCTCAAACACCCCCAGGCTGCCGTAACCCTCCTTGCTGTGGAGCATGACAAGGCTCACCGGTGACCACTGATAAAGAGTTTTGTGGGATGCGGGTCTGAGCCCCTGCACTGCCCCCTGGGGCCACGGTGACATCTGAGGATGCACAGCAGAGCTCACCTGCTCCTTGGACAGCCAGCTTTACCGGGCAAGACTGGCTCCTGCCTCTGAGTGATTACTAAGGACGACATTGTAGTGAATCACTCTCTGGAAACCACGCTGGGGGAATTCTTTCTGCAGACCTTACACGTTACAGTTCAGAGACAAGATGGTACTCACGCTAATGGTATCACATGGAAGACTGAGAAAAGCCAGAGTTCATTCTAACAAGCTAAAGTGCCGCAAAGTCTGAAGATTCTGAAAATGGGGAAAATGAGCCCTTGATCTCCGTTGCACAGCAGCCTCGCGTATGACAGAGACAGTGAGGGTTAAAGAAAAGGCAGAGGAGAAACTCATCCAAGGGATCCGTCCGTGAGATTATCAAGATGGTAAAGTATGCTCCTATGCACTTTAAAGACAAAAAGGGGGGAGCCTCCCCCCACACCTGCCCCAGTCTCTGTCTCGGGTGTGTGTGTGTGTGTGTGTGTGTGTGTGTGTGTGTGTGCATCTGTGTCTGTGTAGGTGTGTGTCTCTGTCTATGTGCTTCAAAACCAGTATGAAATGGAGCAGCCATTTCTTAGAAACTTGCCTAGTGCCAACAGCCTCCCCACAGGCAGCAGCTGTCTCCCAGGCCTTTGATCTTTAGAGGCCATCCTTCAGAGAAGCATGTCGGCGACTCTGAGCACACTGAGCTGGAACAATACAGATCAAAGCATGACAGACTGTCGTGCCACCTCACTAAGTCCATTCTAGGCATGCTCTGACCAGTGAGGCAAGGCAAGCCACATGATCTAATCACAAAATAGGTGATTCTTAACTGTATAGGGCAAACACATAATTCACCGATGCATGTTTCCTTCTGGAAACCTCCATGGTGCCACCCGATGACCCTACAGAGACCTCTGTATAATGAATGGTCCAGAGACCAACATTTTGTTACCTTGGAGAACTCTCACTGAAAACAAATGCTTGGTTCTGCCTGTGCCAAGGAATCTTCCATTTGGAAAGCTGAGGGAAGGAGCTCTTCCAGAAGTCGGTAGCTACAGGTCTGTGCACCTCTGCAGAGCCTGGTGTGGATAAGGAAGCTAACTAGGTAGGTCTGTTGGAACTGCTCATGTTGTGCCCACAAAATAAAGCAACGCTGTAGATAATCTGGAAATCTCAGGTTTGCCCTAAGCTTGATGCAGTCTAGAATCATCTGAGAGGGAAGTCTAATTTAAGGAATGATTTAAATCAGATTGGCTGGTGGGAGATTGTTCTGGTTATTGATTGATATACAAAGATCCATCCCTCCATGGGTAGCAGCATCCCCTGGTCAGGTGCTCTTAGGCTGTATAAGAAATCTAGCAAAGCATGGGCCCATGACTGAGCAGCAAGCAGCCTTCCTGCACAGCTTCTGCTTCAGCTCCTGCTTTATTCCAACTCTGATTTCCCTTAACGATGGAAAGCAGCCTGGGAATATAAGCCAAAAATAACTTATTTGCTTTCCTTCCCCAAGCTGCTTTTTGTCAGGGTGGTTTTGTCAAAGCAACAGAATGAAACTGGAATAAGAGATAAAGAGATAAGCAGTGTGTTGAGCCAGATCTACAAAGATTTTAAACAAAAAATGGGAACCAACTGAACGTGTTACCGGTAAGATGGTAAAATCCCCAAATGTTGTCCTCTGGCTCTGGGATGTACTCAGAAGGCACACTTGGCACACTCAGCAGATAGAACCTATGAAGAACATACACACATTTCTTCCAGAGGAAGCATGGTCATGCTTCTCCCTGCTTCCATACAGTCCCATTCACGTGGCAACCATGCACTCAGTATGTCTGCTGAAAGAAACGGGTTGTCAGCATAAAATAAACATCAAATTTCAAAAATGTACTTTTCTAAAAAGAGGGCTTGAGATATAGCTCAGTTTGTAAAACTCTTCTCCAGCTGTTCCAGCCCCAGCATTGCGTCAACTAGACATGGTGGTACACTGTAACCTCAGCACTTAGGAGGCAGAGGATTCAAAACCCAAGGGCATTCTCAACTGTATACTGAGTTCAAGGGAAAGGCAGCCTTGGGCACATGAGATTCTGTGAGTCAGAAAGAGACACACAGACACGTACACACACACATATACATGCACCATGAAATATCCCATTACTAAAGTTTTAATATTTACCATGTTCAAAAGATATTCTTAATATATTTGATTATTAGAAAATATGCTTACATTTTATTTCACCTGTTTTGGTCAGTGGTGGCACAGGCCTTTAATCCTAGCACTCAGGAGACAGAGGCAAATGGATCTTTGTGAGTTCAAGGCCAGCCTGATAAACAGAACAGCAATTTCTGGAGCTACACAGAGAAACCCTATCTCAAAAAACTAAAAAAGAGAAAGAAAGAAAGAAAGAAAGAAAGAAAGAAAGAAAGAAAGAAAGAAAGAAAGAAAGAGGGAAGGGAGGAGGAAGGGAGGAAGGGAGGAAGGGAGGGAGGGAGGGAGGAAATATGAAGTAATGGGTCAATGGCCAAGAGCATGGGTTGCACTTGAGGAGGACCTGGGTTCAGTTCCCAGAACCCACATGCTGCTCACAACTGTCTGTGACTCCAACACCCTCTCATAGCTCTGTGGGCACTGCAGGCTCATGGTGCACAGACATGCAGCAAAACACTCACACACATAAAATAAATCTCACTTGTTTCTTATTTACTTTTGAAATGTGACTGCTGGAATTCTATGTTTTCAGTATCGTATCTTTCTGGAGAAGAGCATCTGAAGCGTTTCACCCACTCTGTTTCAAACACTGGGAAAAAATTGTGGGCAACTATGCCCACCATGAGCAGGAGTGTGGCCACCAGAGCTACTTGGATGGTCTTTCTTGAGCATCAGCGGATGCAGTCTGGCCAGACTTCACCCTAGAAGAGTTAAATTTATCCTTCATTTGCAGAAATCCCAGCTGATGCGAATTTCTGAGACAGAGAAAACCTAGAAATTGCACAGAACTAAATCCGCCACAGAAGCAAGTGACTGAGGTCAGAAGAGCCTTGGCAGCCCTGCAGACCTAGGTTGCTTCACAAGACATCCAAGCAGAGCCAGCCTGGGTCACTTCCAGACGAACTTGTCTGGTGAGTTTGCAGATGTAAAGGGGGCCTCTGTGATGAGTGAGCTGGGAGCTCTCACTGTTCAGCTTGGTTTATAAAAGAACAAAGAGGAATTTTATGCCTATAACTTATCTTCTTTTATTTTTTATTTTTATATTATTAAAAATTTCCGCCTCCTCCCCGCCTCCCATTTACCTCCCCCTTCCCCCTCCGCTCCCCCTCCCTCTCATGCCCGAAGAGCAGTAAGGGTTCCCTGCCCTGTGGGAAGTCCAATTTCCTCCCCCCTCCATCCAGGTCTAGGAAGGTGAGCATCCAAACAGACTAGCCCCTCCCCCAACAAGCCAGTATGTGTAGTAGGATCAAAATCCAGTGCCATTGTCCTTGGCTTCTCAGCAGCGCTCATTGTCCACCATGTTCAGGGAGTCCAGTTTTATCCCGTGCTTTTTCAGTCCTAGTCCAGCTGGCCTTGGTGAGCTCCAATTAGATCAGCCCCACCATCTCGGTGGGTGGGTGCACCCCTCGCAGTCCTAACATCATTGCTCATGTTCTGCCTCCTTCTGCTCCTCATTTGGACCTTGGGAGCTCAGTCCGGTGCTCCAATGTGGAACTCTGTCTCTATCTCCATCCATCGCCAGATGAAGGTTCTATGGTGATATGCAAGATATTCATCAGTATGGCTATAGGAACTGGCCTTTTCCGGCTCCCTCTCCTCAGCTGCCCAAGGAGATAGCTGGGGGCATCTCCCTGGATACCTGGGAACCCCTCTAGAGTCAGCCCGCAACTGACAAAGGTCTGATCTCCAAAATATATAAGGAACTCAGGAGACTAGACTTTAAAATGCTAATTAACCCAATTAATAAATGGGGCTCTGAACTGAACAGAGAATTCTCAATAGAAGAAGTTCAGATGCCCAAAAGATACTTAAGGTCATGCTCAACCTCCTTAGCTATCAGGGAAATGCAAATCAAAACAACGTTGAGATACCATCTTACACCTGTCAGAATGGCTAAATCAAAAACACCAACGATAGCCTTTGCTGGAGAGGTTGTGGGATAAGGGGTACACTCATCCTTTGCTGGTGGGAATGCAAACTTGTGCAACCACTCTGGAAAGCAGTGTGGAGGTTTCTCAGGAAATTCGGGATCAACCTACCCCAGGACCAAGCAATTCCACTCTTGGGAATCTACCCAAGAGATGCCCAATCATACTACAAAAGCATTTGCTCAACTATGTTCATAGCAGCATTATTTGTAATAGCCAGATCCTGGAAACAACCTAGATGCACTTCAGTGGAAGAATGGATGAAGAAACTGTGGAATATATACATGCTAGAATACTACTCAGCGGTAAAATACAATGACATCTTGAATTTTGCATGCAAATGGATGGAAATAGAAAACACTATTCTGAGTGAGGTAACCCAGACCCAAAAAGATGAACATGGGATGTACTCACTCATAATTGGTTTCTAGCCATAAATAAAGGACATCAAGCCTATAATTTGTGATCCTAGAGAAAATAATAAGAAGGTGAACCCAAAGAAAAACATATAGTTATCCTCCTGGATATTGGAAGTAGACAAGATTGCTGGGCAAAAATTGGGAACCTGGGGGTGGGGTGGGATGGGGGCAAGGAGAGATAGGGAGAAAAATGTGTGAAGGGGAGGATGGGGAGAGCTTGTGAGAATGGGATGGTTGGGATATAGGAAGGGTGGATATGGGAGCAGGGAAGCATATATCTTAATTAAGGGGGCCATTTTAGGGTTGTCAAGAGACGTCTTCTTTTAAAACAATGTAGAATAAGTTTCTTTGTTTATTAGTGTGTGAGGTGAGCTTGAAGGATGGGGAACATGTGCCATCTAGGAACTTAAAGGCAGTAAATAGCATGATTCAGTTTATGACAGATTATAATATTTATTGCAGGGTTTGATTGAGCTCCTGGAGGGAGACACATGTGTACAGAGAGCAGGAGACAGGCAGAAGCAAACTGGCTGCCCCAGTGCAAGATGAGCTATTTATAAGACAAATAACCGTTCCATTATTCAGACAGAAAGGAGAACACATTTTTATCTTGTAGTAAATATCAAAATGAAACAAAACAACAAAAACTGTCTTTGCCAAAGATGATAGAAGAAACAAATCACTTATAGACACATATTACAGAATATGCAATGGTCCCATCCTAAATGTTATTGGCATTTACTTTAAAATATATTATGAAGGCTAATACTCTTAGACGAGTAACTAAAGTGGTTAAGAAAAATAACAATTGCTCTAAAGAACTGGGTTTGATGGGACCAAAAATGTACAGTTGTAGAACTGTAGGGCAACTCTGAGGCCATTTCTGAGGCCTCTCAGCCTTAGTGCTTCCCCCTCCCCAGGAACCTAACAACTACACATGGCCGTACCAGAATGTTGGGACTTTCCATCTCCCTGTGTCCTTGTGGATGTTCTCCAAATAAAGCTCCATTCCCGGAATTGGGACAAAATAGCTGCTATGATTTTTTAAAAATGTTGCAAGATCCCCCGCGGCAGTAGGCAGCAGATATGCTGTAGGTCCCCAAATGGTGCCAGCGGGTCATGTGGTGGCAGGCAGTGGGCCCTGGAAGCTGCCAGTCCCCAAGCGGTGGCTGGTCCCAGGCAGAAAGACACATGGTGGGTGGGCAGGAGATAGGGACGTGGATAGACACATTGTACAGAATAGAATTGGATATTTATTAGTTGAGTTATGGAATGGGAAGAAAAAGAGGGGAGAGGGGGCAAAGAAAGGAGAGGAGGGAAGAAGGAGAAGAGAACAGAGCGAGAGAGAAAGGAAAGGGAGGAGAGGAAAAAAGGGACTGCGAGAGAAGCCAAGATGGTGAGAGGAGGGGAGGGGCCGCAGGGAGTGGGCGTGGCTTGAACAATCATAACAATAGCCCACAGATGTCCACAGATGTTTGACTCAGTCCCTGAAAAGGGGTCAAAGTAACCCTCAGATGTTCCCTCTTAACCTCATCTGATCTGGCAACCACTCTCCAGCCCTGGCTCAGACAATTATTGTTAGTAGCCCTTTGAATAAGCCAATCTTAATAGTTGAAAAACAACCCCCAAGTTTCCTCCCTTGTTTCTATGACTTTTTGCTTTAAAAGTAGCTTGTGGCAGTCATTCAGGGTCTTTTGGCTTCTCAAATGCTGAATGACCCTGTCGTGACAGAATTAAATCCTCTTGCTTTTACATCAACTACGGTGTGAGAGTTGTCTCTTGGGGCAACTCCTCCTCCATAATTGGACTTTAGGGTCCAACACAGTAAGCCAATGCCTGAAATCCCAGCTACTCAAGAGCTGAGGCAGGAGGATTGTGAGCTTGGATTACATAGTCAAATAAAGAAAGAGAGGGAAAAGAATTTTTATTAACCCTAACATACCAAGTAATACAGTTCTAAGCTATCAGAAGCCCAAGCCTGGAAAAGAGAATAAACAAGCCGTGGTTTCCTAACTCCATTATAATTGGTTCTGGCTGCTGTCATCAATGTGGGTGTAAGTTTGTTAGGCCAAAGGGTTAGCATAAGGAGTTCTTAAGAGGGTAGACATGAAAATGTTCCTTGTCATGAAAGCACAGTTGAGTGACAGGAGAGACTGATCATTGTGAGACACTGGGGACTTCTACTGAATGGTGTGTCATCTATGAAATGTTCTTTATCCAGCATCTAACTGAGCCCAGAAACCACACCACTTAGTGTGGTAGTATAGCAGAGGAGGATTTTTTTCAACCTTCTAGGGACTCTGGCTCAATCAAAAATTAAAATGCAAACTCATCCGGTATATTTCATGTAATACACAGCCTGCAGAAGGAAATACAGATCTATCTCTTCGCAAAAGGTGATCTGTGTGTTTTTAATGTTAAGTCTAACAAGGTGAATGGTGTGGAGAAAGATGATCCAGTCCCGCAAAGGTAAAGGAAAGACACTCTCATAATCAGAGCAAGGAACAGGGACCCAGCAAGGCCCGCTTGCCTCAGCTCCTTTCTGTGTTTCTGGATAGAAAATTCTTCCCTTCTAGTACATGGAGACACCATCTAGGAGGGTCATAGACATATATTCAGAAAAGCCCTGGTAGGTAGAAAAATTCAGAGACTTTCCTGCTTCTGTAATATTCTCAGGTTTCTTTGGGTTCAGGAACCAATGTATTAAGACAGCATATTTGGGAGTCACATACTTTGGACCTCATCTCTGGCTGTGACGCACGTGTCAGGCAACTGCAATGGGGCTAGTCAGGACTGAGGTGCAAAACAGCTCATATTGATTATATACTAAAATATGTTGGTATATATTGATTTCTGAAAAACATAATATGAAAATTAATACCACTTGCTTTGCTTTATTTTCTAAAGAACTTGGCATTTGAGGTTTAACAGTTGAATCAGATTTCAATGCTTCAAAAGTCTTGGCAATTTTAATACATAAGAAATTGGCAGTGGGCATCACATCTAATTAAGTGATTTCACAATAAAGGTCCTTTGGTGGTGGCAGGCACTGCTTTGGCTGACAGTACAGGCATACATTTCACTAGGAGATGGTGCCACTGAATAGTTCACAGCAGTTTCCCCTCCCTGCAATTAAATCTTTGTGAATAATTTTACAAGAAGGAAGGAGAGTGTGCAGTGTGCACATTATCACTGTCACAGAGGACAGGAGGAAGGGGGTGTGCAGTGTGGACGTCATCACTGTCACACAGGACAGAACATCTGGAGGTGAGCCTTGCTTTGGTGTGCTTGCCGCCTATACTGTCTCAGTAAGGCCATCTCACCGGGTTTGCTCCTGTTCTTTGAACTATAAGGTGTCTCCCTTCTCCTTCCTTCCTCTCCCCCCCCATCCATCTCTCCCACACCTATGCTTCTGTGTTTCTGAATGCTGGTGAGGCCTTCTATGGGCATCACGATTGACTTTCTGTCTACTTTTCTTCTTTGTCCGAGCATCTTTTGGATTTTATCACTTGGCATAAAGTTCTTTTCTGAGTCTCTTCCTCCATTTTGTAGCAGGGTCACACCTTGCCTTGTCACCTCATCCTCCCTGTCAGTTTTGTGAATTGCACACAGGCTCATGTCCATGCTAAGAACATGATCTAGCGAGATCTGTCACCTCCACTTGTCATTCACCTTCTGGTCAGTAGTGTCTGTGTTGACAAGTTTCAGGGTTTCTGGCCACATCCACAGTCAGTCCTGCAATGCCTGTGACAGCATTCCTGGTCACATGCAAGAGAGAACATCCCGGGTCACATCCACAGTCAGCTCTGTGATGTGAGACCTAAGGCTGTCAACAGTTCTTTCAAGAGACTCAGACTTTCTAAGTACGTTTAAAGCTTTTTCCTCATCCTTGCCCCAGTGACACCAAAGTTCCCCCCAAATCATATAACTCCAAACCCTGCTTCTCACCTGCCTCCAATTCCTGTCATGAAGATTCCTGGGACCTCTCAGAAAGCACAGGCATGCATCAAGATTAACGTAAGTTAAAGACAACTGTATTGCTGACTGACCATGCGCCAGAGTTCTGCAGAAGTGTGTGGTGACCGTGACTGTTGCATCCATCAGACTCCTGCATGAGGAACAAGTACCTGGAAGTCAGTTAAAGTCAGCATCTAAGAGCCGGGCAGTGGTGGCGCACGCCTTTAATCCCAGCACTCGGGAGGCAGAGGCAGGCAGATCTCTGTGAGTTCGAGGCCAGCCTGGTCTACGAGAGCTAGTTCCAGGAGGACAGGCTCTAAAGCTGCAGAGAAACCCTGTCTCGAAAAACCAAAAAAAAAAAAAAGTCAGCATCTAAGAAGTGAACTGGATCAGAAAGTGTCTAAGTACATTCCTACTTCCAAGTATGAAGAACTTTGCATATTTTTATAATATTAAAATTGGGTTTATTTCCTTAAATTACTGTTTAGCATTTGGAAACATGATAATATATGTTTTTTAACAACAAATTGTTAAGACTATATTCCAAGATTATGCAGTAAATATATTTTATATTGTCAGACTATGCAAAGAGACACTTAATTCTAAGTTGTATCCCCAAAAAAGGCAATGGTTTTCAATTTCCAATATAAAAAGTATACTCCTGGAGACAGTATCTGCCTTGTAAGGAGTAAATGATTCAGTTTTACAAAGTTATCCAAAATTAACCCTATTAACAGAATCTTTTAAAAATGTCCACATTTCCATTTCAAACACACATTCACAATGAGCGAGGGGCTTGTCAGGGTTACCTGTTCACCCTGGACTTGGTGGTTCTAGCCAGTGCAGCCAGACACAGAATATAAGCATAAGGCATAAAGGAAAGAATAAGCAAAGATCTCATTTTCACAGATTATTAAAAATTAAAGATTGATTTTAGCATGACCATCAAAGACAAGGACAGTAAATACAAATTGTTCTTCTATGTACTGCAATAACTAATGAGAATTAAGTAAAATGTCATTTGTAAAATTATTCAAATAACTGATAATAAACCAGCAAATATGTGCAATACCTCTATCCTGAAAACCATTGAGTGATGCTGAGAAAAATCTTTATGCTCACATGAGTAGAAGGTTATGATTTGATCACAGATTAAAAAATTCAATATTGTCAATATGTCATTTATTTATAAATTGATCTACACATCCAACATAATCTCAATAAAAAATGTCCTTGTTTGTTACAAAGTATTTGATTACACTGTGTAAAGCTATGTGACTGTGATTGGTTTAATACAAAGCTAAATAGCCAATAGCTAGGCAGGAGGTAGAGGCAAGACTTCTGAACCAAAAGATCTTGGGCAAGAAGAAAGGGGGAGTCGTCAGCCAGAGGCAGAGGAGCAGGACTTACAGGAGGAGATGTAGAGGCCTGAGTCATGTGGCAGCATGTAGATTAACAGAAATGTGTCCATTTAAGTTAGGAGAGCTGGTGAGAACAAGCCTAAGCTAAGACCAAGCTTTCATAATAAGAAGTCTCCCTGTCATTATCTGGAAGCTGGCTGGACAGAGAAAGACATGTTATACTTGGTTATTTAAAAGTTTATTTAAAAATATCAGTGGAAATGCAAGGATCCAGGATTGATAGAAGAAATAAGAAAATGGAGAAAAGTTGAACTTAACTGACAAATTTCCTACTCATCATGATCCTGTAAGTCTGTAAGAATAGGAGATAGACCAGTGTAACAGACAGGACACCCACAAACGGATCTAGACTTACGCAGTTACTTGATTTCTCTGTTAAAACCACTACTATAATTCGGGGAAAGGTTTTCCTGGAATTACTATGTGCTGCTAATTTTTAAAGTAGCCTGTTAGATTCTTAACACTGTATGCAAAATAAACTCATCTGGATCAGAGCCTTAGACACCAAAGTTACAGTGATAAAAAGTCTCTCCATGGCTTCATGGTATTCAGTTTTCTAAAATCATACAGGAGAAAGCACCAAACACATCAGAAAAGGCTTATAATTATGGCATTGTCAAATTTAAGGATGCTGTTCCTTAATGATATTTTTAATTAAGGAAATAAAAGGCAGACATTTCCTGGAGAAAGCATTGACAATAGTTATATCAAACAAAAGACTCATGCTTTCTTCCCCACCCCCAAAAAATGAAGAAATCCCATAAATTGGTAAGAAGAAGACAGCTCAATGTTTTTAATAGTAGAATAAGGTGGCTCTCAAAAGATGATTTCCAGATATCAATAAATATACACAAAGCTCCAATGTGAATATCTTCAGATTGAAATGAAAACCACAGCAAAGCGCAACTACATCTATCTACCCAGTAACTAAAACTAAAAATCATGAGGACTTCAGACGCCAAGCAGGGTGAGAACTCCCATCCTACAGCAAGTACAGAGGGATGAAGCACTCTTGAAAATGACTTGATAGATAAATACCTAACATCTAAGAACAGTCAGAGGGTGGTCTCATGAAGAGGCCTATACAAGGAACAAGGAGACGTCTCAGTCGTTCCTGTAAAAAGCCAGACGTGGTGGCGTGCCTCTTTAATCCCATCCCTGGGGAGGCAGAGACAGGAAGAGCCCCTAGAGATCACTGGTCAGCCAGTGTAGCCAATCAATGAACTCCAGATTCAGTGAGAGACCCAGTGTCCAAAACAGGTGGCGAGAAATTGAGGAAGACACCCAACATGAACTTCTGGCCTCCACATTTACACGCATACATGTGCACACACGGAGACACACATGCACACATCAACCAAAGCCTTGTCGGCTGCTGCCTTGATCTTAGACTGCCAGGCTTTCGGACTGGCGCAAACAGTCCCTGTTGGTTTATGGCATTCACGTAGGAGGCTGACAGGGCGGGAGGATGAGCCATCTGAAAACTGCAGGCTGTTTTAGGGCCATAAATAAAAAGAAGGCCACGGACCCCCGACAAGGCTTAGGTCTGGTGTCTGAGCCCACAGGGGCCTCCAGGCTCGGGAAGGGCAGCCCATGGTTTAGCACAGACAAGGCAGAACAGGGCTACGATTTCCTGTATCTAACTTCTAGATGTTTTCTACTTCAGCTGTTCACTCCCTTCCACACCTGCATTTTCTCCTGAATTTCTGTTTCTCTGGAGTCCCAAGGGCATAGTGCTGCAAACTCAATATACCTTCTTATCTCCATGACCTGGGGGGCCTCCTCTCCTGCTGAAAGCCCTGCAAGGTCTCGCCTGGCTCTCTTCTTTATCCAGAGTCCTCTCTCCTCCTTTAGCCCTTTGCCCTCTGGGCCCTTGAGCAGCGTGAACTGAAAGGCTTGTAAACAGAGGTGCTTTATGGGCTCAGATTGACCCGCTGATTTAAAACAGAAGAAGAAAATTAAATGTAGCTGTCAGATCTTTCTTAAAGAGTTCAAAGCAGTTCACAGTGAGAACATTTCAAAACACAACTTCCTGGAGTGCTTCCCGTGAGGCCACATGATGACTTGAAGATGCATCCTGCAGGCTTGGTGCCTAGTGTGCCACCGGCACCCTTGGAAGCTGAGAGAAGCTTCTGCAGGCTGGACCTCATTGAATGGTCTTGGGGTCAAGCCCTTGACAGAGTCCTGGTTTCTTTGTTCTCTTTTGCTTTCTGACTCATGATATGGGAAGCTGGCTCTGCCCCGTTATGCTGCCTCCATAAAGACCCCAAATAATGGAGCCCTTTGATCTTAGGCCAGGGTCTCCAAAATTGTGGGTAGTCATAAATCTTTGCTCATTACAAGTTGATTGTCTCCAACACCTGTTGCATTCACGGAAGGCTAATAGGAAAGGGAAGTAGCCTGGAAAGGTGGGGGCTAAAGTGTGAAGAACTGATTCAAAGAGTATGCAGACTCTCGCGGGTCCTTTGCCTGTGCCAGAATTTTGTTCTGTTGCAAAGGGAGGAAGGAAAAAGTGGTGTTGCCCATAGCTCAGATTGGTGAGCGTGAAGAGTCTGGAGAGAGGACAAGTCACAGGAATAGCAGACCATGTGATCTTTACCAGTCCTTGGAGGGAAAGTCGAGCAAATTCCATTCATTTCCTTGAAAACTTAAAACTTCACTCTTGGAAAGAAAGTTTGGTGTGTTTACACATGCAGGAAGCGCTCTTGCTCTAGACTCCTGAGTCTACAATTAAGAAGACAAATTGTCAGCTTGCAAAGCAAGCCTACTGCTTAACTAAGGGATTGCTGTCCTGAATAAGGTGGGGCACAAGCTGGCCGGCTTTGGGTTTTGTTAGCCAGACTCTTTCCTTCCCAGATTTAAGAGCTGTTTGTTCCCTGGGGAAGTCTTTGTTTAATGCTCCTTAAAATGCCATCAACTTGACATTTCCTTGGATTGCCAGTACTCTTGAGGAGTGTGGCTCTCCAGAATCCTGCCCAGTAGAGACTAGAATGTTAGCAGTCCCTGGCCCTCACCCAGACTTGTGCTGAAACTGAGCTCTGCTCGCTCTCTCTCTCTCTCTCTCTCTCTCTCTCTCTCTCTCTCTCTCTCTCTCTTTCCCCTCTGTGTGTGTGTCTCTGTCTGTCTCTCTGTCTCTGTCTCTCTGTCTCTGTCTCTCTCTCTGTCTGTCTCTCTGTCTCTCTCTCTCCCCTCTGTGTGTGTGTCTCTGTCTGTGTCTGTCTCTCTCTCTCTCTCTCTCTCTCTCTCTCTCTCTCTCTCTCTCTCTCTCCACATGTGGCCCTGCCAGCATTTTCTCTGCCTTCCTGGAGGAGGCAGGGCCCCAGGATGTGTGCCCGGCTGTGAGGACATAGCTGTTCATGTTCAGCTATCACACCAGCACGCTGCCAAGGAGGGGTCTCCATGACCAGGCACTGCCATGTGCACAGCAGGGGCTGAGGTAACAGCTCTGCTTCTGCTTTATTCAAAGGAGCCTCAGCTTGATTTTGCATTTAGGTCCCATAAAAACCTGTGATAGTTAGTTACCACTGGGTGTCACCTGAGGCTTCCGTCTCCAAGGGCATCGCTTGACTAAGGAAATTCAGAGCACATGAAAATGTCATGTAACAGGTGTAAGAGTCTTCGCCTTAGTTTTAAATGGTGAATCTCAGGGCACTTTCCTCTTTTTAAAGACAGGGACGAATGTAACTGAGGCTGGACTTGAAATCACTTGAGTACCTGACTTTTCTGTCTCTACCTGGAAGTGTTGGGGTTACAGGTGTTGTATCCTTATGGCTGAGTCCACCCTTATTCTGTCTGTATAATATTTCATCCAAGCCTGTGGTTTTAGATAAAGCTATCCTTAGCTATATTCTCTGTGCTGACTCCCTCCTTGCTTATAGAATCTATGCAGGAGTTTAAAACTATCTCCCTTTTACACTAACAGATATCTGAAAACTGATGTGTTTCAGAACAAAGCACCCCTTCCCCAGCTTCCCCATGTGGGTTCTACCATCAGTTTCCCCATTTGACTCTACCATCCGTCTCCATAGAAACATCCCGCTGCACACCCAATCATGACTGTTTTGCTTTTTCAACTTATTCACAGAACCTGAAAAATGTGTTTTTGTTTCTTTTAGGTGCTTTTTTGGCTGAATCTCTAACAAGAATACTTGTATTCAAAAGGTACTCTCTGGATAGACAGAAGATGCTGTCAGGATAGGCAGGGCTGAGAACATAGATATGGGTGCTTCTACACACACCTGGCGTTTAAAGCCGCTGAAAAGGGAGGGATATTATACAGACAGACAAAGGGTGATTCAGGCATGGTGATGTGAACCCCACAATCCCAACACTTCAAGGTAGAGACAGGCCAGGCATTCAAGGCAAGCCTTGGCTACAAGTAAGCTCAATATGTTTGAAAATGTAAAAAGCAAAGTTATATAAATGTTCTGCACATGCAGAGGAAGGTGGTAAGCTCCATGCTGTGACTCCTGAGGGTGACTCTCTATAGTGCCCAGAAGCACACTGTCGGGCATTCAGCCAGCTATTAAATATCGCCTTTGGTGAAGCCAAATTAAATTAATTTACAATTAAATGAACTCTATCAAAATAAAAGTGGCAAATGCTCATCACTCACCTCTAAACTATTCCATCATCACTATCTCAGCTAAGGCTGTTTATGGTGGGTGACGATGGAAATCACTCCATATTTCATTTCACCATTGTCTGAGCTATGAGCTTACTGTGCCTGATGATGGAGATACCTTTGAACGGTGACTCTTTTCTGTCCCATTCTACATTCTGCATCCTTTCCACAAACACAGCCACAGTGTCTGTTCAAGTGTTATGAATCAGTTTGCCCTTTCGGTGAAGGTCCAGTTGTGAAATAGTTACCAGCATCCCACAGAGACCACAGCAAGGATGTCTTTGAGGGATGGCATAGAGCCATATATTTGGAGTCAGGAGGGTGATCCTCAGTCATAGTCACTGGCTTCATTTAAAAAGCTGGCAGGAGAAAGACTCTAAGTAGTTGTCATGAAAAGAAGAAATTGAGCCCGTGCCTTGACGGAGCTTTTGTGCTGGGGAGCAGCAGGAGAAGGAACGGCCACTGCAGCAGGTTCCAGAGACCTAGGTTTCCTCCTGTAGAAACAGACATACTGAAACCTGTTCTGTGACACCACAAGCTGACCTCAGAGAGCAGACTCTCAGCAGGGATCCCACCAGGAGATGGAAGGAAAGAGAATGTCCATGGTCCTTCACTCAGCCAGTAAGCAAGAATCAGACATCATTCAGAACATGGAACTGAAGACCCTCCCTTCCAAAGAAAATGATGTGCTGCTGGGGTCCACTAGATGACTCAGGGGGTTAAAGGTGCTTGCTATGCAGTCTGGAAACCTCAATTCAAACCCTGGGCTGATAGGGTGTAAGAAAAGAACTGAATCCATCAAGCTGTGCTCTGAGCTCGTCACTACACCATACAAAGAGAGACCACACCACACACACACACACACACACACACACACACACGTACCACACACACACTGCATACCACACATACACCACACACAGAGAGATCACACAACACACACACATAGACGTACCACACACACACACTGCACACCACACATACACCACACACAGAGAGATCACACAACACACACACATGTACCACACACACACTGCACAGCACACACAGAGAGATCACACCACACACACACATGTACCACACACACTGCACACCACACACACACCACACACAGAGAGATCACACAACACACACACATGTACCACACACACACTGCACACCACACACAGATCACACCACACACACATGTACCACACACACACACCTCACACCATACACACACCACACACAGAGAGATCACACCACACACACACATGTACCACACACACACCGCATACCACACACACACCACACACAGAGAGATCACACAACACACACACACACATGTACCACACACACACTGCACACCATACACACACCACACACAGAGAGATCACACAACACACACACACATGTACCACACACACACTGCACACCACACACACACCACACACAGAGACCACACCACACACACATGTACCACACACACACACCGCACACCACACACACACCACACACAGAGATACCACACACCACACACACACACTACACACCACACACACACACCACACCACATACACATACCATACACACACCACATACACATACATAACACCACACAGACACACACTACACACCACACAGACACACCACACCACACACATACCACACACTACACAGACACACACTACACACCATACACACCACTCATTCTAAACTGAATAATAGAAACATCTCAAACTATAGACTGAAGAGATGATTCACAGGCCAGAGTTGTTGGGTTCCTGGAGAAGATTTGATTCACAGCACCCACAAGGCGGCTCACAAATACCTGTAATTCCAGTTCTGAAGAATCTGAGCCTGCTCCTGACCTCCTCAACACTGTGCCTGGGTGGTGAACAGACCACATGCAGACCAAACATTAGTACACATAAAATAATAAAATAAAAATGATTTAAAAAATAATTTTAAATGTGACGTAAGGTAAAACTTACTTTCCCACATTTGCGTGAGCTACATGAAATTAAACCAAGCTATAGTCTGAGGACCTGTCAGCTCTAAAAATTGAAAACTCATAAGAAGTTGAATGAAAATGTGGAATAAGGGTGATTATTTGATGAAATTCAGTACAATTACTTCCCCACAGGAAAAGTTCCCATGAACCTCCTGGCATGCCCTTTGCACTGATCCGGGGTCCCCATGACCCTGCTCCATACCCCTCCACTGAGCTAAAGTCCCGCGACCTCCTAGCATAACCCCCTCCACTGAGCAAAGCCTCCCATAAACCTGCTCTAATTCCCTCTCCACTGAGCTGAAAAGCAGTTTTCAGTGCGTTTACTTAAGGACGCCTTTCTTACCACAGTGGAAGCTCATTAGTAGCAGCTGAAAATAATTAGGGGGCTAATTAAAACAGAGTAATAAGGTGGTTCAGTGCTAATGATCCGAGACTCTTTGTTATGCAGTCAATGGCGCTCTTTGTGTCTGGTCTGTAACTGGGAAAAAGCATGTATCCGCCAGATACAAAGGGGTCTTGCCACTTTCGTTTTAACCTTGTTATTCTGCACGCAGGAGTGAAGTCGCAGAAGGAGAAAAACCTGCCGTCTCTCCTCTTGTAAAAAGTGAACATTGCTTCCAGCGATGTGGGTGACATCCGGGCCGTACTGGCTGGACTTTCATTTGCGGACCGGTGCCATGGAAACAGCGGCTTGCCGTAAAGGGAGAGAACATGGAGACCTTAGCACTGCAGGTAGAGTCGCTGAAGAAGGGAAGAGCTAAGGAGAATGTGCGACTCTTGTCCATAAACCACTGAGAGCTGAGAAACTTTATTCAGTGAGTTTGCTTTGTCTTTTCCTGGAACCAACACTAACATGGCTTGGAAGAGAATGACTATTTTTCCGTGGGGAGGAGGCTCAGGGCAGGACAAGTCGACTATAGAAAATAGCTATTTTTTCTGGAGTGAGAAATCTAAAAGAGAAAATGATATCATTAGTGGTTCAAGACAAATGTTTGCATGTACATACTCATAAAGGCCCACAGAACAGTTTGAAGATGGTGATAGGGATGTCTTGCTACAAGTTCTAGAAAATGTAAAAATGTGATCTAACAAGAGACTCCTGGCTGTTTAAAGACATTCAAACCCCATTGACGCAGTACAGATAGGAAACTCTGGGGGAAAGAAATGTCAGTGCTCCCCTCCGTTTGGTGGGGTTTTGCTCCCTAGCAGAACTGACCGAATATGGCGTTTGAGCTCTAGTTAGATCTGTCTCTAGTGCTGACCAGAGCTCTTTGCTTTCTGGTATGAGAACCAGGAAGCCATGGGTTTCACTGCCTGGTCTACTCCGAGGTAGCTGACTGGAATCCTCATCAGTTACGTTTTCCTGTCGAATGTTTGTCACAGAAATGAGAACACTAACCACGATGTCCCGGTGGTCAGGTTAAGCCTCTCGCCCTAATCACAACTAATGAGGCAGAAGAGGTGAATCTGCTCTCCCCACCATGTTCCTCATGGTGTCTGCCTCGGCGTCTGAGTTCTTAAATTATAGAAACGGGTCACCATGGCTGCTCAAACCAGGAAGACAAAAAAATAAAAAATTGAGCACTACCAATACCTGGAGTCATAGATGGGTTTGCTGTTCTGTGTGCTGTGTGGTATTTGATGGATCCCAGGCCTGGATTCAGCAGCATCTTTGGCAGGAGTATTTAGTATTGCTACTTTCAAGGCATGGTGATCTTTAATATCTCCAGGCAGTGCCAAATGTGCTTTAGAACAAAACCGCTCTGATCCGAGAAACCAGTGATTGAAATCCCCTACATGTATCAGCATGTGGAACTGAAGCCTGTGTCCCAGCTACTTTGCCAAGAGATTCACCAAGACCGTCACTCTCCATTCTCAGAACTATCAAACAAGGAGCAGCAGCCTCATTTACGCCTGGGAAACAGATGGTGAGAGAGTTAGTAACTAGCTCAGGGTCACAGAGCTGGGGTGGGAAGAGACCCTTCAGACTCCAGAGATAATATGGGTTATAGCAACTGCCCAGGGTGACCACCTTTCTCAGGTTCCCAACAACATCACCCACACATTGGATTCTCTTCCCTGCCAGGAGCAACAGCCATCCCCATGTTCGCAGGGACACTATTATTGTGACCCTGAGGGACTCTAACCCTTTAGCCCATGTCCCCTCCTCACAGGACTAGGCCACACATCCTGATGTCTCTTGATGCATAGATACGCCAGAAAAGTCAAGTTCCATTCTCCGTCACCCTGCCTAGATAGAGCTCCCATCACGCTGCCCAGGACTGGGCATTTCAACTTCTATCTTTTGTTCTGCCAGCTCAGCGTGGTATCGGCCTTCTGAACTTGGTATTTCTAGGATTCTTCCATTGTTGCTTCATGGCCACTGTCATCAGAAAGCTGCACAGGTGCCTACTGTGTATTTTGATCATACCCACCCTGACATTCCCCTTCCAACTCTTTCTAGCTCCCTCCAGCCTCCTGTAATTTCATATCCTCTTTTTCCAATAGCTCACAGAGTACAGAATTAGTGCTATCCAAATACATGTGGATGGGAAGCTGTCCACGAGAGCACCATCAACCCGCCCAGTGGCACGCCCCTGAGAAAAGCTGACCTTCCCTTGGCAGCCAGTGCCAGAAGCTGCTCAGCTGGGGACTGGAGCCGCTCCCCAGCCCCTCCCTTATCCATACTATAATGTGGACTGGCTTGACATTTTCCAGGGCTTATATATGTCCCACAGCTGCCGGGAATGCATGAGCGCAAAGGCCCATGGTGTCCAGAAGACACCACTCACTTCATCTCCGGCTCCCACAATCCTACCACCCTCCCTTCTGCAATGTTCCCTGAGCTCTGGGGGCAGCAATTGAGATTTCCATGATTCCTAATTAGTTTCTCTTGACTGTTCAATTGCTTAATCGACATGTCTTTATACCTAATTAGGGACATTTTGTATTATTAGCTTTCTTATACAGACAACTGACTTGGTTCTCATCTCTTGGTTGAGCCCTAACAGCAACAGATGCTGGCTAACATTCAAGAAGACCTGTCACTGAACGTCCCTAGAACAGAAAGACAGAACTGGTAACAGTTACGAAGTGTAACTTAAACGATATACATGCAGGGCTTTGCATAAGTTCGTGGAAATTGTGATGCTCATCAGAAATGTTAACACATCTGATCTTATGTCTGTGATATATTCGTGGGAGAAAATAAAGTAGAGGTCATTGTAATGATGATGGGGACAAGTCACCTCTAACACTCACCTTTATCCTTGATTCTGCTTCTCAAGTGAGGACTCTGAACACACAGAAGATGGCAAAGAAAGGAACAACAGAACACGCCTAGTAAACTTTTGAAAAGGAGAATATTTAATAAGGCAATAAACCATTGGACGGAAATTAAACTGAAACGTGAGAGCAGAAGCTCCTCGGGCCAGTGCCCCAGGGAAGTACTAGAAGAAAGGAAATCTGAGAAGAACAGAGTCCTGCCTGACAAATCCCAGTGGATCCTTCTGATTAGCAAATAATGCTTCCCGCCAAGTAACAGGAGGTGAGCAGCAATGAGTTTTAATCATAAGAAAAACATGCTTTATACTTAGAGCCCCAGCATGCAGTTCTAATATCTTTTCCAGGTACTATTCTGTGGAGTATGTTCTGCCTCCAAAATGTCTGAGGGCTTTCAATTATGGCTCCTGTAATAAGACTCAACTTGATTCATACGTCTAACCTTCAATCTACGGCATCCTTAATTCATTGAATTATTGCTTGAATGCCCCTGGGGGTTTCCATTAGCTGTCCAGGACTAACAATCACGAACAGGAGACCTGAAATCTTAAAAAGACAGCTTCCTGTGGAGACCCCAGTCCCTCTAGCTATAGAGCTATAGAATGTCTATAGCTATGGAGTTAGAGAATCCCTGCCAGGACCCCTGTAGCCCTGACAAAGACTCACAGAGGTGTCTTCCTATGTCAACAGCCTCTCAGACTGCAACAGGGACCTTCATTCTCTGAGAAAATGCACCGTCAAGTGAATTTGTCAAGAAATTCTTTGGACTTTGTGAAGTTCTTTGGACACTTCCATGATGTTTCTTCTGCATGGTGTGACATCCAGTAAGTTTCAGAGTTTATAATCTCACGCATCTCCTAGCTTTGCCTGGAAGTCTGTAAGAAAGACTACTGAATCTCATGCTTACTTGCAATTTCTGCAGAAATGTTCTTTGTACTTTAAAATAAATAGGTAAAAAATTATGAGTAGAAACAACCTGTTGTTCTTATCCTGATTCTGTCACCAGTGAGGACTGAAACTCAGGTGAGTTTCATAATCCATGCTGGCCCTGTTTGCTTTTTTAAAAAAATATTTATTTATTTATTTATTTATTTATTTATTTATTTATTATGTATACAATATTCTGTCTGTGTGTATGCCTGCACGCCAGAAGAGGGCACCAAACCCCATTACAGATGGTTGTGAGCCACCATGTGGTTGCTGGGAATTGAACTCAGGACCTTTGGAAGAGCAGGCAGTGCTCTTAACCTCTGAGCCATCTCTCCAGCCCCCTGTTTGCTTTTAATATTGTGATGAACGCCATGACCAGAGAAACTTGGGAGGGACAGACTTTATCCAGCTTACAGGTTACAGTCCATTATCCGGGGAAGCCAAAAGGAGGTAATGAAAGAAGGACTTTGAAGCAGAAACAATGGAGGAACGCTGCTTACTGGCTTGCCCACTGGCTCATGCTCACCTACCGTTCTCACATAGCCCAGACCCACCTACCTAGAGATGGCACTGCCCACAGTGGGCAGGGCCCTTCCACATCAACCAACAATCAAGATATGGCCATAGGCCTGTGAGCCAGCCAATGCCTCCTCTAAGACTCTTTCTCAGGTAACACTACACTGTGTCATCTTGGCAATAACAACTAACCAATACAGTTTCCTTGGCTGTACTGCCATTCTCCTTGGGGGCATGGCTGATTCTGAGCTTTGTAGCAAATATCCAGAGGCTTCTGGAACATATTTCAGTACCAGGAAGCTATAAAAGAAGTGCTTAGCCAAAAGCCTAAGTTGACATGCCAACAGGACATAGTAAACAACTGAAAAAATCTCCAGTGGCGAAAGCTGAGAAAATTGAAGCATCAAATAAAGTGGTATCAGATTATAATCCAACCTAAAGCATAAATACTCATGAGTTTATACTCACATCAATAAATGAGTGAAGACACAAGAGGCAAATGTCTTTTGCCTGAGAATTGTAAATGATGGGTATAAACAGCATTATTTAGAAGGCAACTTAACAACACTTAGCAAAATAAAAGTAGTTGGCCACCTTAGTGCCTAGGACCTCCCTAGCCATGGGCTTTTGATCAGGAATACAATTCTGGACATGAAATCCCCTTCTGTGTAACAGGCTTTTAGTCCTATCAGAAAGGAGCCATTTATTCCATTATAATCATGCTACTGCTGTCCCAGTGGGTACTTCTTGCCAGGCAGGTAGGTAATGTAGCATTCCTGGTCCAGCGCCAACTGCTCTAACCTGGGTCAGAGACGCTCCTTTTAGGAGTGGGCTGTGGTGGGTGTAGAGGCACAGAGCTGGCCAAATGCTGAGGAGAGAGGCTTGCGTGGTCAGCCCTAAACTGGACATCTCTATCAACAAAGCCCCTGCCATCTGCCAAGGCCCAGGGAACATTGCAGAAAAGGGGAGTGAGGGGCCCCACACTCATGCACATAGGAAGCACTGCTTGGACTTAGAGGGTTATCAAAAAAGGAAGACATGGAATTAGGTTGGTGATTATGAGAGAACTGAAGAAGAAACAAGTGTATATATGACCATGCTTCATTACATACATATATGAAACTCTAGAAGAATAAAAAAAGCGAAAAAATCCCAAATAATGTATGTGATACAGAAGTTCCCACTCTCAATATGAGAACTGTGTGTTCATTCTGAAGAGCGTTGGTTTCAGCAACCGCTGGAAGAAGCTTTGTCATTGTGAAGAAACCCAAATCCTTCCGTAGGCCAGGGCCAAGCTTGACAACCACCATAATCAATCATGTATCCACATGATTGGTCATGGTGGTTAATAAGGTGTCAACGTTTATTGAATGTGCTACCACTTATTCTGCAAACTTAAAACTACTCTAACAAAGTCTATTTGTAAAATTACAGAAGAGATTTAGAAATTACTCACATCAAAATAATCCAATCTGAATGGAGTGATGCACACCTTTCAGTCCCAGCATGCGGAGGCAGAGGCAGGCAGATCTCTGCGAGTTCAAAGCAGCCTAGTCTACAGAGGGAGTTCTAGGCCAGGCAGGTCAACATAGTAAAACTTTGCCATCATAAAAATCCGTTGATGGTATCATGCCTTCTTTTATGTTTTCTAAATATTAAAGAAAAAAATCAAAGATTGTATGGCAAACAATGAATTACATATCCAAAGTCAATATTCCATCCTTCTTTTTTGTCTTATCTTTTTCTTCTTCTTTCTTTTCTAACAACTTTGTTCAAGATTTCAACATAATAAGGATCACAGAGCCAAAGCTAGAAAAAACAATATGAAAATGGCAGCTTCATCTTTGCCTGGGAACAAAGTCCTGAGAGCCATGAACTTTTTTATGAGGAGAGAGGGAAAGACATTTGTCTACTTTGTATTCCTGTCCTCCACAGGCACTCCCGTCACAAGAACACGGCCAGGTCCTGATCATAGCAAAGCAACCAGTCCATTCCCTTTAGCTAAAATAAAATAGGAAATGTGTCAACTAAATGGGCCATGCTGGTCTAGATTCAATTTCTCTTTATGTCAACCTTTGATAGACTGCTTGTTCTAGCCCCATTGCGTGAGGGCTGAGCACTCCTTGGTGGATGAAAAATGCCGCAGAGAGCATCACACACCTACCGCCAGCCAATGTTCCCTCCATCCTACCATCTCAAGAGGTTGCATTATGTCCTCCTTTCTGATAATGGGATTGCCCTTCTGCCTGGCTTCCTGGAAGTTTAGAACAAAATGTTATGCTAATTACATTAGCCAGGCTATTCCCAGGAATTAATGATGCTTTTTTTCCTATTTTTTTTTCTATTGTAACTTCATTACCTAAAGGAATGTATTTTAATATGGGCTTTAAAACCCTTTAAAATCATGGCTGGAATACAAATACCATCTTTTGATGCCCATGTAATTTGGGTAAGGTCACAGAACAGGCTCTGTCGACAGCAGTCTCTCTGAAGGACCAATTTGCAGTCATAGAAATGAGTGCATACAGCTTCTCTCCCACGCCATCTGCTCACTCATGTCTACAATTCGGGAGACAGCATCATAAACTTCTCCAGAAGCAATGGAAGCACGATGGCTGGATGGCTCCCCATAGAGCTGAGCGCCAAGGCTTTGCGATTTTTCTAGAAAACTAATGTATACAACATCAGAAGGAAAAATGGCATTTATTTACTCAACTCAGGAACGAATCCATTGACTTGCTGTTTTGGTTGTGCAAACTGTCAAATATTGTTTCAAATGTCCCTTGATCCCCTTCTATATCTTTTTGTGTTGTTATTGTTCACTGTTTCTTTCTTTGGAAATAAGACAATAACATCCAGCTTTGGAACCAGTGACGTGAGTCCACGGGTGTGTGTGCATGCTGCCTGATGGCCTGAGCTCAATTCCCAAGACCCGTATGTCTGAAAGGAGAAACCTGTTGTCTGACCTCCGTATACACGCACACAAACAAATAAATGTAATTTTTTTAAAGAACTAAACTTTAAAGATAGCTAAAAGCCTTGACAACATCAACTGACAGAGAAGGTTTTTTTTTTTTTTTAAAAAAAAAAAAGTACTTTTTAAGACCAAAGGGCTTTAAAATTAAAGTTGAGACTTTTAAAGACTTCAGTGTTCATAACATGGGATAGTAGCAATTAATAATACTGTAGGTAGATCACGTTTATCTCAAGTGAGGCCTGGCTTGGTGAGTTAAAATCCATCTATTTAGCCGGGCGGCGGTGGCGCACGCCTTTAATCCCAGCACTCGGGAGGCAGAGGCAGGTGGATCTCTGTGAGTTCGAGGCCAACCTGGTCTACAAGAGCTAGTTCCAGGACAGGCTCCAAAGCTACAGAGAAACCCTGTCTCGAAAAACCAAAAAAAAAAAAAATCCATCTATTTAATTCTCCAAAGGATCATATGAGCAAGTGCTGACAGGACCCCATTACACAGACGGAGAGACTGAGATGCATGCTAAGATTACATGTTGTCTTCGCTTGCTATTGCTATGCTCAGTCTCATCTTACAACTTACAGTCAGCCCATCGTGAAGGGAAGTCAAAGAGGCCCCAAAGTAGGCACCTAGGGGCAGGAAATGAAGCCACAGAGGAACATAGCTTACTGACCTGCTCTCTCCTGCTCGCTCAGTCTGCTTTCTTACACACCGCAGGACCACCTGCTCAAGGATGCCATCGTCTGCAGTGGGCAGAGACCTACAGAGTGGGCTGGCAGGATACAGGGGATATATAGGGAAAATGGGAGAAACAGGGATGGGGCTTTAATTAAGTCAGCCGTTCTCAACCTGCGGGTCTCGACCCCGTCGGGGATTGCAAATCAAATATCCTGCCCATCAGATAACACATTATAATTCATAACAGTAGTACAATTACAGTTATGAAGCAGTAAAGAAATAATTGTATGGCTGGGGATCAACACAACATGAGGACCTGGACGAAAGGGCCGCAGCAGTAAGAAGGCTGAGAACCACTGAGTTGGGCAGAAGGGAGGGTTCGGTACAGAGTGGAAGGCTGGGAGAGGGGCAGACAACACTACAGATGTTTGAAAAGTCTCAAGAACTCATGTTTATCCATCTACCTTTACTTGCAAAGAGGCATTGGTTTGGTTTGAGGCCTCTGGTTTCTGCTAGACTATTGATTCCTGGCCCTCACTGGAACTCCTCTTGGTTATCCTGATGTTGCCCTGCAGCTTTGGGTCCTCACAAACCAGACACTTCATGTGGTCCAGCAGATCACAGACAGGGTGGAGGTTGGAGTACGCCAACACATAGCCCTGGTCCAGGGCCTGGGTAGCTGCAGGGTGGATAAAAGGGCTTACTGCATGGCTCTCTGTGCCACCCAACAGCTTTCATGATAACACTGATGTTTTTCCTTCTCTCTTTTTTCTTTTAATTTTTTTTTTATTTTATTTGGCAGGGGGCTACAAGGGCAGAGGGTGGTGTGGAAAAATGAATGGGATGGAGATGCTTGATAAGAAAGACACAAAGAATTAATTAAAAGAACTCATTTTATACTTAATTACATATGTGTATGTATATATATGGCTGACAATGCTCCCCACAAGAACCATAGACTAGCAAAACCACCATTAACAGGTAGGTATGAGGAGCCACCTTTCAAATTGTTGGTCAGGATAGCCCAAGAGATTCTCAAAACAACATGAGCTGTTGCTGTTGTCCTTGGTTTCCTCCTGAGCCTAAAGGCAAATCCTTATTGCTGAAGACACCATACACTTGGAATAAGGTTTAGAAGATTAGCTGGATTTGACCTGAAACCCTCCTTCATAAGTTCTAGCTTCCAGAGTGTCAGAAGATGCCATGTAACTGCCACAGGAGGAAAACAGTGGTCCTACCGATCTGTGTCATCTATGAACTACGGTGATCAGTATGGCAAGATATCAGTAAGTGAGATAGTGGCACTCATATCTTGGTGCTGACCAACAGCTAGCCCCACTCAGCAGGAAGGAAATCATGGCTGGTACTAGAACCCTAGAAGACAACCTGGAGCTGTGAGACCACGGGTCTTATAGAAGAACATACTACTACCTTAGTAGACCAGCACAATTCTGAAATCTGTAAACACACAGATAAGTGTAGCTCTCACTCTCCTTGCAAAAGACAGTCTCTGGAAATCACAAATTTCTAAATGCAGAGATCAACTGGTCATGGGCTGACCAGCCCCAGTGTATAGATCTACAGTACAACTCCTGCCCTAAAGCTTAGGCAGAATCATAGGAAAGGTCATGGGTAGACTGTTAGAGCCTGAGCACCCAGGAGTCTGAAGTGAGATTCTAGAAATGGTAGGGAAGCTACATCCAGAACACTTCAACAATATGACTTCCTACACACAACCGAACAATGATAACATCAGACTTGCTAACATGGAAAGGGGAAACCTCACCAGTGGTCCAACTCCTAGACAAGGAACTACAGGCAACTAATGACTGTTTTAGGGGAGAATCAGTCTTTCCCAGGCATAAGCCCCCTAATTGCTAATGTAAGTGAGCAACCTTGACACCATATACACACTTATCAGGCCCTCCCAGTAATGCCTGGACACAGGAAGGCTATTTATTAGCTATCATTACATTTTTACTATCAGACTCACCACCTATCCATGGGCAGTATGAACTTGGACAGTGTGTTTTTCTCTCAGCCTTAATTTCTGTGTTAATTAGTGTCTTAATTAGTGTCTGTGCCTTTAGAAGAGGGTGACTTATGAATGAGACCAGGCCTTGAAGAAACCCTTCTGTGTAGGAGATACACCACTGATGATGTCTTCCTGAGGACAACTAACTCAGTCTTACTTCTCTTTGATTCTGCTCTCCTATTAGTCTCCAGTCTTGATATCAAGCAATGCTGTGGGACAATGGTCTGTACCCTGTCATTTATATTTTAAATAAATGCTGATTGGCCAGTAGCCAGGCAGGAAGTATACGTGAGGCAACCAGGCAGGAAGTAGAGGCGGGACAAGGAGACCAGGAGAATCCTGGGAAGAGGAAAGATTCAGTCTGCAGTCTTCATCCAGACACAGAGGAAGCAAGATGTGACTGCCTCGCCAAAAAAGGTACCAAGCCATGTGGCTAACACA